>NC_138195.1:90719708-91319708 GCF_964194105.1 Spermophilus citellus
AGTGAGACGGGGGTCAGGGTTTACTCCCGTGCTACTCCAATTTTCAAACATGTGATGTGCTATCCAAAAATAAAATACATGGACCTATGTGTGCAAACATTTATTTCAAAGAGGAGGGGACACACTAAGTCAGAAATGAGAAAAGGTTAAAATCTTCAAATGGTGACTTGTATTTTTCAAAAGAGAAGCCCTCACCCTATTTGCATATTAAGACTTTCTCGGGGGCTGGGATGTGGCTCAATTGGTAGCGCGCTCGCCTTGCATGCGTGCAGCCCGGGTTAGATCCTCAGCACCACGTACAAACAAAGATGTTGTGTCCACCGAAAAACTAAAATAAATAAATAAATACTTAAAAAAAAAAAAAAAAGACTTTCTCGGGTTGGGGTTGTGGCTCAGCAGTAGAGAGCTTGCCTAGCGTGTGTGAGGCCCTGGGTTCGATCCTCCACACCAGGTAAAAATAAATAAAATAAAGGTATTGTGTCCAACTACAACTAAAAAAAAATACAAAAAAAAAAAAGACTTTCTGATGTTTCTTTTCCACACTTCTCTTTTTTCCTTATTGATCAGAACAAAGCTTTTCATTTTTTTAAAATCACACTCTGAAAAATTATGTAGGCAAAAAATCCTACCAGTCCCAATCACCAAATTAAACCTGAGTTTCACACAAGCTTGGAAGAAGAAAGCGTTAGAAAAGGGCCAATCCCCAACTGGCAGTGGCCACACGTGCAGACCTCTGTACCATGCGGTGGGCAGCCTCTGAAGATGGCTGTTGGGCTTTCACAGACCCCAGGAAGGGGGATCCCTGGAACCCCTTGCAGTTGTGGAGGGTACTGCCACTCACCTGGAGCTGGTCTGGGGCTTCTTGCTCTAGGCAAGAACTGGAAGACCCCAGGCCACACTGCCTTGCTTCATTCCAAGAAGCCAGTGTCCTCAGGGAAAGGAGGAGGCCGCTCGGTCACAAATGGCTCCAGGGAGACTAGTCTCTGAGTAGCCTTAGTGGCTGCAGAAACACTTTGCACCCACATTGTTGACACTAGGGCTAGATGGTATAATTATGGTGCAAGTGAAGATGGAACCCCAATTCCACCTGTCCTATCTCTATACCTGGGAGATGAGATGCACAGGCCAAGTTCAAAGTGTCAGATTCAGCTAGATTTCCTTTCAACTTGGGGGGAGAGAACTCTTCTTTCCTCCCAACAATAAAATATAAATCATGAAGAAAAGGCAAACCCTGCAGATGCATAACTGTATAACTGATCTGCCCCAACAGGTCTCAGCTCAGAAAACTCCAGAAGCAACAGTCACCTCAACCCTTCACAGGCAGAACTTTCAAGCTGGCCAAGTGTTTCCCCTTCCACATGGGAGGTCCGATCAAACATGGAGTCTCAACACACCTCTGGGGGCATTGAACAAACCTTGCTCCTCTCTGGGTCTTCATCTGCCCTCTACTGAGAGTGGTCCCCAGAGTCACCCTTATGGCCTCACTGCAGCCTGCAGGTAGTGGGAGGCAAACAGGCTCCTAGGACAGCTGGTTTCTGGCTCTAGGCTACCTTGTACTAGGTGTGGCCTGAGAAAGTCCTGACTGCTCTGGGCTCAATTCCATAGTAAGAGAGTCGTGGGCAAGAGGCTCAGGTGGCCCCACCCTGCCTGAGAGGCTGCTACACGGAGACCAGCTGTGATGAGATTGGAGGCCTGGCAACAAATCCAAATTGGATCTGTGCCATTGGCAGTCATGGCACTAAGCGGCCATTCTATCTTGAGCTCCAGACCCAATGGGTACATGTGTCCCGGCAGATGTCCCATGGGCCTCTAGCTCAGCGTGTCTCCAACCTGATCCAGCACCTTCCCCCCCAAGCCTTCAGAACAAGAGCAAATGCCTCACTCAGGCCCACAGCCCATTCCTGCCTCACCACACACTCCCGACTCACGCAGCCTCCTCGGTTCACGATGAGATCTCCCGTGGGTGCTCTCCTGGGTCAGGATCACCACACCCCACCCACAATAAACCTCTCTCCCCCTTGAGAAACTGCACATTTCACAGGCCAGCTGAAATGCCCAACCCTGCCCACAAAGCTCCCCTGATGCCTCTGCTCTGCAAAAGGAACCACACGACACAATCTGGCTGGAGGGCCCTGGAAAGCTCTGGCCCCTGCCTAAGGACCTCAGCCAGGGGGCCAGCCTCCACCAATGCCCAGAAAACAGAGCAGGGTGATGGAACCAAAGGAAGGCTTAAAGTGATGCTCCACGTGGGATGAACCCCACGTCTAACACTGGGACTATAGTTTCCTCGCACATTATGCAATCCACGTTTCTCTTTCCTCATCTATAAAACAGAGAGATAAAATGGCCCTTCAGGGACTGTAAGAAGGCTAAAGTGAGATCACGAATGGTGCCTGGCTCACAGGGGTTTAAATACCACTTGATGGGGCCCAGCTACGCCAAGATGGCTCCAGACCCAATGGGTACATGTGTCCCAGCAGATATCCCATGGGCCTCTAGCTCAGCGTGTCTCCAAGATGGATGGCGAGTAGCCCCAGGTGGAAGCAGAACCAGGCACCTGCTCATCCCACTCACTGTCTCTGGGAGCAGAAACCCCAAGCATGCTGGGAGGGAGAGGCCATGCTTCCCTCTCTCACTGGCCACTTGAGGCTTGTGGGGGTAACCAAAAGGCAACAGCCAGCCAGGCTCAGTGGGCATGTCCCAGTGTGCCCAGGCAGGGCAGATGGCTGTGGACATGCCCTCTGGCGGTTGGTGTGGCAGAACATTCCTGAGCACATTCTGCTTCTCTGGGCTCAGCTGGCTCCACCCACAGAGCCAGAGGTGAGAGGCAGAGGCAGAGCACGCGGGGCCCTGGTGCCCTCTGAGTCCTGGAGGACCTGCTGTAAGATTCCCTTTCCTGGGCTTTATCTGCAGGTCAACAAAATACTCACTTAGCTATGGAGTGGAGTGCGGAGACACCCTAGACTCTTGCCCACCAGGCACCCTTCCTGGAGTGGCCTGCCCCCTCGCCTGGCTAAGTTCCCATTCTCCCACCCGATCCCACGGCCTGACCGGGAGGTCCCAGTGCAGCCAGCGCTCCTGCGCAGCTGCAGGTGGGGTTCTACATTCTCAGCCAGGACCAGGCTAAATCCACCATAGACCCCAAGAGGAGTTGGGGATACCAGGCGGCACCCAGAAGCTGTTTCCTTAAAGGGCACCAGAGGTGCCAGGAGATTCCCAAGAGGTTTCCAAGAATAGAGCTCCCTCAGCAGTGGAGGTGGCCCAGGGCATGCTCTCTGCCTCTGCCCCCTCCAAATCATGATGGGAGTGGTGATTCTGGCCTTGGGGATATCTACAGACCACACCACTTGGCAGAACACGGCCCCCACCTGGAGGCCCCACCACAGGCTCCGGAAGGGTTGGCCAGGGCGGGTCCTCATTGCCTTGACTTTCCCAGGGACACACCTCAACACAACTGTGAACTTCCTGACAGGCTTATTTTTTCCCTTTCTATTTTTTCCCTTTTGTTCATTACTGTTTAAACTTTTGGCAGGATCTACAAACAGCACTTGAATCCCCAGGCATTTAGATGGCCCAAGCAAGCTTGCCATCCAAGGTAGCACACATAAGACATTGCCTGGGGTGGGCCCTGGGTGGACCTCTCACCTCCATTCCTTCATCATGCACCCCATGGCAGGCCCCACCAGCTTCCCAACGTAGGCCCAGAGAAGTTGAAGTTGGTTTGGGCAAACTCCCAGCATGGGTCACTGTGTGGGCCATGCTCTATTGCCTAAAGCATGGGTTTTAACCAGCCTCTTCACTCACTGTTAAAGACAGCAGAAATTAAACCTCATTTTTAACTCCTAATAGTTTTCAGCAACCCTCGCCCACTAGTTGATAAAATTTCCAAGGCAAACGGCCCTTGAGCATCATCTCCCCACCAACTGGAGCAAGAGAGAGTGGCTCAAAGGAGCCCCCAGGCCACACCTCTGTACAGATGCAATCTCCAGCTTTCCTGCATGGTCTCAGGCCCTCTTCACCTCCCTGACACCCTACACACTCAGAGGTGGGTGGGGGAGCTATGTTTGCTCACCAATCACACCTCAGCCCAGGATAGGACCAGGCAGTAATTGGGTCAAGGAGGGGGGGCAAAAGTGGCTTCTGAGGAATGCTCAGGGCTCCCCAAATCACACTTAAACCCATACATTGCTTCCTACGTAGAACACCAATGCACAAGGCTGAGGCGTCCTCAGCATCCACCAGTCCATTATCTCCTGGAATCTTGCCTTGTTCTGGGAACTAAGGGCATTTCTGGGGCTCATTCTTAGGTTCCAGCAGCTGTAGAACTGCAATATTCACTAAATACTTACTCTGAGCTTCAAAGGATTCCCCCACTAAAGCTTCACAGCAACTGAAGCAGAGGCATGGTCACCTGAGGCTTAGGAACTTGCTAAGATCACAAAGGGAGAAAGTGGAAAGGATCTGAACCCCTGCGGCCTGATTCCAGGACCAAGTGCTAACCATCACGCCACGCTGCCCCAAGTGCAGGAAGGAAAGTCGGTGAGGACAGGCCTCCTGGCCAGGAAGCACAGCAGGAGGCCACCTGGTGGGGGGCATTGCCTGCTGGCCCACACTGGGCAAGTCCTCAGCCAGATGGGACAAAGAGGCAAAAGCTGCCAGGAGGTCACTTTCCCCTGGAGCCAAGGTGATGAGTGATGGGTGCACAGAGACGAGGTAAACAGGGGAAGCCAGTACAGTACCAGAGTACCCTCAGACACACATGCATTCCCTGGGAAGCATCCCGAGGGTCCTGATCTGGCCCTCACTCCCTTCTTTCCCTAGAGCATGTGTGTGGCTATGCACCCCTCCCCTCCACCATCTTGGAATCAATTCCTGCAGTGACCAATGATGCTGGGTCAATCTGACGCTGAGCCTCCACGGCCCTCCTAGTACAGATGGCCAAGTGGTGTTGAAGCAGTGAGGACAGGAGGTGCCCAAGCCAGGAGGCCAAGGGCCTCTGGGCCTAAGACCATTACTAGCTGAGCCCAAGTCAGGAAGTGAGCATACTTCTCTCTTGAGAATGTCTGGTGATCTGGGGAAAGCACAGCACCCTGGAGGCGGGGAGGGTATCCCTCACTTTCCACATGAAAATGGCCACCACAGAAAGGAGCTACCAAACACTGTGTCATTGGCCAAAGCCCATGTCCACTCAGAAAGCAGGGCTGGGAGGTAAGACTCCCCAAATCCCAAGGAGCTTCTACTTTGGCGTAGGAGAAGAGCACTCCACAGCTCACTGGCAGAGGGTCCCTTCTTCACCCTGCTTCCAGGTACTTCTAATCAGGTCAAGAGCTGACAATACCACTCCCTGGAAGGACAGATGGTGGCCAGGCCCTGCACTAGGAACTCGGCCACCTCACAGTTTCCTCCCAAACCTCCAGGACAAATGTCCACACTCCTATGGGATGAAGAGACAGGGCTGGAGAGGCTGCAGAGCCCACACAGGGCACTCATCTGGGTCATTCTCCATCTGAACAAAACCAGGATGCACATTCCTCGAGGAGGGAGTGCTGAGCCCTAACTGGCGAGTCACCACAACTGTAGCCGGCAGGGTGGGGCACAGCACAGCAGCTCAGCAGAGGGCAGTCATTATTCTCACCCACCTTCAAGAACACTGCCCTGCCGGCCCTGGCTCTGTCAGCAATCTGGCCCGCAAACAGGTCAGGGAGATCTTAACACACACAGTTTGGGGTCCAGATGAGGGTACACAGATTCCCGGGGTGGCTCTCGTTCTCACACCAATTTGCCTCCCCTGGTGGCTGTAGCAAAGTCAGGCTAGCTCTGAGAGTGGGTGGCAGGGCAGGGAGTCCAGCATAGCCCAGACGCTACCCTTCCTATTCCAGCACTCCTCCTGAGAGAGAAACCACCCAGCAGTGGGAGCTACCTGGTGACCCAGCAGACAGGCACATGCTCAGGCTGGCTTGTAGGTGGCCCACTCAGTCACAACCACCACCGGACCAGTCAAGGTCTTTTGGTAGCCATAGCCATGAATGATTGAGGAACTAGAAATCCCTGTAGGTCAGTACTCCCCATGGACAACTGGACACACGCAACTTACAGACACTCTAAGATGGAAATTCCAGAAAGACAAGGTATCCTGCTCACTTCAAACTGTTTCTCATTGCAAAATCAAGTGTGAGACAAGTGTTTCCCCACAACTGTCTCAGCAGGGTGGGGCGAGTTTGGGGGAACCCGCTTCCTGGGTAGGCTGACAGCCTCTCTGGCCCTTTCACTTGTGCCTTTCTCTCATCAATCTCAGCCACTGTCCCCTCTAAGTGAGACCTCAAAGTGTTTTCATGGAAGCAAGAGAAACCAACATTCCTGAAGGGACTGTGGGACCTGTCCAGGCAAAACAGCTCACATGTGCCTTTTTCCCTCACTATTAGCTTGCAATGATCTTTCATAAAAACAAGAACTAAAGCCGCCTTTCTGTTTCTTGAGAGAAACATCAATTGTTACAGCTCAGGTTAACAGAAAATCACAGAATCAAGGATTCCACTCAGCCAGCTGAAAGCAAAAAAGCAACTTCCAATGGATTGGGAGAAAAAAAATTAATTGCGCCTTTAGAAAACTCTTCTCTGGGCAGCAGGCAGGGCGCAAGGCCACTGGAGCCCAAGCAGCTTTGCAGGGCCCTTGGCAGTCCCCGCTATTCACCACTCGCAGGTGGCTGACAAATTTCCCAGGGTTTTTCGGCTCCGTGATTGCGCCTGGCTCTTTCAGCAGGGCTGCAGGATCTATACAGGTCCACTTCAATCAATCTGAAGCTGTGAAAGGCCCCAGCACTCGCAGCCCGGACCCGGCCGCCCAAACAGAGCCCCGGGAGGGCCGACGGACGGGCTCAGGGCCCGGAGGACGGTGCCAATTAAAAATCCTAGCCTGTGGGCCTTTCTCTTTCTCGTTTTCATTCCTACAGCTACATTGTGTCCACTGGCAGCAGGTTCCAAAGGCAGGGCGCTGCATTCACCTCCCAGAGCTGTAGAGCACCATCCCTGAACCAGGCTAATTAAAAGCGTGGTTCCCTCCCAGGTGGCTCTTGGAGAGAGTGAAAACAGAGGCTCAGAAGATGAAGCACAGTTGTGCACATTCGGAAGACAGGTCTGCTTCATACCACCGCCTCCACAGGGCACATGAAGGGAATAGGACCAACCTGGGCCGCTGACCCCAGAAAAGGCTGGCCCCTTGGGTCCCTGAAACACTCAACTCTTCCCTGCATTTGCTGGAGGCTTCCAAATCTGGTGGAAACCTGCAGCTTATGTATCCTCATTTTAGGAATGATGTGACTCAGAATAATTTACTATCTACTGCCAGCCCCCAAGGTACCTGGTGAGCTGGCCATTCTGTGGTTACTACTGAGACAGTCACAGCTAGGAAAAGGGGACCCAGGACTGGCCACCTGCCAGCTGTTTATCCATGGCATGGTTACTCAGCCCCTCTGAGCCTAGTTTCATAACTGGACAATGGTGAGAAGGAAAGAGCTTGTCAAGTCAGCTGGGTCAGTACCGCCAGGCACATAGCCCTCCTCCCCTCCAGGGACAATTAGGATCTTGACCCCAATGCCAGCACTATCAGTTGTCATGGTCCCTTCAGATGCTCTGCCAACAAACCAAGGAGCTTTTGGTCTTTGAAGGCAAATTAGAGCATCCCAGAATAGGACTAGAGGCACTCAGGGCTGCCTCCCTCTTCCTTTTAGGGTCCCAGGACGGCTCCTGGCCCAGACGTGGAGATGCGGGCAGCAACACAGTTCTTTCAGCAGAACACACGCTACTTCTGGCTGCCCTGCCTGGTGCTCGGCGACCCTTCTCCAGATTGACAGGGTCTGTGAGGTACTGAGCACAGGGTCCTCCCATAGGAATGGTTCCAAAACACAGAGCTCAAAGGTTTAGCCACAAACACAGTCTCAAAGGTTTAGAGGGAGCCCAAAGAGGAATCTCCCTGGCTTGCTGGAGAGGCTCAGGATTTTGGTTTCCCAGATGGCTGTGGGCAGGGGCTCTGCAGAGATCAACCAGGTCCCACAGCTTGACCTGAGAGGGCAGATGAGTCCCGAGGTGGGGGGCAATGGGAACGGGGAGGGAAGCAGAGACAGAGGCAGATGGTACACTGGTTCCTCTGCTGCAGAACCCAGCACTGCCCAGAACACCTGCCTCTGAGGGGGCGAGGGTGGCCCTGCTGCACCCGGAGTCCTGAATGCCCGGGAAGTCATTTGAGTGTGGCCTGCAGGGCAGAAGCCAGACTGTGGGACAGCAGCAAAGTGATGACCAGGTTCAGTCTCCAGGGGGGGAACCCCTAGATGCCTGTGGCCCTGCAAGGAGTTGGCCTGAGCCCTCAGTGTAGGAAGGGAAGCCGGATCTACTCAGGACCTCCTTGAGGCCTCGGGTGCAGCGTGTGCAGAACTTACCTCCACTCTGAGGTCAGATCTCGGGTCTGTTCTCTCAACTCCTCAAGGGAACAGCAGCTCCCTCTTAAATTTTTTTTTAAATGGAAAATTCAGAGCAATCCTAAAAACAACACTAATACTAACCAAAAGCTCCCTCACTCCTTGCTGAGGGATGCAGTCTTGAACATGGAAATAGGCTCCCTGGGTCACGAGTGGGCCCAGATTGTAGCACGGCCCTGACCCGTTCCCTGGACAGTCTTCCCAGCCTGAGGCGGGGCAGTGGATAACAGCCAGCACTGGAGGCAGATGGGTGACGGTGAATTGAGTAGGGCTCTGGCCAGGCAGTTGCTAAGATCGCTCCAGGAATCCTGAAATCCTGATTAATGGGCAAGATGGCTCTGTGCTTTGGCAGTGGGACTCAGGCACCTTTTCTTATGAAAAGCAGCGACGCACACTGCTGGCGGCTGTCTGGCAAAATGCCTGCTTGCCTGGCCTCATTGGAGGGGCTCAGGGGAGACCTGGAATCACCCAGAGCCAGCAGAAGTGGACTGAGAAGCAGTTGGATAATGTCACCATCCTTTTCCACTTCTGGGGACATGGACTTGGGATGGAAAAACCAGCAAGTGTGGGGCCAACAATGGCACAAACTCCTTCCCAGGGGGCACAAAGCCTGCACTGCACCTGTGTCTGCAGGGAGCAGGATGCTTGGTCACCCAGCCCCACCGGCCCCATGTGCATTCAAGCTGAGCGTGCAGCAGGCCCCTCTCCTTCTTTCCACTGTCTGAGTCAAAGGGATAATTTTCTTTCCTGAAGCCAGACAGGAAATTGGGCCTCAAAGCCTGCAGCCACCAGGGACGTCAAAGTCTTCCACTCCAGTCAGTGGTTCTCCTCTGTGCAATGTTGATTCTAGGTGGCCTTCACCTGCCACGACGGGCATGTATGGGGTATTGTTGGCATCCAGTAGGTGGAAGCAGGATCTTACACTGAAGGACAGCTCCCTTCTGCCCAACAAAGAACAAGTCCTAGATGTCAACAGCTCTAAGGCTTAATGTCAGGGGCCTCTCCCCCAATTCCAATGTCTTCAGAAGGACAGATTTCTTTATTTTAGGAGCTTGTTAGGTGTTTTAAAGAATGTTCCCATTGTGGCTTCAATGCAGACCAGCTTATTTGCTTTGGCCCCCTCTAAAGGGCTCCATCATCTTCCCCGGGCCTCTCATGCTTGACAGCAGAGGGGAAGAAAAGCGTGCAATTCTATGTCAAGACGGATGAGGAACTGAAACCAACGGAGCTGCTTTCTGAAGGTCTGTCTGCCTCCAGCTGACGCCTCCTGCTGCCAGGCCAGCGCCTCCACTTCACCTCAGTCCCTCTGCTTCCAACCTTGGACTCTGCACCATTAGGCCTAGGGCTAGGGACATAAGACGGGCACAAGGTTTACAGTGCACTCGGTGGTGCACTTGGCCTGTCCTCTAGCTCACATGGCGATGGCTGCTCTTCCCTCAGTCTCCTCCAATTGCTGAGAGACCCAGTCTCCACCTGACCCTCATGAGAACTCTGAACCTACAGCACTGGATAAACTGTTGGACCACTTTTGGGGAGGCTGAACGAAGCCATGAGGGTGCCCAGGGATTCTGGGCAAACTGCTTACCTCTCTCCCCTGCTACAGAAGTTGCCTATGATATGCAGAAAGTCAAAGTCTGGATGCATGGACACCATTCTTTCCAGGTCTAAAGAAAGAGGCCACCATCCACAGGATGGCCCAGGGGTCTTGACAGATATGATTTCAGCAGCCTCTGGAGGCCATCACCAAGCATGGAGCCTACTTTGGCTGACCTAGGCCCAGGCACTGGGACCCCAGAGGAGAAGACCTGCCTCAGCCTCCAAGGACTCCCAGAGGGAAGTTGCTGAACAGTACCCACCAGGGGGACAGAGAGTGAGGTCTCAGGGTCAGCATGTGCTGGGCACTTAATCTGTACTGGGCACTCAGCCACGCACTTTGAAAATATCACCTCATTTAATTTGGGCCACTTCCTAGAGGACTCCACTTTATTATCATCTCCATTTCATAAATGAGGAATGAGGGCTCGAAGTGACTTGAATGAACAGCCAGCAGAACACCACTCCAAATCTCCCCACCACCTGAGCGCCTGTCCTGGGCCTGGGTCCTCAGCAGTGTCTCCTGCTCCTAACCCACATCCCAGGCCGACAATGATCCGGGACTCTAAGGTCTCAAGGCAAGTGCTGATTTGTAAATTCAGACATTCCAAATAAACTGGAAGCTTTCAGATGGGCAGGCAAAATAAAAGAGAGGAGACAGTTCGCCGAGGATCTGCTATGCCAGACCTCTCACAAGAGCTCAGTCAGGTCCTCCGAGCAACCTCAAGAGGAGAAATGAACGTCACGGACAGACACATGTAGAAACTGAGCCTGAGAGGAGGGTCTGCGCTCAGTGTCACAGTGAGAAAGCAGCTGAGCGCAGGCAAGGCCCATGCTCTTTCCAGATCACCCCCCAGGTGGTCTGTGTCTCCTTGGGGTCACCCCACAGCACCTGGCTAGAAAGGCTGAATGCTGACCCTAGAGACTGCCTGAGATGAGCCAACAAAAGCACTGCTGGTCTCACCACAGAGACACAGCAGGAGCTTGCCACACAGGCCCTGGTGCTACAGAAGGCTCATCCTTCCCTACAACACCCAGGACAGACAGGAAGGTGACACAGAGCATGGCAGCAGCTGCACGCGGCCAGCCAGCAGGGGCATGGGGTGGAGTCAGAGATGGGAGAGGAAGTGGGTGCGGGTGAGGGCAGCGTCAACAGGAAATGCACTTAGAACCTGCCCCATAGCAGGCTGAGGCCTGGCTGCCGTCCCCAAACTTCTACCTTCTTGAATCTCCCTCAGATGTCAAAAATCTGCTCAACTCTACAGGGCAAGACTGCACACTCATCCTCCTCAATCCCAACCTCCCTTTGGCAGCTCAGGGGCACCGCCTGCAGAGCAAACACACACACTGAGGCCCCTCAGCTCCAGAAACGTCTGTCGGAAAACCCCAAGCTGGGGACTACAGGCGGGGCATGGCAGAGGGCCAAGCCTGGGTCATGACACTTCTAAGACAGAGAGGGACAGATGGGCAGTGATCACCTCCAGAGGCACGCACCCAGCACTCATAAGCCTAGAGTCTCCACAGAGCAGACAGGCCAGGAGCGCTGGAGCGGATGAGCTTGGCCAGCTGTGTCCTGGCCTGGCTCTGCCACCACCTGCCACAAAGTCATCACTCATCCCCTTCCCCTCAGAGCTGCCATCTTCCCATCTGTAGAAGGGCAATAGTGGCCTCTATCCAGTCACCTCAGAGGATTGTGGTGTGACCTCCACTAATTTTCATGAGGCTTCAGAAGGGAGGGACCAGAGGAAGACCACAGAACCCCGGACCATGCCCTCTGACAGCCAGGCACTGCGTGTGCACCAACAACAGCCCCTGGAGGGGTTCTTCTCTGCTTTACAGATGAGTGTCCAGGCTCAGAGAGGCTAAATAACTTACCCACGGTCCTACAGCTTGAAAGCCCAGCTGCCCTGTCTGACTGGAGCTCCTCTCTGCTAAGGGGCCCAGCCCAGCTGTGAGAAGCAGCCCTGGGAAGAGAAAGCAGTCTTCCAGGCCTCAAGATGTGCAGTGTCCCTGGAGGACAACAGAAGGTACTCCATAAGCAAGTCACCCTGGTTTGGGTGAGGGCAGGAGACAGGATGGAACCAGTGCAAGGGATGAGCCACCTCTCAACTCACAGAGGCAGCTTGGGTGGGCAGGGCACCAACCAGCTTACTTAAGTGACCTTGGGAAAAGGGTCTCTTCTCTCTGGGCCTCAGTTTCCCCAGATACACAATGACAGATCCCTTTAAGCTCTGAGACTTCAGGGCTCCAGCTGGGACTTCCTGTACTTACCCCTTCAACATCAAAGCTGGGACTGAGAAAAGCAGCCCTGATTATTGAGAAGTTTCCATGTCTTCCTAGAGGAAGATACCGTTGTCTCAGCATAAGCCCCTGGCAGAGGCCCTGTTCATGCTTGGACAGGGTGGGCCCCCTCTGACCACCCATCTGACCAAGCAGGAGGGGACAGGGTAGAGAGGGACATGCTGGGTCAGACATGGTATAGTAGTAGTGGGAAGGAGACTGCAGCCTGGCCTGCCGCCTCCATGCGAACCAGCTGCCGCTTCTGCCAGAGACGCTGCCTCTAGCACACCAACACCACCCAGATCCCGACAGTGCACAGACTAGGACAGTGCCGACTCCATGTGGAATTCCAGACCAAGCCTCAAGTGGCCTTCACTGTGTTTTAGAAGGCTGTCTGCCATGGATAGCGCTCAACGGGGAGATGGCAGGATGTATGAGAGCGGTGCTCCCTAGAACCTGGACTGATGGCACCTACTGGGCAGTGTGCCCTTCGTTCTTTCTATTCCTTCAGACTCCAAAGCAACTGATGCTTACCAAATGCACTTAGGTCCCAGGGACTGTACCATATACTGTCAGTCTTCAGAATGCCTCTAGAAGGCAGGCATCACTGTCCCCATTTTGCAGATAAGAAAACTGAACCAGAGAAGCAACTTGCCCAGGATCCTGCAGCTAATGAACAACAGAGTTGGGAATGACCCAGGCCCTCCTGCTCGCAGGCTAGCTCCCCTCCTGCACTTTAAGACTCCAGTCACCTACTAGGATCTTTATAACATTCAGAGCTAAAGTTATAACAAGATGATTTGGCAATAGGAACAGACGACATAATTATCTACCAGACAACTCTTCTCCCTAATGGAGCCAGAATAGTTTATTCTTAGCAATATAATTTAAGTATAGGATAATTTTACAATACCGTAGGCTTTGTGCTACTCTCAGACTAAGTGCTAAGGAGACAGATCTCTCCCTGCAGGGAAGAATCTCCTACCAGATGGAGAAGGTTAAAAGTGACAGAGGCCTTCCTGCAGTGACAGGAGCCCAGGTTGCTGAAGCACCTGAGTGAAAAGGTGTCTGCCACTCTGATTTACACAGCCATGCTCAAGCCTGAGTCCTCTAAGAGTGCGTTAGTCTCTCCATGCCAGAGAATGATGGTAATGGGGATGGTAGTGGTGACGGAATGATGATAGCAATGATAGCAACAATGGGCACTGGTGTGGTCAGAGTGTCGGGTGCTTTACACCCTTTGATTCACGTGATCTTCACACCTGCCCCGCAAAGGCAAGTGATTCCTCTCCCCATATCACAAATGAGGAAACTGAGGCTCTGAGTGCTTACCCGGCCAGGAGTGGTGAGGCTGGGACTCTGGATTACCAAGGAGCTGCTCTCTTTCCTTCCCCATGCCTGAGTGGCCTGCTCAAGTGACCCGTTCTGCAGATGAACAATTTCCAGACTATTTCCCCAGTATGAATGTTCTGAATCTCCCTGTCAACTCAATAGCCCTTTGCATCAGCCACTTGTTTTAAGAGAGGTTTAAAGAAAAATGTTCATACAGAATAATTTTCTGGGCCCTAAATGCTCTCGTCTTCATCAATGAAGGTGAAAGCAAACTTCCTCTGACAACTAGGACAGGAGAACAGTGGGGACCAACAGGTACTGGAAGGCACTGAGGGACTCCATGCATGGGGCACAAATGCGCCAACACTGAGGGCCTCCAACCTCCCTTTAGAGGTCACTTCCTGTTCAAACTGCCCCAAGGCCACAGTAGCAGTGGCAAAGGCAGCAGTGAGGCAGAATGACGGACAGTGACGGAGCTCTACTCCAGCACTGAGCCAAGGCCAAATCCTCTGTCTTTGCCTGCCTCAGTTTCTGCCTCTGTGCCATGAGGAGACAGGGAGAGGGCACCCCTCCATCCTGCCCTCAGAGCTTCTTCTGTGCCCTTCGTTCTTTCTATTCTATTTCTGCTGCCAGCCTTTACCAGGAGTCAGGGCCCTTTATCCGAGGACTCCAACTCACTTGCCCTTATTTATTTCTACCTGGCACTAAAGGTAGAGGCGGCGGCCAAGAGGGCCAAACTGGGTGCAGGGCATGGCCTGGCATCCTCCTGGGCCTGCAATGGCCTCTGAGTTGTGGGGCCAGTTTCAGCTCTGTCCCTGCTGAAAAGGGCCATAGTGAGGAGGAAGGCAGGGCATGCTGTGGCCAGGCCTCACTCCTGACCCACAGGCCCTGCAGCCTAAAGCCTGGCCACTGATTGTTGATAGAAAGCACAAGGCCACAAAAGGCCCCAGGGGCTGAGGCTGAGCACCCCTCTCCTGCCCTGCCTCCCCAGCAGAGAGCCCAAGTGGCCTCCTCATCGCCTCCCAGGGGACACAGTGGAGACGGTCAGTGATTTCCCATCCTGGGACCTGACCACTCAGGAGAAGCTGGCTGGTTATCCTCCCTGCAGACACCCAGCCCCTGCCCTAGGTGTGCTGGGCATCAGGGTGCTGACACAGGGCAGAGACAGGCAGCCCCTGCTGCCTGTGAAGACCAGGCCTGGAGTGTTCATGTTGGCCCCAGCAGCTGGACACTCAGAGACTGAGGGCCATATTCAACCCACAGGGCCTTCACTCACTGGCTCTTTATTCATTCCCCCATCAGTGAAGTACCCACTGTACACCAGACACTGTCCTGAGTGATCTGGACTCAGGGACAGGACAGGCCCCTCCTCCAGGGCATGCCTAAAGAATTCCAAAGCCAGCAAGATTCAGCCTCACCTAGGTGCCATATGAATGAGCATCACTTTGAGGATGGCATCATACCCCCAACTCTGCGCGTCTAGCTCTCTCTACCACTTGGGTCAAGAGACTTGCCCAGTTTGATTCTGCCTACTCCTAGCAACAGCTATGAAAACCTGCAGAGGGGGAATTCATCCATCCCCAGCTGTTCATACTCAGAAGGGCTGGACCACACAGCAGTGTGCAGGCCCACCAGAGCTGAGCATGTGTACAGAATGTCCACCTCTTGCCCTGTCTATGAGGTGAATCAGGTAAACAAGTCAGACCAATTCACAGAGCAGGAAACTGAAGCACTGGGCAGCACTGAGGCATGCCCAGTCCATGCTGTGCTGTTAAATGGCAGAGGAAGCTGTGGCTACATCTATCTGTCTGTCATGAGCTTTGTGGAGGAGCCTGGCCACAGCTGCCCTCAGATCTGGTCCCAGCCTGTCACCAGTGGTAACAATCTGCTGGGTGAGCAAGGCCCAGCCTTTTTCTCTTTCAGGTCCTGGTGGAGTCACCTGCATAGGGTTGAATGAGGCAAGTAACATGCAGTATCATTTATTAGTCTCCCAGTGCTAATAAATATAATCTGATGTTAGTGGGAAGGGATGGTATGTATTTTAACAATCACACACACCACAATGGAGGCCCTGAAACAGCTCCATCTCCTGCCCTGTTTCCCAGGTCATAACCCCATTCGTACTAGGTGGAGAGGGGCCAGAGTCACTGAGAAAGAGCCAAGCAACATCTCTTCCCGGCTGAAACTCACAAGTTCATCCTGAGACACAGAGGTCACTTCTTGTGGTTCCCCAGATTATACCTGAAACTACATGGGACACCCCGTGCTGAGGTGAAATTCGAGCAAATATTTCCAAGAAAGTGCAAACAAAAGGGCCTAGTTTCCAGATGCTTTGATCATGAGCCATTATTGCCAGACACCAATAAGACTAGGGAAGTACTTTGCAACTGGGACCCCAAGGATCATGCACAGAACTTGGGGAGAAGAGCCTCAAAGGCTGCCTGCCTGCACTTTATGTGCCCCAAATATACTGTTAGAGTCTCACTCTTCAAAAACTACCTAGATATGATCTTTACTCCTCCTTGTGCAGGGTGAGAAGTCTGCAGGCCTGAAGAGTTCCTGTCATAAGGCCCAAGCTCAGGGACAGCCAGCAAGTGATATCTTCCAGGTTTCAAGAAGAGCTGTGCCTGAGGCGGGAGGAACACTCAAGGCTGGCACTCCTGGACTCTCCAGCTTGTTTTTATACTGACTAGGACCAGCCAGAGACTCAGCTGGTAAACCTCCTGGGCTACACTCCACCCAGCAGCTCCAGTCAGCACCTTCCTGGGCCAAAGCCGGCCAGGCCTCTGTGTGGACACAGGGAGGACAGGCGCTCGGTGCTGTTAAGGAACCCATTGAACATGGCCACTAACTAGGCTGCCCATATCCCCCTACTTGGAAAACACATAGCTATGGAAACTCTGGGGTGCTCCTCTAGGCTCACCATCATTACCAAAGGAAATAATTAGGAAGCATTCATGGCAAGGATTAATCCTTCAAGCTAAACACTGAGCCTGGCATGTGCCAAATACAACTGTCACATTCACACACTGACTGATGTTCAGCAAGGTCACAAAACAAAGAACCGACACCTGGGCTCAGGTGGTCCCTCCCAGCCGGGATCTGAGCAATGACATTTCCCTCTCCTCTCTCCACACCAGGAGTGGACATAAGTACATTGGGACGTGAGCTCTGGGAAAGGGATGCTTCCGACTGATTGCTGCCACTATGGAGATGATGGGAAGGAAAGGGTGCACCCAGGGAGGGATTTCTGGTCCCCCAAAGGTCTGCAGGTGTGAGGATGGGGTAGGGTGGGGTGGGGTAGGGAGGGCTGGTTTTCCACTGGGACAACAGAATGGAGTTACAGGAAGAAGAACCCGCCTGTGATTCAACTTTCCCACATCCCTGGCTCCGGGGCGGCACCATACACACAGTAGGCACTCTGGAACTGATGGCCTGGGATAGGAAACCCAGCTCCAGGGAGGAGTGGTCTCTCCCAAAGCTGCAGCTTGGGCAGCAGCAAAAACTTGCTCCCTTCTGTAACTGAGGAAGACAGTTCTGAGGTCGTTTGCAGCTTTCTGGGTACAGCCACAAGGGGTTTGGACTCCCAGGACTCTGATTTTCTGCTCCCCCAAGTGCTGAGTCCTTGGGTTTGCAGCAAGCCCTGTGGAGAAGCGGGGAGTAGGTCCCTGGGTGACTGTGCTCACCCTGCTCACATCTGGTCTGAAGAGCCAGCTGGGGTGAGTTCACACTGGGTCACCTGGGTTTCTTTTAAAATCAAGACAGGCCAGATGTAGGGTGCACACATGGACTCCCAGTGACTGAGGAGACTGAGGTAGGAGAATATGAAGTCTGAGGCCAATCTCAGCAACACAGCAAAATCCTGTCTCAAAACAACAAAAAAGGATTGAGGATACAGCTCCGTGGTAAAGTGCCCAGGGTTCAATTTCCAGTATCAATCAATCAATCAATTAAAGACAAGTGAAAACAATGATTAAATTGCCCACAGTCAAGAAAGATATGGCCCGCAGGTCCCTAAACAGTACCCAGGTTATGGGAGCCCCAGACACACAGAGGTCATAGGCTTTAGTGTAACCCTATTTTAGCTGATGGGGACACAGATCTGAGTTCCAATGTTCAGGACTGCCTCTCCAGCCCCATTCAGGGGCCCGTTATAACTTTATAGTTACACTGGACACAGCTGGCTGGAGGGGACCTGTGTCCTGCTTCATTCAGGAGGCAAGGCAAATCGATTCCACCCACACCCAGGACCACCCTTGCTTACACCACAGACAGCCTGCTGGGAGGTTCTATGGTCCACACTAATTTGGGGTTGGCACCAAGACCTGCTGGGCTGGTGAGGGGCCTAAAAGCCACAACCCTCTTAAATGTCAATAAGAAAACCAGAACTCCTTGAACTTGACACCTCTTAACCTTTCCCCATGAGGACTTTCTCAAGCCAACAGCAGCAAGACACACAAAATGCTGAGGATGGCCATGCTCCTGTCTTCACAGAACTTCCTGTCTGATATAGTCTTTGTTCCTATTGTTGTCAGTCTGTCCACACTGGACAGATGGTTAAAGAGAGAGAGTGGGGCCCTCGGCCATCCTACTCCGCACTATCCTCAGTGCCAAGAGCAGTGCGTCCATGCAGCAGGAACGCAACAGCAGAACTGCCCAGAATGGGCCCACCTTGGGCGGGAGGTCTTGCTTCCATTTGTCCTTCTCAGCAGTGCCCAGCACACAGCAGGTCCCCAGAAAGATGTGCTGGATTACAGAGGTGACAGGGAGAACTGAATGAGGTTCTTTGCACGTACAAAGGAAATTCAGAGGGAAGCTTGGATCCTGCTCGCTGGAGCCAGGGGTCCTAAGACCCTGAGACAGACACCCAACACAGGTGCAGCTGAGTATGCTCACTTAACACACGCACTCCAGCTGTGCCTGGCAGTGTGGAGACACAGCAGGTCCCACGGACCCCTGCCTTAGTGGGAGTGCTGCCATCCCTGGGTACCACAGCTATGCCGGAAGGGCTGGCTTGGAGAAAATGACAAAGTCTGAGCAGCTGCCCTGAACTCACATGAACCATGACGACGGTGGGCGCTGCCCAGGCAGTCCTCCGGAGCCCTGGTGAAGGACTGACAGTGGAAACCACTCTATTTGTGAACAGGCTTTAAACATCTGGCCAAACTATGCTTGGTGTGGCCAGGCCAGCTCAGCTTTCCAGGCCGGCCAACACATCCCTTGGACAACAGTGTTGACCGAGTCACGTGATATACTGCCGACACGAGTGGAATTGTGGACTTAGGTGTAAAAAGAGAAACAGCATCCTCACAAATGAAGGCTACGAGAGCATCAATTATGGCTTGGTCTGGTAGCCTAAAAAAAATCCAACTCTTTTTGCACAGGGTCAAGAATATTTTCTTTTAAACTGCGTCTGCTTTTCTTTATTGCAGTATGAGAAGCCCGTGCTGAGTTCATACACTTTCTGGTTAATTAGTGGTTTCTCCATTTTCCCCATTTAAAGGATCAAACTCTTACTTGTTCTCATTGCTCCACACATGGCATATCTTTACTATTTAAAATCTGTATTGAACCTGTGGGATCAATGGACTCCTGGGGCTGAACAAGGTGTCAAGAGTCTCTAGTGTTACAGTTGTTTAGAAAAAGAACTGCAAGCAGCTACACCAAACATTCAAAGATGTTTGCCTCCGTAGGGACGTCAGAAGGGTTTCATATTTTTTTGTGCTTTTTCATTTCCAAACTGTATTTTTTTTCCTTTTGAATTTTAAACTTCTTACATGTATGCATTAATTTTGCAACCAGGAGAAACAATAAATTTCAATGAATCTGGAAATTTCCCTTGAGTTGACACCAAAGAATGTTAACATTGTGGCTCATCGGAGAGCACTTGCCTCACACGTGTGAGACCCTGGGTTCAATCCTCAGCACCACATAAAAATAAATAAATAAAATAGATATTGTGACTATGTATAACTAAAAAAAAATTTAAAAAAAGAATGTTAACATGAACAACCAATGTCTGGCTCACATTCAGTGCATAATGGCACATAGCAATAATTAGTACATAGGCACTTGCTATGTGCCATTACGTACTGAGGGTAAGCCAGACATTGGTTTGCTTAATTCCCTATCCGCATCCCATTTTACAGACAAGGAGACAGAAGTTCAGGGAAATTCAGTGACTTGCTCAAAGTCCCACAGCTGCATCCACTGCCTCCCCCATCTGTTCCAAAGGCCTTGCTCTCAGCCAGCCTGTGCCAGCAGCCTGGTGGCTCCCACACACTTGCCCTTTTTCTCATTGGTCACTGAAGGCAGCTGTGATGGTATGTAGGTCATACCACAAATATTACAGACCACGGAACTGGGTGGGCATTTTGGCAAAAAATGCCAAAAACTAGGTTGTGACCAGTGATTTCTCTCCCATAGTCAGACAGGTCAGTTCCCAGCCAGTTCGCAACAGATAGACCCATGCGGGGGCAGGGACAGCCGGCAAGCCTGGGAAGGGGCTTTTCTAGACACTGAACTGAAGAAAATATGGGTACATCTGGGGATGAGGATCCTACTTGCAAATGTGGAGGCCTACCCATGTTCTGAGCTCTCACGCATGGTGCCACCCCAAGGGGGTTTAGGACCAGAAACTCTGGGTCACCTAAGCAGGTTCCCATGGTCTCCAGAAAAGATATTGAGTAGATTCCCTCCTGTGCACTACCCTGTGCTCACCTCTGGTTACCTGGTGAGGACCAGTTTCCTAAGAGTGGGCAAGTTGCATTGGCAAACCTGTCCTTCAACTCACCAACCCAGGTGGGAGTCACCATGCCGTGAGAAAAGGGCCCTACCTATAGGTGGAGGGACACCGAGGTCACACTCCTCCCCTCCACCTCTGGCTACCAGAACTTTACCAGCCCTGGTCCTCAGCTCCTGCACCCTGTACCCTATGGAGTGCTGCACGGGCTCAAGCACATGCTTCCAGGCATGCTGAGTTCGAATCCCACCACCCTGGGGCTGGTGCCCTGGCCTTGGGTGAGTCATTTCATCAAGTCTCTCCTTCCTTCCTTGGCAGTATCCAGAAGGACAGTGGGCAGCATCTACCTCACAGGGGTGACATGAGAATTAAATGGGCCAAAACACAGTTTTTAGAAAAGTGCCTGGCACAAGGTGGGTGAGCACTACAGAAGTGTTCGCAATCATACTGTTGTCACCCAAGCCTGTCTCAGGGACCCCTAGACTGTCCTTGGGACCTCAGTTTAGCACATATTTCATCCTATCCCAAAGGTGCTTGCCCATCTTTCTCCCCCTAGTAGGGATGAGGGCTGGTGCACACCCCCAGCCCCTTGTACACAGTGGGAGCTTAAGTTCACAGACTGAGTTAACAGGCCTTGCAGAATGCGGAGAGGCCTGGAAGCAAAACTCCCTTTGGAAAATCATGCCTCACTGCTTCTCAGCTACCATACCCTGGAGTCTGAGCAGAGCTGCCTCAAGGGGCCAAGGAGGGAAAGAAACGAATCCCAGAGTGGCAGCCTCAGTTAAAAAGGAGAAGCACAATGACTCACTGTCAGCTCTGCATCTCGCTCCTCACACTCTCTGCCCACCAGCTTCTTCACTGAGGGCCCATATCAGCGTCAATGGTGGAAGTGGTTCTGGGTTACAACCACATCGCTGGGTCCCCAAAGATCCCAGCCCATGAACAGCCTCCTGGTTTAGAGCTGGCTGCTGCAGGCCACTCAGACAAAAAGACCTGGGACAGGTCTCTATTGAGGTGGGACAGGATAAAACCATGGCTGTGTGAGGCTTTAAATGTCAGAATCAACCACCCCCACCCTTATTTTCACAAAACTTCAAAGGGAATGAACCGATAAAAATTAAAAAAAAAAAAAAAAAAACACCTCATGAGTCAAGTTCTGTTTTCTGTTATCACAAATCCATATCCTAGCACCTTCTGAACTGGTTGTCTAGCTCAGCCATACTTCTGGCAGCAGGAAGAATTCTGGTCACCAACCTGGGAGAACTTTCTGGGGGACTGTCTGGGGTTGCCTCACCAAAATTCCTCAAGGGGCAGGAGAAAATGGAAACAGTGAGAGAAAGCAAAGGAAATGAATAATCCCCACTCTGGCCCTCGCTTCTCAGGTACGGTAGCCGCCTAAGTACAGCCTGGAAGAGAGAGCACCAGACAGCAGCCCAGTAAACGCTTCTAGAGCAAAGGAACTAGGAGAGTGTGGATATTTATTTTTTTTAAATCATGCTTCTGTGCACTGAGAAGCTGAACCTACAGCTCATTCCAACACAAGGGGTTCCAAAGTGCATAAGCCCAGGCGTTCCTTTTTCAGGTCTCTGCCCTGCCTGTGTTCTTATTTGCCACTCAAGGTACACAGGAAGCCACCACACAGGGGCTGCTTTGGGCAGGCAGAGCCTGAGAAAACCGGGCGGGCCGCCTTACATCATAGCCACATTCCTGAGCACCAAGATAATAGTTCTGGGCCTTTTAAGGGCCAGTTTTTGGTGAGAATTTGCCAAGCAAATTCAATTTCCAAATAGGGAAACTGAGGCATTGGGCCAGCTAGGTCAGGGGCCAGGTGGTGAACAGCTTGGCTCTGCAGGCTTGCCACTCCTCACCCCCAGGGTCACAGGAGGAACCCAGACAACGTGTGTGTGTCAACAGGCATGGCCATGCACCAATAAAACTTTATTTACAGACAAAGGAAACAGAGGAATGTGGCCTGTGAGCCATGCCTCCTGGCTTCTGATCTAGAGTTTCAAGGGGACAGTATCACAACTCCTGGGAAACATTGGCACAGCACCACCGACCATCCCCACTAAAGAGGCTGTGGTCTCCTTGAGAGCTCTAGAGGGAGGTGTCATCCCTCACAGAGCCCCTCAGGGAGCTTCATCCTACTCCACAGGTCCTGCTCTGCGATGAGACTCAGCCCCTCCCTGCACAGGCTCAAGGGACTGAAGGTCAGAAGATTCCAGGAAGAGAAGAGTTCCCAATTCCCTTCTGTCCCACCTCAGGCTTGCAGAAGGAGACAAACCTAAGTCC
The DNA here is from genome assembly GCF_964194105.1 of Spermophilus citellus. Lineage (NCBI taxonomy): Eukaryota > Metazoa > Chordata > Mammalia > Rodentia > Sciuridae > Spermophilus > Spermophilus citellus. Next base: position 90,742,418 of record NC_138195.1, read on the forward strand.
AGCTACCCAGGAAGCCTGAGAGGGCCTGAGGCAATCCTGAAACCTGAGATGGGGACCATAATGGCGGTGGGTGTCTCCCTCTTGAGAGTGGTCTCTGTAACAATCTCGTGGCCATCCTGTTGCACTGTGGAGTCTCTCTGGACCTTGAGGCTGGGGCAATAGTGGTGGTCAGGCAGGGGACGGAAGGAGCCTTTCGTTTTTGTCCACACCACCCACCGCCAGTGCTACTCCTTCAGAGGGTTCCAAGGATTCACCAGGGCTGACTTTAGTGCCCCACTTAATCCACTTCAAACTCAATCTCAGATTTCAGTAATAATCCAATTTTAGACTACTTCATCCAGAACAGTGACAAGTGTCACCTCACACTGTCTAGACGGCTCCAACAGCTGGTCCAGCAGGGGCCAGACTGGGTTCCCTGAGCGATGTCTTGTGAGCTCCCAGGACATTCCAGACCTGGGCACCCATCCCTGAACCTGGCTGCTTGGCTATCTTTATTCAAGAGAGCCCAAGGAAAGACCTGGCCCACCTTCAGCTCAGGGACTCCATCTCCCATTGGCCGTAAACCCCAAGTCCTGCCTAGACCCAGTGCATAGGCCCTGCAGCCACTCCTGGCCTTGACTTTGGCTGCTACTCTGAACTACAGTTTCTTCTTATGTAGAACGGGCACAGCACAGTGGTAAAATGATGACAATATGTAACAAAATAAACAGCACAGTGTCTGCCACCTTGGGCCTATAAGCACAGTGTCCCCTTATTCAGTATCACCAATGCAGCAGCTGATCTGCCCACTAGAGAAAGAGTCCAGGCCCTCTGCTTCCAAGGGATGGTGGCATTCATTCATTCACCACTGGCATTTCTCCAGCATCTGACAATGCAAATTTCCACATTTGTCACATGACTCAGGGGCTTCCCTTGGCTCTGCACCTCTAGCACTGACCACCTGCAGATAAGCCCAGACCAGGTGAAAGAGGCTAAAGGAACAAGCAGGGGTCAAAGGATATTAGCACAGAGGAACAAAGCTCAAGTCTAAGCCTGTTTCCTTTTGTCCTTGTCTCTGAAAGTAATGTGTCACCCCAAAAGATCACAAGGCCTAGTTTCCATCTGTCTTCTTCTCCCCACTGACCTGAGCACGCTTGACACAGAAGCTGTGGATGCCACCAGACAGCAGGGTATTTCTGTCACTGACTCCTCAAGAAGCAGTGTTATGTAGGGGTCAGGCAAGTTGCCTCCCTGCCCCACAGAACATGGTGGAGCACCAGATACATCAATGGGCAAGCAGGCAGTGTCACAGGAAAGGAGGTCCTGGTGTTGGCTCCAGGGGTGGGGCCTGGGCCGGAATGAGGGTAGTGTTGTTCCCGACATGAACCAAACTGTCCTCGTTCCTAGGGAGAAGGCCCAGTGTGGCAGGAGAATGACCAGGTGAGGAAAGATAGGCAGTAGGGTGGCTGCCAGGTGAATCTCGCTCAGGGACAACACCCCAGCCCTAGACAAGAGCCCTGTAGGGGGCTGCTTAGGACCAAAGACAAACCAGAGATGACCTCCCACGGGAGGAGGCCTCCTATGTTTCAGACATTTCTACAAGCTGAGGAGTACACAGACAAGTGTAGGGACTGTTACAATATAGTCTGACATGGTGGGCAGTGGGGAAAGGCAAATCCTGAATTTCCATCAACTGGCCAGGAAACAGTCCTCGATGGTCAGAGGACAGCACACGGCAAGCTGGAAATTTCCCATGATGACTTTTAGGCCCTTAACAAGGGCCCTTAACAAGGGCCTTAACTGTGGGCCTTAACCTACCCAGGACTCACTCTCTCCCGGGAGGCGTGCCGGCAGCCCACGCCACCCCCCCAAATCCCAGGATTCTCTGAAAACCAGAGTTACTTGCTCCCAGCCTGCTGGGGATGGGAAGACCTTGAACTCTCCTTCTCCCACCAACCTGGAGGCTCTTGGCCAAGTTTCCAAGGTCCCTTGGGGCAAAGTATCAAACACCTCTGTGCCCAGCTTCTCTGGCAGTAAATATGCTGAGCAAACCCTGGGGGGCTGACAAGCTGACACAGGGTCAGCGCTCCACCAAGGCCATGCTTCCAGCCACAGCACGAGCGCCAGGTCACACAGCACTGGGCTCAGAGCAGCTCGTGATGCACCTAGCATGAGAAGATGCTCATCTACTTTAGAACAGGGGCAACTTAAACACACAGCCTGGGCAGCCCCAGCGCCAACTGCAAGACTTCCAAGCTGCAGACCCCTTCATGGATCCTGGCGAGGCGGCTCAGGGTTCTGCCTGGCTCAGGGCTGGGGCCCACTACCCTGGGGAATCGCTCTTCTCAGGTCTTCAAATGGACCCCACTGCACTCAAGAATGTTTGCCCTTCTTGCCAGGTTCCTCCACGTGCAGCTCAGTGAGTTACATAGCATAAAGGCAGTCAGCTGCTGCCCCCACCCACCATCTCTTGAAAGGCTGACCAAGGGCCGGCTGTGCCTAAGACCAGGTGGCTTGGGTTTTCTCTTGGTGCCCAGCCACCCAAGGGGAGCAGAGCAGTCCTGGATTCTACAGCAGAAATTTACCAAGCATGAGCTTCATATAGGCCCCACTCAGCTCTTTAATGTACTAGCCTGGTAAGCACCTCTTCTTCCCAGTTTTCAGATCAAGAAACTGAGGCACCGAAAATTAAGTAACATGCCCCTTCACATCACTGCTTGAAGCCAGAGGAAATTCCCACAGCCACTTGTCCTCACGGCTCCTGAGGGGGAAAGGAAGCCATTTCTAACTCAGCTCACCTGCTGGAGGACAAATATGAAGCTCCTTTTCCCTTGCTGGGGAGGGCGAGGAAGACCCGGCTGAGCTACCTCACAGAAGTCAACTCCACCCAGCGGCCGCAGTCCTGTCTACATCAGGTCCTGGACTCTTGGGCCTGTGGACAGAGCAGGAATTCCCCGAGGGATCCAGGTTCAGGCAGTTCCTGGGCCCCAGCCTCTGCTCTTATAGCCCCTTTCACCCCTAAGGGCACCACAAACAGGGGCACAGTCTTCCCTTCCTGCCACAAACAGAATAAGGTTCAAATCTCCAGCCATCCCACGCAAAGCTGGCCTTAGCTGCCCCAGAAAACCCCTGTATGTGTACCAAGTGCCAAGTGAGTGCTTTCATCTTATTTCACCCTACCAACTGCCACTATGCACCCTGCTTAAACGGTGTGGAGACCAAGGCTCAGAGGGCAGAGCTCCAAGGTCAGATCACATGGCCAGTGGTTTAGCCTCTGCATGTGTCTAAGGGATGACATTGGTGCTATGACCTCCAGGAAGCCAGGGAACCTGCCCTCTCCATTTCTGCATCCCTTGAGTCTATGGTGGAAGTCTTGCAGTCCTCACACTGGCACACAGTAAGTGCTTGGTTAATAAATGGTGCCTGAACAAAAGAATGAACCTAGAACTGAATCCAGGTCCTGAAAGGCGTGACTACCCTGTCTTGCTCAAACTCGGCTTACAGCTAGCTTCATAATGGCTGTCTCCATCTAGCCCTCCACAGCCTGCAAGTACATTGCACCCCTGTACCCCTGCCCAGACACTAGTACACAGCTGGTGCTCAGTCAATGTATACTAACTGGAACCAACTTACAGGGCTATTGTAAGCTGGAATCTGAGGGCCCAGAGTTCCCTTGAAGCTCATGGGCTGATGAAGCGGCCAGCCAGACATTCCTATAAACCCCTCCTGGCAGGGAGGGGCAAACTGGAGCCATAAACGCAATTTTCCAGAAAACTCCGGTTAGGAGTTTCCCAAGCATCAAAGACAGAACGGCTCTGGAAACTTTTGCTTAGTCAGTGGCCACCCCTGCCACATTCCACCACAGACCCTCATGGCCCCTGCTGCTGCACCCTCCTAGGCTCGCACCCACTCTCAAAGTGCTCCCCTGCAAAAGTACCCTACAGGAAGCTCCTAAACTGGGCAGCTGTGTGGAGCCTGGCTCAGGGGGTTCACTGCAGGTATGTGTAAGGAGAAGTGACAGCCCATCATCCAGAGCAGGGGGAGATGACCAGGGCCTGTCACTGCACAGCTATCTTCTCAGGATCCCTACTAGGACTCTGCAAAAAGCCCTAGCCTTCTTAGCCCACCCATCTATAGCCACCTCACATCTCCCTAGCCCTCTCTGGCCACACATCAAGAACATAAGACAGAGTAGTGCTGCAGGGGAATGGTCACTCTGAGCACTCGAGATGAAAGCAAGATACTCAGGAAGGGGCAGGCTCCCCACAGCCCCTGGACTGAAAGTGCCCTACCAGGGGATGGAGCATGTGAGCCTATGCATCTCTAGCTCCTGGATAGAACAGCCTCAGAGCACCTAGCTCTCCAGCACCCAGGCCTTCTGGGACTGGTTCTTTCCAGACATTACTCCCATAGCAGTGAGGGCACAGTCCCAGAGAACCTAGCACATTAGAGCAGGGGCCTCTTGTCCAACCCCTCCTTTACCAGGTGGCACAGGGGCCTACCAAGGAAAGCATCTAAGAGACACAGCCAAGTCACTTTGACCAAAGCTGATTCCCAATGAACTCTTCTGCCTAAAAACTTTCTACCTGCTAAGCCACAGGCTCTGGCATCTCACAGAACAGCCATCTAATACAATGTAACCTCAGGCCAATGACCTGACTGTACCATGCACCAAAGGAAGCCACTGCCACATATAGACACTGAGCACTGGAAATGTGGCCAGTTCTGACAGAGACTCACTGAAGGGTAAACACACTCACCAGATCTCAGAAACTTAGTACTGCCCAGGCACAGTGGTGCACACCTATAATCCCAGGGACTCAGGAGGTTGAGGTAGGAGAATTGCAAGTTTGAGGCCAGCAACTTAATAAGGCCCTAGGCCACTTAGTGAGACGCTGTGTCAAAATAAAAAAATATAAAGGCTAGGATGTAGCTCAGGGTAAAGCACCCGCAGGTTCAATCCCCAGTGTTTCCCCCACCCCAAAAAATCAACCTAAAAAAGAACAAAGTATCTCATTAATGATTTATTTACATCAATTACACACTAGAATGATAGTATTTTGGAAAAACTGGGTTAAATACAATTAATTATTAAATTAATTTCACCCATTTCTTTCTTTCAACTGTGGCTGCTAGCAAATTTAAAATGTTGTGTGTGGCCTGCACTGTCCCACGACAGCATGCAGTCACACCCCCCACTGGGCCGCTCCTCAAGCCGATGACAAGGACATCTCCAGCCATGCTTCAAATGGGAAAGCTTACAAGAAACAACGACCCTGCTTCATGATCACGAGCAACAAAGAAAAAGTACCAATGACTGGTGACGAATGTCCTCGAGGGCCCCTGCACACCTGCCTGTTTGTTCTCAGAGCTCTCCACACATGAGGACACCGCATCACTACGTTGTGTGGAAGAGACAGAGAACCAGGGAGGGACTGTGACATGCTGGAGACCATGCCTGCTAGGCGGCTCACCACAACTCCAAGCCAGGCCTGGCTGGCCCAGGTACCAGAGGGGGCCTGCCCTCTCCAGCCTCTGTCTCCTCTTGCCCTAGGACAGGCACACTGCTGCGGGTGTGGTTTCCCCTGTGAGTTAAGCTGAAGATCTGGGGTCTCTGCTGAGGGACGGTGAGCCTCACAGCCTTGTAGACCAGATCTCCTTTTTCTCCTGTTCTCTCTTGTGCCTGGCCTCATGCCAGGACCTGGCACAGAGCAGCTGAACTCTGGTGAGGCCCAGCTGAACACTCACCCAGCAGCCACAGAGCTGAACCTTGGGGCCTCTGTGTTCTGTGGCTGGTTTGCCCTCCTGAAAACTCACGGTCAAGAAGGGCAAAGTTTCCCTGGGGAATGGGAGCAGGAGGCTGTGTCCACAGGTTTGGAGGGTCCTCAGTTCATGAGACTAGTGTTCACACTAAGTAACAGCTGCACTTGAGAATATCCTGTGTAACAGAGCCTGGGCTAAAGGTCACAAGCAGCCCCATGGTGAGGATGTCACCATCCCCACCCTGCCAAGGAACTCAAAGCTGAAAGCAGGTACCAGACTTGCCTGGGTCCTGTGGTTCACAAGTGGTGAACGCAGGATGGCAGGCCTTGGAGCGGCAGGGCCCATAGGCCTTGGGAGTGCCAAAGAGGGAGGAGTGGCACCACTCACTGCTCTGCCACTTGCAAGAGAACAGATGTCCCTGACATTCCTTTTTCTTCCCTGACAAGAAGAAAGAGACGATCCCCTTCCAGGGTCAGTGAGAGAATCATATGACCCAAAAATACTGGCCCATAGAAGTTGGGGCTCAGCTTCTCAAAGCCAGACTGGCTGATGTGTGTGCAGATGTAGGAGGATAACTCAGGGGCATCCCTGGGGCCTCACGCCACTTGCTGCCACTGGTGAACAGCAAGGGATAGGAGGCGGCACTCTTTGCGATGACAGGCACCCTGTGGGCAGCACCTTACTCCCTCCCTCCTGGGCCCTGCGCTGGCCTGCTGAGTGCCTCCCTCTAAATGGTTCCCCTCACATACCCTGATCTCCTTACACCCTGGTTTCCCCAGGGTGTCTGAGGTCAAATCCCCCAGGTTGGAAATCAGCATAGCAACAAGGCGAGGCAGTTGACAAGGTGTCCCACTGGAGCTGGGCTTAGTCCCAGAGCCCCACTGAGTCCTTGAGTGCCCTGCACTCGCCACACCCATCCCCCACTCCAAACGTGGGCCTTGCTTTCTCTCCACGCAGGACATTCCCCTTGCTATCTGGGCCTTTGTACAATGTCATCTCAAGGTGCCTTCCCACTCCGCAGTCTAAAGCTGGCTACCTCCCCTCCTCTCCTGCCTGTGACTCTAACCCCGCTGGTTGTTTGATTTTCTTTGTAGCACATGTCACCACCTGCCATGGCCTTACCTACTGACTGCTTTTGCGTTATTCACCTCTTCCTGGCCTGCAGAAACATCCCCAGGGTGACCAAGAAGAACGAATGGAATGGCAAAGGCTGAGAGGAGAGCTCAGGCAACCTCCAGCCACCCCGGACAGTGCCCAGGGCGCTTCAGCAGCACATGCTGAGGAGAGCGGAGGCTGGAGGAGCAGCCAGGGCTTACACTTCCTGTCTGCTCCCTGTGCCATCACTGTGACCCGGCCTGAGGCATGCCCAGCTACAGCAGTCTGCTCCATTCTCATCAGGGGCGTCCAGCGCTGCTTCTCCAGCACGCTCAGACCCACCGCCTTGCCCTCCCTCTCTTCTGCCTGCCCAGCCCAGTGGAGGGGCCTGTAGGCTGCCAATCCTCTGGAAGTGCAGCCTCTGCCCTATGTCTCAGGCATCAGCTTCCTGCCATTGCTTCTCCCTGCCACCCTGAACAGTCATCTTGGTTTTTTAACTATTTAGAAACCAAGCTAACCACCATGGTTCTCAGTGAATTTCTAGAACCAAATGGATAGTGTCTGTCTCTGGACAGGCCCTAGCTGGTCCAGGGGGTCTACTGCATTCTCCCCATGCACAGAGCTCTGGCAAAGGACAACTGTGCCACTGCCAACCCCATGAAGAACAAATGCTCTGTACAGTACCAGGAAAGGGACCAGGTGCTTGATGACCTTCAGTGACACATACAGATGTGAGCCATTGCTACTGCTCACAGAATAAGCTTCTGGTAGAACCAACCATTCTTTTTTTTTTTTTCCAAAAGATTAAGGGCAGGGGGCAGCTACCTCTTCCCCTCCAGAGGAGGAATCATCCAAGAGTTCTACTCTAACTTTCAAAGGAGCCATTGTTAATCCTTTGGTCATAAATAGGCAATTAACACCCTCTCTGAGTCTAGTCAGACCATGTTCCTGCGGCATGAGGACCGCAGCAAAGGGTTGGCTCTTGTGGGTCTTATTTGCTTTCTTCAGTTCTCAACTGTGGCTTGAAACTGCAAAAATGAGTGGTAATTCAGGATGGCTGAAACCACAAAAATGTTCTCGATACATGGCTGCTGTCAGCAGGGAAGGCCTGTTGACACACTGCTAGCACAACAGAGGACCGTGCCACGAGGCAGGACGGGCTGACTGAAGACTTCACGCCATGGCAGACCCACGTTGGCTGGCAGCCCGAGTAGTCTCAGGTGAAGGCACAGACAGGCATCAGACAGCCGGGCTGTGGGCCTGGCCTGGTCGTCAGTCACGTGTCTGTCTCCAGGACCTCTCTCTGTTTCCTGCTCCAGTCTCCCTGGGGCGCTCACTGGGCCTGCAGGCCCCATGCTGCTCAGCAAGGGCTTGGAGATGCTTCCCAGGAGGGTTCTCCTGACGTCTCTGATGAGGGAGCAGGAACAAGACAGGGAATGACAAAATCAAGCATCACCTTCCACTGCAACCTTTGCAGCTTTATAGGAAATTCGGAGGGGCGCCACAGGCCCTTGTTTTCCAGATGCTTCCCAGCTGTCGAAAACCGATCAGATATGGCACAGCTGAGATGAGCTCTGGTACAACAAGCATTCAAAACCACAAAAGAACTTCCCGGGGCCCTGAACTGCAGCCCTCTCCAGTGGAGTTCAGAGTGGGGCACAGAGTTTCAGATGAACAAGGCCAGGGAAGCCTCAGCAGAGGGACTCAACTCCACAGAGGAAGAAATGGCAGCCCAGGGCGGTTCTATGGATACTTGGAGAAACAGAGTGAGTCAGAGTGATCCACTCGATTTCATTTCTTTTTCTTTTTTTGTGGTGCTTGGGATTGAACTCATGGCCTTGTGTATGAGAGGCACTGACTTCATTTCTACTAAGAAGAGATCAAGAAGAAACAAAGTGAGGGCTGCAGGTCAGATAACAAAAAGGACTTATAGTCAGCACATACTAAACAGAATAGTTTAGAAGAAGTTACCACCTTGAGGAATTAGGATAATTGATGCTATGCTCAGTGATGTCTATGCTGTGGGTGATTTGGAAACTGATAACAAGATTAATCTTTTGGCGGATCCTGTTGGTCTCACACTCAAAATGTTTCTTGAGGTCTTAATACAAGTCACCATGTCCACTGCCACCTCCCTGGTCTAGCCCACCATCATGTTTGCCAACAGCTCCTACCCAGCCTCCTTGCTGCCCTAAGGTCCCTCAGTCCATGCTGCTTATCTCCACCTGAAGGAGTTTTCTGGGGATGCTGTTGCTCCCCTGATTCAAATCCCCAAATGCTTCCACCCTGCACTCAGAATAGAAGCCAAACATCTCTTGAGGAACCCACCAAGAAGGTCCACCATGCCCCTCACTGCCTGTGCTCCAGCTACACACTCCTTCCAGCGCTTTCCCAACTAACCTCTGCATGTGAACTTTTGCCTGGGACGTGGCCCGCCCCTGGCAGGCTCTGGGATGGCCTTCAGGCTCAGCCAAGAGCCCCTCCTCCACGAGGAGGCCCATTTACCCTGCCCTGGCTGCTGTCTGTCCCTGACTAGTTTCCCTCTAGCACTGATTCCATATACTCTCGGAACACTCTGGAATCCTAGCCTCTTTTGGAAAGTTACCAGGGGCCAGGGACCCCTGCACACACAGCAAGTGGACAGGGCACACAGGTTCCTGGTCATTAACTGTGCTACCAAACATAAGCAGCACTTATGGGAATCCAAACAGGGACATAGAACTGGGCTTTAACAACCCACACACTGGAGATATCCAGTCCCTGGGCCACTAAAGAGTTCACTGGGCCAGGCATGAGCCCAACCTTGCTGTGGGCCCTGCCCCAGACTGCTGATTCAGACTCTATGGGTTGAGACCCCAGAATGGGGTCCTGGCTTCCCAGGTGACTCTGACGTCCATGTCTGTACCTGGGCAGCTGTGCATATGGTCAGAAGTCCAAGGCTCAGAGAGCAGGGCAACTGACTCAGTCACAATACACACAGATGGCAAGGCCAGGTCTCCACCCCAAGTCTTCTGACTCCAGATGCAACTGTTCCAATGACAGGCCACACTGTGCCTCCCTTATAGTATGTTAGGCACAATGCTGGTCTCAGAGGTGGAGAACAGGTTCAGATCCAGCCCTGTAACTCCCAACTCAGCTGGGTCTTTGGATAAGCCACAAGAGCCTCTGGGCTCTAAGCCCTTCTCTGGGAAACAGACACAGACTTTCAGAGCTATACAGACAGGGAGTTCTTGAGGTGAGCAGCAATTACACCTGAAGAGGCAGTTCCCCTGGCAAATTTCTCTCCTTGGTCCTAAAACATGACTCCCAATATGGCAGCTAACACAAACTCAGCATTTAACCTGGGCAAAGGGCCCTGAGCTCCAAGTGCTTTACACAAATAGATGTACCCAATGTGATGAGAAAAGGCACTGCCACCCTTCTTTGTGGAAAGGGAAACCGAGGCACCGAGAGGTGACACAAATTGCCTAGAGTGAGGAATGAACTAGCCACCCCAGAGACAGGGCTCCAGCACGAGGCCCCCTTGTCACACTGCCCTCTGTTCCCTCATTGTCCCAGCCCACACACTCTGCTTCTCCTTAGCAGCCTGGGAATAACATGAGGGTTTCTCTGAATGCTTCTCTGTGAGCCCCTGGAACTGAGCCAATCAAAGAGGTAAGGGCCAGCTGGCCCACAGGCCCTTCCTACACTGGCTTTCCCAAAGCAGGGCTGGCGATGCCCCCCAGAGGTGCTGCCTCCTGGCTGGGAAGGCTCTGTTCTCCCTCCTGCCCACAGATTTGGCCTCCCGAAAACAGGGTCTTCTAGGATCTCCCAGGCCTCAATGCCAGCTCCGCTCCAGAGCAGGGCCTACTTGGCAAGCCACAAATGCATGAGCACCTACAGGGAGCCTCAGGGGCTCTCACCTGGGCAACTGTCTTAGGAATCAAGAGTACCTGCTCCAGAGAGCTTCAGATCCCAAGATCACCTCACACCTCCTAAACAGGCTCTGTTCAGCATGGCTCAACTGAGGTATGGAAAATCACCAAGTGGTGTGAACACCGCCTCCCTGGCACAACCCCAGCTGAACTCCTTCTATTTTTCTCTTCCCCAGGAGATCAAAGCTATTGTGTCAACACTGGGCCCCAATCAAAGTGACCTTAAGCAGACTATTTATGCAACCTGGGGATGGTAACTGGGAATAGCAAGAAGCAATCCAGGTATCTGAGGAAGGGTTCCCTCAAAGTACCAGAATCCCTCTGAGTCCTACAGTACCACTAATGCACTGACCTCAAAGGAAAAGACAGCCGAGGGGTGATCCTGGTTCACCAAGGTAGCAGGCCCCACAGACTGCCTGGAAAGGCTGTGTTAGGGGAACAGCCAATGAGCCACATGGAAGGAGAAGGGCTGAGGCTTCAGCTTTCTTTGTTGATCAAAGTCATGATCTTCAGGTGTCAACCATGTGCCTGAGGTGGATCCATGCCACAGGACTCCTCCCTATGTCCTTGAGAAAAAAACCTGTTTTCCTATTTTAAAGTCATGGACATGAAAGGTTAGAGGTTAAGTGACAGCCTAAGCGCACACAGTTCAAAGATGACAGGATCAGGACAGAGTGCCAATCTACCTGATTGCAAAGTTCTCAATTCACACCACCACATGCTCTGTGTCCCAAGAGTGTCAACTGCCAGAAAATGCCAGCTGGGCAGTCCTTGCCTAGCTAAAGCATGACAGCAGGAGCAATGGACCTGGGGTAGGGAGGCCCAGGTTCCAGTCTTCCAGGGCTCCTGACTAATGGTGTGACTCTGGAGGCCTCATCCTCAAGTGAGGGGAGGAACCAGAGCAAAGACGCAGCAGAGGACACTCAGCCATTCACCAATCAGCAGCGGCTGCCAAGATGGCCTCCTCCAAGGTCACCTGAGAACTCTGATGGGCAATCCTGCCAAGAGCACAGAAGGAGGGAGCTGGACAGGCTGCCCCTGCCCATACCATCAACTCTGAGAGCCCAGGTCTTGCAGGCGCTCGCTCTCCCTCTGTGCAAGTCCATCTTCACTGCTTCAGAGTCTAAGCACCTACTTCCATGTGCTACTGAGATTTTTGCCTTTATTTTTCCTAGTGCTTCTTTCATTGCAACTGGAATTCTAGGCTTTTCCACGCCTACCTCTCTGAGAAGATCTTCATGTGTGTCTGCATTCCATGTTGTAAAGGGTGATCCAGCTCAGCTCCTCTCCCTGCCATCAGCACAGTTTCCTTTCCTGGCAGGAAGCAGGGTAGGGTGCAAGCAGCAGGCAATCAAAACAGGTGAAGGGACAGCCACTGGCTGGGAAGGCCACAAAGGCTCAGGCCAGCCAGCCTACACCCCAGGGACTTGGCCAAGGAAAAGCACAGTTGGCCTGCAGCTGCAGGGGCTGCCAGTGGTGTGAAGGGCTGTATCTCACGGTGACTAAAGAGGTCCTCCATCCCTTGTTAGGGATGGTGAGTGAAGGACGGCCAAAGAGAGCTTCACCCAGCGATGCTCCTGCCCAGAGAGAGCTATAAGTCATCACTAAACTTCCACATAACCCTCTGCTGACAGCCACAGTACCTCTTTAACCAGGGGAGCCCTGGTGGCCCCATCAACCTGGCTCTCCTGTATTCACAGGCCCCCAACCCCCAGCAGCTTCCTGGAGAGGTGCTGCCACACTAGTTTCCTCATGCTCCTTTCCTACCCCAAACTACCCTGGCCAGCTTTCACGGGTCCCTCAAACATCTGCTAACACAACAGTTGCTGCCTGTTCTGAGGCCTCCTCGGGGAAGGTCGGGATGCATGTGTGGGCAGCTGCGATCAATCAAACCTCTGTCGCAGCATCCTGACCCTTTCCGATGAAGGTCCTGCTTCTGTTTGAAACACTGTTGAAAAATGCAATTTGTTGCTCTTTCAAGCTGACCAGCTTGGAGTTAAAAATATGGCAAGAACTGTGGCATTCAATGGGTAATCTTATTAACTGTTGCTTTTTCTGTAATCTTTGCTCACACACATGATCCACATCTGAATGGCCAGGCAGAGCTCAAGCCTTGCAAGGAGACAACCAATGCTTGTGGTCAGACCAGGTCTCAAGGAAACAGTAACTAACAGATCACCAAAAGCCCTGGTGATAAACTCTTCTGCTCAGCCCCGCCTTGCCCTCAAGGGCAACACCCTTTGTTGTACAAAGGGGAGGCTGTGGCTTCACATGAATTCTGAGCAGAAGGGTCTCAGAAGACCACATAAGGACAGCCATGTGAGGAGGGCAGCAGGACCAGACCTGTCTGGGACAGGAGCACAAGACCCCCTGGGCTGCCTCTGTGGAGCCAAGCAGCCTCACTGTAAACACGGGGAGGGCAGACATTTCTGGACCAGGGCCTAGCATCGTCTCCCCCTCTGGGGCACTCCTCATTTAGTCCGCTCCCTCACTCAGGGTCCAGATAGCCAGGGCACCTGCAGCCTCATTTGGTATCCCAGCCCACAATCTAGACAGTGGGGTCTTAAGAGCATCTAAGCAGAGACAATCTGAAAACAATGTCTCCACCCCCACCACTGCACCTCATCCTCACTGCTGAAAGACAAGGGTTCCACTGCTGTTAATGACAGCTGTACCCAAAAGATACAGCTGGGAAGGGGGTGGCCGGTGGCTCCTGGGATACTTCCACCCTGCTTCAAGGGTCGATAAACAGATGAGAATACAACCAACTTCCTCCAGTAGGGGAAGATCTGATGCTATCGCCATTCTATAATCTTTGGCTCTTAACACAGAGTTCATGGCAGACTGGGCTGGGCAGGGCTGCGGGCAGGGATGTGGCCAGTAGGCCTTCTTCCATTTACCAAAGAAAGAAGATGAGACAAAGGGATGTTGAACAAGAAGCAGGAAGTGACAAGGACAGGAGGAAAGGTGAAAAAAGAGAGTTCTTATGATAGTCTTAGTGCACTTCCCAGAACCCATCCTCGGTCTCAATTCTGCCTCTCGAGTGGCCATAGCCCCACCTTACCCCATTCAGGCCTGTGGTGTGATGGGGATAATATGCATTTGTGAGCCCTCACCCTGTGCCAGCCAATGCACTGTGTGTGTATGTGTGCACACAGAGCTGCACACATATGTACCAACACAGATACACATACCTACACAAACAGATACAGACACACACCCACAGAGGTCCAGATACACATGTGCACAATGCACTCATGTACATAAACACATCCCACAAATACAGTAGTTCCCTTGTTCCTCCCAGTCCTCTGTTGGTGGTGGCTATGGTGTCTGCTGCACAGTGATGTCAAACAATTTGTCCAGGGCTCCTGCCTCCAGTCCCTCTTCTAGAGGCCTTCTGGTTCATCAATGTTCCTTCTACATGCAAATCCTAAAGTGAAGACCATGTCTGAAAGGGCCTTGGCAGGCCTAGGAATCATAAGAGCCCCTGTTTCCCAAGAAAGGCTGGAATGGACAAGCCCTGAGGTCACACCTGCTTCTACTAGAGCCTACACCCAGGACACTGGCTCCTGCCAAACCCAGCTATAATGCATTTGAATGCAAGGCAGGCTCTCAGCACTCTCTGCCTCCATTGCCATCTGACTGTTAGGTCTCTCCCTGGCCCCATTTCTACCAGCAGATTGGGATTGGGGGGGGGGGGGGCTCTAGCTCTTGCTACCACTCTGGCCACTCCTTTTTTTTTTTTTTAATTTAGACCTTTATTTTATTTATTTATATGTGGTGCTGAGAATCAAAATCAGCTCCACCACTGAGCTACAAGCCCAGCCCCTGGCCACTCTTAAGTGCTAGTAGGAAGCCCCCAACCTCATATGCCCTCAGGTTGCTCTGGGTCCCAAGGCCTGGGCCTCAGTCAGCTCCTCTGGGGAGCTGGGGTTTCTTTATCAGAATGCCCAGCTGCTCCAAAGGCCTAACTGAAAAGGTACTCTGCACCTTTTATCTGAAATGTTCATGCACCTGGTTCCAGAAGCCACATGCAAAGGGGCTCCTTCACAAGAATGCTCAAGTGAAACAAAGGTATAAACCAAGATCAAAGACTTGTGACAGAGTCTCTGGGTGAGCTTAAAGAAGCATGGCTGGCTACACGCCTGGGTACAAGCCTATCCTTCCACAAGCCTCTCTCCCACAGGCACAAACCCTACCTACCATCTGGAACTTGCAAATATTGCGGGCAGCCCTGTACTCAGAGGCTAGGGTCTTTGGGCAACTGGCTCAACCTTAGCCACTCTCGGGCAATGTGCAGGTCCCCAGGGAAAATCCTGCTCATTAGGTACCCAGGCCCAGGGTCCAACATTGTCCTGGCTCAGTCCAAAATTATTTTCAAACACCTAAGAATTGCCCTAGGCCTGGTTTTCAGGGCCCCTTGGAAAAACAAGGCCTAACTCCTGGGGCTATAAATCCCCCAATGGGGGGAGTGAAAACAGGCAGAGCACAGAGCCCCATGGAGGAAGGGCTGGCAGGGTCACATGCCAGGCAGAGATGGTTCAGGCTCCACAGGCTCCATCCCCAGCACTCTGGTCATAGGCCGCTAGGCACACACCCCTCCAAGGAGCCCCTCTCAACCTCTCCTGTGCTCCGTCCTACCCAGGACTTGCTGCAGAGCAGGTGGCCAAGGACAGATGGGCTGAACCAGGGCAGGTTCCTTGGGCACCAGGGCGCACTCCTGGATCTTAGAGACCCGCCTGGAGCAGATGAAGCAACCTATACACTGGGGCACCGCCCCACCAAGCCATGCATTTTTAAATGGTTTCTACCCAAGTGAGGCTGGAAAGTATCTCCAGTGATGTCAGTGGTGTTACTCCAATCTGTAGCTAGTAAAATGTAATAACACGTGTAAGCTGTTCTTATTACCTCTCCAGCTCATTAGCTAATTAAAAAAAAAAAAAAGCTTGGCTTTAAAAATTTAACTGAGGTTGTGTATTGTACCCAGAACTCAGGGTTCTGGGCATCCTTCAGAAGTCACCCAAAGCTGTCACCTATTCAGCCTTTTTACCTATTTAAATTTCTCTGGAGAAGGAAACTTCCTCATGGTATTCAATGCAAGTGTTCAATCCTGGTCCAGTGAGATGAGTCCAAATGTCTACTACACAGCAAGGAGAGAGGGCATGTCCAGAGTCAAGAGAAGAGACATGAAAGCTGGGTCGGGGGCAGTAGCTTTGACTTACACTCCTCCAGCCTCTTTCCCAAGTGGGCCCAAGGACACAGGAAAGGCATGGGAATGTCATCAACTTGCCCTCCAGCTATCTCAGCCAGGGCCCAGAGTCTAGCCTGACTCTAGACTGGATGGACCTGCACCTCCTTTTTCATGGGGCACCTCTAAGCTGGGAGGGGGATTAATGGGGAGAGAAGGAAACTCCATGAACAGAAACTGCAGCATCTTTCCAAAGCAGAAGGAAGCCCATCTGGGATGATAGTAATAGGCAGTGAAGGGGATCAGCTGTGCCCACCTGGGACAGAACAGGCACCACCAGTCTGCCACCCTGGATCTGGCCACAGTGCTGCAGAAGCAAGACCAATGCCACTGAGAACATCCTTAGCAGCAAACAGGCCTTGTTCACCTTAGACCAAGCAGTGATCAGTGCTTCTCTACATCAGACCAGAAACAGTGGCAACAGAGCAAGGGGGCACCTCCTGAATGACCCCAAGCAGCAGGGCACATTCTGTCCACCATATCCACCCATCCTAGAGCCAACAGTCAGACCAAAGACCAACCCATCTGTATCCTGGGCCTCACTGACCCGCTGGCATCCTTGGGCTTCCCAGGCAAGAACCAAACACAGCCAACTCTGGACTCAGGGACTGTCCTGACAATGGGGGACTAACTCCAAGTTCACCTCATTCAAATCAGTACCCAAGATCAGTGTTGGCACAAGGCAGGGCCCAAAACAAAGAGGGCAAAATCCAAGGGATAGAGGCACATGGCCAGAGGCTTCTCCTATAGCAAACAATGAGAATCGTTACAGAGACAGCACAGAGGACAGTGGTCACCATTTCTTGGCAGTCTAACATTTTGCAGTTTAATCAAAGGAACAAGCTACCTCCTACCCCCCACCTTGCTCCTAAAACCATTATCCACTGCCTGGATCAGCATAATCCTAGAGACACTGAATGTACTGTGTCTCCCGGTGGCTGCAGGGGTGGTTCCAAGAGGGATGCCTGGAGGTCTGGGAGGGGATCTCACAATCCTCACATTGGACTGCCTGCTGTTGCCACCTCTCGCCATCTGTCTGCTCTTGTACCCACTAGCACTGCGCACCACAGGGAAAGAGTGTGTCTCATTTTAAATGGAGAGAAATGGACACTTTTAAAAAAATGAACTTGAATTCATCTTCTCTAAACAGGATTTTAAAGACAAGGGAATTAACCCACTCCTGGGCACTTCTGAAAGTGGCACTGTGCACTTGGCTGGAACAGACTAGAACCAACAGAGGCTCCATCCACTGAGCACCAAGTGCTTCTGCAGCCCCCTTCAGGCCCCTGTGGCACCTACCTGTGCCATCTTGGCAAGGTCTAGGGAAGGCCTCTGCTCCTGCACTTCTTCAGGGCGCCGCCGTTTTACACCAACCTTCTTGTCATTAAGGACACATGGCTGGGAGCGGCTGCGGGCGAGCCCACTGGAGCGTCTCACCAGCTCTGGTGTTGAGGCAGGTGTGCTGTTGGCTGAGGGTGGACAGTATTCCGCGAAGGAAAACTGCTCATGTGAGCAGGAGAGGGACCGCTGCAGGTCTAGCCGGCCCCCTCCTGTGGGGTGCAGGTCGGGGGTCCAGGTGTCACCTGCCTGTCCACAGGAGGCCAAGCCTGGTGCCACTTGGCAGGGTTGTCCCCCAAAGCGGTGGTGCAATACCGCCTGGTGGCAGGGTGAGGAAAGCCCATTGGCCCGGGCAGGGAGGCTAAAGCTGGAGCTCCTCTGCATGGTGCTGATGCCGTTGGAGTAGCGCTGGACGCTGCCCCCGCTGTAGCACCGTCGCTTCTCCACAGGTGTCCAGACTTTGGACCCCAAGGGCCGCCATGACGTCCGGCAGCTGGACATCTCATCAGAAAAGGACAGTGACCGGCACTGGCGCTTGCTGGGGGGTGCTGAGGGGCTCCCGTTGTGGTCACTGATGCTGAGGTCTTTGATCAGGCTGGTCACTGCACAGGCAGTCACAGCCTCCTGGTGCCACAGTGTGCCATCCTGACACTTTTCAGGCAGGCATTCCCAGATGCTGGCGCTCGGCTGGTCAACCTGAAGAGAGCACTTCCTGTCCAGGTCTCGCCATCTGTCATTTTCTGGTGCATAAATGACAAAGAAAAAACAGGATTTGAGAGGCCTTCACACCAGCTCTCTCTTCCTATACACCAACAGCCTATTTTCCACATGGGAGTCAGAAGGCCCTTTAAAAAACCTCCAGTTCAACCTCATTTCTCAGATGAGAAACTGAGGCTGAGACAGTGGAAGCGAGTGTCAGCATGCTGGGCTAGAAGCAGAGTGTGGCCTAAGATTCAGACACAGCCGGCGTTTCTGAGAGGCCTTTTTCCCACCATACTGCACTGTCTCTCGGGAAAATGCAAGCTGTTTTTCACTCCAAGTTCTTTCTCTTCTTACAAGCAGGAAATGTCTTGCTCTGTACCCTGCCCTGGCTGGGGGTAGACTCAGGGCAATGTATCTACTAAGTCCCTATTCAATTCTCTATTGCTCTTAGGACAGAACTGGATGCCCTGGCAGAAGACCATGACCAAAGTCAAAACTTCAGATGGTCAACATTAAAAGGGGGTTGGGGTGCTGCTAGGTTAGTTCATCCGAATTATATCTTTAAAGCCCTTGCTAAAAACAGAAACTGAATTTTTTATTGATTTATGTCCCCTCCATCAAAATGCTCAACAACATCAACAACAGCTACTAATCACAGCGTGTTCTGTGTGCACAGCATGTTCTGTGTGTTCACTTGATTCTTTCCTGAAACTGAGGATATTTAAAGCAATTAAAATCTGTAAGAGCAAGTCTTGGGCTGCACAGACTTCAGGGTTCAATTTAAATTTACACATTCAGATCTCTACTTAAATGCATGAATAAATAAGCTAACCCTGCTATAAAATGCTGAATTTGCACTTGAACTTTTATTTTATTGAAATATTCAAGTTTTCTACTATAAAATCAAGCATATGCTGGGAATTTTAGGAATCAACATATTAGTACTTCCTATCTTTTCTAACCTGCGTATATTTATAAATTTTGTCAATAATGAATGGCTTGAGTCAGGCACACAGCACAAGGGTAGAAGTAAAACCTGAAATGATGCTCAGCAGGTATTTAAATGCATTCGCTGTTCCGCAGAGTAGAGCAGTCACTGAGCATCCACCCTGGGTAAGAGCCACACTGCACCTTGTGTGCAGGGACCACCGTGGCCCAGATGGGAAGACTGAGGCTCGGGGGAGGTTGGTATCTGGCCCAGGTCTACAACTGACAAAAGACATGACACAGAGCCCATGCTCTCTTCACTTCACTAGTGTGCTGAAGGGAAGCACAAGTGAGCCTGACACCAGCCCTGCCTCGGGAGCTTCAGATCAGGAAAGCTGTGCTACAGGTCTAGAAAACTGATTTAACCCACACGCGACACATGCTCCAGCAGCAAGGACTATGAGCATAACTCCTCTACTGACGAACACTTCTCAAAGAGTACCAAGAGACAGGTCCCAAACAAACATTACAACTAGCAGCTACCATGCTGGTTTCAAGGGGGATGAACAATGCAACCCAAGGGCAAGTCCAGGAGCCACAGGAAAAGCTACATCAGGGCTAAGTGCGATGCTTTTTCTTCTCAGGCACCTGCCACATTACAGACACAAGCCTGAGGAGCTGGGACCCTAGACAGGGGACACAAGGAGAAACCTATCCATGAAGGATCTCAGATGGTGAAAACACAGGAAAGAAATCTTCTGTAAGCCAGGTGAGAACAAAGCAGAACTGTGGCTAAACATCCAATTCACTCATCCCAGAATCTTCCCAGGTCTTGACCACAGCAAGTCCAATACCTGTTTCTTCAGCTGCATTTGATAAGTAACTTCCAAACACAAACATTACAAGTAAACATCTTTTTATTCAAATATATCTTCGCTCCTCATGAAACGCATTCCCCTGGAATATTCGCCAGTCTTTTAAAAGTTTCAATTTGACATTAGTCAGCAGGTCAAAGTTAACTAAAACAATAAAGTAAAATTAGAAGAAATATAAACTAACATGGGCTAAGTCTTGACCATATGTTAAGAAGGAAAAAAGTTGTTCTAAGAAAAAGGGGAGACCTATGTGTGGTAATGTTCATCAGAATGACAGCAAAATGATAAATATAAGTAAAAGTCCTACTGTAGAGGGCTGGTTAAGTGAATTGTCAAGGAATAACACAGAGTGCGAAAAGCAGTTTCAAGGCTATTTAAGGGCATGGGGAAATGCTAGCAGTGTGATGCTAAGAAGCAGCAGCATGACATAAGCTGGGCACAATGGCACACACCTGTAGTCCCAGCTACCATGGGGCTGAGGCAGGAGGATCACAAATTTGAGGACAGCCTTGGCAACTTTGTGAGACTCTGTCTCAAAATAAATAAGGGCTGGGGGTGTAGCTCAGTGGAAGAGAACTTGCCAAATTGTGCAAGACTAAATTCAATCCCCAGTAAAACAGACAGACACACACATACACACACACAAGCAGAATATAAGACTGTTTGATTTCTCTTTAGTAAAATATGTACTATGTTATACATGAAGAAGAAAATAAACCAAAATGTTAATAGTTGATCAGTCAATATTTGCTTGATATTTTTGTTTTTCTACAATTTTCAAATCTTCTGAGAACAACTGTGTTAGCCAATATGTGAAAGCTCTTACCATTAAGTCCACTGGTGCTGAGTTCTGCCTTAATTCAGGAAGTGAAGCACGGCCAGCACCAGGGCCAGGGCCAGGGCCTAACCCTTGTCCTCCTCTGCATTTGTTCCTTTGGGTTTACAGAAGTTGCTGGCCACCAACTTCTCTTTTGGGGCAAGGTACTATGGTGCCACATGGGCCAGGAACATGGTGGATTGAGAAAGGAACCACTGGGCCCAGCCACAGCACAGTGAGGGCCTCAAGACGGTGACATGGGCGGGTACTTAGGCACCAATGGCACCTGCCAGATTGTGTCTTGACCAGACCTCAAAAAACCCATGAAATGAGAAGAGACTGATCCCATCCTCTGAGGATGACACTTTCTATTCCATTTTTGTTACACTGGCCTGGAATGTTCCCCCATCTTAAGGGAAATCACGAGAAGGGAGGAGTTGGGAGCCACATAAATGTGAACCTGGCACTTCTCTCAACTGGCAGTGCATTCCCTCCCATGGCTGCCTTGTGATGGTGGCACTTTTTAACTGGATCCCTCAGGGACTCCCAACTACAGTTCCACTTCCTCACTGGCTCTAGAGAATTTCCTGCGGCCTCCACCTCTGTGGTCTGGCCTCTTGGCAACTGTCCATTATTGCCTCTTGAGATGCAGACATTTTAGCCTGGCATGCAGGCCTGACTACTATTGCCCCAGCACACCCTCCACCCCAGACACCAAACTTCTTATGACACTGGAGGTCAGACAAGAATCATGTAGAGTCAAAATGACCCTTGAAAGTTCCCAATCAGCCCTCAAATCATACCCCTCCTGGCTTGGGATAAATAACCCTGGAGAGTGACCCTTACACACCAGCAATTCGCTATGAAACTAAAAGGTTTCACAATGAGACTGCAGGAATGAACACAGGTGAATCAGAACGCAGAGGCTGCGAGTCCAATCGACAGGGACTTGAGGCTAACAACAAGTCCCCAGTGGGTCTTGGGGTTGAATGGTGAACTCTACTGCATCCTGCTTGCAAACAGTAACTGATATGACCTAAATACGTAAGAGTTCTTCGTTGTAGGGAAGAATCACGTAGAGTCAGTTCTCATCTCAGTCTGTGGGAGCACAATGTGACCATGGTCACAGTCTTCGCCCAGACTTCAGCTCTTTAATGCCTTCATGCTTTCAAAACAGCTTGGAATGTTCTTCTGACTTTATCTTCCTTCCACTAAGAGAACCTCTGATTCTTCAATTTAAGAATCAAAACCTCCTCCTCCACATGACCCCCTGTGCAACCACAGCAATTTGCCTAGATTTCCAATTATATGTCGCATGAGCTTTAATCATCTGCTTACATGTCTACCACTTTCCACCAGCTCCAGAGCACAGCCCAGCATGGCTCCCAGCACACAGCACTGAGCGGGGCCCACAGCATGGTGAGGGGAGGGATGGAAGGAATGGGTGACAAAATCCAAAGGAGGTTACAGGGGTTCACTGGGTCTTGCTCATCATTTTTCCTTGACACAAGTGACCCTTCCTTGGCCAGGCAGGTCCAACCTGGGCCTGCTGAACTCTCCCCTGCATCTGGGCCACAGATGGCTACATGTGAAGCAGCCAGGAGACTGGTTAGTGGAGTTATATCTAAAATACTTTGAAAATGCAAAGGACTGCTACTGTGTATCAACACCAGCCGGGTGGCCACTTGTCCTGTCTGCAGTGTAGATAATATTGTAATTGTCTCTATCTTTATCACTTTGAGAAGTACAATATGAGAAAGTAGAAACAATCAATGCTATGTTTAGCCCTGTGTTTTCCCCCTTCACTCAGGGAACAGAAAGCAATTTGTTGGGTCAGGTCATCAGACAAAAGAAACAGGAATAGAAGCAAATATTTAATGGCACGCTACCCCCCACTAGTCCCCAATATCACACTTTGCAAGGGAAAAGGGCTTCGAGTAGGGCTCTGAGAAGACCCATGAGGTGCCCGGCCCCTCCACTCAATATTACTTCTACACAAACAACCCTAATTCTTTAAAATCGACAAGTTGTGGACATGGGGAGGTCACTTTGTGTGGTGTAAAGGGGCATGGCCTTTGGTTCAAACCTCAGTGCTTCAAGCTCCTTAATCTCTCAGAGCTGCTGTGTGAAGAAAATAAGGGCCCAGTACAGGCCCTAGAACAGGCTCTCAAAAACGGTGGCCATCATTACACTAATTTCAGTAGGCCAATACCAGAAAATTTTTTTTTTTTTTTGGGGTGGGGGCAGGGAGGTCTGGGCATTGAATTCAGCGTGGCTTCACCACTGAGCTACATACCCAGCCCCTTAATTTTTTATTTTGATCAGGGCCTTGCTAAGTTCTGAGTCTGGCTTTCAACTTGCAATCCTCCTGCCCTAGCCTCCTGAGGTGCTGGATTACAGGTGTGCTCCACTGCGCTCCAGCCTGGAAAACATTCTTATGTTTGGGGCTTAGCACTTCTGCAGTCAGGTATCAATCTTTGTAGACTTAGGCTGGAAACAGCATCTATATTCTCTACACAACCAAACTGTGGTTTCTGGACCAAGTGCAGGATCATCCCCAGAGAGGGGGATTGTTTGTTAAAATGCAGCTTACTGGGCTCCATCCCTGACTTGGTAAATCGATATCTCTTTGGGTAGGAATCTGCATTTTAATTAGCTCTTTGGGTTACTTTAATATAAAAATGCTGAGAACCACTGCTCCAGACTTCAGACTGCACAGCGGAATAGCAGCACAGTCAGACCACCAACCAGACTCAGGGTACTTCTGCAGGGTCGATGATTCCAGTTCCCGAAAATTTGGACTCAACATCTTTGAAAGTTAATGTTTCTGTTTTGCTTTTGGTTTGGGTGACTATAGGAAGTACAGCCATAGAGAAGGCTCACTTAGAGGCCCATATTGCATAGGCTGGTGGGGCCCTTCCAGGCTTCAAGTTGCAGAGCTCTCTAAACAGACAACCACTGGTAGGGGCCTAAGAGGTAACTAACTCCTGTGAATAGGAAGTATCTGAAGCCACCACCATCTCCCCAGAGGTCACACTATGGCCCAAAGCTTCACAAGGAGCTCTCCACTTACCTCGAGCCCGATACCAAGGTACCCCCAGAGCAGGGCACAGTGCAACAGCTCCCAGCCTGAGCGTGGGCACCAGCTGGTCACTCCATGCCATCTCTATTACTTTAGCCTTCAGGGGTACCCAAAGCTTCTTGACATCCCCAGAGAGCTCCCTTCACAAATCTAAAATTATGCACGAGAGTACACGTGTTCCATACAGCCTAACACACTGCCTACAAATAGGAGGGCCAGCCACGCAGCCACCCTGAGGCCCAGTCCTTTTTTCAGATGAACTAGGTGACCAAGGACTCTTCCAAAGCTGATACCCGAGGACTAAGCTTCAAGTTTCTGACTTCTGTCTGCGCTGCAAGGCACCACAGTATCAAATGCCCACACATATGGAGACAGGACTCCAATCCCAAAGTCACAGTCATAAGGATCTGGTCCTGCCGACCCTTGACCAAGGAGGGCAGAAGGTCCTTGGTGCACAGAGCTAGAGCTCAAAGAAAGAAAAACACTCAAAGCAACACAAACGGCATTTGACCTTGAATGTTCTTGTTTCCATTTCTGCCCTTAAACTCAAAGGGAAATTCCCAGGGGCCCAGATTCTTGCGGGACTATAAGCCTTATTATGTTCAAAAGATAGAAGAATTTGATAACTCTGGAGATCTCTGTACTGTTTTAGACAGTCCATTAAAATGACATAACCACAGTAAAATGTGGTCTCTAGAAAAGGTTAAACACCTTAAGTGTACAACCAAGAGGCAAGATTTTAGTAGCCTCTGAGGCCCAGGGAGCAGCCTCTCACCAGATCACCCAGCTTGGTTTCCAGATTTTGCACCTGTCCACCTGGGCTGTAAAGACCTCTTCCTGCTCTAGGGCTGCCCTGTTCGAGCCTGGTCTTGGCTACAAGGACTCTGCCTGAGGCAGCTTTGCTAAAGTGACCTTATGCAAGACATGGAAGGACAAGAAGGGCAAAACATGATAGTGCCCACTATGGTGTCATCTGTTTTTTTAATGGACTTCAGAGTTGCCCACTATGGTGTCATCTGTTTTTTTAATGGACTTCAGAGTTCCTGTCCCACTGGAGGTCTTCTTTGTGTCACCAGAATAGAGACTCAACTGAGAGCTGTATTGGGAGGAAAGGTTCCTGGGTTTTCCCCAGCCTGACTGCAGCCTCTCACCCTTCCAGCTCTCCTGTAATGGACAACAAAATGGTAGCTGTGTCTTGGGTTCAGGAACAGTGACATAAGACACCCAGCTCCTCATATGAGGGACGAGGGACACTCCACTGGGACTCCATGTAGGAAAGCAGGAAGACTGGCATGCGGGACTCTGAAAGAAGCCAAAGAAGCTGCTAAGGACAAAGATAGGGGTTCAGAATGGTTCCCAGAGCCCTCCCTCACCTGCACAGCAGGGATGGCCCATCGCAGCTACCACAACTTATGGGAAGTTTTTGCACTTGCAAAATGGGACCCAGTGAGATTGCCAAGGTGTAAAAAACAAACAAGATTGGGAGCTGGGAGTATGGGCCTCAGCCTCTCCAACCAAGGCTCCGTGACAGACCTTTCAGCTCTGGCAGGGACCTTCTCCTTCATCCCCCAGGAGTATTCATAAATGTGTAGGCAACAGCTAGTATTCACCATGGCAACAAAAACTCTGAAGGAATGGAAAGGTCAGTCTGGTGCATGGCTCTGGAGTCCTCCCTGGATGTGGATGTGCAGAGAGCTTATGAAATGGGCAGCTGCACACAGCAAGGCGGGGGTTTCACACTGTCGGGGGCACTGGCAGTGGGAAGAGCTCTTTGGGAAACTGTCAGTAAAGGCATATTAGCTGTCCATTAACTAGTACCCCTAGTACTAACTAATAACTGGGCTCCTGCTGAGTCTGGGAAAGAGCATGAGTGTGTGACCCGAGCACATTACTCATCTCTAGAGTTGTCAGCAATCCCTCTTTACTGGTGAGGAAACCAAGTTTCAGAGCAGTGTCAAGTCTCTCCCACAGACATACAACTAGCAAACCAGAGCTCAGACTTAAACCTAACCTGCAATCCCAAGGCCATGCTCTTGAGTTAGGTCAGGCTGTCTACCTTGACCATCCTTCCCCATGGAGGGTGCAGCACCCAAAGGCAGCCTGCAGTAGCCACTGCCTATCCTCTGGCATTATCGTGGTCCTCCCACCCAACATCAGCCCAACCTGTATGACAAGGCAGTCCAGAAGGACCCTTTCTCACTTGTCACTGTAAACAGCTAGCACACACCATCTCCATTTCATGTCTACTTCCATTCTGTAGTTTATTCCAGAAACACTTTCTGAAACTCATAAATGGTGCAAGGAAGAATTTAAAGCACCGTATACAGACAAATCTTGGGCTATTCTAGAGATTTTAAAAGTCATACATAGACCACAATAAAGGTAAATTTAAAATAATTTTTAAAAAGTGATTTAAAAAAATCATACATATGCGAGCTAGGGCTGTAGCTCCGTGGCAGAGCGCTTGCCTAGAATGTGTGAGGCACTGGGTTCAACCCTCGGCACTGCATACAAATAAAATTAGGGCATGCTGTCCATACACAATTAAAAAAAATTTTTTTTAATTGTACATATGCATGCTTGTATCTGGATGTCAAGTTTTCAGTGAGAACAAATCTCTTGCTGGCCTATGTTGAAATAAGTGGTTTCTAAGAGAAGGCCCTGGCCCAATGACCAAATTCAAAAGGGCAATCTCTGAAAGACAGAAAAGGCAGCAGAGACCAAAAGTGGGGCCTAAGCAGCTAATTTTGTTTCCACTATTTTTCATTGTGTTCCATTCATTTGATTGATTGTTCTAAGAAACCAAAACACTCAGCCTCTAAATGCCTGCTCCTGAACACAAGATGCAATCACATCCCACCGTCGATGACGAACAGCGGTGGAGTTAGACGATGGCAAGCTACCGAATCTCAAAGCAGAATCTCTGCATCCTACGCAGCTCAACACAGCCAACTGGTTTCCCCTATAGAAATCCATCCAGAGAGTGCCCCCGGGAAGAGCCCTCTTATGTACAGAGGAGACTTTAACAGCCAAGTAATTAAACACTGAAGTAAGAGCTTATAATTAAAATGCTGACAAACCTAAGCCCGAGCGGCACAAGGAGGGATGCTGTAATATTTTTACAATTCCTTTTTATACATAATGTATGATCCTTCTGCTCAAGTTTCCTCTATGTTCTTTGCCTGTGAAATCATTTACATTAATAAATAATTTATCACCATAACTCCTAAAGTAATTACGGGTTTCCAGCCAATTTTTTTTAGCATATGAATTGTTTTGTTCTCTGTCCATTGACTTGTATTTACAAGACTTTTCCTAGTGGCCTTTTTGAAATAATTGGCATTGCCTTCACTTTCTCACATTTTACGTGATTTCCAGGTCTTCTCCTCGCCTGAGTGGCGAGGAAAATGGAATGTGTGGTGTCCATTGTCCCTGCAACACAGAACTCGTTTAATGGCTGCAATTAGCTGAGGGTGGTGAATGGAGGCTGCTCTCACCCCACTTGCCCTGTTTCACCGAATAAGATTAAACCGGTACACGTGTGACCCCCAGGCCAGCATAAAGCAGCAGCCCCCACTGCAAATGGCAGAGGATCTAGAGGGAGCAGCAACTGAGGCTCCGTGTGCAGTCTCTGCCTCACCCAACCTAGTGGATTCCCTTCTCCTCACCCAGCAGGAGTCAATGTCAGAACAGGAGGGTGGCTCCCAGACTGGCCAGCTGATAAGAGGGTGGGCTGCACCCACAGAGCTGCCTCCTGGCCCAGGTTTCCTGTGTCAGGAGCTCAGTCCATGGTCATGTAGGGCTCTTCCCCAGAGAAGCTATCTGCAAAGGAAATTTCAATTCAGCACAGAAGGTGGGCTGGGGATGACCTGAGGGGTGAGAAAGGAAACCAGAAAAACTTGGCCTTTGCTAGAAGGGACTACAGTGATGGGGCAAGCCTGGCGCCCCAAAGGCCTCAGCCAGACACAGAGCAGGAAGGTAGGGCTGGGCTCCACTCTGCCCGGCTTCTCCCATTGGCACCTCACCCTGGCTTTGTTTTCTCCCTTATTTTTGAAAAGCACAAAAACACTTCTCTGTACTAAGCCCCAAACTAGATTGGGGGACAAGGGTGGGGAGAGGCCTGGTATCCAGCTCGAAATCACAAAGCATGAAGTACTTGGGAGGAGGAGGGAAAAAAAAAAAAAAACCTGTTGCTTTGAGCACTTGATTATTTTAGTAACGCACTTCATCCGGGTGGGAACAGAGGAGGCCCAGCCACTCGGGAGGAGGCCTTCTAAGAAGCAGCAACAGTCATACTGCCAATGTAGTTGCTGGCATTTCCTTCAGAGCATTTATGGAATCCAGACTCATACTGGTTTTCAGCTAGGACCCTTACATGGGGTGAGGGGAAATCCCCGAGTCACAGGGCCAACAGTCCCCAGTCCTCATGGGAGAATTCCACTGATCAAGGCCCGCACTAGAGCCCTTTATCTCTGGGAGACTGGCTGGGGGTGGGTGATTATAATAATTTGGCACTTTATCTTTGCTCAGCATTGTCCAGCCCTGGAAGGGCCCAAAACCAGCTTAAAAAGTCTAGCCAGTCCCTTAGGGTGTTCTCTTCCCCGCTATTAAAAAACAGCCCCACCCAAGATGAAATCTCGCAACCGGGTGCACTCCCAGTCCTCACAGCAGGGTAGGGCCGCAACACCTGGACCCGCAGGTTAATGGGATGAAATAACCTGAGCTTTCACCAGCACAGGGGCCTGGGGGCTCCTGACTGCTGACACCCATACCCAGCAGGTGCCAGAAAGTTCTGGAAGCAGAAGGAACCTAGTGGCACCTCTAGGGTGCTGCTGTCTCTTTGAATCCCTATGAATGGCCGAGGGGATGCCATGGGATAGGAAGACAGGGAGACATGCCTGTGGCTCTCAGGACTCCTTGGTCTTGCAAGCTGGGCCTGTGCCCTGGGGAATTCACTATTGCTCTTTCTCCTCTGGCAGGACAGCAATCTCGCTGCAGGTAGGTACAGGCCCTAGTTTGCTCTACCCAGCACTAAGTGCCTGACATACGATAGGTACTCAATTAAACCTACTAGAATAAGCCACCGCAACCAACCATGGTAAGTGCAAAGCTTTGGTAATGTGCCATCACACAGGGCAGGGTCCCGAACACAGGAGGAGGCTGAGTCAGAGAAGGATGGTGCACTAGGGAGAGACGCAGAGCAGGATGCGGGCTTGCCTGCGACCCACCACCTGCACAGCCACCCCTGGTGCTCCCTGGACCGACAGGCAGTCCTTCAGCAACTGCCCTACAGAGCAGAGGCCCTGACACAGGAACAGAGCTCCTAAAGGGCTACTCTTCTAACAAGAATAGGGGGACATAGCCTGATACCTCCTGCAAGCCCTGGCCTCCCCAGGACAAAGCAGGCTGCAGGCAATCCAAGCGTCTGCCCACATGCCTCCTTCCCCAGGCCTCTCTCCCTCAGTCTCTGGGCCTGAGAATCCATCCCTCCAAGGGCAGCTCCCTCACCCCTCTCCAGTGGAAATCACCATAGTCCCTCTGTTTAGACTTGGAGGCCCCTTCTCTGGAAGAGGGATCCTCAACTTAGGTCTCAGTCCCCTCCTGAACTACTACTCATGAAATGCTCCTACTATACTAATCTCTTTGCAAAACAATGTCACAGAGTCCTCACGGCAAGCCTACAACATGGGTGCTACTGTGATTGCCATTTTGCAGACAAGGAAACTGAGGATCAGAGAAGTTAAGAAGTTCAATGTGACAACTCAAACTTAACACTGCCTCCACCCCAGGAGGGTTCACCTTACTATGATTCACACAGTTTAAAGCCCAGGGAAGCCTAAAGCACAAACAGCCTTGAATCAAGGCCACCATCCCAACTGTCCAGGTTAATAGTCTGGCTGTTTCAAGCTGAAGTCACAGGTTGGGAGTTGGGTGTGCTCAGGATCCCTTCCCTCTCTCTTGGGCACATGGAAGGTGGCAACTCAGTCATGACACTGTCCCAGGAAAAGGAGAGACAGCAGGCTTGCAGGCCACATGCTGGGACACAGAGGGTTTGAAAACCGTTAACCACTAAGGAGGTATTCAATCATGTGGGGACAGGCCTCAAAAGTGTGTCACATAGCACTCCAAGGCAGGTGATCTCTGGTTCCATTTCCTCTGGGTGGTAGCATCAAAGAGGACCACCCAGCTCTCCCAGAGCTGTGGCATGTGACTGAGAAGGAAACATCTCCTTCTCCCCCACCTGATTCAAGTCTGCCTCCAAGGGACCTCAGTTTCCTCCTACGTGAACAAGCACGTCTTTGGAGTGGCATACAAGAAGCTTGGTACAACACCCCGCATAGTGCTCACCACAACAGACCCAGTGCTCCTCCACACTCATGTCTCATCTACAGGAAATGCCTCAAAAGAAGGAAAAGGAAACACTGGGCACACAGGAAAGGGGCTGGGAAAGGAAGGTGAGGATGACTTGACCTGCTCCTCCCAAGACACACAACCCTCAGCCTACAGTAAATAGTAAATGCCCACTGTCAAAGTCCAGTCTCTGAGCTGATGTGTCATCTGAAAGGACACCCCAGAGGGGGACAGGAGTGTCATGGAGAGAGCAAAAGTAAATACTCTGCCCAATCATCTGAAGCATCAAGAAATCCACATAACCAATACAGTCACCTGTTTGGTCCCTATCAGAAATAGCAAGTCACATGTGTATGGCAAGAGAAGACTGAGGTACCCTCTGTAGAAGGCAGATCGACAGCCCAAATCAAGAGCCGGAAAGAGGTCCCTTCCCTCTGGCCTCTCTGTTCCCCTCCTGGGAACTAGCTCCAAAGAATAATGAGAAAGACAAGACTCAGACACTTAGTCACTGTAATGACAACAGAAAATTCAAAAGCACCTTTACCCAGAAGCCACAGAAATTTTATTGTTAAGGACATTTTGATACATCCACACAATGCTGTACTTCAGACCATGGAAATGCATGAAATGAATAGTTTTCATGCTGCAGAACTACCAAGTGGAAAAACAAATACAGTTTTATATAATTATATGTTCATCATAGACTCGTCTATGTTTAAAAAAATACAAAAAAACAAGCATAAAAGTACCGACAGTTATCACTGGGAAACGGGGCTATACGAGATTTTTACTTTGCATGTTAGCTGTATCTCCTGAATGAAAAAATCACCAAGAATTATAATAATCAGACAGAAACTCTCAATGTTAAGAGTTAGACATGATTTGTAAACCACAGCCCAGTTTCTGTCCCCTCACTCAATCACCCAAACAGCCCCCAGACCTTCCAGCACCACTGGGGATGGAAATACACAGAGGGTCCCCAGGGCTCTTCTGGGACTCATGTGCAGAAAGTGCTTTCAGCATCTCACCTGGCTGTGACAACCAAAGGAGGATGGCCCCTGGCCGTGTGGTTACTCACCCATAATTCCACAAGAGAAAAGGGTAGGTCCTTGACTCATCTTCTTTGGCGTGTGCTGAAAACAACCAGAAAAGCTATTCACTCTTTAAGTCATAAGAAGCGCGTTCACACATGACTCTGCACTGATCTCTTGCTAAAGTCACAATTAAAGGGAAAACTGCCTTTTGCCAGCGTCAGACTGGGGAAAGGAGAAAAGTGTTCCAAGAGACAACATTTGCACGGATCTGGACCTAGACTGTCCCACATCTCCAGCCAGTGATGGATCCATCTGACACGAGGGGATCTCCCCACATAAGTGATAAGGGGTTGGGGGTACAATGGTAAACAGTAGGACAAACTTCAGTACAGGGCTGGAAGAGGTTGGGAGAGGCAGGGCCTCTCAGCATGGAAGAGCCGAGGGCCCTCTCCCACTGCCAGACCCCCCTTGGAGACAGGAGGGCAGCTCTTCCTGCCATGCTCAAAACCACTGGCCTTTGCTCCACAGGCCGCTCTGCAGCTACAGCACTACAGGCCCCCCTGTCATTCTCATTGGACTGGACCAGAAACTCACTGGTTCCATTTGGTCGCAACCTGAGAGATATGGCTTTGAACTCCTGGCTGCTACATTTTCACAATGGCTTCCCCTTCCATTGTGAGCATCCTCCATCTTCTCTCACAGCCCACAGCTAGCTTCCACTGAACACTGATGGCTACTGTGGAGAACCGGCCAAGGAGGCCTGGAAGAGCCCATACCCCTGCACTCGCTCCATGACTACACGACAATCTGAGCATGAAATATTCTGGGAGCTCCTTGTGCTGACATTCAGGTGTGCCTGTTCTAGCTGCTGGTGAGGAAGAGTCCACCCAATCGGCACCTGAAGGAAGTCTGCCTCAAGTATTCCAAAGACTAGGGCTGTAGCTGGGGTTCAGTGGCAGAGCACTTGCCTAGCATGTGTGGTGCACTGGGTTTGATCCTCAGCACCACATAAAAATAAACAAATAAAATAAAGGCATTCTGTCCATCTACAACTACAAAAAAAAAATTTTTAAAAAGTATTCCAAAAGACTAACTCCCTCTCTCCCTCATTAATTTGCCCAATAGACAGGAATTGGCAATCATCTACGTGCAGGCTATGCTAGGTGCTGACCTTGCCATGGTGTAAGCAGCTAATGGCCCCAGACAAATCAGCTCCAGCTCTGAGGGAAGCCCCCAAAACTTCCTCTCCCACCCCCCATGACAAGAACAGGCAAGGCTTCTAGGCTGAGAAGTGGGCAGGAGCCCAGGGCCCAATCCTTGAAGTCCTGGAAGGAGGGTGGAGCTGACTAGGAACACCTGACTCACCCAGATAAGAGAGTGCTTGTCATGAGCTCCCTCACCCATCCCCATCTGCTCCATCCAGGGATCTCTGCACTTAGACACCACTGCATTTATCCCATAGTTTTTCAGTGTCCACCATGACCAGCTTGGGGACACAGAGGTGAAGAAGAGCTCTGCCTCAGGGAGGATACAGTCATGTACACAAGGCTTTACATTACACAGAGATGGGGGGCCTATGCCTGTGTGCTGGGTCGGGGTGCAGTCAGGGTTGGCTTCCTAGAGAAACACCTGAGCTGGCGTTGATCAACCAGAAGGAACTTGTGGAGGGCAGCTCTTCCTTCCTCGGTTGACAACAATCCTTACATCATCAGGCTAGCTCACCTTCTTCGATTCCAAGTGATGTGACCTCCTATTCTATAGCCATGCGTGGAAATATCTGGAAAGGATGAAAGAGAGCTCCAGCTGCCTCCCCTACGGTTGACACTTAACACTACAGGATGCATAGCTGAAAGCCACACCAAAGTAACCCAATGAAGAGCGGGTGACAAACATAAAAGAGTCTCCCAATGGGCTATGCTACCCTCACAGATGGGACCTAGGCAGGCACCTTGCTCTCAAGGAAAGGGTTCAGAGAGAGAAATGGGGCTTCTCCCCTGCCAGGTGCCAGGCCTGCCAAGGGAGACAAGTTCCCAGTATTAGGGAAGCACCCAGGACAAGGACAACAGCCACTGAGGAACCACAATCCCCACCTCCTGTGCTGGACAGGTGGCAGAGCAACCCAGCAGGGAGCCCGCAGAAGTCCACTGCAGGACAGGGACTGTAGCAAGCAGAAGGGAGCACGAAGGCTGTCACAGCCTGTGTGCTTCACTGGTGAGCATGAGCTGCAAAAGACGACTTGGGGCCGACAGACAAAAGCAGGAAGCACCAGAGCAGAGCCCCGCCTTCTTGGTGGGACAACATGGCCTTTCGTTCTAGTAAGCTAGTGTGAACTAGACAGGGGCAGCCCAGGATACTCCTGACCCACACCCGTCCAGGGAACGTGGACACATGAGTGGGTACTACCACGCTGCAAGCAGGCAGGGAGGGCTATCGGCTGGTCATGGCCTGCACCAGGAAGCCCTGGCCAGCACACAGGGCTCCAGGATCCCACTCACTCAACAGGGACCTGTCAGCATTTCCTACAGATCCCTAGAGCAGCTACCTGTTCCCCAGGCCAGACGAGTGCTCTTACCACTCCAAACACCCCATCCATGCCCCCTGGCACCCAGCATGGTGCTCTTGGCCCCTATTTTCCACCTTCCACACAGAACCTTAAGTCATCTTTTTAAAGCAGAGATCAGATCAAGTCATTCATTTCTCTCCAACAACTTCCCACAGCAACCAGCATAAAATCCAGGCTACCCCATCTCCCACAGCCCCCCAGGCCCATGTGAGCCAAGCCCATGCCCCCTCACTCCCTCTGCACTCCTCCTCACTCCTGTTGCCAGCTACTGCTACCCCAGGGCCTTTGCACCAGGATCTTTACATGCTCTGTGTCCATAATGTCATGTGGCCTCCTCAGAGGCCCTCCCTGAGCATCCTGGCTAGATCAGTACCCTCCCATCTCAGGCTCCCCCCCACAGATCTAATGCTGCCAGCAAGACCAGCGTGCTTGTCCCACGTGCATTCTCTGCTTTAGCAGTGGAGGCCCCTTGGGGGAAGGGGCTGCTTTATTTACCTTATCCCAACACAGCCGGCACTGGGGCTGGGCCTGCCTGCTTGTGCCAGCCTGTCCTGCTTCCACTGCCCACCCACCCTGTGGACAACAGGCCAACAGACATGGAGTTTTTGTAGGGCACAACCTACTGCCTCTCCAAATCACTAGGCTCCTGAGAAGCTAAGCTCGGTGGGGAAGGAGAGAAAGCACAGCATGGAGAGGCAGGGCCACCAACCAGGCCTGCCCAAGTTCCCCACACCAGCCTCCAACTCCCCACCCAAAGGTGCCAGGGAACCCGGGATGTATGGCACTGAGACATCACAACCTAGAAGAATGAATCTCCACTTCTCCTCGGCCTGCCATGAATCCCTGCCATGT
The DNA here is from genome assembly GCF_964194105.1 of Spermophilus citellus. NCBI lineage: Eukaryota > Metazoa > Chordata > Mammalia > Rodentia > Sciuridae > Spermophilus > Spermophilus citellus. The sequence goes on from NC_138195.1 coordinate 90,776,961, forward strand.
CCTCCCCACTGTCCTGACCCTCCACACTCTTCTCCACCAGCCAGCCATCTGTCATCGCCCCAGGGAGCACATCTCAGTGTAAGGTGGCTGGAGATGGCCTCTGTGGCTTATGAACGAGGGACCCTACCAATTTTGTGCTAGACCTCCAGGTGGGATGGGACCCTGTCTTGCTTTCTCAGCCCTCTCTGTGAGGCAAAGCCAACGCAGTTGGGCCAAAACACCCCATTTCTGCAGGTGTGGGGCCCTGGCAGATCCTGACCACTGGTGGGTGTCCCTGGAAGTCCCTGCAGGTTGACCAGAGCCTCTCTAATCCCATCTACCCAGAATGTGATAACATGAAGGGCGCCATTCCTACAGTCAGCCAGTCTCACCCTCAACTCCTCGGATCCCACAGGGCAGGAGGGAGGAAAGCAGATCACCGTGCACTAAGGCCCACCAGCCCCAAGGTAATGGTGCCCCTGGAAGCTTCACAGACTCCCGTATCTATACAGAAGTGCTCCAAGCTCTGGCTGAGGTATGCAGTGAAGGCAAACAAAGAGCATGTGTCCCCTTCTGTACCCCTTCCTCTACCATGTCTCTGTTCCCCAGTCCACCCAGGAAAGGGCCTGTCCTGTGAGCCTCCTTACACAGAAGACAAGAGCTTTGGAATCAGAACCTCTCAGGAAAGGCAAAAGCTAGAAATGAAATCAAGGCTTGTGAGCCATCTGTCCAACTAAAGAAAGAGACCCTGCCTTAAAAAAAGACACAATTAAGGCTCCAAACGAGGAACTGGCCTATGCAGAAAACTCTAGGCCTTATCCATGGTTCTTTGCAATTTTTTTCTGAAGATTATGGACCATAGCAATTGAATCACATTTTCCTTGTCCTGACATAGTGTACAGGGAGCAGCTCACACCCATGCATGGGGGTGGTGGGGGGGAGCGGGGTGAATAGAAGAGCACCCATGCCTCCAAAACAGAACACACGAGACTATGAAAGACTAGAAAGCAGAGATGCAGGCCCAAGAAGACAGAAAGAAACTGAGAAGGGAACAGCATCCTGTGACTCTCAAAGATGCTGATGGTCATCTGGTACCCCTGACTCCAAGGCCCTAGGGTTCCTCTGCTAGTCCAAGGTGAAAGGCACCAAGCTTTCTCAGACTTGCTGAGTACTTCTGAGTCCAAACCTCAGTCAGAGAAAGTACCTAGCCATGGCATCCTAACCTGACACGTGCAGAAGGAAGCACCTGATCAGCCCCTCCCAAAAATTGGAGTGGGTCATTAAGGGGAGAGTCAAGTAGTCCAGAACCGCACACTGCCCTGTCCAGGAGTGGCCACTTGCCAGCTCCCTCTAATCTCCAGACTTTAGAGAGAGCTGGGACACTTGCTGGGGAGAGAAGGCCAGGACTTGCCAAGGGAGGTGGTCATTCTGGAAACGAGAGAACAAGCCCTTGTCCTACGTGTGGGCATGCGGGAAGGAGTTGGGGGAGCACAGTGCTGCAGGGTCAAATGTCTGGGCTCCCTTCCAGTGGCAGCAGCTAATCTTAGACTAGGAGAAGAAAGAGCACGAATGACCGACAAGAGCAACCAGGCAGAGCAGGGAAGGAGAACCGACAGCCATGGCTGCCGACCATCCAAGCTAAGCCAGTGTGGACATAGCTGCGCCCTTGGGCAGTCTCTCCCAGGTACATGGCCCCTGTGCCTGCAAAGGGAAAATGCTCAATGCTTCTCAGTGCTTTTTCTCGTTTTCCTACACTGTTCTCTAGAGTAGGGATAGTCATGTTGTCACCAACATTTCATTTTTTGAAAAGGAGAAATGAAAAAGCATTATGAGGGCCATAGGAGGGCAGAGATGAGGCTTCCTCTGGCTCCTCACCAGGTCCCAGGGTGGCACCTGCAAGCTCTCCTGGGCACACCATGACACCCAGGGCTCAAGACCCTTGTGACTTTCCCCTGAGGCCTCAGACTTTCTGTGTCCCTGCTGACCAGCTCAGGGTCAGGGTGGGGCAACACCTCAGGTGCCTGCTCCTGGATTCAAGTGGCCTGTGCCTGCACATTTCCCAGCCTCCCCAGAATCATGTTTTCTTTTTAATTTTATTTAATTGATTTATTCGGGTGGTACCAGGCCTCGATCTCTCTCTTTTTTTTTCCAGTACTGGGTACTGAACTCAGGGCTTCCTACATGCCAAGCAATGCTTTATCACTGAGCTCCACCTCCAGCCCTTTTTACTTTTTACTTTGAGACAGGGTCTTGCTAAGTTGCTAAGGCTGGCCTTGAACTTAAGATCCTCCTGCCTTGGGCCTCCCTAGTAACTGAAAATTATAGGCACTTGTCATTGCATCTGGCTTCTTTTTTAATCTTAAACCTCCACTTCTGCTACACCTTGGTCTGATTAGAAAACAAAAGAATTATTTCCCATCTTTCCTGTTGTTATTTTGAAGCTATGACAGGGATGATTTACTTGTCTAGGAAGCTGAAGCAAACCCCTTGGCCTGCCTCTTAGCTTTGTGGGCTGCTCACAGCAAATAATGGCACTGGGTGACCTCACATTCTGTCTCCTGAGGTCATTACTAGAAAGATTACTTGGGCCTTTCTTTAGTAACCTCCCCTGAGGCAACCATAGCCTCCAGAGCCAGGCTGGGCGCATAAAGGTGCTGAGTGGAGCTAAGGGACTTGAGGCCTGTCCTGGTGCCCTGCTCACAAGCTGATGCTCTGGACCCTGCCCTGGGCTCTCTGAGCTAGTTTCCTGCCTGTGTAAGGGACAGAGATGGAGCACCTCTGCCCCTCTGCAGAGAGGCATGCAGCTAAGACCTCTGAGCACTTCCCCAGGTGCTCCCATGCCTTCCTGTGGGTGCACAGTGGGCTTCCATTTGCCCCACCAGCAGCACTGGGTCACGCCTGGAAACGTGACAACAGTCAACCTGCAGGCCATCAACCAGCCCACGGATGCAAAGGGCCCTCTCCAAAAGGGCCGTTCCCACACTGACCTGCCATCTGGAGTCAAGGGGAGGAGGAAGGAAAGGGCGGGGAGACAGATGGGCCCACAGCACTTGCCAGGTGGTTCTGGCCCAGATCAGTCAATAATAAGAGCAGCAGAAAGAAGGACATCCATCAGGAAGGGAGGAGGGTCGGGAAGAAAACAAAGACCCTACTCTGGAAGATGTGTTCGTGGCTGGCTCGCTCCCGAGAACCTGCCTGCTTTCCCCAACCTTTTTTCTTTATGTTCTGAAAAAGATGAGTTTTCCTTTCCCAGGCTGGGGCTGAGACGCGCCAAGCTCCCCTGGCAGCGGCTCTGGCCACATCCCTGGAAGGGCAGCTCAAACTGACCTCAGCCTGTGGCCTGGGAAACAGCTCTGGCCAGTACCAGTTACCCCCCATGAAGGGACTGCACACAGTGGCAGCCTCAGAGACTGACAGCGCAGCTGAACCCAGGAAGGGCACCTCCCTCAGGACAGCTCCAGGGCCCCTTGCCCTGAGCTACTCCTTCCTGTCCATAGGCTACTCCTCCCATCAGAGCTACTCTAGAAGCCTGTCAGACTCCTACCAAGAAGAATGTCACCACCAACAAAAATGGAGCCACTCAGCTGTGAGTGAGCTGCAGCCAAAGGACCACAACCCCCACCTGCTCAGAAGCCACGGGGCAGCACTCATCACTCGACAGTCACTGTGTACCTCCTGGCACCAGGCCTGGCTCTAGTCACTGGGACTCAGCAACAAGCAAAAGAGACACATGTCCTGCTTTACAAACTCCCATTCCAAGCTTGGGGAGTCGCTCAGACAACAAGAAGACCAACAGTAAACTGCTAAAAAGTGGTAAGTGCCGCAGAGGGAACACAGACAGGAAAGGGATGCCAGAAAGTACCTGTGGAAAGGGCGAGGAAGCAGGGAGTAAGGACAGGATTAAATATTAAGCTGAGTATCCAGAGAAGGGAGGGAGGGAGTAGGGGGAGAGAAGGAGAGAGTCCTGCTAAGTGGGGAGAGTTCCAGGCTGTGGAAGAAGTGCAAAGGTCCCGGGGCAGGTATACTTGTCCTATGTGAAACAGAAGGCCAGTGTGGCTTGGGTGGAGTGAGTGGGAAGGGCAGCAGGGACGAGGTCAGAGTAGTCATGGAGAACAAGACTGCAAAGGCCTTTGGCATTTGCTCAGCATGAGATAGACAGTGGAAGGTTCTGAACAGAGACTGGCATTTTCTTTGGCAGCTGGGTAGAGAACAGGTGAAAAGAGCCAAAAGTAGGAGCCCAATTACCACAATAATCCAAATGAGAAAGGCTGGCACGTGGGGTAAGTGTGATGGCATTGGGGCTGGTAAACAGTGATCAAACTGCAGGTTGGACCACCATGAGGCTCGACCTGCCACAATGGCCAAGGATGCGTCTAGCAAACGCTATAGGTACAGGTCTCTGCCCTACTCCAGCCACACCAGAGACCCAAGGAAGAACCACAAAAGTTGGCAGCTACATGAGAGGCCTGGCACGGGGCAAGAAGGGCTGGCAGCATGGAGGGGTGAGGTAGCTACTGCCCTGCTCTGGGTCTGTAAAATGAGCAGGTAGGACCCTACAGTTTATAAGCCCTTTCTGCTCACCCTTGAAGACTGTGTCAAGCATCCTTTTCTGCAGGGTTTCCCTGGCGTGCTACAGTCAAGCCAGCCCTCCTCCACACTTTGTGGGGTTTCAGTTATGAGGTACCATTAATGGGGTCCCGAAGGATCCCTGTATTAATGTCTGTCCAAGCTACCTTACCCCTGAGGCAGGTAGCTACTCAAGGACGAGAAGGGCACAACCCTCCTCTGGGTCATGCTGGTTCCTGAATTCCTCCAGCCCGTGTCCGTCATGCCACAGGTGCCGTGAAGGCTGTGGAATGCATGCAGGTCTCAGTGGCACTCCTGAGCCAGGGCTCAGTACCTCGGCCTATCTGCTCTGAGTACAGTCTTCCTTGACAGAAGACTAGGACAGGGGCTGCTGAGGGTGCTCAGTGTCGGGGCACAGGAGGGGTATTAGGTAACATGACTCTGGGTCGGCCAGACCCTTGCTGACCATGAAAGCTGCAGCGAGTTCTGAGGACTTAGCCAACGGCAAAACTCCTCGAAAGTGCTCATGGCTGAGCATGACTTCCCCCTCTGCAGGGGAGTAGCCCCCACTTAGGAACTGGGCTTGGAGTGGGGCTGGCTCCAGGATTTGGCTCACAGCCTAAGGTCAAATAACCTGCTGCTTCTCCGCCCAACTACCACCATCTAGGAGGGTAACCAGAGGGTGGCTGTCACCACGCCTGCCACCTTGACTGCCTTCTTTCTTCTTCATCTCCCATTCCTGACATCCCTGCCTCACTCTTTGGAGGTACAGTCTCTTCTTGGCCCCACTCAGACACCACCCTCCTTCTGGAAGTGCCCCACCTTGCCAGTGGAGACAGAAGGATAGCTGGACCCAGTCTGGCAGGGTGGCCAAACCCTGTCTGGCACCTTACCAGGTGACTGCCCCCTCCTCTCTCACAAGAGGAGCTCTCATCCGAGCCAGGCCACTTCCTCCTTGGAAGCAGGCTGCCACTCTCTGGGCTCTTGTGCCCTATGGCCCCAGGCTGGAACTTCTCACGGAACTCTACTCTCAGGTACTCTGAACCCAGTTAGCCATGCCTGGATGTCCCACCCACAGCCCACCTGCACCTCAGGCCTCAAAGAAGGTCATCAAAGTAACAATGCTCACTAGGTCCTCACCAGTTCAGGGCTGAAGGTCCTGCATGCTATGGAGTCAGTTCCCTGGTTGGCAAGGCTTCTCCTCAGGATCATCACCATGGTAAGGACCTCAGGCACTGGGCTGCATCCCAGAGTAGGCACAAGCCATCTTCAGGTGGGCAGACCTGGGCAGCCTTGATGCCTGGGCAACCCCAGGGGAAGGACATCAGCAGAAAGAGTTCCCCATCAGCCTCTTACCCTTGGAATGGGGCTGAGTACAGCCAACTCCCTGGAAAGACAAAAGACAGGAAAAGAGGTTCAAGACCAGGAAGACTAGGGCCCTTAAACAGTAGCGCCCCGCTCCCATCACCACTGTTGCTGAGGATCCCTTTGGAACAGAACCACCTTCTTAGTAAAGGAGCTGTACTCTCTCTAGAAGGGCCAAGACCCAGAGTCACCATCTCAGAGCCTCCCCCTCCCAGTGGCAGCCTTGGGGCACCCCAAAGTCAAAGTCCTGCTGGTTAGAACAACAAATTTAGTCCAGCCGCATAATACCTTAAGATCTATCTCAGGGTCTGTGATCCCTGCAGCGTGTTTGAGGTGTGTGACATCTTACCACTGAGTTGGTTCTATAGGCAGCTTTAGTGTACACCAGGACAAGTCAGGAGAGGCTGAGGGTCAGAACACATCTGACCTCATGTCCAACACTCAGCTCAGGCAACCATCTGGCAGCAGGGCACCCACAGTTGGCATGTAGGCTCCCTTCTCCACCAGCTAAGAACACCAGCCATTAAAGACATGGCTCCCATCTTTGGCGTGCAACCTTTCAATACCAACATATCTGCAACACTGGGGGCCTGGTATCTTTGTCCACTTCCCCTGAATAAACCAAACCCAGTGACCTTCCACACTAAAAGGAATCCCTTGGCATGGCCATCTGGCAGCCTGTCAACACCCCCACACACACACTCCCATCATTTCCCACGAAGGAAATGGAGGAAGAGCATAGCCTTCAGGTCTGGTTTGAAAAACTGCACCTTACAATTGACTTGTCTGATCTCATTTCCCCAACCCACCCTTCTGTGGTTAAACCTTCAAAGAACATCATATGGAATCAAGGCATCCAAATATCACCATCAAAAACTAAAAACTAATGATGGTGATAGTAATAAATAAATAGAAAGGCAACTCCTAATGTGTAATTAAAAACACACTGCTCTACCCAGGAAAATGTTTTAGAATCTGCTGCTCTGTGTAAAAATTAATTGCACACTGGCATTTACTTGCCATCCAGATTGTAAATCATATTTTCCTGTTTACTTCGATTAGACTTTACAGTGGGTGTTATTGAGATTGCTCAATTACAGGCCAGCTGGCAAGCACAGGAAAATTACCTTCTACTGTTCTTCGAAAACAAGGTTCATCCAAAGTGCAAAAGCAGGGAAGGGGTGGGAATCAATACACTTTCAAAGCTTGACTGTTCAGGAAGGAAGGACCAGGGTCTGCAGGCTCCCGGCTGCACTAGGAGACCTGATGCATGGGTTCAGTACCACACCAACCTACAAGCAGTGCATCCTAACCAGGTGTCATCTGTTCAAGGAGAGAATTCCAGACCACTCCCTTGAGCTCCGGCCAAACAGCTGAGCCAGAGATACCCACTGGTCCCCAGGATGCTTGGTTTAGGAGAGGGCCAAGAGAGGTACACTAGGCTCACCCTTCTAAGAGGACCTTTGTGCTACCTTAGTGACAGAGGTCTGATAGTTGCCATTATCTTTCTGGGTGTAAGCCTCAATTCAGTTCTAGGGCAGCCAACTACAAGCACAAAGTCTGGGAGATGACTGGTCCTCCACCTCCTACCACCCATTTCTTTTTTCTTTTGTTTTTTGGTGGTGGGGGGACAGGTACCGGGGAATGAACTCAGGGGCATCTGACCACTGAGCCACATCCCCAGCCCTATTTTGTATTTTATTTAGAGACACAGGGTCTCACTGAGTTGCTTAGCACCTGGCTTTTGCTGAGGCTGGCTTTGAACTTGCAATCCTCTTGCCTCGGCCTCCCAAGCCAGTGGGATTATATGCATGCACCACAGTACCTGGCACCCATTTCTGGACTTTAGTAGTTATAAGTTCAAGTCCTGAATCAAAGCACACCTGATTCAGTTCCCAGCCCTGCAATGTACTGAGCAATCTTTTGTCAACTGACTTGCTCTGTGCCTCAGTTTCCCTCTCTGTGAAATGGAGAAAACTGTGCCTGCTTCATAAGGTTACTGAATCCTATGGAAGTAGAGCTCAAGCACTCTGCTCAGTGGCCAGAGACAGCAGCTACTGCTTCAGTTTAATGAAGTAGCCTGTGAGTTCAGAGCCTGTTTTCAGCAAAGACACTCAGGCAGTCATCCTCTCAAATTTGTTTGAATTCCATCAAGAGGGGCCTGGCTATATTACGGCTCATCCCTCTGGTAAAACAGTGGGAAGCCGGTAAGAATGATGCTGGTGAGTGTTGCCATGGAAACTCATCAGTCCATCCTGACACAGCTCCACACAAAGCAGGAAGCTGGAATGAGGCAGCAATGGGGCCTCCAATCTCTCACCAGCTCCATCCCCACCAGAGCCCCTATAAGGGACCAGGGTGGCAGAGGCAGCACTAGGGGTGATATGTACCTCCTGGGTACCTGGGGGTCAGCAACAACTGCAGGCCCTGTAGGAAGTTTGTATGACCACATCCCTTCCTTGGGGGTTCTGGGACGGAGTACTACGAAGCAAGCACTACATACAGGCAAGGCGGTGGGAGGGGCGCTGCAGTGGGGCTGGAAGAGACCCCCCTGCACAGGAGCCTAGGACACACAACACTGCCACAAGAGACCAAGAATGCAGACAACCTAGATGCCCAGCCAGAAGGGACTGGTTAAATAAATAACAGTGTAGTTAAGTAAAGGAATAGCATGTGGCCTTCCAAAAAGTATCAATGACGCAGTCAGGACCCAATGTGGGAGCGGTGTGCGTGGAGGGCAGAGGGTCAAAGAGCTGAAGAGACAGATCCAAGCAGACCACAAGCTCTGAAAATGGCTCTGAATGCAGACCTTACCCTGCAGCCATGGGGGTTCCTGAAGGCTCCATCTGCTGGAAGACAGTGAGGTTTTCTGCCCCTTCACAACACCTAAGACAGTGCCTTACACAGGATAAAAGCCCAAAACACATTTCTGGAATTGGGCTATGACACAGTGACATTTGAAATAGTCTGGGCATGTGCTCAGACCTGGTGAGGCTAATCCAGACCAGCAGAGCCTGGTGCAATCTGGAATTCCCTGAGAGTCCTTGCATCTGTGGCATAGGCCTGGCCAGCTTCAATGGGGAATACTAGCGCCTGTCCTGTCCTGTCAAGAGACTTAGACCAGGGTAGGAACAGGGACAGGGTCTTCCCAGGGAGAAGCCAGAGTTTGGCCTTGGAAGACAATGATGACTAGGTGGTGCTGGGAAGGAGGGAGGAGAAGCCTGACACAGCCCTCCACAGGCAGCCTCCCAGCACCCCCTGCTTTGCCCGATGGCTTTCTCTGAACCTGTATTGAGTACAGCTTCTCTCCACTAAGCACAGGCATAGTCTGGAGGTGGTGTGTTCCCAGGAGTTCATGTGTTCAAAACTTGGTTCCCCATGTAACAAGGTTAAGAGACGGGGTATCTTTCATAGGTGGGGCTTAGTGGGAGGTTCTTAGGTCTTTTAACATGAGCTGCCCTCTGGAAGAGATTAATACAGGTCTTGGGGGACCCAAGTTTATATTCTCAAGGGAGCTGGTATGAAAGAATAAGCCTGGCCAATTCCCAGCCACCCTGGCTTTTTGTCTCGACCTATGATATCTCCCTCTTGCATACACTGTGATGCCGTTTACCATGAGGTCCTCACCAAAACTGAGCTGATGCTGGCACCATGCCTTTGAACCCAAGAACTGTGAGCTAAATAAACCTCTGATCTTTATAAGGTTACCCAGCCCCTGACATTTCATTATAATAGCAGAAAAGGGACTGATGCAAGCACCCACTATGTATCAAGTGCTTTAAACACTTTAGCTTTAAGGCAGTTCCAATTATCCCCATTTTATAGTCATTCAAAGTATCTTACCAGAATCTGGTTCAAAGCTAGGATTTGAGTCCTAATGAACTAACTCCCAGGTCCATGCTCCCTCTATATCCCAAATGCACTCTTTAGGAGCCTGGGGGGTGTAGCTCAGTAGTAAAGTGCTTTCCTAGCCTGTACAAGGCCCTGGATCCAATTTCCTATCCCACAAACAAATAAACAAAAATCCTATACACTCGGTTTGATTCTCAGCACCGCAAATAAATAAATAAAACAAAGGTCCAATGGACCAGTGCCTCACACACGCTAGGCAAGTGCTCTATCACCGAACCCCAGCCCAAAAGGAACTATTAATACACACAAGAATTTGGACAAACCTCCAAAGAATATGCTGAGCAAAAAAAGCCAACCCCCAAACGTTAATTATTGTACCATTAATTTATATCACATTCTCGAACTCAGAAAATCACAGAACTAGAGAACAGATAAGTGGTTGTCAGGAGTTAGGAATGGGGATGTGGCTACAAGACCACAAGAAGGGTCCTTGTAGAGATGAAATGGTCCATATTTTGACAGTGTGGGGCTCAATCTCGTGATCATACTTGTTTTGCAAAATGTTACTACTGGTGTGAAACGTGAAAAAGGGTACTACATATCTCTCTGCTTTATTTCCTACAACTGTACAAATGTAAAATGAACTCAAAATATTTAAATAAACTTGTTAAAACTCACAGAACTAAACAGCACAAGAGTAAACTGTACTATATATAAATTTAAAAAAAAGGAAAAAGCCCCCTGCCTGCACCAGGGTGACGACATGCCGAGGAGGGGAGGCCAGGTAGGCTGTAGAAGCTGGCAGCCCTGCCTGGCCTTCACTTTGACCTCATGGCTTGACTTCAGCTTTCTCATCTCTAAAGTGGCAACAATAACACCTTTGCCTGGGAACTGCTGGGAGATTCAAATAACAAAATGCACAGAAAAGAGCTCTGCACAGGGAAGGACCCAAACACCGGTGTCTGTTCCCCTCCAGGCAAAGAACATCTGTGGGCAGCAACTCCCACCTGCCCACACCACCCTGGATCTCTTCCTCAGTTCCCTAGGTCTGTATTTAAATCTCCTATTGTCACTTCCCAGGCCCCATGTTCTCCTTCACCCCTCAGATGTGACTTTCTGGGAGTCTCCCACCCTGACTCTACACACCTCTGGGGCTGCCCAGTGTCACAGGGAGGAACTCCCCTTAACTGGCCCCTCAACTTGAACATAGGGACACAGTCCCCACTCAGTGACTCGTTTTGACCAGAATTTCTACTGAAGAAGCAAACCCAAAGTTATTAGACTTCCCACTGATCCCTGATCCTACTCTATGACCACACTCATAGTCCCTGGGTACAGATGTGGTGGGGGGGGGGGGGAACCTAGCCACTGACAATCCTGACCCCAAAGGTGCATCTTCACAACAGCCCAAGCTCCCTAGCACAGTGCCCAAAGCAAAACCTACAGGGCAAGAGGAGGACACACGTGTGGGCAGTGGCTACCCCTCAATGAGAAGCCCAGAGCCAGCGCCACGGCAGGCTGCTTCAGAGCCCAGCCCCACCTCTGCATGCGCTCCCACAGCTGCACTGCAGGCCACAGCTGCCAACTTCACACCCCTGGCATCAAGCACAGACCAGGCTTTTACTTCATCTTCACATTCCTGAGAATGGGCATTGCTATCAGTACTGTTACCACTTTCCAGATGAGAAGACTGAGGCCCCAAGAAAATAAATTATTTGCCCAGTACCTTACAGCCTTCTCTCTCTAACAACACGGGGAAGGGATGGCTTTGCTCTTTCTCCTTCCTAATGTGAAGCTGTTCTTGTTTTTGTTCTGCAGTCTTCACGAGCCCTCCTGTGTTTGTGACCTTTCACATGGCTACAAGATGGCTGTGGTCTGCGCCTCGGCTTATGGAGAATGGGAAGGAGCCCGTCTGGTGCATACGCGCGGGAAGAGAAGTGCAGGGTAAAGCAATTACCACGAGGAAGCTCTGCAAACTCTACAGCTCTGCATGAATCTTAAGACAAGAGGAGTTCACGGAAGGCTTCTAGAATGCATCTTGAAGAGCTTAAAAAGAAACCGAAACTTCTCCTTCCTTTGGTGTCTTTATTTAGCCTGAACTACTCAACCATGTTGGCTTTACAGAAGAATGTCTCACTGCCTTAAAAACAGGACTCTGACCAAAACCTAAACGTGACCTTGGCCTCCAACAGTGATTTTCCTGAGAGCTCTGGCTGGAGCAGGTTGCTGCTCTCAGAGCTCCCATTTCCCCCTCCCATTAAGCAAAGGAAATGGGAGGAAAATAGCAATTGCACAAGGTCTTTGTGAAGGCCTCACGCACTTTGAAACTTTCATAACATCAGTTGTCTGTGTAACAAAAGTCATCTGTAGATAGGATCTAGAAACACACAGGGAAGGCCTCTGTCCATGGGTCGCACTGTCTTCTACCAAAGGCTGTGACAAACCAAGAGTATCCTACAGTCAAGCCCCCAGCCATGAGGGAATTCAATCCATCTGGGAGGCCCTTCCCTTGCTCTCTGTGCAACTAAGTCACCTGAGTTGGAGGGATGAAGTGAAAAGCTGCCACTGGAAAGACAGGCTGCAATTCCAGCCAGAAAACAGAGAATATGCGTTTCCCACTACAACAAACACGTCACTAATTCCCTCGGCCCAGGATCCTGGCCACAACCTTAAGATTACTGATCAAAGACAGAAAAATAGAGACATCCTCCCCCCCAAAAAAACTCTTTAGTCAATATTTTAATATTAAGGACATGCTCAATACTCATTTAAGGAAACTCCAGAATAGAGGCAGCATTCAGGAAAAAAAGAAAGAAAGAAAAAAAAAGCCAAACCTTTCTCTTTAACATTTTTCTAATTCTTCTTGGTCTCTATATGCAGGAAATAATGGGTAACACCAAACATATCTTTCAACAGAGAGAATCTGCATCCTCAGAGTCTCCAGAAGGGCTCTGTGGTTATCCCATTTTACATGAGGAAACTAAGGCCCAGGCCAACAGTCACCCAGTTGTGAGCAAGGCACCAAAACTCAACCCACATCTGCTGAACACCAAAGCTACATCTGAGCCACTAGATCCTTCTGCTCCAACATCTGTGTTTCATAAATATCCTACAAGCACATATTTGATTTCTCACATTAAATGGTCAAACCCTGAAACACAGACACTGAGTTTGCAATACACCCCTCTTGAATGCAGCTCATCCTGAGTGCCTCTAGGCCAAACATCAGCCTTGCAGAACTTAACACTGAAACATAGTACCCAGGGTCCTACTGTGGGCAGATGAGGAGGTGTCTTGGACAAAGTGGGAGTGGGACACAGAACCTTCACTTTCCAACCTTAACTGCACAGATGTTGGGCTAAGTTGGGCCCACACAGAAAGTACACTGTCACCCATGAAACTCAGGGTGCTCCCAGGCCTGGAGGTCCAAAACAGTATCACAAGTATCACAATGGAACACTGGGGGTGATATAGGAGACCAATAAGCTCTGTAAGAACCACTGTAGACAGGAGGGTCACCAGGTTTCGCATCTGCCACCCACTCAGAAGTCACATCCTGACCTCAGCTCACACTGGAGGGAGTCACACTGCTAATTGCAACTCCTGATGGAATCTGTGTCCATCCACCCCCATTTTCCCTGGGCCTGTCTCCCACTGTATGTCCACCACAGCCCACCTGTCCTTCTCTCACTTAAAACACATTTCTTAAGTGTTTGGGACAGGGCTCTGCCTGCCACCTGGGCAGAGTAAGTGTGACCCTGTGGCAGTCACCCTCTGGTCTCAGCAGGGAGCCTGCCACAGCAAGAGCCTTATCATGTTTATCTGCTAAGTCAGTAACAAAACTAGGGAAGAACATGGGACTTCAAGCCCAGAGTTGTATTCCCAGCTCAATCTCAGAAGAGCTGTAGGACCCTGAATGGGCTACATAGCCTACTAAGCTCCTTTCCTTCCTCTGTGATATATAAGAAGTTATCCTTGTTCTGCTGACCTCAGAACTAAGAAGGTTAAGGAGGTAATGCCCTGTAAGGTGGGGGCACTACAGAAACGTCTCCGGAAGTATTGAAAACCTTAGGTGAGCACAATTCCTAGCACAGAGTAGCTACTTACTAAACTTACAGATTAGCATGAGCTGTTGGAGACCAGGAAAATGCTTTTGAGTCTCTGAGCACCTCACTCCAGGGACTGGATGCCAGACATTCAGGAGGTGAGACACCCTCCTGCTGCATTCATAAAGCACCTGCTGTCCTTCGATAAAGGGGGGGTATACTCTTCCCATCTCTGTCCCTCGCTCTTAGAATAAGGCATGTCTTTGGCAGTGTTTCCCTTTAACTGGTATGAATCCCTAGCCTAGTCCTTCAGGTAATCAAAGGCCACAAGAGGCCCACATTTGGGGAATGACTGCCAGTCCCCTGGCAGGACTAGAAAGGGACCTGGCCTGTGCCCCTTGCTGAACAAAGTATCCCAGTCTCGGGCTGGGGATGTGGCTCAAGCAGTAGCGCGCTCGCCTGCCATACGTGCGGCCCGGGTTCGATCCTCAGCACCACATACAAACAAAGATGTTGTGTCTGCCAAGAACTAAAAAATAAATATTAAAAAAAAAAATTCTCTCTCTCTCTCTCTCTAAAAAAAAAAAAAACAAAAACAAAAAAACAAAGTATCCCAGTCTCCTGTGTGGGTCTCTCTTAATGGAGGAGGAAACACACACACACACACACACACACACACACACACACAAAAAAAAAAAAAAAAAAAAAAACAGCAAAATGAACTGCTCAATTAAATCAGGACTCTATTCTCCAGGACTTTCTGTGTCATTCTCACAGTGTTGTGGGGATTTTCTGTTTTTTTAAGCAATAACATTCTGAAAGGAGGGAAGGAATGACATTATTCAGGGACATGAAAGTGCTGAGATCCAGAGCCAAAGCAAATCTGAACATGGGAACAAGACAGCCCATGTCGTTTCTCGAAACTGAAGCCAACTGCATGCATGACTTGTCAAGAGCTCATTTATCAATGAAAGATAACTGAAAGATGAGTTTCCTACAAGGCTCCCGTAATTCTTGCTATCATATGTGTCATTTTAGCCCACCAAACACTGAGAGAGAAGAGCTTGCTACAGATTAGAATTTGCTGAACAAACTCAAAAGGAAGGAAATAGGGGGACAAGAGGCGAGGAGAACTAATACTTACTGAGTGGGCACAGAGCTAGACACTGCCTTCTCCTCCAAACCAGGGTGAGGGAAAGAATGGGCAGAGAACCAGAGATGGGGAGAGGACAGCAAGGGGCCCCAAAGATAATCTACTGTAATGTTAAGCCACTTAATCCCTAAGACAACCATGACCTGTTCTTCAGTCAGACCTATTTACAAGCATACTGAATTTAACCCACCATGATAAAAACCAAGGGATGAGGGGTAAAATAATTAAAAACAGAGAATCCCAAACAAGAGGCTGCGTGGCCTGTGCTAACAGAAAAAGACTTAGAAGGCGTGAGTTCCGACCCTAGCAAGGCTACTGGCCGACTCCATCCAATCTGCCAAGTCACTTCCCTTCTTAGGCCTGGTTCCCCGGCCCACTAAATGGGAAGCTGGGCAGACAAGCTCTGTTTCTGACCTGTAAGAATCTAAGTGTAGCCACATCTCACTGTATGGCTCTGACCAAGTCACTACACCTCTTTGAGCCTCAGTTTCCTACCTGTCACATGCAAATGGGAGCCCCAAGCCTGCTCTGGAGCAACTGCTATGGTTGCCTGTACTCAGGCCAGCCTTCTTGGTCCCGCTCAAACCTGATCTGCAGTGTTGAAGGTCCCAGGAAACTACACAACAGCAAAGCTAAATCATCCATTGCTGCCACAGTGGCATTTGCAATCAGCTGAGTCAGAGCAGGAGGCAGCCACACCTGACCCTTGGATCTGCCGGCAATGGGCAGGGTGGGAAGGGAGGTAGGCCTGTGGAGCCAGCAGCTGTCTTATGTAGCTGAGGTGGGGGTGAAGGCTGTACCTGCAAGTTCAAGTTAGTAACATTCCGAGTTAGAGGAGGGTCAGGAAGTTAGCCATTGACCAGTTTTAACACCTTCATCTCCCATCTCCCGGGACAAGAATCTGCTCTTCCTTTACAGAACACCTATGGACCAACAGGGCACTCAAACAGCAACACCTCTCCCCATGCAGGACCACCCACCCCAGCCCAGGCTACACCAGGCCTTCCTACCAGTGTCGTTCCAATCACTCTGTAGGCAGGGGAAAGCATTTCTGTTGGTAGCCGCAGCTACATGCCAGTGCTATTCTCACAGAAGCCCCAGGGCCACTGTATGGAGGGAAAGCAATCACCCAGCAGCTGGCACTTAGGACACAGATGGAAGGGCACTGATCTCTTTATCTCAGAGACCTGGGGACCAGCAGCCCCAACACATTGGTCCAAAACAGTATCACAATTATCACACCGGAACACTGAAGGTGATGCAGGAGACCAATAAGCTCTGTAAGAACCACTGTAGACAGGAGGGTCACCAGGTTTCGCATCTGCCACCCACTCAGAAGTCACATCTTGACCTCAGCTCACACTTCAGGACTTCCCCCTCCTGATCCTGAGTCAAACCTCCCAATCTATTTCAGAGAGTCTGGTACAGAAATTAATCAAACAAGTTAATCACAAGTGAAGCCTCTGCCTTCTCCCCTCCGCCCCACATCACTGTTCAAGTTCAAGAATACCATCATCTGCCAAAACAAAACTGGAGAGACTCAGAGCTGCCTGTCAGGTCTGTCATGTGACAAGTACACCCAAACTCAATGGCACCTCTCAGGTCACACTGCCGAAGCCATCCATCTGGTCCTTACTAGCAGGGAAGACTCCGGATGACAGCATCTACTCCAGTAAGACACCCCCAACTCAGCTGCAGCCCCACGCAGGAAGCTTCTCTATGTGTAGGAGCAGCCATCTGTCTGTGGACATACCCAGACAGCATGACTTTCTCTTTAGACAGAGAAAAAGACTCTTGCTAAGGGTTTCACTGTGTGCTAATTGAAAGCTAAGTCCAGGCACTGGGCTCTAAGTTACTTCAAACAGGCCATGAAATTAATATAAAAACTGGTGGAAGAAGATGCTCTTTGGATGGTGAGCTCCTTTACTTTTTGGCAGGGGGCAGAGGTGGGCAGGAAGAAGGGTACATTGTTTACAAATTCTTTTCTACTTCCTTTGAGCACTCAGGATTATGGTGGGGTGGAAGACACAAACATACACTAGCCACAGTTCTGCTCCCATGGAGGAGAGAAGTGACTGATGCATGAATGAGATAAAAAGTAGTATGAGGCTGGGGGTGTGGCTCAAGCGGTAGCGCACTCGCCTGGCATGCACAGGGCACTGGGTTCAATCCTCAGCACCACATAAAAATAAAATAAAGATGTTGTGTCCACCGAAAACTGATATTAAAAAATTCATTCTCTCTCTCTCTCTCTAAAAAAAAAGTACGGTAGAATGTACCCAGAGGCAGGGTGCACCCTTAACAAACAGCATAACACAGCCAGGCCCTTTAAAGAACAGAAATTTCACAGGGTGTATACAGGGTGGCTTTGGTGGTCTTCTTGCACCCTTGCAGGTCCTTCCTGCATCCCTGCAGGTCCTCTGCTGGGGCTCACTTCAATTATTAGTAAGGTACCGAAACATTAGCTAGGGCTGTGATACAAGTGCAGAGCCCAACACGTGCCCAGAAGAGGCAACCACACCCAGGAGGCACCCACAATGGATGTGGCCTGAGAGTCAGAGTCAGGGCAGAAGCCTCTGAGCCATACTGACCACAGGCCCGGGCCAGCCTCACTCTGAGAGCCCATACTCAGACCCGGGCTCTTCTGCAGAGAGGTCCTCAATGGAGGCAGCTAAGGAAGAAAACGGTTTCCTCCAAGAGTCAGCAGAACCCAATTGAAAAGTCACTTGCATTTCACAAAGAGAAACAAGTCAACCTCAAGATGAGCACGCAATATCTGCCCCAGAGTCCTTGTGCCATTGTCACCGTCTTACCACTCTCTCCTTGAACCACAGAAGCCTCAATTGCCAAATGTGTCTGTCCTTCAGCAGTAATGCTCAGGTGTAAGGTACGTGCCATTTCACAGACCCAAGATGGGAAGCACCTGACTACCCACTAGGAGGAGCAGGATGAATGGATACTGGGACACTCATGCAGCTTTGCAAGAGGCCAAAAGAGCGCCATGGGCTCCAGTGGGATGATCTCCCAGGGCGTGAGAAGGGAGGAGGAAAGACCAGAAGAGTGGGCGGGGAAGCTCCCTCTGGGGAGAAACTAAATAACTACTTATACTAATGATACCTCAGTCTTTGGAAAGATACAAAGAAACTTCTCGGTTGACTTCAGGGAAGGAAAATAGGTGGCAGAGAAAGAAATGACAGGAGACTCCTTAAGAAGTAACTTTTTGTCTCACATGCAGGTATTAACTTGTACCAAAAAACAGGCAATATTTTTTAGGAACCAATTAATATAAACTACAGATGTTGACATAGATGGGCTTGCTCCTGCGTGGATTATCTCTGGAGGAGAAACAAGAAAATAGAAGCAGGAGTTCCTCCAGAGAGGGGAGGGACAGGACCGGGGAAGAGTTCCTCACGGCTGTGTCCGTGCAAACTGCCTGTGACTTTAAAGCCATTTGAACACACAGATTGCTGTATTCCTCCAAGCACCCCATGCTGTTTCTGGCTTTCATTCCTCATTCACACCTGGTGCTCCATCTTCCCTTGCCACCTCTCAGCCTCCTTGACCTCTAGATTACCGTCCTCAAGTTCATATGGCCTCCTCAAGAGGCCTTCCCTACGCCACACACCGACCCAGGCCTTCTACTTCTGAGAAACTCAGAGCTTGAATCAGAGGTGTCTGTGAGCATATGGAGGGCACAAACCCCACCTGAGTCCCCAGTATCTGACATGAAGAGCTACTCAGGAAATGTCTCTGAACACAAAACAGTCACCACACTAAGTCAACTTCCTTGCTGCCAAAAAGTGCTGAAATCTCTCTTGCTTTGGGGGTTTCCCACAGCTGTGAAAATTGAGTTGTTAACACTAATTCAAAGCCTCGAACCTCCTGATCCTCAGAGGGGCAGGGCTCGGAGCTGTCTGGGTACCACAGCAGAGAGCACAACAGTTATGCTCAGTGGCTAGCAGACTGTTGCAGGCACAAAGTCCCCACTTCTGATACTGCTCACACCTCCTGAGGGACCTGCGAACTCTCATCCGAGCCACAATGGCAAGGGTGGCAGGCGGCCCTGCTCACCTCATCATGGGCAAACCTTGAGTCCAGAGCCCCCCTACGCTGGCTTTGTTTCCTGTGCTCTGCTTTTAGAGGAAAGAGTCTAGGTGCAGGGCCAGCTCTGGACCAGGCAGAGCCTGCTGGGTACAGGCCTCCACAGCCCTGCCCAAGGGCCTGGGAGCTGCCACAGAGCATAAGGAGGGTCAAGGGGCGGAACTGTCCCAGGAGTCAAATATGCACTTGATGCCGCGTTCTTCAGAACAGACTTTTATAGAAAATAAGTGTTTTCTCAGTGACTTGACTGCCACAGGCAGATCCTCGGCACACCCTGTGTTGCTGTTCTTCCTCATTATTTCCCCCTGGTATCACAGTCCTATCCCAAGTCCAACCCTCTCTGGGCTGGCTGTGCTAGGGACCCAGAGAAGGAGACAGAGGTTCATAGTCAAGTTCACAAAAACACCAAATGCTCAAATAAGTCTACCACAAGGAATAGGTATCAAAATAAGTTCCAAGGGCAGAGGAGTGAGGCTGGGGATGTAGCTCCGTGGTAGAGCACTTGCCTAGGATGCACAGGACCATGGGCCAACCTCTAGCAACACAGGAAAAGGTGGGAGTGGGAGGAGTAAACACAGAACCCAAGAAGGGAGGTATAGATCTGAGATTTCCTGGAGGTGACAGGAGTGCTGGACCTTCACAGATGGGTAGGAGCAGATTAGCCAGAGTTAGGGTTAAAACATTCTAAAAGGAAGGCACTGAGTTGTCGGACCCTCCAGCCAGCTGCAGGGGAGCTGGGAGTTGAGATCTCAGCTCCTGGTAGAAGAGCCCCACGATTCCCAAATAGGTGTGGCAGCACAATGACCAGCCAATACCAGCACCCCTCACAAGGCCAAATACAGAGATCTGCCATACCAAGAAGCCTCAAGCACCCCCTCCTGGCCCTCCACATCCTTCTCCTAACTCCAAACCGGGCCACCTCTCCCCTTTGTCAGAGAGAACACCAGGAAAACTGACTGCAAGGGTCAAAGCTGGTAGCTTACTTAGCTGAACAGTCTGGTAACCCAGAGGATCCTGACAGAGGTTCCCAAACCTCTTCCTTCCATAAAATGGCAGCATAAGAGTGCAAAGTTGCAAAACAGTTTTCTATTTCCCAGGATACCAACCGCTGCCCCTGCCGACCACCCAGCTAACCCAGAATGCTGGTACAATGTGACAATTGTGCTCTCCTATGGGGAAGGGAGTGGCCACACAAGGCCCCATGTGAGAATGTCACGGACTCCAGAGCTACAAATATGTGCCCAAGGCATGTGCAGGGCACGCGCTCCCCACGTGTTTCTGTGGCTATGAAAGCACAAGGGCCATCATGCTAAAGCTGCCCGGGGCTGGGAGCGAGGAAGGCAGAGCGCTGGGGCAACAGCAGGCCAGGAAAACAGCAGAGGCTCCACTCAAACCACCACTGACTCAGTGTCTCCTAGTTTTTGAGGAGCAGGAATGGAAGGAGGTTAGACTCCTCTACAAAACACAACCAAGAGGAGACTGCAAGGCTAGGCAAAGATGGTGACTGCTCAATACCAGCAGCTAGGCCACCTGAAGCAAAGACACAAGGCCAGGAATTATTTCACATTCCCTCTGGACAAAAGAAAAAACACTGAGTGCAACCAATCTTTGCAGGCGGCTAACCACCCCTAGCAACCTAGATCCGACCACTGGCTAACCCTAGATGAACTTACTCCTGGTCCTGGGTCTCAGTTTCCCCAGTTGCCACAAAGTCTCTTCGACTTCCAAAAGGCCTGACCAGGCCCATTCATTGCCAGGTACAAGAAGAAGAGATAAAAGAATTGATTCTGGGGATGTTGGTGTCCAAGTTGTCACTACTACATGGAGAAAATGACAAAGGGAGCCCAGTCTGGGAACTGATGGCAGCCAGCAGGAAATCATGGGAAACACTCTGGAGGGCTGGGGAGCCCAGTATACCCACGCCAGTCTTTTTGGTTGAACCCTACCACAGCCTCTTCAGTAAGAAGAGGTCAAACAAATCTGAGAAACCAAGGCTCAAAATTAAAACTAACCAAGGTCACCTCCTTTGGCAACCAGGGTCCAGATAAGGAAGGGGAAGGGGTTACCAATGAATGGTGGGTGGTGAACAGAAGAGAAAGAATAGCCAAAAGATAGGGAATAAAAGTCTCTCTGATCAGAATGAGAGTCTGAAGACAAACAGCACCCATGAAAACATCTGGCTGGAAAACAAAATTATCTCTGGGCATCTAGGTTTCCAAGAAAGTCTTGAATATGTGCACCACTGCACAGCAGAACCATCAAAAGAAAGACGGGTCACAAGCCAGGCAGCCAAGACCCATGCAGACCAGCCTGCACCTCTGCTGGGCACATACTGGCCCCTCTGGCACCTGCCTGAACAAAATGGTTTTAACATAGTAGTTCCCCAAGTGTGATTCCCAAACCACCACCAGCAGCAGCAGCACACGGAAACTCATTAGGTACATAAAATTTCAGTCCCCACTCAGGCCAGGAAACTCTCAGTGTGCCACCAGCACACTGAGTGTGAAAACCTCCAGTTGTCTGTTGCCTCCTTGAGTTTATAATCCACTGTGTCAAGAGTATTTGTTCCCAGAACCAGGCATCTGGGGACACAATTTGCAGACGAGAAAAGTAGGACCCATAAAGGTGGTCTCTTGCAAAAGCTAAGAAGTCAGTAAAGGGTAGGAGGCCTACGGTCCACCCCTGCACTTCCTCTAGGCCAGGCCCTGTGACTAGATCGAGATGACCTAGTCTTTGTTCTTAAGGAATTCCCAACAGTCCTAGAATACACTCAAAACGACGCAGGCATCCTCAGGGCCTTCGGGCCTCTTGCACAGAATCAGGGCTGGCTTAGAGGAAGTGCAGGGGTGCACTAACCCTGAAGGCCAGAATGGACATAGCAGTGTAGGAGGAGGAAGCAGATGGGGGAAGCCATGTTTCTGCCACAAATCAGCAGAGGCAGGAACGACTCTCAGGCAATGTGACTTATGGCCCACATAATTCTCAACTTCAGCAAAAAATTCAGAATGTCATCAGGAAGCCCAAAAGTTGACTGTGTACTGAAATATATGTGATAATCAGAAGGAAAACTGTTCAGAATGTTTACAATAAGAGAAGAAAAAAACAGGGTTCAGGGAAAAAGGGAATTGGAAGCGGTGACTATGATTAAATGTGTAAGAAAATCTGAAGAGAAAAACTCCATTCTTGGAAAACATGTATGACCATTTGGAGAATCTTTTCTTTACTTCCACTTGCTTCACCAAGCCTCTGCTGAAAAGAATAAGCTAGAAGACTCTGAGAAGCATGTTTAATTGACCCCAAGCAATCTTCCTCTTTCCCCAGCAGAAGTTATCTACTTGATAATGGCAGCTGGACTGCCTGTCAAGAGAAGTTAAAGACAAAATTCTCTGTTAACAAAAATCCCATAGCATCTATTAAAATCATAGATTCTTTTTAGACTGAGAATATTAAACTGTGCAAAGTGCCTCAGTGACTCTATGGAGAAGGACCTTCGGGCCCCAGTTACTCTGCATCACAGGGTAACCTGGAACAGACGCTGGGGCAGAAGGGCTCTGGGCCAAGACTGGCCTCTGAGACTTAAAGAACACATTTGGAATTTTCTGGAGTTCCTGTTAGCAGTTACTGTGGAGGCATTCTGATTTCTCAGAGCTTCAGCTTAGAACAGCTAGCAGGATTATAGAGGCAATGACCTTGAGCACTAGAAACAGTGACCTGGACATTTCCACTAACAACTGCCATTCATCCCAGCTCATCCAGCACCAAGTAACCTAGAGAGCCAAAAGTTTCAATCTGTCTTCTGAATGTTTCCACCACTCCAGGAAACTCAAATGCAAACGCCTTCTAGGGCCACACAAAGGCCAGAACTACAATAGCATGCAGAAGATGTGGCCAGTCTACAGTGGACATCTTTGTCTACACCTAACTATGAGGAAAAGAGGGTCCAAACTAATGTTAAAACTCTTTTGTCATTTGTGAAGGAAGTCAAAATCTAGACTTCTTTATATAATCACCTGATTTTTAAATGTTATCAAGAAATTCAAAGAGCATTATTGAACCAAACAAAACCAAATCTGAGGACCACACCTGGATCCCAGCCCACCCGCATACAAACTCTGGGCTGAAAGTAGATCCATGAAACCCCAATTCTTGGGCAGGCCCACCACCACGTGCTGGAGAAATGGTTGACTTTGTCCCTTTGTGAGGCTATGGCATCATGTGGAGCAGATGGGGTCTGGGGTCTGCCCCCTCTGGCCTCTCCCACAAGGATGATGGAGGAAGGAAAGGGTTCCATGCCAAATACTTTAAGCAAATCCAAGTAAACTCAGCAGATGGGAATACAATCCTGGCTCCCTGACACTCCAGACGGCAAGTTCTGGTTGGGTCATCACAAACAGAACAGCTGCTTCCTCACTCACCACTGCACAGAACAGAGGATGCTGTTTTGATGACTTCTGTGCAAGATATAGAAACAAGAGGGGAGTTTCCTGCCTTTTATTTCAAAATAGCTCAGGACAAACGAAGACTTCTTGTACCATAACAACACATTCAAAGGGAAAGTTTGATGCCTTTCTTAAATGTCACCCCACAGAGAGCAACCTACTTCTCTGCCCACAGGCCAGGATAAAAATGTGACCGAAGAACCCACCTAGAAGAGCAAGAGATTTCTCTTTCAAAGAGCAGCTTGGTGCACAACTGGGACAAAACTGGGTAGGAGAAAAACTTTGGAGCAGAGGAAAGCTGGTTTCCAGGCCAGGCTCCAGTCCATTGTGACCCCCACTCTCAGGGACAGGGCTCAAGCTCAGTTCCTTCCCTGTAAAGGGGGGCAAGTTACCCAACAACTGAACATGAGACAATCTCTTGAAAAAAAAAATGTATATACAGAGTGTGGCACATAGTAGTAGGTGTTCAACAGATGCCAGCTCTCCAAGTGAAAAACAGACCATTTCTATCATACACCTGTTTGTTCCAGGGTTCTCTGGGGCCCAGAGAATTAGCTGCCTTTTTGAGTGCTGGGACAGCAGTGATCAATTCCAGGCACACCCTGATCTGCCATGATTCACCCTCCAAAGGGGGATAAAGAAAGAAGGCAGAAGAGACCCTCTGGGAGTAGCCAGTTGCAAGCAAGTAGAATGTCAAAGGTGTAGAGGGGTGGGAGGGAAAACTGCAATCAAGTCTGGCCTTCCAGGGCCATTTCCCCTTTCAAAGCATGAAGGAAAAAAATTTTTCCCATGTTCATCCTCCTAACCCCAACTTCCTCCTTAGTAGGCATTTCTTCTATGCAATTATTCTGTGGTAGATATTACCAGGCTTATCTAGCTTTCTCCTTTCTTCACTCTGACCTAGTCCTGAAAATACCTCCTGGCAAGGTATTCTTGCATTTTTTAAATATTTTCATCCTGATACAAAAGTGGCGGGCACTGGCTCAGAAGTAAATTCCTGCAGAGTGGACTCTAGCACAGAGTCTCAGGGATGCCAGTGCAGCCAGCCTGGACACGACTGGCTGGTGCAAGAGGCCACAAAGCTTTCCTCCTCACTGTCAGCATGCACAAGGGTGGGGAGGTGGTTCTGGCACTGAGGCACTGATGCCTGACTCCAATGAACTGGAGATCCATGCTCTCCATATGCGCCTTTACACCTCTAAACGACACTGCCCCCGATCAGCTTCCCAGGAGAGTCCATTCCAGGCATATGTGGGCCAAGCAAGACAAGAGGTCCAGGTTCGCCCAGCTCCGAGCGACTCACCAGACTACATTGTGACAGAACTACTTTCAACCAGCTGGATGTCCTTGACATCAACTAGCTGAAGAACCTGGAACACGTCCTCCTTCCTCATGCTACATAGGAGCCACTGTTTTGAGTGAATAAAGCAATTCCTGCTGCCCATGGAAAACATGGCCATGGCGTCAGAGCAGAAATCTTCCCACCCCAGCACACAGGAACAGTAGTACAACCTGTCAGGTCTAGAAGGTCCAGGACAGAGTAGGACCTGAATACAGGAAAGCCGATTTCTGCAGATTTCCACAGGGCCCAGCACGCAGACCTACCCACAGGGGTTAGACACAACAGAGCTGGAGGCCAAGGGCCCCAGCGAGCTCAGGGCTAGAAGGGAGCTGGGTCACAGGCTGAAGAGCTGCAGGGCAGTGGTCAGGCCCAGATTCCCATTGCCACAGCAGATAACTTCTTCATCCCCTCGGAGTCAAACAAACCAATTCCCAATTCTGTTTGCAGACCAGGAAGCTCTAGTGTCCCTTCTTTCACCAGAATGCCTCTTCTGAACTTCTGATCCTCTCAAACTTAGATTTCCCCATATCTTAGAAGCCAGCCCAGAGTCCTCTGGCCCAATGGGCCATTCCACAGTGCTGATAAGGCTGTATATCTGCACTGTCCAAACATGTCCATGTAGCAGCTACTGAGCACTTGACACATGCCAGTGCAACTGAAGAACTGAATTTTGAAGTTCACATATTAGTATAAATTTAAATAACTCCATGCATCTAGCAGCTGCCACACTGAGCAGCCTATGTCTGGAGTCCAGAGGGTGCATGTAAAGAATACTTTTTTGTTGTTGAGTACTTTGTTGTTGTTTTTCTGTAAAGATCCAGGGAGTAAATATTTTAGGTTGTGTAGACTATGCCACTATAGTGTCAAGGCAGCTACAGATACTGTGTACACTCATGGATGTGACTGTGTACCAATATAACTTTATTTATAAAAGCAAGCAATGGGTTGGGTTGGGTTGGGTTGCCAGGCTTCAGTGTACCTACTCCTGAGAGAGTAGAGTTGGCAGTTAAAATCCTAGAACTACTTTCAACCAGCTGGATGTCCTTGGGTACCTTACTGAACCTTAAATCCTTCACTTCAAAAAAAAGGGAAAAACAAGGCCCAGAGGTGTGGCTCAAAGGTAGAGCACAAGCTAGGCATGTAAGATACCCCAGGTTCCATCCCTAGCACTGCCAAAAAACAAACAATATCAGTCCTCACTTCATAGGTGGTTATAAGAGTTAAATGAGAAGCCAGCAACACACTTAGCACACAATGGACTTTAAAAAGTATGTGTAGAGGGCTGGGGATGTGGCTCAAGCGGTGGCACACTCGCCTGGCATGCGTGAGGCCCGGGTTCGATCCTCAGCACCACATACAAACAAAGATGTTGTGTCTGCCAAAAACTAAATAATAAATATTAAAAAAAAAATTCTCTCTCTTTAAAAAAAAAAAATAATAATATAATCTGCTCCGTTTCATTCCTGAGTACTTCCCCTTTCCTTCCTCAACCTTCCCCCTGATCTTCTTCATCTTTCCTACTGGTCTTTCTACTATTTGTTTAAAAAAAAAAAAAAAAAAAAAGTATGTGTAGAGAAGGTCTTGAAAACAGAAGGTCCTCGGGGCTCCGGCTCTGGCTCGCTCTGCCTCTCCCACGTATCCCTCTGGGGCTATGAAGCAGGCACCACCAGTCCCAGTCCACAGAGAGGTGACTGCAGCTCAGAAAGTGAAGCAGCTAGTTCACAAACACAACCAAGGGACAGGACTAGAAAAAGCAGGACGAGGCCTCCTAGTTCTTGGTTCCATGCCGCGCTGCGCTCTCTCTTCTTCTCTTTTCCAAGTGATGTCAGCCCTACCCAGGATTCAGCCTGGCTCTCTGCACTCACTCGTGCTGCCTTGTACCATAAGCAGCTTCTTCTGTAAGGGAAGTCATTAAGAAACACAAATTCAACAGTTTCTTAAGGGCTTTAAGACATCAAGCTCTCCCAGTTCCTGTTCTGGGCCCCATGTCCCCTCCAGTAACCACAGGAGCACCCTGTGCTAGGTGGTCCCCTCACCAGGCAGGGCTGTACAGGTCTGGTGCGCTAGAGAGCCGTGTGAGGGCTGGCTGTCCCTCACAGCACTGCTGCCCCATGAGGAGTCCACTACCCCCACCTTGGTGAGGGGGGCCCAAAAGAGGCGCTCTCCTCCCGGAGCTCTACAGACCACCACGTGAGCAGGCTCAGCCAAATGGGAGGAAGGCTCAACTCCGCTGAGCACAACACGGGCTCCTGCCCAGAAGAGCCACCAGATCAACTCCCTTCTCCTCGGCCCTGTCTGCCAAGACATTCCACAGCACAGAAGAGGGCATTCAGGACTGCCATCCACTCCTCCAGGGCCTAAGACACCACCGCCATGACTACCATGCTGCACCAGCAGCACTAGGGGCTGGGCCAAAAATCAGCAGAGGCTAAACAGGAACTGGGCACCCAGCTCACAAGGAGCAACACGGAGCTCCAGCTTTCTCCTCCACCACAGCTCAGGGCTGGAAACTAGACCCTCTGTCTCCAGGGGCATCCGAAGCCTGGCCATGCCACTCATTGCCTATTACGAGGAATATGACCTGGTCTCCCTCAGCCAATGATGCTCCAGCAACTGGGCAGGAGTGGCTGTGCGTGGTTGTTCTCTCACAGGACATGCCAGGTATTTTCTTTCTTTCTTTTTTTTTTCCTTTTTTGGCACTGGGGATTGAACTCAGGAGCACTCAACCACTGAGCCACATCCTCAGCCCTATTTTGAATTTTATTTACAGATAGGGTCTCACTGAGTTGCTTAGCGCCTCACTGTTGCTGAAGCTGGCTTTGAACTCCCCTGCCTCAGCCTCCTGAGCCTCTGGGATTACAGGCATGCACCACACGCCTGGCACACCAGGCATTTTCACACTGGTTGGAAGCTGGGCAGGAGGCTGACAGGCCTGAGAGCTCTGCAGGTGAATAGACATCTGCCAGCCATGCTATGCATGAGCTGCAGTGCCAAAGTACCATGTCCCATAATAGTGACTTCCTGAACCCATTTTGGGAATCCACAAAGACATGCCTGACCCCACACAAGCTAAAAGAAAAAAAAATTCCCCAGAGCAGGTAAAAACTCATTCACCCAAGCATGATGTACCCTCAGCAGCCGGGGGCTGACCTAAGTGGGGTCTCGGCTCCCATTCCAGGCCAAGCCACTTTTCACCCCAGTTTGCAGTTCACCCTTTGGCCTATTCGACCCAGCCAGGCTCAGTTCCTCTTTCAGTTTTCTTTCTAAGAGGCGAAGGCACTGGCCAACCTCCCTGCCAATGAGAGGATCGCTGGCAAGATGAAGCCCATTCACAGTCAACTAACTTCCTTTCCTCCTCAGGAGTAAACGTTAATAAGCAAACCTACAGGGCTTAGAAAGTTCACCCAAAAGGCTGAGGCGCACTGCCGACCCCGCCATGCCCTTCGAAGCTTCATTATTTTCCTATTTCTCCGTCTCCAAGCCTGAGTCACATGCCACACAGTCAACTAGGCCTGGAATCTGGGCTGGCATCTGCGGGCAGTGAGGCCTCAGGAGCGCCAGCCACCAGCAGTCAGGTGACCCAGGCAGGCCATTCTCAAGTGTCTTTGTCAGCAACTTCCCCCACCCTTGGAGAACAAGCTGTGACAGAGACAAAGGGGTACTGAAGCTCCTTCTTCAATCACACTAACATGGTTAGATGCTTTTTTTCCCCTTAAGGAAGGAAGAAAGGTAGTTTTACAATGAATCAGATTTCTTCAACTCCTGCCATGCCAAAAGTTCTGTTCATTTTGATTTCTATAGTTCTAATGCAGGCACGAGCAAGAGATATAGGGCGATCTTGGGAATCCCAGATGCCCCCACTAAATGCAAGCTGCAACTAAATATATACAAAGATCACATCACTCTTGCCCAGCAGGCAGCCCTGGATGAAAATTCCACTGTTAAGGAGCTAGGCTCTTGCCCCTCCCAGGAGGTCACTCCAAGGTCAAAAGGGCTAGGTCCCTGGCCAGTGTCACAGAGAAGATGGTCCCTAGAGAGGCCCACTGGAAAAGACTGACCCCTACTGCCTTCCTACGGCTCCCTCACCAGCTGACTGCTGTTCACCCTGGCCATGACCTTCACCCTGCCCTTGTTGCCCATCTCCCTCCCTGGTCACACAGTAGCTTCTAAGTTGCTCCAAACCTGTTCTGCTCTCAGACACTGAGCATTCTACATTGCAAGCACCAGCACAGCATGGTCCAACTCTAGCCCAAACTTCAGGGTTCAAGTCCAGACTCCTTCACCTCATACTCCACTGCCACCCTGGCCCTGGCCAGCTTAGCTCCCCCAGGCCCCAAGGGACAGACTCAGGCTTCTGTGTGTTTGCACATACTGCTCTCCATTCTCCATCTGTCTAACCCCTGCTCATCCTCAAGACTCGGGTCTATGTCATCTCCTCCAAGAAACCTTCCTGTTCTCCTCCCTGGAGCCTAGCACAAGAAGCCTTCCTATGGCTTCCACAGAGTGTGCTTACACACACCTACCTACACTCAGCACACCGCCAGCCCACAGCAGGAACTCCATGAATGGCTGCAGTCTGATCATCCAGAGCACAAGCCCAGGAGAACTTTGAAAATGGGATTCGGTTCCTCATCTCTCGGCTCTTCAGGCCTCGTGAAAGGTCTGACAGTGGCGTGTACTACTGGTGAACTGAAGCAAGCCAGGGAACCACCATAGCAGGTGCGTCCCATGCTCACCACACAAACAGCAACACACCTGAAGAAAGCATCTTGGCTTGGCAGAGGAGCTGTCACATCCACTCGGTCACCTCTCATACAGCCTGTCCAGAAAGTTTCATGACTAAATTACCCAATAAGAGGGTCTGTGTCAAAGCCACCTAAGCTCAGCCACCTTTGTGGCCCTCTGGAGAGGGCTAAGACCACAGTCCCTTAGGGGGAAGGGTCACCACAGCCTGAAACACAGAGTCCCCTCCCAGGACCCAGTAAGTAATAAAGTTTTCCTATACCGAGGGGTCTCCCCCAAAAGCTGTCCCAAGTCCAGCAGGAAATCTTATGTGTCAAGACTGTGACTCCTGCTCACCCCACAAGACAATGGGACAGGGCAGGCAAGGAGCAACACTCGCAAGACACAGAGGGCAGAGGTGGCTAGAACGGGCAGCCTGTGCCAAGGGAAACCCAGATACCACTGGGAGGGTCCAGGCCCTGCCCTCTGTCATTTGGTCAAGGACTTATTTCAAAAACCATGATGAGTTTAGACGTGCTCTTGTTCCATGAGGAGACCGTGGTGATGCTTGGGTGCTGGGGTCCAGAGCAGCCAGATCTCACCCCACATGAATCTGTGGGTGGCACCCCAACTACAGCTACATCACCTGAATTTAGAGGATGTGGACTAGAGTTGTCCAAGGAGGTGCCTCAAACAGAAAAGAGGGGCCAAGTAACAAAGACATCAGGTGCAGAGGTTCTCAAGGAAACTCAGAGATGGTTAAGTGGACCCTGCACCCTCAGTCCTGCTAAGTGCAGCCATAAAAATTTCTAAAGAATTCACTTATGGAAGTTGCCAGTCAGAGCAGAGCCAAGATTCAGAGGCCACATTTTGACCCATACACACATTTAATTTTCTATGGACCAAACCAAATCACTTTTGGTAAACAGAGATTTAGTTTGCTAAAAAGAAAGCTTAAAAGATTTCACCAGCCTTAAATTTTGTTAAAAGATACACTGCAAACTAAATTACAAAACAAACCTTCAACTCTTCGTTCTGAAAAAATTCTATGCCAGCTGAGAACAAAACTTGACAGGAAGCAAAAGCTGTCCCCCAGACAACCCACCCAGCCAGGCTTGGCTCAAGTGTGAGTCCCACTGCTCTGTCCTGTGTCCACCCGCCCCTGAGCTGAGGAGCCCACCATCTGTCCCCCAAGTAGCATTAACGGTCACTGGACTCTAAGAGTCCCCACTCATAGACAAACACAGTGCCCCAAATGCATGGGCTGAGTGCTCTTAGTGTCACCACAGTCCAAATAAAGGAAGACACACTTGAGGCGGCATTACCTGCTAAGGGCACATGGTCAGCAAAGAGCAGATGCGAAGCCAAGCACTGATTCCAGAGCTGAAAGCCACCTTTGCCCTACAGGATGTGGAACTGGGTCTTCTGGCCCAAGCTCCTCTGTGATGCTGAGCAATCCCCGTTATTTCCTGTACCACAGGAAGGCCCTTGTGGGCATGCAGGCTGCCTAGACCTCACAGCAGAACCTCTGTGTCTGACAGCCTCAACTCCTGGCTCACTTTCCTCTGCATGGCACCTTGCCCTTTGCGAGGGGCTTCTCAAGCAGATTCTTGAGCAATGCTCCTAAGAACACCAGAAAGAGGGCCAGCAGGGTGAGCACTTAAGGCCCAGCACAAATTAGGTGCAGTGAGTGAGCAATGTTATACCCACTACCTTCTGTCTGGGAAATTCAATCATCTGACTGCCAGAGGGAGTTCAGGGAGAGAGGTTACCATGCCAGAGGAGCTCCCCAGCATTCTACATACACACCTTCCTCCCATCCAGTCCCAGGAGACAGGCTCCTTCTCCTCACCACAGCATGGAGGTGCTGGCTGCAGAGAACAGTCTTTCCACCTTCAAACCTGCTGAAAGGCTGCTTCCAGCAGGCAGATAGAACCTCCTGCACTCCAGGCCCCTGGCCAACGTGAATGCCAGAGCAAGGGGAATTCCAGGCTCAGCAGAGGCCTCTCCCAGCTGCGGCTTTGTCCTGCAGGGTGCTTCAGGCTTCAGCCAGCAGGCAGCCTGGGAAGGAGGGTGGCCTCCATGGAATGAGGGACACAGGGCAGAAAGCGGCAGAAACCTGCATAAGCCACCTCCTGTATTCAGGGAACTGCCAGGACACACAGAGGCCCCAGAGAGGCCCAGCTCTTCAGGAGCTGGAGGCCCACCCAACAGGTCCTGCCGCCCAAATCCTGTCCTACAAACAGCAGCATGTGCCAGGTCAGCTGTCATCAGGGAGTATCCACAGTGACGGGGGTAGGGGGGTGACCCCACACACACCGCTCATAGCAGGAAGTCTGCCACCTTTGCACAGGTAGACACTGGATGAAGAGGAATCATGGCATAGTGGGAAGAATAGAGGACTGAGGTCAAAGCCCATGGCATTAGGTAATGTCTCAGAGCAACAGCGCCTTCAGCAACAAAATGGGGCTGTCCCCTGGTCAGGCTGAGCTGAGAATCAGGGAAGCAAACCCACCTCCTGCCGGACACTCAGCAGGGACCCATCAACATCTGCTGGACAAGTGTAGGAATAACAGGCCCAGAAAAAACAACTCTCCCTTCCTCTTGCCTGCCCAAACCCACCTCCTGGTAGGGGGAAGAGCCCTGATCTACTCCCCACCAGCAGGGCACAGAAGAGCAAAGGCACAGACTTGGCAGAGGCCAACACCCTTTCCCCTGAGCCTGTCCCATGAGACTTCTGTACTTCCCATCCGCTGTCTTATAGCAGGGGAAGCAGAGTGTCAGCCTAAGCAGAGTGAGCTGTCCACTTTCAATAAATACGGGGACCAGGAGCACGCATCAATAGAGGAGGTCAAAAATGGCAGGGACTGCCAGAGTCACCCAAGAGTCACTGAGCACATTTTCCCCCTGACTAAAGAATTCTCAATGCTGATTCAGTTCATCTGCTAGTCTATGCAAAAACAGTCTGTCCCACAAGCTGGAATGAGATCCCACACCTAGAGATCTCAGGAGATCAGGGACTCGGGGAACCTAGTGTGCCCTTCTAAGCACTGGCACGTGACTTTGGGAGAGTTCCCTCACCCCTTGGGAACTGGATCTCTCTTCCAAAAGTTTTTACCAGCAGCTTTCATCAGCAGCGCAGAGAAGCTCTACTCTCCAAGGCTGCTCTAAACATGATTCTATGAAATATAACCCCTAGTCAGTCTGGGAAGACAGTTCTGAGCTGCCAGGTACAACCAGGTGGCTGCCAAAGTGACTCAACTGCAAATTTGGGTAAAAAGAACCAATCACTCATGGAGAAGCATCAAGATGCACCCTGGACCCAAACTGCATTTTTCCTCCCCTGAGGCCCACAGTTGACTATCTGCCAAATCCCCAGGCCCCAAGATGGTGGGGAGGCAGGCCTGCAGGAGAACTGCCTGAGAGTGCAACCCGAGCAGCAGCTGCCAGAGAGAAGGTGGCTCCAAGGCACACTGAAGCCTGTGGGCTGCCCATGTCCTGGCTCAGAAGCATGACCACCTAGATGACTCCACCAGTCGTACTTCACCCAGGGATGGGTACCTTTCCTCCTTCACTGAGATGTGGTGGCAACAGAAAATTCTAAAAGGTCTGCTCCATTCTTGTACAGGAAGGTCCCCAATCCCCTGCTAAGGAAAACCAGGAATGGTGGAGTCTATTCTAGCCCTCAGTCCTTAGTTTGGATACACAACAGAATCAATTCAGAAATCAATTCAGAGATACTGATATTTGGGTCCTACCCTCACTCTTTGATGTTGTGATGTAATTGGTCCTGGAAGAAGTCTAGGCAGCAAGAATTTTTTTAAACTTTCCCAAGAAACTCTCATATGCAGCCAACCACTGTTGTTGCTTCTAAAAACCCAGAGCACAGGGGTCCAGCCTTGCCCCATAAACTCCTAGGGACAGAAAAGACAGCAGACCCAGGCAGGCAGCCCTTCTTGAGATGGGCAGCTTCACTCTGCCCCCCAACCCTCCCCACCTTGACACACACTCACAAACCAGGACCAACCTGCAAAGAGCCATCTGTCTGAGACAGAATGCAGGGCCTCTGTTCAGTCCTGGCTGGGGCATACCAAGTTCCCCCATGCTGGAAGATATACAACTGTGTTTGGTTATTTGATTACTTCAGGCATGTAAATAAAATGTGATACTGTACAAACTTAGGGTGGCAAACACCACAACATAATTTACTTCTAGACGTCTGAATTACAAATGGAAAAGAAAAAAAAAAAAAAGAAGTTGGAAACCCTTTTAGCAATCTCTTTGAATGGAAAATGAAATCCGAATAAATGGTGATGCTTCTAGAGAGCTGCCAGATTTATTTCCTGTTTCCCTCAGAAGGTCACTGGCAATCATCATATTTTCTTGTGAATCTGTCTTTTGTAAGGATGAAGCAAAACATTTCAGTCTCCCCAGTTGAGGCACTGCCTTTGGTCCTGCAGAAGATAAAGAATTCAATCACTCAAAAGAAAGAAAGAAGAAAGGAAGAAAGGAAGGAAGGAAGGGCTATAGGAAGGAAGGGCTATAGGAAAGAGAGAAGCAGAGAGAAAAAGGAAGATAAAATTTGTAAGTTTCCCTATAGTGTTAACAAGACTAAACAAAATTTATGCTTTGAGATAAAACAGAACCTAGTGCCTTTATCTTATGAACACCCAAAATGATAGCACGGCTTATAGAGAGCAAGCAGACTCTGAAGCCAGTCAGCTCCAGGCAGTATTACTGGCTTCTCTGCCTTCCAGCTGTGTGGCCTTGGACCAGTTACTTGACCACTCTGAGCCTCAGTTTCTTCAGCTTTAATTATGGGCTGGCTTTGAGAATTAGGAGTGTATCAAAGCCCCAAGCCGAGGCAATGCCTTTAAAAACCAGTGGGTGCTGCTATGAATCCTTAAAAAATTGCACCCATTTGGGCTAAACCCTTCAGAGCCACATTATTCCAATGCAACAGGAAAATGTTTCTTTAACAAGAGAACAAAAAGAGTGAGTGGACAAGTCATGAGTTGGCCTGCCACCACACTCTGGGCTCAAATGAGTTGTTTACCAACATGATTTGCCTTCTTCTTTCTGAGAGCGGCACCCTGGAAAAAGTCCTTCCAGAGACGATGGATGCCTAAGAGGTGCTCTCGCTTGCAGGATTTTCCTGCGTGGTCTGGCCAAGCTACACCCATCCCCCACGCAAAAGGCAGCCTCCCCTGCAGCCCCCACAGCAGGAGAGAGGGAGAATGGTTGAAGAAGCAGGGGGGTGGGGGGGTGCCTGTCACACTTCTCTGTAACCCCTGACGTGATGTGAAAGTCTACAAGGTAGACCCTTTGAAATGCAAAATCTTCCAGAGTCCTTCAAATGTGTTTTTATTTTCTCGGGTTCCTAAGGCTGCTTTCAGACCCACCCATCAGCATTTCCCCTCTCAATCAACCCACATTTAACAACAAAACCAAAAAAAAAAAAATTTTTTTTTTTTTAAACAAGGACATCTCTCTATTTTTCAGAAAAGCTCAAGTATCTCCAAGACCCTTCAAGGAAAAAAATTTGTCCTCAACTCCAGGTTCCTGGCATTCCCTCCAAGACACCCTGAAGCCCAGTTTCCTCTGGATATTTCCTCCCATGTTAAACCGGCATTGCCCCAACTGCTGCTCAGGATCTCAGAGAATTTTCTTAGAAAAGAATCCAGGTTCCCTCTGGCCAGAGTTTGGTAAGGTTAGGACAGCCATCACCAAAACCACAACCCCAAACTTCCAAAGCCCAAACCTTTACCCAAAACCACATGCACAGGAGGTTTGGATTAAGTATCAAAGAAGTTACCTTAAAACAATGTTGTTTGGCAAAGAAAATTACTTTACCATAAGAAGAACCCTAGGGGACTGTAAATTGCTCTTGAATATAGACTTCAGTGGCATGGTCATTAATCATGTTAACGTAAACTGCACTAAAACAAAAATTTTCTAAGCAAGTCTCAGGGCACATCAGCATATCTAAACCTCTACGTCTGTTTCCAAAATTCACATCCCAGCACAAAATGAAACCACTGTTAATGGAGTCAGCTATCATAGCGCAACCCTGGGCCACAGTGAAGGTGATTCGTGTGTAGACTGAATCTTCATAGCTGGGCACCATGGTGCACACCTGCAATCCCAGTAACTGGGGAATCTGAGGCAGGAGGATGGCAAGTTCCAGAGGAGCCTCAGCAACGTAGGGAGGCCTAAGCAATTAAGTGAGACCCTGTCTCAAAATAAAAAACAAAAAGGACTGGAGATGTGGCTCAGTGGTCAAGCATCTCTGGGTTCAACCCTGGTTACCACACCCCCCCCCCAAAAAAAATGTATATGTGTGTGTGTGTATGTATATATGAATCTTCATAAAGTTAAGCAGGAAACAGTAAAAAGGAGAGTCAGTGATTTGGGGGAAAGTGTATTCATTGAACAAGTTTAAACAAACTCTCCCTGGATGATCAGATGTTTAAAAAAGGAGTCCAGGGAGACCAGTCAACATTCCTCACAGCACCCAAGTCCCCTGCCAGGCATGTTTTGTTGGGTGGAGGACAGGGAAGCAGCTGGACCAGCAAGGAGGAGTGGAGCCCAGCAGAGCTAAGCTGCGCTGAGCCCTGCCAGAGCCAGCCATGTGCCTCGTGTTGGCAACAAACTGGCTCTTTCAAGAGAGGAGGAGTCTGACAGAAAGGACAGCTGCAGCAAAGCAGAAGCTGAGAGGCAGAGACCTCCAAAAAGCTGAGGCTGGGATTCGCCTCTTAAATTAAAACAAAAACAAAAACAAGCCACATTTGGGTCTTGCAGGGCCTAGTTAATCTATTAACATCTCCCCCTTGCTGGATCAATTAAAGAGAGCCCCTCCACATCTGGTTTCCATCTAAAACTGAAACTTGTATTATCAGCATATTACATAACAAATTATGCCTGCAGGTTTCTTTTATTACACATCAGAGGTGTGTGTGCATGGTGGTGGTGATGATGGGGGTTGTGCTGATCTGAGTATTTGCTTAGTCTTTTTTTTTTTTTTTTTTTTAGAAAAAGAACAAGAAATTTTCCTAATGGTGTACAATTAACTCCAGTAAATCACACTGCCTGGGTAAAACATCAAATGGCCTGAAGGTGGGTCTGACACTCAGTCTTCCAGGCCCAAGGATGGAATAGTAGATGAGAAGGGTGTGCTTTTTTTTTCTCCATATTTTTATTGGTGCATGATAATGACACAGAACAGTGGGATTCATTGTCACATATTCGTTCATGCACATGATATAACAATATGATTTGGCTAATGTTGTTCCCCAGTATTTCCCTGTTCCCTTCCCTCCTCCCTTCCCCTTGTGACTTTCCTCTACTCTTCTGGTCTCCCTAAGGGTATGCTTTTTTGAAAAGCTCTGCAGACACCTTGCTGCTCCTCAGCGTCCCCTGCTGCCAGCTCTCAGCACTTAAAGGCTCCCCTCTCCAGCCTCCTGAAGGAAAGAAGAGCCCCTGCCCTTTTCTGAGCTTCCATCCTGGATCAGGCCCTGCTCACTGGACACACTTCAAGGACACCCAACCCACCAGGTTTTAACAGAACTAGAAGAATGGGAGGCTGGGGGATAGTAAAAGAATCAACAGCAGGGAAGAGAAAGACTAAAAGTGGGGCAGAGAAAGAGCCCAGGAAATAGCACCAGGGCTTGCTATAAAATGTCAATTAAGTTTAGCCACCGTGAAGACAGTAAGGTATTTTGGGCTCTTTCCAAAAAAACCTGATGAATTCTAAAATACTATTGTGCACAACATACCCTAAGTTGAAAACAGAAAGTAGAAAGTGTTTTAAAACATTACCAATTAAAACAGTGAAATGCTCTGCTTTGTTCTGACACAGCTGGGACAACCTTCAAGCCCACTTCTGTAACAATGACATTGCTAGCTTTTATTTAAAATTTGTCCTTAATGTAAAAATAATTGCAGATCAATCTCACCTCTGGGGAAAATAAGTCCATAGGCAAAACTATTTGAACTAGTCTTAAAATCACCTTGCTCTCCGAACGAACACTTGGGAGAAAAACCACAGGCCTTCCCTGAATCCTCTCCCTAGATTTCTTGCCTAGAATAGTGCCCTGGAAGCTGGATCAGCACATGCCTCACTCCTCAGGATGGCTGACAGCATCTAGACCTACCCAGGTGAAGTCATAGCTACCAATCTTGAACTTAGACCCAAACTATCTTCTACTAGAAAGGGACTGTCAACTAGAACATGTAGCTAGCTATTTGCTGTTTCTGCAGCCCATGCATGGCTAAGGGGAAAGAAAACTCCAGACCTGCAATTCGGCATCAAAACTGTAACTGAGAAAAGTTATAGTTAAGTGGATGAATTAAAATGCAACCAAAACCTGGCCCGGGTCAGGACAGTTGAGTTTCACAGACCGTCCGTCTCCTTCCTTCCCAAGTCCTCCAATCAGGTAGCATCTTTTAACCTGTAGTCCGGAATGTGGAGCAAGGAGGGATCCTCCATGCAGCCGGTGGGGACTGCTGGGAACACATATGCTATCATGTCATTTGGAAGTCTGCTAATATGTTGAAGCAGCACAAGACGCTTGCCTGGCTTCCCAGGCCAATAAACAATGCCATTCCAACTCCTGCAGCAGTCAATAGAAAACAGTCCCTTTTCTCCACCACACAACAATTCAACAAACATTTGTTCATGTTGAACAACCGTCAGCCTGGCTCCATCTGCACCAGCTCTAGCAAGGCGAGCGCGGCAGCAAGGCTGCACAAATGCC
Organism: Spermophilus citellus; assembly: GCF_964194105.1. Classification (NCBI taxonomy): domain Eukaryota; kingdom Metazoa; phylum Chordata; class Mammalia; order Rodentia; family Sciuridae; genus Spermophilus; species Spermophilus citellus. Next base: position 90,815,282 of record NC_138195.1, read on the forward strand.
CTGCCCAGGAGCCCCGGAATGCAACACACCGGCGGGGGCCACTTTCCCAACACTACTGAGTCCGGATTGTACCGTATGGAAGACTCGGAGTGTGGCCTATAGGAGGCAGAATCTCATTCATCAAATGCAGCAAAGAGCTTTTCTTTGTTCACCATGGTACTAAGTACAGTACGCGTTAATGAACCCGGGCGGTCAGAAGAAGGAAAACCAGCATCAGAGGGTGTCTGAAGACTCAGGACCACGGCAAGCCAGCCCGCGCGACTCATCGGTGCTCCAGCATCCAGTTCCACACGCAAGCATTGTTCCCCAAGTCCGCAAGGGCGGGGGGTGGCGGGGAGACTGCAAAAGAAAACACTTGGGGCAACCCAAACCGCGGACCCTCCCCAATTCTGGGTTTCCTCCCCTCATTCGTCCCCGCCCCACCAAGAGAAAGCCCAAGCGGGGAACCCGACTCCCACGGGCTTGCAAATCAAGGATTGGCAAAAATGTGACTCGAACAGTGTGCCCGTGACTGACTGCCCTCCTCGCCATGTGCAAAAGCCACGCCGGCACGGGCGACCCCCACCCAAAAGCTCTGGTGTAGCCACCCCGCAGGCTTTGCCCTCCCAGGACAGAACGTCCTCTCTCTCTCACCCCCATCACGGCCGCACCGGCTAGCCCAGCAGTCGTGGAGCTCGTCGCTGAGCGCCCGCATCCCAGGGGTGGCGGGTGCAAACTTCCGCGAACAAAAGAGTAGTCTGCAAACGATGCGGAACTTCGGGGCGAGCGGGGCAGCACGGCTCCCGAGACTCGGAGCCTTCGCTGCTGCCGCGAACCAAGACTCAAGTTGAGATGCAGAGAGGGGGCACCCGGGCCGGGGGAGCGCAGACTTTTCCGCAGCGACCAGGCTAGCCCTCCCCTTGACTAAGCGCTGACAAGTCTCACGCCTGCACCAGGGGCGAGACTCGGTGCAGGCGGAAACCACCCGACTCAACGCGAACGCGAAACCAGGCGGAAAAAAAGGAAACCAATATTAGGGGAAAGGAAAAAGGCAAGCCCAGCGCGCACGCGAGCCGGGTTCCTTCTAGCTGGCGCCGGGGCGCACAAGCAGGGACCTCTGCTCGGGGCCAGCCCCCCGGACGCCGCCACCACCCGGCCTGAGGTCGCTTACTGTGCGCAGCGGGGCGCTCCGGCAGCGGGCCCCGCACCGTCACCGCTGGCGCTCGCCAAGTCGTCCCGGCTGCCCGCCGCACGTCTGCCGCGCGCACGCTCTCCTGCCGGCGCCGAGCGCTTTGTACCGTGCGGCTCCCGGGGAGGAGGAAATCGACTTGTCACTTCCTGAACTGTTTCCAACTCGTCCCTTTAACCCGCCCAGGCCAGGCCGCCCGCGCCCGCCGCCGCCGCGGGGCAGACCGACCGCGTCTGCGTGAACTCAGCCCAGCGCTCTGCGGGCGGCGTCGCGGGCCCCGGCGCTCGGCGGCGGCGGCGTGCAGGAGCCTGGCGGCGTGCGACGGCGGCGGGCGAGTGTGCAGTGCGCGTAGCCGCTGGTGGGCGGGGAGTGGGGGTGCCGCGGCGCGCCGCCGGCGGGGGCTAGAGGGCGTCCTGCGAGCTGAGCTGCGCGCCGCTTGCCGAGCTCGCGCCTACGAGGCCCCGGGACGCGGGAAGTGGCCCCAGGCCCGGGCCGCGCCACCACCGTAGCTGCCTGGTCAAGATCTCCAGGGGCCTCTCTCCCTGTCTTCCACTTACAAGCCAGAACGAAACTCCTGGGCCGCGTGGGCTTCGGACATCCAGCTTCCGGGTTGTTAGGTGTTGAGCTTGAAAAGAAACGATCGTTTCTGTGGTGTGCAGGAGGCAGGGGAGGGGGACCTCTTAGTGTTGTCACACTTAGAACTAACATAAAGCGCTAGTTTCCTAATTCGGAGCGCAACCGAAATAAAGGAATGTGTACTTCAGAAGCCTCATCCAAAATACAGGCAACTGGCGAAGGAAGGATTTGTGGTTGCTAAGTAGAGGCAGAGCATGTTTAGCTCTGTAACTTAGGATGTTGACTTAAGTTCAGGAATGTAACCCTGATAGAATAAGCAGAGTATTTTCATTGTGCAGCTCACCTGGGGGAGGGGGATTGTTTTCCTTGTGAGTGAAGCCCTAGATTTCCCATTACTCCTTCCTACTAATGGATGTTATTTTATTGACCTTGTATCCAAAAAGATTTTTAAAGAGGTTTTTAAAAAAGAACTCCCTATGCCTGTTTTGTGTTCTGCTTTGCCAAAAAAACAAAACACCTCATTACTTTACATGGATTGTGTCTGCGCCATTTGAATGGTTCTATTCATAAATCAGGAAACTTTTTCTGTTGCTTCTAGGAACATTTAATTAGTTTTAATCCAATGTTTCAATCCCAGTATCAAACATAAATGAACAATTAACTTCTTGAGCTTGTGTGCACTTGGGAAACGATTATATTTCATGACTATTGCTGAAATATTTCAGCTTGTCATCACAGTGGACCCATTCTTTTCAGAAAAGCATGAGCTAACATCTCATTTCACACTCACTACAGCTCACTCCAGTGATTCTGGTACAAGATTAGGATAAACAACAATCAGTAGAAAGGATGAGTCCATTCATTTCAAGTACACGATGTAGGATATAATCAGTTCATCCAGAGAACTGAAATAAGCTAATATGCAGAATACTAAAATACTGATATCTTTACCCATAAATATTACTTTTATTTAAAAATGTACTAAGGACAATTTTAAAAGAAACAAGTACCAAGAATGAACAAAGGAAGGCACAAGGTTTAATCGAGAGGGCTTCTACACTTAAGGAAAAATAACAGTATTTCCCTAAAGCTATCTCATCACAGTCTCTACCACCTCAGCCTTTCAGAGCTTTAAGGATATAGTTTAATTTGCTAACTTTTTATTAGAAGTACTAGAGTGACTCCTGCTGGCAAACATTCAGTTTATTCCTACAATTACTAGTTCATCGGTTCAACTTAAAAAACAAGATGGAGGGGTCCTAAGCATGGAAACAATTATTGCAACCATTATTCTTTTTGCTTTCAGGATGATGTTAATCTCACAAAATTCCAAGGACAGTGGTTATGGGCACCTCCTTTGCTGTAACTCCTTCTTTCCAACTCAAAGCAGCCTGTTTTTCTGGTTCTGAGGCTTTCTTGATGTTTAGAACTAAAATTCCTGCTCAAGAAGCCAAGTTAACTTCAATGAATTTCACATCCTCAAAGGCTAAATATATATACATCAAGGTCTGTGTCACTTAGTCTTCCATACCATAGGCTCTCCCCACATGTTGTGATAAGTCATAAAATACCCACATTTCTTAGTATTAAATCTTCATAGTTCTTCATTTAAAAACAATCCTACCTAAAAGGTTGTTATCCAAACTCTGAATTTTAAACTATGTAAACTGCAATCTGTGGGTGGGGGAATCTAAACTGTCTACCTTTGTTCAGTACTTACCAGTCAACCAAATCAGAACCAGATTTAGAGCATAACCAAGCACCTAAACACAAATCCACACCCCAATTTAAGAATAAATCCATAAATAATCTGAAAGCTATCACTTATATCTTTTCCATTATCTTTGACAAACACTAGCCTAATTAGAACATGGAACACCCTGTGAAAACATAAAATTATACTTACAGTCTCCAAGACCAATATATGAGGCCCAGGGAAAAAGCACAGAAACACTGGCTCTCTTACTCCCACCGTGAGAGGACTACCAAATAGAAGAGTGCTTGTGTGCATAGTATGCATCCACTCAAAACTGCCTGGAAGATTGAAATTGAGCATCACTCTATATTAGAGAGCTCCCTCATTCCAAGTTTAAAGCTCTTAAGCAACAGGAGACAATAAGGGTGTATTTTATTAAGATAGGGTGTAACCAACTATGACTTGTATCAACAAGCTAATAAAAGTATTCACCTAAGCACATTTGTACAAAGGAGGGTAAAGGTTGAGTTCTGATACACACTAAGGAGTGTCTGAGGCAGTTAGTTGTGTTTTAATTTTATGCCTTTAGAACCAGGATAAATGTGATGTTCAAATGACAAAGAGCTAGGCTTTGAAGTCAGAGCTAGTGCCAGTCAATGTTCAGATGCCCCCATCAAAATCTCTCTGTACCTATGGTTTTTAAGAGCTCACCACTAAAAAAATTAGAAACTGGTTTGAGAGAATAACATACTATTCTTTGTACACTAACAAAGTGAACTAAACAAATGTCAAACACGTTATACACTGGGCCTAACAGCAGTATGCAGACGCATGTGTATTAACCCCTTTATTCAGCTTCTAAAAGCCACTGCCTCTTTGTCAAAACTGTTGTATTAAAAGCCAGTCATTCACATTTCACAGTGTTCTTTCTACATCTGAAAAGATCTTTTTTCAAGCAAAACCTTTTAAAATTGCTTATAATGCATCATGGAAAGACAGACATCACCAAATCCACCTGAAATGCTTTCAAAGAGACCGGCTACTGAAAATAAGTTAGTAGAATATACTATTTTTGGAAAATATGAAATGTTTCTGTTTATAGCTAGAAGCCAAAAATGAACCAATCATGGGGGTAATTTTATACAGATCTTATTCATAAAAACAAGGCCTGTATTTCCTCATCTATGTCCAGCTATAACTAATAGCCCTGTCTACTATGACATACTAATCTTTCTGTTCTTTCCTGCTGTTCTTTATATCGATGAAAATTTTATCTCTGGCTTGAATCATTCATATATATATATATATATAGATCTCCATAGATATATATGTGTCATATATAAATACATATTATCCAGCTTATACACACATGCATACTTGTGAATATGCGTGTGCAATTTTAAACTTTTTAAAGAGGCACTTTGATTCTTGAAGACAAAAATCACATTTTGATCCAAGAACTAAAAAAGCAAATTTATTTTCATTGAAAAATCACCACCACGGTGAGTTTAATGATACCAGTCTCACTCCTTTGATACAAAATAAGAGTTGAAAGCAGAGCATGTGAAGCCGCAAAGCTTTGTAACTGAATGTCTAGCACCACTGAGGTACCAAAGCATGCCAGCTGGGACAGCATTGTGTACCACAAAGTATGGGTTGTAAGCCTACGTCCTGAGCACAAACCCTGGTTTCCAAGTTGGCAGGTGCTGAAAACACAGCAAATGTCACGCTTGCAACTCACTGGATAGAAGAGTTCTGGGTAAAGTAAGCTAAAAAGAACAGAGCAACAGTTAAAACTTATTTCAATTTCATATTACCTCTTTGTATGCATCTATTGGTGTTATGTGCTATAAGAAAACATAAGCATAAAAAGCAGACATTGAAAAGTTTATACATGGTTTAAAAAAAAAAAAGTATAATAAAGGCTTTTTACTATCTACATTCAGTTACTGGCATATGAAAATTTGCCAAACCAGTTTTAGTATTCTAATAGTAAGGTTCAATAGCAGAATCTCTGATGCATTTATGATCAAGTGGACTCTAATATCACTAAAATATGGTTAGTCATCTGTAATCTAGTTTGCCTTAGTCACATCATCAAAAAGAGCTTTAAAAAAGTTAGACTACTTTGACATTGGTATATCTGTTTGATTTAATCTATAAAATATTTCAACTGCATCCCTAGGCTAAATGTTTATATTACCATCTTCAAATAAAATCATTTCAACTTCTTTTCTTAAATATTCTTTAGAAGAATGAACATTGAATATTTAATATTTAATATGTGAACATTTAATATTTGAAAGATGAGCCCAAACTTTTTTCTGGCATAAACCACTGAGCCACATCCCCAGCCCTTTTTTTTAAATTTTGAGACTGGGTCTCTCGCTAAGTTTCTTAGGGCCTCACTACATTGCTCAATCTATAGAACTTTCTTAAAACAGGTTAAGGACTAAAGCTCTTTGGAAGTAACTAGTGAAAGCAACATCGCTCTGATCAACATTTCTATCATACCAGGCACTCTAGACATTGAGATATTCACTTCCACCAATAAAAAATTTAAAGAAATAAATAAATCTGAAAATCAAATGTTTTCAAGACTAGCAACTAGTTCACCATACTTTTATACTTAGACTGTCAGTTCCAGTATAAACTAAAAACAAATCAGATAAACTATTTAAAATATTACTCAACGTCAAACTAAAAAACACCACTATGTAAATGGCATTAACTCAATTATAGGAAAGGAAATAAACATGACTCACAGATCAAAGAAATCAAATCCGGATGAGGCAAGGTAGAAACCAATTATAAAATCTTAGCCCATTGCTTCCTAACTGGTCAGTAAAAGACTCAAATCCAACTCAACATTGAACTTTCATTTAAACCTAATGCTATTTATATAATGCGCTAATAAAAATATGGGAAAAGTAAAAAATAAATAAAATAAACCCAATGCTACCAAATTCCTAATGCATGATCATCTGGAGACCTCCTCATGGGTTCCTGTTTGATGTCACCTGGAATAACATCTTGGCATTCAAATCTAATGAAGGGAAGTATACTAAATATCCTTGCCCATTTTTCAATTCAAATGTATCCATATAACATTTTCTTCATCATAACTACATCTATTACTGAACAATTATTGCAAATTATTTAAGTCTGAGTGGTATTCTTAGCCACTGCTGAAACAAATCATAAAGGATATCTAAAAATTTGGAACCTCGATATGTAGTTCCCATTCCTTAGCTAACTAAAAAGGTGTACAGTACCAGCCCTAGCTAAAAACAAAGGAAGAAGGAGCTATACAGTATGATTGTTTTTAAGTTTTGAAGGGCCCACCTGTTCCAAGATTTTTCTCTCTCTCTTACTTATCTACCATTCCTCCTAGTATCTTCACTCAATCATACCCAGAACACAAATGCCTTTCAATATAACTGAATATTTTAAATGAGCTGGTAAAATCCCAAACAATTCAACGTATTATCCCCAGTGGAAAGAAGGGTCCTTGAAGGAAAGAATATTTGGCACTGGTGTGTGCTAAGAATCATGCTAAGCTGCTTTACATTTATTTTCTCACTTAATATTCAGAATCCTATTAGGCAAGAGCTATACTGTTGATTCTCTCCATCCCATCAAGCATGTATGGAAATGAAAACAACCCTAAGTAAGTATGTATTATACAATTGGGCGCTTTACTATTAGCACAATATACTTCAGTTTCATTGAGGAGATAAGCAGTAATAAGGACAAATTGACAGAAGCCCACAGAGATAGAGGGTACAAAAGGGCAGACCCACGTACTAAGACTCAATAACAATCTCTGTGACACAAAAAGGCAGAAGTCTCAAAGCCTGAGACTTCAGTAGTAAATCAGGTTATCCATGAATGTGTGCAGTTGTGTGTGTTTGGGGCACAGAAAAACCAAATCAGGAAGATCCTTCAGATTATCACAATTTTCCTTAGGCTTAGTGACTTGATCTCTCGTCTTTTTATATATAAAGTGGAAGTGGTCTAAATAAAATATAAATTTCTAACTTTACTGGGTAAATCATTTCTATGGTCAAATGAATACAAACTGAAATATATAGCAGAGACAATACTCAACAAAGCATGCACAGGGTTTTTAAATTGAAAAATACTCATCTGGTCACTTTAAATATTTTATTATGTGTACATATATTTTTCATATACAGATATCTTGGCTTAAAAGAGCCATCAGTTACCTAACAACTCATATTTAGCTATAAATGGAATGTTTAAGGTCCTCATACACAGTAAAAATCTATTTTGCAGGTCTTTTTCTAAACCTTGGATCAAATTCAAAGATTATGGACTAAATGTTGGTTTCCTCCCCAAATCTGTATATTGAAGTACTAAGCCCTGAAGTGATGATATTTGGAGGTGGGAATGTTGTGAAGCAATTTAGGGTTAGATGAGGACCTGAAGAATGAAAATTACTGCCCTTAAAAAAAAGAGAGAGAGAGAGACTCCTTAAAAGAGAGAGAGAGAGAGAGAGAGAGAGAGAGAGAGAGAGAGAGAAACACCAGTTTGTGTGCCTCTCTTTTCTCTCTCCCTCCTTCCCTCCCTCCCACCACTAGCACATACAAGGAGGTCGCAGGAACACACAAGGATGGCAGCCACCTTCACGCCAAAGGAAAAGATTTCAGAATGGAACATACCTTGCCAGCACCTTGATACTGGAATTCCAGCCTCCAGAACTGTAAGAAATAAATTTCTGTTGTTTAAGACCCCCAAGTCTACAGTACTGTATTACGACAACCTAAGCTGCAGTAGCAGAGAATTTTAATATCACCAACTGAATGCTCTTGATGTACAGAAAAACTAAAGTTCAGAAAAGGAAAGTAATTTGCATAGTCTAATCACTTGGAACCAGTTTTTTTTTTTCTCTTTCCTTTTTTGTTTTTTGTGTTTGTGTGTGTGTTCGTTTTGTGTTTAAAGAGGGGTCTCACTGTGTTGCCCAGGCTGGCCTTAAACTTGCATTCCTTTTGCCTGAGTCTCCCAAATGGTTGAGATTAGAAGCACACAACTCCACTCACGACCATCTAGTATTTTTTTAATAATTTTTTTAATATTTATTTTTTAGTTTTCGGCGGACACAACATCTTTGTTTTGTGTGTGGTGCTGAGGATCGAACCCGGGCCGCACACATGCTAGGCGAGCGCGCTACCGCTTGAGCCACATCCCCAGCTCCCAGTATTTTTTTAAATCATTTCCTTTGATATTATTAAGTTATTTCCTTTGGTAATATTAAGTAATTCTATCACTTAACATATTTTAATTATAAAATAAATTCAACTCAATTCCAAGCTGAGAAAATAATCTAATTTATTTGTTGCAAATTATTAGTCAGATGAACTTAATAAATTATCTCTTCTAGTTATAAAACATCTATCATACAGAGATTCCAATAGGAAACCTCAACTCACTAATTGAACAAACCTTTGGGAAAGACAGCTTATATCATAGTGAAGTCCAATACTCAGAACTGCCCTGTTTAATTAATTACCTTTTAATTAAATAATAACCACAAAACTTGACATTTCCAACTACAAAGCCATGTGGAATTCTAGCCTCTCTCTTGAACAAAATATATTACCAATTTTTGACCCAAATAGCTCTCTTCATGGAATAGAGCTTTCCTCTACACCCACTGGGGTCTGCAGAGGGGATAAATGGCTCAGATTTGTGTGTCTTGCTTATGACCACTTCTCAAAAATCAACAAACATTATTCTCATTCAAAACAACAGCTGAAAAGCAGTTTCACTGAAACACAAATGGACCTCAAACATTCAATTTGCATAACACAACATGTAGTTTTCACTCGGGCCTTCCTTCCAAAGCTTGCATACAGCTCTTAAATTCAGCCCAGTATGCTTTATTATATACCATATTATGATTTTCCCCATTCAGACTCCAACTAGGCTTCTTACCAATGACATAGAAAGAAAACCTAATTATCACTGCTTCGGCGCATCTAAATTTATTTCATTACCAAAATCAACAGAGTAGGAGCTAGATGCTGTCACAGAAAGGCAGACGGATATGGAGTATAAACTGCTCTTTCCTCTACTCTTCCTCTCCACACCCCTCCCCTCAAAGTTCCACAGTTGGAAATCATCCTAACATTTTTTTAGCCAGGATGTACTAAAATTAGATGGGAACAAAGGCCTGACATTTTCACATTAGCAAAAGGGTTAGGAGGCAAATGTGAACTGGCAGCACCCACACTCATCTACATATAGCCTTTTCCTCCCAAGTCTCTCCTCTCTGAAGTAGTAAGGCATGCGACAGCAGGGTACAACACCATTTCCATTCTGCTACCATCCCTGATAATAAACTGCTTTATCTGTAAATACCTTAATAAAGAGTGGTAAATACAGTTCACAGTCCCCTTGCCAACCAAAGTATTTTCATGTTTCTTTCTAAACTATTCTGATATTATCCAGGACATGCTAATTGATGGATCATGTGTAAATGTTTATGTATTTGAAAAAACAAATACATAAAGAACAAATGGACTCACTTAAGAAGCTTCCACAGAGCATGCACAATAAAGACTGTTCATTAAAATACTTATCATTTGCTGATGCAGTAATAACACACAGTTAAAAAATATAAAATGGAAGAATTCACTGTTTCTTCAAAAAAAACCAAGAAAAATAGGGGCTGGGGTTGTAGCTCAAGTGGTAGAGTGCTCACCTAGCATGCATAAGGCACTGGATTCAATCCTTGGCACCACATAAAAAAATAATAGACACCACATAAAAAAATAAAGATATTGTGTCCTCCTAAAACTAAAATAAATATTTTTTAAAAAAACAAGAAAATAATTGCTTCTGAAAAACTTAGACTTTGACTTTTTATACCTTCCTCTAATAACCTAGGCAAGTTATTTGCGAAAAAAAGTTTTAAGGCATGATCTATCACCTGGTTTCAGTCTTTTTTACAATAGTATCAACATAACAAAAGTACATTATAGTCTGTACATCCAGTTTTTGAAGTTTTACTCCATAAAAGCAGGATATTCATATATTCACATTTTGGGTATTATTCCTATCTTTTTAACTTGGTTTCACTGAGCCTAAACTACATGTCTACACAGTGACAGTTCAAAATTCAACTTTAAAAAAGCCCTTTTAATTATTAGTCTAATGTACTGTTATAAAGATTTTAAAACCCAGTTAGAACCAACTTCATCTCTTTTTTTTTTTTTTTTCCCTTTCCTTTTCTGGTTACTGGAGCCCATCTTGACATCTAAGCTGGAAATGAATGATCTTTCAACAACACTCCAGGGATTTTGCTAAGGTCATATTCAATCATTCATTCGGCTTCTTACCCGAAGCTTTTCAGAATTCCATTGTAGAGCTGGTTTTATTCAGCATTTATGTAGCCTGTGGGCTTGTGTATTTGTCTGCTTAATGTTGAGTTTCATTTCTATGCCCCTAACATAGGAATCCATCAATTGACCAAAGAATTTCAAACTATTCTTTTAGTTTTCTAACAAACTGCATGGTATGTATGAAGAATAAATTAGCATTCATTTTCTTCCATTAACTGTTAATAAAACATGCTCCTACACTCCCCCTTCTAAGGACATCTTTTTCCTATCTAAAAGAAATTACAATGATTTCCTAATTTTTTCCCACTGCAATTGTCTTTCAACCTAACATGATCTTTGCTTCCCACAATCAAGCTCTAGATCATGGCAGCCTTCTTCCAGTAAAATATACCAGACAAGACTCCTTTCATAGCCTATCCACATGCACCCTTACAATTAGCTGAAGAGGTTACTACTGTGGAACACAAGACACTTGGTCTCTTGCTCTCAAAACAGAAGGCTATCTCTGGAGCAGATAAAATCTAGCTTAGAGAGCCAAAAACAGGAAATCAAAAGCCAGGTCCCTTACTATGGAGACAAATGTTCACATTTGAACATATTTTCATTGTAGGCCACCAGATAGAACAGACAGACAGACAGACAGACACACACACACACACACACACACACACACACACACACACCTACCTATAAAATAACTTAAGAAAACAAAAATTAAAGACCACTAACATAGGCAGGGATATTCTATTTCGTTACATGTCCATTTAAGGAAAATTATTTCAAGGCTATTCAAAAGTTAATTACTTAATGTAAGTTCCTTAAAAATTCAAGTTTCCAGCAGGGCATGGTGGTGCACAATCTCAGCCTCTGAGGAAGAGGGAAATTGAGACAGGAGGAGCCTTTGTTCAAGGTCTGGACAACTCGGCAAGACTCAAAATCAAATTTTAAAAAAGGGTGAGGATATAGCTCAGTGGTAGAGCATTTGCCTAGCATGCACGAGGCCCTTGAGTTCAATTTCTAGTAGAAGGGAAAAAAATTAAGATTTCTATTATACTCTAGATGAATGAGTTCAACATGCAGTACTGTATAACAATAAAAATTCAAAAATAATGTGAATTGAAGCATATGATTCATAAAGAGGTAAAAAGTACATGTTTAGCTCCCTTCTTCCCTCAAACAGAAGTTTGCAAGCCTATCACAAAGGCAGTGGCAAATATGTTGCTACAGTGAGTGGGAAAAATATCAAGGACAGTTTGTGCTTATTTCAAAATGGCTTTAGTCAAGCTGCCAAGAGTAGTGTCATGTTTGATTCTCATATACATAAATGCCTGTCCCAAAAAACAACTCTAACTTGTGCACCTGGCTTAATACAGAATATTCTAAAAACCTTCTATTTGTTAATTGGTGGCACCTGCCCATTCAGACTTCAATTCCCTTTGGACTTGCACACATACTTTCTACACACAGAAGTGGTTTGTTATATAGCAATAACATAAAAAGCAACAAATTCTGTGCAGGCTCCACAGACACAGAAAAATCTCATTTGCATTTCAAACAAGTTTCCTCAAAATAAGTGTCTTTTGATTAAGTAAATTACAATCCCAACTTCTTATCCACAGAAAATAGCATTCGCTACATAAGTTACTGCTCCTTTTTGTAACTGCATAATTTCATTCACAGTTACCCATATATTCATAAGGTTTAATAATACTAAGTTTAGTATTAATGTGTTTTTATGGTGTATTGCATTAACTCGTGGATATTTAATGGCCTGGTTTTTAACAACTTTGTATTATTTGAAAATACTAATTTTTTATTAGCATTTCTGGACCTTCCATTTGTTTTCATTTCAATCCTTAAAGAGGCTGCCGTCTAGAATAATTAAAGTGATAAGAAAAATGACAATTCCCTTTTCCTACCTAGCTTAGCAACAACTCCAAGAGTCAAAAAAGTGGGGGGGGAAAAAAAAAAAAGCTTCAGCTTTGCAAATGAAACAAACATACCTCACATAGTGACTCAAGGAGCTACTGAAACAAAAATCCATTCCAAGCAAATCAAACTCAATGTTTCAGTGTAGTTATACAGAAATATTTTGCTGGATTGGTGCTTTAAAAGTAGCACATACTTAACCACTCAAAATCCTAAATGAGTACTTATTGTTACTGTATTTGAAATGAAAGACTATTGGGGCTGGGGATGTGGCTCAAGCGGTAGCGCGCTCGCCTGGCATGCGTGCGGCCCGGGTTCAATTCTCAGCACCACATACAAACAAAGATGTTGTGTCCGCCAATAACTAAAAAATAAATATTAAAATTCTCTCTCTCTCTTTCTCTCTCTCACTCTCTCTTAAAAAAAAAAAAAAGACTATTAATGCAGGAAGAAAAAAAACCAATCACTTCAAAAAACTACACAAATGATAGATGGGGTGGCGCATGCCTGTAATCCCAGGGGCTTGGGAAGCTGAAGCAGGGGATCTCAAGTTCAAAGACAGCCTTGGCAATTTAGCTAGGCCCTAAGCAACTTAGCTAGACTCTGTCTCAAAATAAAAATAAAAAGGGCTGGGGATATGGATCAGTGATTAATCGCCCCTGGGTTCAATCTCCAGTACCCACCCCCCCAAAAAAAACTATACAACTATTTTATGGTTTAGATCTCAGATCTGAAACCAATACAATCTTTAAAAAGTTTACACTGCCTACATTTTGAAGTAATTTCTGACTTTTTACACATTAAAATAAAGTTTTCCCAAAATTTCCCATACAAAACTATCTTGTGCAAGCAAAGTATTAACCTTAACAGTTAATTTTCATCTAAATGAAAGATATATCTTGCCTCGCCCCCCAAAAAAAGGAAAAGGATGTAACACAAGACTTAGTAGAATAAGAACACTTACCAAATAAACAAAATTCTGTTACTGTTGTAACCCAATAGGCCCAAGAAGCTGAAATTTGTCAAAAGTTATATAATATTTTAAAAACTTGCTTTATTACTCCAACATTAAAATATTATCTCAAAAACAAAGTGGTATTAGGTATTAACCTTCTTTATCTTTTTAAAGCAGTCTATACACTCATTCTCTCGCTGGATTATCCCTAACTAGAACCCCTTTGTCTCTATAGCCCTAAGGGCTTATAGAACTGATACCACCCTTTCACAGAATGACAAAACTCCAGTTCTCCATAGAGGCAAGTCATTCAAGACAAGAGATGGTGAAAAGTAATAAAGGACAATGAGACTCAGCTGGCTGACTCTTCATGCAGAGTACACTAGCAAGTTGTTAGCAATCACCACTAACAAGGAGCTGCATAGCTCCTAAAAATAACTGATTGACTTTTCTCACGGATAGTTCCCCAATCACCTGTTAATGCTACAAAGGTTGAGATTTGGCCCCTGGGAAGTAGACTATGTAAGTAGAGAATGGGTTTTAAGAGTCAAACCAGGTAAGAATCTGGTTCCAACATGTATAAGCTTCTGTTTCCTAATATACACCAAGAAGATACTGGGAGGATTCAAAGACATAATAATAATATAACTTAACACAGGGCTAGGATATAATAATATCCCTTAGTTTTATTACCTCCTATTACCCACTTATCTTCACAGTGTAAAATACCATCAGCTACAAAATATAGGCTCAATAAATATTTCTTGATCAACTAGCAGATTTCTCTAATTTTATTTAACTATATATGAATGCCAATCTTTTCCCAGGTGTTAATTTTGAAAATAACCACCATTCTACCCAAAGTAGTATTTCTTATTATGGTTCATAGTTTAATAAAGTTGTTTTGCTTATTTTTCTGGCCCTGGAATAGTTTGGTCAAATCTTCAAAAATAGCTCCATTCAATTCGACTTTACCAAGGCACAAAACTAAAGAATACATGCTTTTTGTAAATTCATTTACTACTTTTAAGTTTTTAACTGTTTAGAGTTACAGGGGATTTTTTTTTAAATCAAAAAGAAAAATATTTACATTTCAAATACAAAAGATTTTAAATTACTGTTGGTTGTCTACATGCTCATGATTCCTTTTTTTTACTATGCTGTGTAGCTTCTTTAAAAAAGCTACCTGAAATTGTCCCAGGAAAAGTCTCACGATTTTTGGAAAACCAATGCTGCTACACTGTTTCCAGATCTGCCTCCAAAACTGAACTTGGGTGTTGGCAGCTCTTCAAAAAGTTCAAATCCTGTCAGACAAAATTAAAATACTTTTATTAAGGACTGGACCCCACAGTTAAGGGAAATTTATACTTTCAAATCCTTTACAAAACTGTTACTTCAAACTCGGAAAATCAAAATGAAATCTGGTCACCATTCAAATTCTACTATGTGCGTGGCTTGCATGTACACACTCAAAAAACACTTTGAAATGAACAAGAAATAGACAAGACCAAAAACAAATTACAAAAAGAAAGTGGGCTAGCTGGGCATGGGGACACACCTGTAATCCAGAGGCTCAGGAGACTGAGGCAAGAGAATCACAAATTCAAGACCAGCCTCAACAGTTTAGCAAGGCGTAAAACAAATTAGAAGACCATCTCAAAATAATAAATAAAAGGCTGAGGATGTGGCTCAGTGTAAAGCACCCTGGTTCAATCCTGGTACCAAAAAAAATTAAATAAATTAAAGAGGCTATTCTTCCATCCCCCATTTCTTCTACTTCCTGTTTACCATTCCCTCCCACTTACACCTCCCCTAGCCTGCTTTTCTGTTCCTTTGTAGGCAGCAGCTATGGCACTGTTCGAGGCACTGTTTTTTAATATATGGTTTTATATGGACTAATTAGGTTCACATCACACATAGAAAAAGCACATCATACATAGGAAAGGCTAACTTGGAAGTAAAAAATAAATTTGTAGAAGATAAACATTCTGAAGATGGATGGTGGTGATTTTTGCATGAAAATATGAATATACATAATTGCCACTGAATTATACACTTGAAAAGGCTTTAAAAAGCCAGGTGTGGTGGCACATGCTTTGAACCCCAACAGGAGGATCTCAAGTTCAAGGCCAACCTGCACAACTTAGCAGCAAGACAAGTCTCAAATTTTAAAAAAAGAACTGGCAATGTAGTTTAGTGGTAGAGCACCCCTGGATTCAATCCCCAGCAAGGAAAAAAAAAATTAAAATGGTAAAATTCTTCTGGGTATTTGACCACAATTTTTAAAAAATTAATCTGTATAATAGATCAAGACCCATATAGTTTTGGAAGAAAAGAAACTAGTAAGTTTCAAAGCAGCATAGTATGGATAAAAACAAAAACAATAAAACTTGGAATTAAATGTCCTGGGTTTAGGGTTAGGTTAAGAGGAATGTTAATAAGAAAGAAGAGTCCTGATTCCCTCACCAAGGTTTTCTACTCAACTGGCAAACTGCTTTCAAAAAAACTGTTTCCACCTACAATCAGATTCAGGAGCTACTGACCTCCAGCAAGCTTTCCGTACAGTCACCTTCCACCTTGCACAACATGACCCCCTCCTGGGGTAGCAGTGGTGAGCACCTCTATCCTTTTTTGCCAGCAAAATGCAGAGGAACCCAACATGCACGTGCAGCATGTTATGCCAAGTGTAAACCTCAATGCAGAGCGCAGGTGTGCAGAAATCCTGAAATCACTTGCAACAACAGACTGTGCCTTTCTAAGCCCACCCTTTTCATCTTAAAAGCTTTGCTCCTCTCAAACTCAGAAAGCAATCTGGGAACCCTAAACTGTGCACTGTCTCCCTTGTACTTGAGCAGAAATCCCAAGAAAACCTCATTCAGATGATATTGCTTGTCTCTGTGATTTCTATCTTAAGGGGAGCAAAAGGCTCAAATGAGCTGGTAACACTAAGAGCTTTATAACACCAAAATGAGCTGGCAACATCAAAGAGCTGAACTTTGCCTTTCACAGGTATATTCTCTAGGATCCCAAGTTCTGTACAAGGAGGTTACAGATATCAATGCCCATATGGAACTTGCAGTGATTTTGTGTAGATTTAAAAAAAAAAAAAAAAAAAAAAAAAAAAAAAACAGTGTTTTCTAAACTATAAAATAAGATACAAATGCAACATTTTCTACTTTGTCTTTTAAAAGTAAAAACAGGGCTGGGATATAGTTCAGTTATACAGCACTTGACTAACAAATATAGCTGGAAAGTCACTCACAAAAATTGTTAACCTACAGTTTCCTTCAGTGATATGACTAATAGTTTGGGAGGATTTCTTTTTCTTGGGGTGATGGGGTTCTCCATTCCCTAAGTTTCCATGTTTTGCACTCAAATAAGTGTGGTAAGCAGAAAAAGAAAAGGTTATATAATATGGTGACAACTAGACTTTAATACTTTATTTCACTGCACATTCTAATTTATATTCTTTACCAAACTTCACCAAATCTTAATAACTAAATATTAAAATGCTCATTAAAACCTGATCATAAGGAGCTAGGGTTGTGGCTCAGTGGTACAGTGCTTGCCTGGCATGCATAAGGCACTGGTTTTATTTATTTATTTATTTATTTATTTTTTTTTTTTTTTGAGAGAGAGAGAGAGAGAGAGAGAGAGAGAGAGAGAGAATTTTAATATTTATTTTTCAGTTCTCAGCGGATACAACATCTTTGTTTGTATGTGGTGCTGAGGATCGAACCCGGGCCGCACGCATGCCAGGAGAGCGCGCTACCACTTGAGCCACATCCCCAGCCCAAGGCACTGGTTTTAATCCTCAGCACCACATAAAAATAAAATAAAGGTTGTGTCCACTAAAACTAAAAATAAATATTAAAAAAAAACTGATCATAAGGCCACAGTAGCATACAACTTTAATCCCAGCTATGGGAGGCTAAGGTAAGAGAATCACAAGTCTAAGGCCAGCTTGGGCAACATAGCAAGATCCATTCTCAAAAACTAAAAAGGCCTGGGGATATATAGCTCAGTGGTAGAGCACCTCTGGGTTCCATCCCCAATACTGGAAAGAAAAAAAAAATGATCATAAGAAAACTTTTCCAAAGGAGAATAAGCCATTTAATAATATATTTTAATGCCGGAAAATAGGGTCACTATGTTAGGTACATGAGTGCACAACATATTTGTTTTCAGAAAATTTTACCTATGCTTAAAATAAAAATTTTCAAGAGAAAAGAGAGCAATGTCAATTTTCCAGGAACCACTTTTTAGCTCACTGAACCTAACCCTACAGAATTTATTATATTTCAGTAATGTTAATACACCAAAATCTTAACTAGTGATTATATTTCATTGATAGTTACAAATAATTTTATTATTTTAATTATTTGTTAACTAGTGATAGTTACAAATTATTTTATGTATTGAGGTTAATATTTTCAATTTTTTTCAGAAAGATTCAGGATTATTTTTTAAGTAAAATACACTGTCATTTTACTACAGTAGTTGTAACAAAGTCCTTTGGACATCAAATTAAAACAACCTAATATCTGGCAATTGATTAAAGTTATCTCTCACTAGAATGAAAACACAAAATAATTATACTATATGAATAGAGCTATCCAGGAAAAATTCAAGCTTCATTTCAACAGTTTTATGAAACTCATTTCTAACGAGGAAAGAAGCAAAAACTCTTAAAGGCAAGCTTTGAATAAGGCCAATCTGAGGAGGCCTTCAGCAGTGATGAGTGGCAGAGTCCTCTTTTACTGACCTGTACATAACTCCAAACACCATTTTCTAAGAGACTCATACCTAAAAACAAAATCTTCAATGGAATGTAATGATTTCCTTAACATTTCCTGTTGTAACATTTTGCTTATTTTAATTCTGTATTCAGTTCTAAAACTGAACATAAAGAATTTACTCAAGGGGCTGGGGATGTGGCTCAAGCAGTAGCGCGCTCGCCTGGCGTTTGTGCGGCCCGGGTTCGATCCTCAGCACCACGTACAAACAAAGATGTTGTGTCCGCCGATAACTAAAAAATAAATATTAAAAACTCTCTCTCTCTCTCTCTCTCTCTCTCTCTCTCTCTCTCTCTCTCTGTCTCTGTCTCTCTCTCTTTAAAAAAAAATCTTTAAAAAAAAAAAAAAAAAAGAATTTACTCAATAGTCCTCAGACACAGACACATTTTTAAGTACTCGATACCAGGCTGAAGTCTGTTCCTCATTATCAAAGACAGACAAATATGTTTTTGTCTGCTGGTTCCAGGGGTAAAAGAGAACACCTGTATTTAAAAACTAGGAAAGGAACCTGCCCTACACAGTGTAATTCTGAGCATTTATTAAACTGTCAAGCTTCAGAAAAAGAGAAAGACTATTGATACAGGACCTAAAAAGTTCTAAAGGAAACAAATTTACATGGAAGATAATAAAATTAATGGCATAAAAGACAATAAATCATGTATAATTCTTGTTTTCCAGAGGCAATGGTAATGAAGCCACAGGCTCACATTTCCAGCCTCAAACACTTCTGGTTTTACATTATATAACATGTCAAAGTCATTAAGTGGACACAAAAGGATATGTGTTAAAAGAGTTCTCCATAGTTGAGTGCACTGGTGCACATCTCTAATCCCAGTGACCCCGAAGGCTGAGACAGGAATATCACAAGTTCGAAGTCAGCCTCAGCAACTTAGCAAGGCCCTAAGCAACTTAGTGAGATCCCGCCTCAAAAAAATAAAAAGGGCTAAGGATATGTATGGCTCAGTGGTAAAGCACCTCTAGGTTCAATTCCTAGTACCAACAAAAAAAAAAAAAAAAAAAAAGAAAAAGAAAAAAGAGTTCTCCCTATTAGTCCCCTTAATATCAGGTTAAAACCTAAGTTGTGGTATATGCAATATGGTTATAAATAATAATACACAGTAAACTGCTCCCTTGAGGTAACTGGTTTCTCATTAGCTTGTAACAAAGTTCAAAATTTTCAAATATTTAGTACCATATCATTCAGTTATTAAGACTTCATCCTGAAAATTCCTCCCATTCCTCTAAGAGAAAAAATTAATGCTAATCTGAAAAGGATTCTAAGGAAGAAGCAAGCTAATGCCTAAACATTCTCAAAATACTTTCCCGGAAATGCCCAGGCACTGTATAAATAAACTGGCAGATAAAATGTTTCTTAAATCATTCAAGAAACAGTCTGTCAAAGAACTCAAAATGTTTTGTGTATAGATTATAGCTTCCTCAATCCTCACCAGACCCCAATTAGTAAAGACAGCACTAATTAGACTTGGCTAATGGGACAAAAAGAGCTCCTGATTTGGACCAAAACTGTGAAAAAAGGCAGAAATTTCCTTAAGAATAAGTAGGTAGAACTTCTAGCAATTCTCCCAATTTTGTTTCTGTGCAATGTTAACTGTTATATATACATTGAAAACAAGACAAATCCTAAATACCTAAATGACAACTGGAGCAAAACTATATATAGAACATCTATCTATAAAATTAAACTCTCATGATGTAAGACCTTAAAAAACTATGTTCATTTGCATTATTATGGATTTGCCAGTGAATCAGTGCACTGAAGTCA
The DNA here is from genome assembly GCF_964194105.1 of Spermophilus citellus. NCBI lineage: Eukaryota > Metazoa > Chordata > Mammalia > Rodentia > Sciuridae > Spermophilus > Spermophilus citellus. Next base: position 90,835,552 of record NC_138195.1, read on the forward strand.
AAAGCACAATATATATACTTTTGATTCTCTAAATAATAGATTGTATCACTGAAATAAAGAACTTGATTTTTACTAGCTCATAAATTTTAGTACTTAACTGCCAGAATTTCTGGGGAAATTTTTTTAAAAGGCCTCTGGATCTCAACCAATGTTATTTCTCTGTGCTTTGTATATACAGTTAAAAGTTATTACCAAGGTCATTAACAGAGAAGAAAAGCAAGCAATTCCCACAAATAGGAAAGTAAAACACTACAGCACCAAGGGGAAAAACCCACTTAAATACAAGAAACCTGAAGTAAGCACATGGTTAAATATCACGTAGCCATTTACCTTCACTAAATTCATTTAGCAACTCTTCCTTGGTCCAATTACATGAAGTTATTAGGAAAAAACCTTTCACTCTTAACACGCTGGAGAGAGATTTCACATACTGCTTCCTCTTCTCAACTGCATTGTCAGGATTAAGGCTGATGGCATCAAAAGTTCCTTTATCAATACAAATGTGAAATCCAGACAGCTTTGTGGAAATATTCAAAAAGTCTTCTACCTATATTAAAAATCAATGTCTGTGTGAGAACAATTAAGATATAATCTTCAAAGAATTTAAGTGACACTTGTAAAAGATCATGAATAAAAACCCATTAATTACAACGGCATTTTACATATAATAAACATATTTTCAATTTTATAGCTAACTTTTATGAGTTTCATTCCAAAATCATTAAAGCCAAGATTAGTAAGAGGGGTTGATAGGGTTTCCTGGACATTCCAAATGTCTGCAAATCTGGAAATCAAAGCCAGGCGTAGTACTGCCTAATACTTGCACATTATGGTGCTCACAAGTCGGGTTTTATGAAAAAGTTGTTTCTGACAAAAAAGTAAAATATCTGACATATTTATCAAACTGACAAAAATCTATTTGGAATGCAGGCCACTGAAAATAAGATTTTTAGCTTATATTCCTAGTTGTGCGACCTAAAGTAAATATGGTAAATCAGAAATTCTTTTGCTTTGCCTTTTCAGCAGTTCACAAAGCCCCTACTGAGTATAATAAATGACATGAAGCTCAAAAAATTAAATGACTGTTTAAACTGTGATCATTTAACTTGGTAAATACCATGAAGTGATTTTCACAGTCATACATCAGCAACCTATTTGCAAAAATCCAACACAATTTAAGTATGTGAAACAGAGAAATGTCTCAATTTTATAAAATATTCACAAAAATTTACCAGTGGTCTTTATTCTTAAAAGCTACTTTAAAAAAATCCAGTAATTAGCTCATGATTATTAATTCAAATTTAATAAAATAATTGTAATGAGTTTTATGTAAAACCCCTACTGACTTAAACATGTGCATATTATGTACTTATGTTTGAAAATGGGTTTTGTCCTCTCCCTCATAACCAAAGTACAGAATTCATTATACTGAAACAAAATAATGACAATCACCTGAAGAGTTAACTTCAGAGACGTTTCCTCATCCTAAATACATGTACAAAAGTACTCCTATACTCAGTAAATAGATTATGTATACTCATGTGCATGTGCAGGTACTTTTCAAACACAAGATATAACAGTATCTTGTGTTCCCTTAATAGAATATGCCTTGGGGCTGGGGTTGTGGCTTAGTGGTATCGCACTTGCCTAGCATGCATGAGGCACTGGGTTCAATTCTTAGCACCACATACAAATAAATAAAATAAAGGTCTGATCAACAACTAAAAAATATTTTTTAAAAAATACACTAGGCCTTATACAGTCTATAAAAGGAGAGATAAACAATAAATAAGCTGCTATGGTTTGAATGTGTCTTCCAGAATTTGTATATTGGAAATTTAACCTCCAAAGTCATATGTTTGAAAGTAGGACCTTTGGAAGGTCACTAGGTCATGAGAGCTCTCCTCATAAATGGATTAATGGGTTACTGAAGAAGTGGTTCTGTAACAAAAGTAACAAACTCTCTGTGGTACACTCGCTCTGTCTATGTGATGTCCTCTGCAAGGTTATGATCCAGGAAAGAACTCATTAGTGTGATGTTTTTAGACTTCCCAGCCTCTAGACCTGTGAGCTAAATAAATCTTTTTATATATAATATATAAATCTTTATATATTACCCAGTCTGTGGTATTCAGTGACAGCAGAAGGAAAAAGAAAAATACCCTAAGATATAAGCTAAACAAATAATTTCAATAAAGTGCTATTAATAAGACAGTAGGTGACAGAGATACGAAATATTTTGGGAGCTGGGGATGTGGCTCAAGCGGTAGCGCACTTGCCTGGCATGCCTGCAGCCCGGCTTCAATCCTCAGCACCACGTACAAACAAAGATGTTGTGTCCGCTATAACTAAAAAATAAATACTAAAATTCTCTCTCTCTCTAGACTCTCTCTCTCTTTAAAAAAATAAAGAAAGAAAAGAAATATTTTGGAAGTAGTCTGGAAAGGCATCGCTAAGGTAATATTTGGGCAGAGATCAGAGTGATGAGAACAAGCCAAAAGTGCTAAGTAGTGGGACAAGAACAAAGTTGGCAGAGGAAATCAGGACCAAAGAACAAGCTTAACATGTTTCAGGAAAAGGAAGACAGCCAGGGTGACTACAGAGTAATGGATAAAGGAGAAAACAAGTAAGAAATGAGGGACTTTGTAAGGCTGGGTTTGGGTTTTGGATTCCACTCTGAATACAAAGGAAAGACAAAGGCAGATTGTGAGCAAGAAAATGATGTGAATTGATTTACTGTGTGTGTGTGTGTGTGTGTGTGTGTGTGTGTGTTATGTACTGGGGATTTAACCTAGAGGCACTTTATCACTAAGCCATAACCCCAGCCCTTTTTATATTTTTTCTATTTGAGACAAGGTCTTGCTAAATTGCTTTTAGGACGTTACTAAATTGCTGAGGCTGGCCACAAACTTATGATCCTTCTGCCTCAGCCTGGAGTCACTGGATTATTATAGGCATGAGCCAGCGTGCCCAGTTAATTTACATTTTAAAAGATCCCTCTGGCTACCCTGTAGTACATGGGCATCAGAGCTGCAAGAGTAAAATAAAGCAAAATAAAGGGCTCCTTGCTGTGGTAGTCTAGACAAGAAATGATGGTAGCTTGGACTTGGCAGGTAGCAGTTGAAGTATAAAGGAATGCTCACATTTCTGATATACTCTGAGAATAAAACTAACAGAACTGAAGAGAAGGTTCAAAGGGAAAAAAAGAAAATATTCCAGGATGACTCCCTGGGTTTTGGGTTAGTGCAACATGGTGAAAGGTGGCATTATTAATAGAGACAGGAAAGACTAAGAAGAGCATGTTTAAGGAGGAGCATGTTTCATTTTGGTCTAATCAACCTAAGATACTATTAGTTATTCTGGAATTCAGGCAAGGGGTCTGGCTAGAAACAAAAATTTAGGAATCATGATCTCACAGAGTCTAGGACACAAAAATAAACCCAATGATCTTTGGGGGCATCATACCATTCTAGGAATCCACAGCTTTTTAATCTGGCTAAACCACAATTAGGTATTATTTTATGTTCTGCAAACATGCTGGGGAGTAGTATGAATACCCATGTACACAAGGAAGAAGATAATCCTCCTAAACTGACTAAATTAAAATTTTAATAGTTATTTTTAAATGTTTCAATTTGTATTATTTATCCTTACTTTGAGTTCAAACAATCTCAGCACATTAATATACTTTGAAAACATTTAAACTTTATAACTTCTATTATAAACAAAAGAATTATAGGAATATAAAAAATAGTTACCTTCAAGTTAATGTTAGATAACCCTTCTTTCTCTATAATATTTCCAGAAAGCTGAATTGCAGAAGGAGAATAATCAATTCCAGTAATATTAGAAAAACCAAATTTTGCCTAAGACAAAGAAACAACGTAATACTTCAGTTTAAGTTTTAATATAATGTTTCATCTCTGAATTACAATATTCCTTTAGTAGTGGAATTGTTTTAATTATTTTTTAGATCAAATGACATATAATATCCAATAATCCACCATGTTTAAATTTTATTTTACAGTCTAAACAGAAACCAAAAGTTTACATTTCTATGACAATTCATTTGGTTTTATAAATATTTTGATTTCTTTTTCAAAAAAATTCATTTTATCAAAGATAATAAAAATATATGTATAAGCCTCAGGCAGAAAAATAAAATATTTACTTCTGGGGCTGGGGATATGGCTCAAGCGGCAGCATGCTCACCTGGCATGCGCAGGGCGCTGGGTTCGATCCTCAGCACCACATACAAATAAAATAAAGATGTTGTGTCCACCGAAAACTAAAAAATAAATATTAAAAAAAAATTCTTTCTAAAAAAAAAATTTACTCACCAATTCATACAAAAATGTATCATAAATTTTATTTAACCCAATTAAGTATACGAATAAATTAAATGCACATATAGGAAGTTATTGATTTTAAAGTTTTTCCCTCAGTGTAATTATTCAATTCTCTACCAGCCATGTGATTAATCACCCTATTTGCATAGTACTTTTTCATTTTCTAAATATTCCATAATTTCATTAGAATTTTACAAAAACTGTGCATTAGGCTGTACAGGGGCTAATAAGGAGTTAAAGAAAACTACTGGATTTGAGGATTTTGCCATTTATTAGCCACAAATCCTCCTAAGGTGTATGGCACCTGTAGCAAAAGCATGGTGGCTTCTGTTATTCATCCATCCCCTAACTACAATGAACATTTTTAGACCAATGAAGCTAAAAACAATTTCAAAGGAAATTTAAAAAAAAAAAAAAAAGACAGCTGCAAAATATAGTGTGGTCTAAAATTCCCTTGGTGTTTTTCACCATTTACTAATTGGTTACCACCTTCAAAACTTAACCTACTCCCACATCACCCATTCAGACTTATCTAGGCTTTTCAACCCCAAGACACTGATTCCTAATCTAAACTCAATGAACAAATATACCAATTAATTTAGACAGGGCATAGATTTTTTTCTCCTTTTAATTACTTTTATGTTTAACCTTGAGATCTAAGTATCTCCTTTTTTGATGCCAACATCCTATACTTTTAGCTGTCTCCCTTCCTACTATTTGGAATTTTCATTTCTTCTTTTTTTTTTTAATTTGTTCTTTTTAGTTATACATGACAGTAGAATGTACTTGACATACATACATGGAGTATAACTTCCTATCCTTGCAGTTGAAGAGAATATACAGTTACATTGATTGTGTGTTTATTCTTTTTTTTTTTTTTAGTTGTGAATGGACACAATACCTTTATTTTATTTATTTACTTTTGTGTGCTGAGAATAAAGCCCAGTGCTTCACATGTATTAGGCAAGTGTTCTACCACTGAGCTACAACTCCAGCCCATGTGTTTATTATTATAGCACAACTTAAAAAAAAAAATACATAGACTGTCAGGCACAGTGGCCCACGCTTGTAATCCCAGCTGCTCGGGAGGCCAAGGAAGAAGAATCGCGAGTTCAAAGCCAACCTCAGCAACAACAAGGTGCTAAGCTACTCAGTGAGACCCTGTCTCTAAATAAAATACAAAATAGAGTTGGAGATGTGGCTCAATGGCCAAGTGCTCCTCAGTTCAATCCCTGGTACACCAAAAAAAAATACACTTTAGGTTTCTAGAACAATCACCTGGAGCCTCAAACTATCTCCAATGTTTTCCACATTCAATTTTTGGCACCAATGAAAAATAAGCAGACATTCAAGCAAACAATAAATGATCAAAAAGTCAAGAGAAAAACTAACATTAGAAACAGACCCAAAGGAGAATCAAATAAAAGAATTACCAGAAACTGAAATAAATGACAATGACAAGATGGAGAATTCTGGCAGAGAACTAAGAACTTTAACAATGAACTGAATAAATAACAGAACTAAAACACTTAATAATTAAATTAAGAAACTCAAGGGTGGGCTTGATAGCAGATTAGACACAGCAAAATAATTTTTTTAAGTGAAGAAAATATCCCTCTTAAACTCAGAATGACCAAGGTATGAAAAATTAAAATGAAAAAAACCTAAAAACTCTAATATGGCACAGAATATAACCTTTGATATAAAAATATATGTAACCTCAGAAGAAGAAATGAGACTGGGGTAGAAAAGAAAAAGTATATGGATAAGCATTTTGCCATACTAACAAAGGGCCCTAAACCACAGATACAGAAGCCCTATAAACTTAAAGCAAGATAAAAAAAAAAAAATTCTTACATGCATCATACATCATATTTCTGATGAAAACCAAAAACAGAAAAATTTCAAAAACATTCAGCAAGTAGAGGTGAGGAGCATAAGGGGTCAGATTATTTTCAAAAGGCCATTAGTTTTACAGTTGACAATAAATCACAAACAATAGACACCAAAAGGCAATGAAATAAAAACACCAATCTAAAATTATTTGGCAAAAAAATATCTTCCAAAAATGTAGATATACTCAATGGAAAAGTACTAAAAAAGCAATGGTCATCAATAGGTACTATTAACAAAAAGGCAGACAACCTAACATTATATGCCACATGTGTATGCCACCACCTAAAAATGTACCTGCCTTTTTTGGTACATTTCTTAAAAAGAATGCAAAAATCTCTGAATCAGGGGTCAACAAACTTTTCTAAAAAAGAATGGAGAATAAACATTTTAGGCTTTGCCAGCCACACAGTCTATGTTGCAGTTACTCAACTCTACCATTGCAGCACTCAAGCAGCCGCAGACATTATGTAAATCAATGGATGTGGCTACATTCCCACAAATATATATAAAAACAAAGGAAGCCCAGATTTGACACATATCCTGTAGCTTGCCAAACTTTATTCTTGATCTAACTTCCAACCTACAGTCAGTCAGTCAGTCGTACACAGGGAAGCATAAAACATGTTAAATCCTGCTATTAGACAATCCACACAGCAGAAAACCATTTGGGACAAATGAACTACTTTCTACAACAGATCCATTGTAAAGTTAAAGAAAAAGTGAAGAAAGAACTTTAAAAGCCTTGAAAGACATTTAGACCAGGGCTGGGGTTGTGGCTCAGTGGAAGAGCACTTGCCTAGAATGTGTGAGGTACTAGGTTCAATTCTCAGCCACCGCATATAAATAAAGTCCATTGACAACGAAGGAAAATATTTAAAAAAAAAAAGACACATAAACCAATTTGCAAAACCAATTTTTTTAATAAAAAAGAAACCAATAGCAATGTGTGGACTTACTACCAGAAAAGTCCATGAACTGGAAAACAGATCAATGTAAGTACTCAAATTTGACCAACAGAGGAAAAAAACGATTTAAAAAAAATGAACAGTGAGGAAGATATATATATAGGTCAATACAAAATGAACTGACACTCATATTTAGAAACTCTTGAAAGGCAACAGAACATAATTCAGAAAAGATGTATTTGGGGGCTGGGGTTGTGGCTCAGCGGTAGAGTGCTTGCCTAATGTGTGCAAGGCTCAGGATTCGATCCTCAGCACCACATTTAAAAAATAAATAAATAACATAAAGGTATTGTCCAACTTAAAAAAAAAAAAACTTTGGAAAAAAAAGAAAAGATGTATTTGAAGAAATAAAGGCAAAAAATTCCCAAATTTTAAAGACATAAGATTTCAGTAAACACCAAATAGGATAAGCACAAAGGAATCTAAGCAGCACATCATAAAGTACACTGCTAAAAACTAAAGATAAGAAAATTGTGATAGCATCCAGAAAAATGACACATTTATGGGAAAACAACAATTCAAATGACTACAGATTTCTCATCAGAAACAATGCAAGTCAGAAAAAGAGGCAGAACATTTTCAAAGTATTGAAAGGAAAAAAAGAGCTCAGAATTCTATATTCAACAAAAATTCTATATTCAGCCTATAGTGCCAGCTACACAGGAGATGCAGGCAGGAGACTGAAAAGTCCAAGACCAGCCTGAACAACTTAGCAAACCTCCATCTCACAATAAATTTAGGGCTGCACCCACCTGTTTCCCAACTTTTGGCCATCCCACTGAGTATTCCTGGACCTAGTCACATATGCAGGAAGAACAAAGCAAGCCTTAGATATATAAAAAGGCAGAACACTTCCCTTCTTGGGATTCCAGGATACCAGCTATGGCCCCCTTCTCCCTCCCAGGAGAAGTCTATGTTACCTCTTTTTAAATAAAACCTGATTTATTAAAAAAAAAAAAAAAAAAAAAAGAACAGACATGAGAGTATTTTCCCCTCGTGAGCTGGCCATGCAAGGACACATCAAGAAGATGGCCATCTGCAGAACTTGAGGGGAGCTCTCACCAGATACCACATCTAATGGCCCCCTTATCTTGTTCTTACCAGTCTCCTGAGCAGTAAGAAATAAATTTCTATTATTTATAAACGAAAAAAAAAATTTAGGGCTGGAAATGTGGCTCAATGGTGAAGTATTTGCCTGGCACACACGAGGCCCTACGTTCAATCTTCAGTAATTGAAAAAGAAAAAAATCCCTCAGACAAAAAGGTAAAATAAAAACATTCTCAGATGAAGAAAAAAATTTGTTGACAGAAAAACTCTCTTTAAAATGATTTTTGAAGCAAGTTCTTCAGACAAAAAAAATATTTTAAGGGCTGGGGATGTGGCTCAAGCGGTAGCGCGCTCGCCTGCCATGCGTGCGGCCCGGGTTCGATTCTCAGCACCACATACAAACAAAGATGTTGTGTCCGCCGAGAACTAAAAAATAAATATTAAAAATTCTATCTCTCTCTTTCTCTCTCTCACTCTCTCTTTAAAAAAAATATTTTAAAAAATTTACAAGATCAAGAATAAAGGAAAAATCAGCAGAAGTAAATATGTAGGTGAAAAAACTCTTCTACTGAGTTCTTTAAAATATGTTTGATGTTTGGAAGGAAAAACATTATCTGATGGAATTTTCAATGTACATAACAGTTATATTTAAGACAACTAACATAAAAAAGGGAAGGAGCGAGGGGGTAGAGCTAAGCAGGAAAGCACTTGCCTAGCATGCTCAAGGACTTGACTTAGATGTCCAGCACCCCAAAGGAAAAGATACACACACACACACACACACACACACAAGCACACCAGATAAATAATCCATATATGGACAAAAGAAAAAGAACCCATACAAGGTAAGGATTTGACATGCCACATAAAGTGGTTAAATTCTAATTATAAGAGTAGACCTACAGGGCTAGCACATGGAAGGCACTACTGGGTTGGGTCTTCAGCACCACAAAAAATAAAATAAATAAAATAAAGGTATGTTCATTTAAAACTAAAAATATTCTTTTAATCCTAAAAAAGAATTATTTTTAAAAAAGTATACTATAGGGCTGGGGATGTGGCTAAAGCGGTAGCGCGCTCGCCTGGCATGCGTGCGGCCCGGGTTCGATCCTCAGCACCACATACAAGCAAAGATGTTGTGTCCGCCAAAAAACCAAAATAAATAAATATTTAAAAAAAAAAAAAAGTATACTACAGTGGCACATACAGGTAATCCCAGCAACTGGGAGGCTGAGATAGGAGGATCATAAGTTCATCATAAAACCAGTCTCAGCAACTTAGCAAAGCCCTATGTAACTTAGTGAGACCCTGCCCCAAAATATAAAGTAAAAAGGGTTCGGTGGAGCTGGGGTTGTGGCTCAATTGTAGAGCACTCACCTAGCATGTATAAGGCACTGGATTCAATCCTCAGCGTCACATAAAAATAAATATATTGTTTCAATTCCCAGCACCACACACACACACATAAATAAATAAATAAATATATTGTGTTCACCTAAAACTAAAAGCTAAATTTAAAACAAAAAAAGTTCAGTAGTAAAGTACTCCTGGGTTCACTTCCCAGTACCAAAAAAAGATTTGCAAATATTGTATGTAATGTAATCTACATAGCAACCACTAAATAAAGCCATAGAGATATAGTCAAATCCATATAGCAATCACTGAAACAAGTATACAGAGAGTTATAAAAGGAGACAAACATAAATTGAAATGGAATGCTTAAAAAATGTTCAAAAAAAAAAAAGCAAGAAAGCTGGGCATGGTGGCACACGCCTGTAATCTCAGCAGCTCAGGAGATTGAGGTGGAAAAATCTAGAGCGTGAGGGCACAACTTAGCAAGGCCCTAAGCAGCTTAGCGAGACTCTGTCTCTAAATAAAAAAATAAAAAGGGGATGTAGCTCAGTAGTTAAGTACCTCTGGTTCAATCTCTGGTACAAAAAAAAAAAAAAAAAAAAAAAAAAAAAAAAAATATATATATATATATATATATATATATATATATTAACATATATTATATGTAGAAATAAATTAGGAAAAGAGAACAAAAACAGAGGGAGAAAGGAGAAAATGGATAAAAAGAAATGTAGATCTAAATTCAAACATCAATATTTACATTAAACATAAATGTTTCAAATACACTTATTAAAGCACAGAGATTTTTAGCATGGATAAAAAGCATGACCTAACTATATGCTGGCTGTGAGAATCCTCTTCAAATACAATGATGAAGGGAGATTAAAAATAATAAAGATACACTACACCAAAACTAACCCAAAAAAAGCCAAATATCACACCAACCAGGATGGCTACTATCAAAAAGACAGACAACCTCTTGTGTATAACTAATTAGAAGAAATTTTTAAAATTTTCAAATTAAAAAAAAGAAGACGACGACGACAGATAGGTGCCATGGCATATGCCCGTAATCCCCGAGTCTGGGAAGGCTGAGACAGGAGGATCAGGAGTTCAAAACCAGCCTCAGCAAAAACAAGGCACTAAGCAACTGGGGTGGACCCTGTCTCTAAACAAAATATAAAATAGGGCTGATGATGCGGCATAGTGATGGAGTGCCCCTGAGTTCAATCCCCGGTACCACCCCCCCCAAAAATTACAAACAATAAAAAGTGCTAATTAGAATATGGATAAATTTATATGTTCCGGGGCTAGAGTTGTGGCTCAGTGGTAGAGCACTTCTCTGGCATGCGTGAGGCCCTGGGTTCGATCCTCAGCACCACATATAAATAAATAAAATAAAATAAGAACCATTAAAAAAAAGAATTCTTTAAAAAAAATTACATGTTCCTACTACACTGCTCATTAAAAATGTAAAATAGTACAACCATTGTAGAAAACAATAGTTCCTCAAATTCAGTATATGACTCAAAAATTCTACGCTTATATGCCCAAGAGAAGTAAAAACACACAGAAAGACTTTCACACAAATTTTCATAGAAGCATTTTTCATAATAGCCAAAAACAGAAACAACCTAAAACCCATCAATCAGTGAATGGATAAATAAAATGTGGTATTATCCATACAGTGGAATATTATTCAGCCATATAAAGCAATGAAGTCTTGATGTGGATGAACCTTCCCCCTTTTGTGCTGGGGATTGAACCAGGGCCTTGTGCATGCCAGGCAAGCACTCATCCAACTGAGCTATATCCGATGCCCCTGATTTGGATCAATCTTAGCAATATTGTGCTAAGTGAAAGATAACACACACAAAAATCCACATATGGAATGTCCAAAATAGGCAAATCCAAAAAGACAAAGCTGACTAGTGGTTGCTAGGGGATGAAGGGAAGGGAGCATGCACAGTGAATGCTGATGAGTACACAGATCCTTTTTGGAGTGACAAAAATATTTTTGAACTAAGACAGGTGTACAACTTTATGAATATACTAAGAAGAACTTAACTGTATATTTTAAAAGAGTAAATTATATCTAGATTTAAATTAAAAAGATGAAATGAGTTATTAACATCAAAGTAAAATTCAAAGCAAAAAATACAAAGGTTAAAAAGCAACATTATATAATAAATATCAATTCATTCACACACACACACACACACACACACGCAAATCCTAAATGTTTATGCTCCTAACAGATAACAGAAAAATCCCCCGGACTTAGAAATTAAACAACAGAATTCTAAATAATGCATGGATAAAAAGAGAAAAAATAGAAAGTAGTTTGGACTGAGTGAAAATAAAAACACAAAACATCACACTTTGTCAGCTGTAATAATATTACAGATAAATTCATAGTATTAAATGTTTATATTACAAAAGTCCCAATAAGATTCTACTCCAAGAAGCTTATTAAGAAAAGGAGCAAAATGAATTATAAAGCAAGAATAAAAATAAGAACAGAATTCAACAAAAATGAAAACATAAAAATAATAAAGAAAGTCAACAAAAATAAAAGGTGTCTCTTTGGTTTTGGATTCAGGGCAATGTTGACTTCATAAAATGATTTACGGGAGCATTACTTTTTTTTAAATGATTCTGTGGAAAATCATTCTTGTATGTTCAGCAGAATTCCCAAAGAAGCAAAAAAATTCTATGAAAAGATTTAAAAATAATAACCTATTCTAGAGCAATTGCAAACTACTAATGCTAATTAGTTTTATAACAATACTAATAGAAAAGACAGGATATAATTACACATTCCACAGACATTTTAAAGGATAGTTAAGAGAATACTATACAGAACTCTATGCACATGAATTCAAAATGAACCAATTCCTCAAAAAACACAAACGACGTAAACTCACTCAAATGCAATAGCCTGAATAACACAATAACTGTTAAAGAACTGAATTCATACTTTAAAACTTCAGATTAAGAAATCTCCAGCCTAGGAGCATTCAAGGCCTCTTAGGGCAACAGACCTAGGTTACAGACCAGGTCCAGAGTTGTCTGCAGAGTAGACAGTTTGAAGCAAGGACCTCACTATTTCCTAAGATCACTGCTATATTTTGATTGGGAGCAAGCTATGTGTGATTTTTACATGGACCATGCTGCAGCTTGGAGAAGGCTGGGGGGAAGTGCTGGGGATATGGCCCTGTGGGAGAGTCACTGGGTTCAATCCCCGGTACTGCCAAAACAAAAACAAAACAATAATAATGAAACAACAGGCCAAGGGAGTGCGCCATGAGCACAGAAAACTACAGCTTGGTTAGGGACTGAGAAAGGTGGGAAGGAAGGAAAAGAAACCAAAGAAAGAAATCTCCAGGCTAAATGGCTTGAAAATTCTACCAAACATACAAGAAGAAATAATATGTACTCTACAATCTCTTCAAAATCAAAAAGGATGGAATGAATGCTCCCCAAATCATTTCATGAGGCCTGTCAGCATTAACACCAAACAGAAACAGTATAAGAAAGGAAGACATTACCAACATTTCCCATAAATATAAATGCAAAAATCTTAACAAACTGAACCCAGGAATATATAAACAGAATACACTGTGAACCAACTGGGACTTATTCTGGGAAGGCAACACTGGGCCAACATCTGAAAAAAATCAATCAACATAATCAACTACATTAACAGTCTAAAGAAGAAAAACTTCATGATCATAGCCAATGATCTAATTTTATTTTTTCCTTAAATTCAACATCCATTCTATAAACAGAAAGAAACTTCTTCAACTTGATAAAGGTCATCTAAAAAAATATCCTACAGGCTACACTACTCTTAATGGTGAGAAAATGAAACTTTCCCCCAAACCGAAACAAAGCGAGAAAATTCCCTCACAACTCTTCATCAACATTGTATTGGAAGTCTATCTAGAGTAATCAGGCAAGAGAAATAAATCGAAGGCCCAAAAACTGGAAAGAAGAAATCAAACTGCCCCTATGTACAAAAAACATGATTATCTGCATAGAAAATCCTAAGAAATCCATCATAAAATTCCTTCAATTAATAAATGCAATGTTGCAGAGTACAAGTTCAGCTAATTTGTATCAGCAATATATCAATATGGTTGATATAAAAAAAATCAACCACACTTCTGGCAACAAACAATTAGAACCTGAATCTCAAAAATAATACCATTTAAAATAGCTCTGGGGGGATATATCTAAAAAATATGTACAGGATCTATTTTTTTTTAAAGAGAGTGAGTGAGAGAGAGAATTTTTAAATATTTATTTTTTTAGTTCTCAGCGGACACAACATCTTTGTTTGTATGTGGTGCTGAGGATCGAACCCAGGCTGCACGCACGCCAGGCGAGTGCACTACCGCTTGAGCCACATCCCCAGCCCTGTACAGGATCTAAATAAATAAAAAGACACATTAAATTCATGGATTAGAAGAACAAGATATTAAAAGTATCGGTTCTCCTCAAGTTAAGGATTCAGGTCAACCCCAATCAAATTCGCAGCATGAATGCTTTTGCAGACAAAGACAATCTAATTCTAAACTTATTTAGAAACATGAAAGAACTATAGTAGCCAAAATATTTTAAAAAGGAGAAAAAAACTGGAAGAATCATACTACTCAATTTTAAAATTAAAATTTAAAAAGCTACATTAATCAAGGATTAGTAAAGAGACAGACAACACATATCAATAAAATAGTATGCAGAGTCCAGAAACAGACTCACATAAATATATGTGATCAACTGATTTTTCATGAAAGCGAAAATACAATTCAGTGAAGAAAGGACAGCTTTTTAACAAATGATATTAGAACAATGAGATTTGCTTTAAAAAGAAAATCTCAACTAAAACCTAATACTTTATGTGAACATTAATTTTAAAAGTATGCAAAAATCTTGTTCTAAAACTCTAGGGAAAAAGGGAAAAGGAATGAAGCAAAGGATTATTAGCCATGACACCAAAAGCACAATGCATAAAAAGACAAACTCAGTAATCAGTACTTCAAAATTATGACGTTTTATTCTAAGAAAGATCCTGAGAAGAGGATGAGAAGGAAACTACAGACTGGGAGGGGGGAAAAATTGTAATCACATATCAGGGAAAGGACTTGTATCCAGAATATATACATTTTAAATATTTTTTATTGTCAACAGACCTTTTATCTACTTATTTTCTATTTATGTGAGGTGCTGAGAATCGAACCCAGTGCCTCACATGTGCTAGGCAAGCCCTCTACTGAGCTACAACCCAAGCCCTCATCTACCAACTGAGCTATACCCCCAGCCCCCTCAGAATATATTTTTAAAACTCAAAAATTCAACAAGAAAACAACCACTTTAAAAGTGGGCCAAAAAAAAAAAAGGCTTGAAATTTCATCAAAAATATATGGCAAATAAGCATGTGAAATCCATGTTGTACACCATTAGCCATTAAGGAAATACAAATTAAAACCATGATTTGATCCACTGTATGCATATTAGAATATCTAACAGAAAATTTTAAAATATTGACAATTAAAAGTATCAACAAGGTCACAGACCAACTCTGTGTACATAAAAATTGCTCATGTACATAAAAAATAGAATGGAGGGCTGGGGGTGTAGCTTAGTTGGTAGACATATGCCTGTCATGTGTGAGGTACTGGGTTGGATCCTCAGCACCATATAAAAAACATAAAATTAAAATAAAGGCATTGTGTTCATCTGCAACTAAAAAAAAAAATATTAAAAAAAAAAAAAACAGGAAGAGCTGGACACAATAGCACACGCCTATAATTCCAACAGCTTGGGAGGCTGAGGAAGCCTCAGCAATTTAGTGAGACCCTGTCTCAAAATAAAAAAATGAAAGGGCTCAGTTGGTAGAGTGCTTGCCTTGCATGCACAAGGCCCTGGGTTCGTTCCCCAGCAAAAAAAAAAAAAAAAAAAAAAAAAAAACTGGGGATGTAGCTCAGTGGTTAAGCATACCGGGCTCAATCCCTGATGTCCTCCCTGCCAAAATAAGGAAAATGGAAAATAGTTTGGCAGTTCATAATAAAGTTTAATGTATTTTATACTAGAGAAATTAAACATATGTTCACATAAAAACCTGACACCAAAAACTGGCATCAACCCTAATGGCCTCCAACAAGTAAACAGATGAACAAACTGTGATACATCCACGCAACAGAATGCTTCTCAGCAATGAAGAATACAGACTATTGACACATGCAAAAATGTGGGCAACTCTCAAAAGAATTATGCTGAAGCAAAAAAGACTACCTCAAAGAATCATATACCAGGGGATGTGGCTCAAGCGGTAGCGCGCTCACCTGGCGTGCGTGCGCCCCGGGTTCGAGCCTCAATACCACATACAAACAAAGATGTTGTGTCCGCGGAAAACTAAAAAATAAATATTAAAAAGTTTCTCTCTCTTTAAAATTAAAAAAAAAAAAAAGAATCATATACCACATAATTCCATTCTATAGAACATTCTCAAAACCTTAAATAATGAGAACAGATGAGTGGCTAAGAGCATAGAACAGGTGGTTATGCATTTTCTGATGAAGTTCTCTGTATCCTGACTGTGCTGGTGATTACATGAATCCCTACAGGTGTTAAAGTTCACAGAACAGGGCCTGGGCATATAGCTCAGTTGGTAGAGTGTTTGCCTCACATGCACAAGGCCCTGGATTCAATTCCCAGCAACAAAAAAATAGTTCACAGAACAGTTAAGCATAGTGGTACATACATGCCTATCATCCCAGCAACATGGGAAGCTGAGACAGGAGGACTGTAAGTCTAAGGCCAGCCTTCACAAGTTAATAAGACCCTATTTCAAAATACAAAATTTTTTAAAAGGTAGGGGTTGGTGATGTATCTTAAAGCACTCTGAGTTCAATCCCCAGTAGTAAAAAAAAAAAAAAAAAGATGTATGCCTCCTCATGCCTCCTCAAATTGATCCATATATGCACAACAATTCCAATTAATCCAGTTGTTTTTTTTTCTAGAAGTGATAAACTGACTTTAAAATTTAAATGAAAAGTCCAAGATCTAATAGCCAACACAATAGTGGGAAAGAGATGCAAGTTGAACATCTTACATTAACCAAGTATGAAGACTTAAAAAATGAAACAATCATATAAGAATAAGGTTAAAAAGAAAGACACTAGAGAATTTAGAAACAGGCCCAAACATACACTGTTACTTGACTTATGAAAGAAGTGCTACAGTATATTGGTGGAAAGACAGGATATTTCAAAAATTGGTGCTGGATTATCTGGATATTCATAGGGGAAAAATAAACCTCACAGCATACAGAACAACTGAGAGGGAATTAAATGTGAAAAAGAAAGCAAAAAAGAAAAACTTTAAGAAAAACTTTTAGAAAACAGGAAAATATTTTAAGAATTCTGGGCAGGCAAATATTTCTTAAACAACAGACAAAAGCACCAGTTGACAAAAAATTATATAGGGCTGGGAATGGAGCTCAGTGGTAGAGTACTTGCCTAGCATGCATAAGGCCCTGGGTTACATTCGTAGGACCAAAAAAGACAAAAAAAAACTGAACCATTTGTTAAAATCAAAGAACTCCTGTTTGTCAAAAGATTCTATTAGCCTATAATCCCGAGAGTCTGAGAAGAATTTGAGGGCAGCCTGAGCAATGTAAATGGACCCTGTCTCAAAACACAAACAACAACAACAAAAAAATCTATTAAGTAAAAAGATGAAAAGGCAAGTCACAGACTGGATAAGACATTTGCAGTACTAAGGTCATTATAACCAGTTGGCAAATAAGCAACTGAAAAGGTGTTCAACATCTCTGGTGTTTAGAAAAATGTAAACTAAACCCTAGCAAGAGGGCTGGGGTTGTGACTCCAGTGGTAGAGTGCTCATCTAGCACATGCAAAGCCCTGGGTTCGATCCTTAGCACCATATTAAATAAATAAATAAAGGTGTTGTGTCCAACTACAACTAAAAAATAAATATGTTAAAAAAAAAAAACCTAGCAAGAAACTGCTACATACCAAAAATAGTTAATTTGTGATGATATAAATCACAACAGTGGCTTACCTTTTAAAGGGAATGAGTGGAAGTTATGCACAAGAGGATTCTATGGTGCTGGCAATGCTCTATTTAAATTTGTATCAGTCTAGTGAGAAACACAAAGGTGTTCATTTTATAAAAGCTTTATACTTAAGACAAGCTCACTTTTCTATATAAATTATACTTCCCTATATAAATTATATACTTCATTTAAGAAGTTCATATTAAAAAAGAAAAAATTTCCCATAAGCTACTCCAAATCTAGGTGATTTCACCAATGATTTTACTAAAAATTTACACTTTCAAAAAAAAATAAAATCTCTCATTTAATGAGCCAGAGTAACCTGACACCACAAACTTGACAAAGAAATTATAAGAAAAGAAAATTACAGGACAGTCTCTATCATGGGTAAAATTGTAAACATTCTAAAAATACATGTTATACTGAATCTCGTGACATATATAAATTGGGTTTATTCCAAGAAAGCACTCAACATTTGAAAATGAATTAATGTAATTTACCAACATCAAAAGACTAAAAGAAAAAAATCATGATTATCTGGATACAACCAGATTTGTAAGAAACGCACTATCTCAGCAAATTAAGAAACTTCTTCAAACTGATATGGAGTTATCTACAAAACAAACCTATGAGCTTACATCACACCTATGAGTGAAATATTAAAAGCATTCTCTGAAAAAGGAAAAAAGACAAGGATGCCTTTTATCACCACTTTTCAATATTCTACTAAAGTCTTAGACAGTTAAGAAGAAGGAAAAAAAGCTATAAAATTTAAAAGGAAGTGAAAGAACGAACAAGGCTCATCGTGGAGAAGATGCCTGTTTATTGAGGAACAGCTCTGCGTATTTATAGAGCCTGGGGTGGTTTGACAGTTTACACAGTTTAATGGTTTGACAGTTGGCATGGGGTGCTTTCTGATTGGTGGTAAGGATCATGTGAGCCAGCAGGGCTCACCATTGGACAGCCCTTCTGGGGGATGGGAAAGTTAGTCTTTGGAGCTGGGGCGACTCCCAACAGGAAGGAATAAAACTGCTAGTATTCCCAGTGTACAAAATTTTATATATATATATGTATATATATATATATATATATATATACATATATATATATAAAATCTGAAAACATATACATTTTTAGTCTCAAAATCATTATTGTCTACAAGCAAACTTTTAAAAAAACTGAAAAGAATCTATAAATAAAAAGATATGAATAAATAAAACTGAGGTCTTGTAAAAGGAACCCTACACAGCAATGAAAATTGATGAACTACTGCTACTGTCACAAACAACTTGAGTAAATCCCACATAATGTTGAATAAAGGACAGAAGATAACACACCAAAGAATTCCACTTATACATTCAAAAACAGTTAAATATGGGGCTGGGATTGTGGCTCAGCAGTAGAGCACTCGCCTAGCACGGGCGGGACCCGGGTTCTATCCTCAGCACCACATAAAAATAAAGGCATTGTGTTGTGTCCATCTACACCTAAAAAGTAAATATTAAAAAAAAAAAAAAAAAAAACAGGCAAATAAATCCATGAAGTTAAGATGTGGTCAATGGTTAGAACATAGTGGTTACTTTTAGAGAAGACAGGGAATTATGATTGGTAGAGAGTTTAAGGCAAGTTTCTAAAATATATTACATCTTGAATAGAAAAACTGTTACAACGTGGGTATGCTCATTTAGTGATAATTCATTGAGCTGTAGACTTCTGATTTGTAAACTTTAAGGCATATATGTTATGTGCAAATGTTTCAAAAAAGCTTACTACAAATTTTTCTAAGCACGCTCCACTATTAAAACATATTAATGAAGCTGGCCTCAGTGGCGCACACCTGTAATTCCAGCAGCTTGGGAGGCTGAGGCAAGAGGATCGAAAATTCAAAGCCAGACTCAAGCAATGACGAGGAGTTAAACAACTCAGTGAGACCCTATCTCTAAATAAAATACAAAATAGGTCTGGGAATGTGGCTCAGTGGTCGCATGCCCCTGAGTTCAATACCCAGTACCCCCCCCCAAAAAAAAACCTTAATGGCTGCACTTCTTTTGTTCTTAAAAGCAAAACCTAAGTTCCCAAGTTCACTCTTTGTTTTTTGGGTTTTTTTTTTTTTAGTTGTAGATGGACACAATACCTTTATTTTATTTATTTATTTTTATGCGGTGCTGGAGATGGAACCCAGTGCCTCACACATGCTAGGCAAGGGCTCTACAACTGAGCCACAACCCCAGTCCAAAAACCTAAATTCTTAAGCATGGCAAAATACATCAGCTATCTTTGACTTAATTCTCAACTCTATTCACCCTCCACACTTCACGTCTCAATTTACCAAATTATTTACAGGCCCAGGACATGATATGCTGCTTTAATCTTTATGTCTTTACTAGTTCCATTGCCTGAAATTTTTTTCTGCTTACACTCCACCCACTCACCATACACTGCCGCTGCACATTTCACCAATTTGGATGTTAACTCCTTCAAGGCCATTCCCTAGCCCTCTTTAGGACTAACCGTTCCCAGGCCAGGGATATAGATCAGCGTTAGAGTGCTTGCCTAGCATGTAAAAGACCTGGGTTCAATCCCTAGTTTTAAGAGAAAAATAAATAAATAACAGGTCCCTCTCTTCTGTACTGAGTTTATCTATTACCACAGAGATCAAACTATAACCTAACTATCTGCATTTCAATCCATCTCTATGAAACCATGAACAATTCAAGCACAAAATCTAAATTTTGATGTTTCCAGTACCTAGCATAGGCTTAGCACATGCTTGTTACTCAATAAATTTCACTCATTCATACATGTGTCTACAAATCAGGCTGTCCAACCATTTAGGATGAAGTCTAAATCTTATACTTTCTCCATAGCAATGAGCACATTATAGGCACACTATAGTGATGCTACAGCCAGTAGTGAACTTGTATTGAAATTCAGTTGAATGGACAAAATGCTCTTTACAAATCATACGCTCACCTAAGATAAGTACTGGAATTGCAAATGGTCATCTTCCTAGTGTTTTGAGCTAGAAGAAACCAATAGAAATCACTTAGTCAAAATCCAAACCCAGAGAAATTAAGGTGCTTGCTCAAGGTCAAGGCTATAGCAAGAACCAAGACTAAGACTCAGATCCCCTGGCTTCTCATTAAGGCACTGGGATTTAAATCCCAGAAGACACAATCCCAAACATTATAATCCAGAATGCTGAACAAAAGATCAAAATCCCTAAAGTATAAAATCCTGAAAGATCAAACTCTTGAAAATATAAATCTGGGGCTGGGGATGTGACTCAAGTGGTAGCACGCTCGCCTGGCATGCGTGTGGCCCGGGTTCGATCTTCAGCACCATATACAAACAAAGATTTTGTGTCCACCAAAAAAAACTAAAAAATAAATATTTAAAAAAATTCTCATTCTCATTCTCTCTCTTTACAAAAAAAGAGAAAATATAAATCTGAAAAAAATAATCTTTTTTTTTGCGGGGGCAGGATACTGGGGATTAACTCAGGGGCACTCGACCACTGAGCCACATCCCCAGCCCTGTTTTTTTGTATTTTACTTAGAGACAGGGTCTATACTGAGTTGTTTAGCACCTCTCTTTTTGCTGAGGCTGGCTTTGAACTCGAAATCCTCCAGTCTCAGCCTCTCGAGCCGCTGGGATTACAAGCGTGCACCACTGCACCTGGCTGAAAAAAATAATCTTTCCAATAAAGATATTTTATATGCCAGGCACAGTGGTGTCTGCCTATAATCCCAGCCACTCAGGAAGCTGAAGCAGGAGGATTGAGAGTTCAAAGCCAACCTCAACAATTTAACGAGGCTTTAAGCAACTTAGCCAGACCCTGTCTCAAAATAAAAAATAAAAAAGCCTGAGAACGTGGCTCAGTGGTTAAGCATCCCTGGGATTCAGTCCCCTAGTACCAAAAAAAAAAAACGCATTTTACATTTTTAAAAAGAGATCTGAGAAACATAAAACATGACAATGCTTCATAGGCCACTTTAAATAATAAGACAATAACATATGTTTTGCAAGCATTAACACTGAACACTTTGCAAAAGTATAATATTTATGAACAAACAATATTTGTTAAAAAAAAAAAAAATCAAACTAGTTATAATGGTGCACACCTATAATCCCAGCTACTCAAGAGGCTGAAGCAGGAGTATTGGTCAGCCTCCATGACCCTGTCTCAACATAAAACATAAAAAGGACAGGAGATGTAACTCAGTGGTAGAGCACCTCTGGGTTCAATTCTTAGTACTGGGGGTGGGGTAGGGGGGATAACTTTAAAAATAAATATTGTGAAAGACAACCTATATTTTTTTAGGTGACATCAAAAACCACAATGTGTTAGTATCACACATGCATTTGCTCGAAGAACAGAGGTGGAGAAATTTTATCTTTCAAAAATGCAGATGTACAAAAAAGACATCTCTTCATTTACTGAGGAATTTTCAATATTTTTATGTACAAGTATAATGCTCACATACTAATTCAACATTGTTGCTAATGCACATTTGCAGGATTTAATTTGTAAAAAAATGCATAAACAAATTAGAATTCTCAAAGTCTTTACACAATTTATACCTCTGTTATTGAAAATGATGTGAAGACAAAATACAAAGCATACCAATTATAAAAAAAAATGTTGACAAAAAAGCAGGAAAATAATCTAAAAATTCAATATAAGAAAAATGTGTTATGGGAATAGAGTATGGGCAACTGAACAGATGTAGTCCATAAGTGCTGATCAACTCTCAAGATCATTAACTATATTTTTAAGTCTTGCACTGAGATAAATAGCTGTTTTTTCTTAAGTATTGTTCTCAGTGGAGAATGCATGCACATTCCTTTTCTGTCATTCTGCTCATTTTGAAATTCTTCTATGATTCAATATAGAGCAACATGATCATTCTCTATTAAAATTTTCCATTTTCTGCACCATGCTATGTTGTTTTGGTTACACAGAAAACTCTTCTACACTTATTCAATATACAGAGAACAAGTTCAGCAGAAACAACTGGGGACTGAACCTAAGTGTGTTCTACCATTGAGGTACATCCTCCAACCCTTTTTAAGTTCTATTTTGAGACAAGGTCTCACTAAGTTATGGGAGCTTGCCTCAAACTTGCATCCTACCTCAGCTTCCCAAGCCACTGTGGGCCACTGCGGCTGGCCATCATTACCTATCTTATCCTACCAAGCACATAATTATTTTTAAACCAGCCAGTGATATCACTGGCCTCCTCAAGCAAATATGGATTGATTTAATTCATTAAAAGCTCCTTGAATCAGGAATGCCAATGCAGACAGATGACACATTTTTAAACTTCTTATCCTTGCTGAATCACATCATGGATAATACATTCACCTGAAATTTCTGTCCCATGCACTGGAATAAATGGAAAAAACAATCTTTGTTGGTAATACCTTGACATTCATTTTTAAAGTCTTGATCACACGTAATTCTAAATCTGTCTTTATGGTACGACATAAGAAATTCATTTCTTCTGCAAAGTCCATCAAATCATCAAATAAGCCTTTTATAAATAATTCATATTTTCTAGTCACTAATACAGAAAGGAGCAAATAAGTCCTTGAAGTTTCAGATCCAACAAGGACATGAACTTTATTGTAGGTGATAAAAAAAATTTTTTTTAAGTGAGATAATTTTGAAAGTATTTTCCATTAACCAAAGTAAGGCATATACTCATTTATCTATGTTAAATATAAGTCTATCTTCTTCAACAGTCAAACCTCTATGCAAGAAGAGTTCACCATTCAATGTGTTTTGTGACACTGGAGGAACCTTTGATTCAGAATGTCCCTGAGCTTGTCAAATCCTTTGTATTCTCTGACAAAGGGCATTTTTTTTGGAAAGTGAGTATGGTGCTGTATAGAGGGGCAAGAGCAGTGAAGAACTGATTTGACAGGGGAGATTTCTTGTATTTTTCACTGCATTTTCACTCTTTCTGTTATATTTCAGACACTCACTGCATTTTTATGAACAATGGGTTTTGTTGTTGTTGTTGTTATTTTTGTTGTTGATAATGTTTGGTACCAGGGATTGAACCCAGGGGCACTTAACCACTGAGCCACATTCTCAGCCCTTTTTAATATCTTATTTAGAGTCAGGGTCTCACTGAGTTGCTTAGCACCTCACTAAGTTGCTGAGGCTGGCTTTGAATTCACCATCCTCCTGCCTCAGGCTTCAGCTGCTGGGATTACAAGTGTACACCACCACACCTGGCTGGAAAGTAGTTTTTAATCTACAAACTTAAGTACATGTTGTCTATTTGAAAGTTCAGTTATTGCTTGGTCATTCAATTAAGTAATTTTCTGTTTTCACAGAACCAATTATAACTAGCTTTTAGCTTCTGCTGTTAAGTAGACTAGTATACTTAAGTTATCACTGCCTTTTCATGAGGAAACAATTTCACAGATTTCTTCCATGTGTAATAAGGAATATTTAGCTTCCCCAATACCAAATCTCTAATTAGTCAGGGTGCTCTAGTGAGATATGTACATAGATATATAAGAAGGGATTAATTGGGAGAATTGGCCCACACAATTATGGTAGCTAAAAAGTCCCATGACAGGATGTCTGCAAGCTGGAAAGTCAGTAGCATGGCTTAGTCCAAGCTCAAAGGTCTCAGAACCAGGGAAGCCAATGGTGTTAACTCTTACTCCAAGGCCAAAAGACCCTAACAATGGCCCAGAAGCAACTGATGTTAAGTCCTGAGGTCCAAAGGTCAGAAGTTCTCATGTCTTAAACAGCAGAAAAAACTTTCAGTTTTCTGTTTCTTCTCTCAAGGCCTCCAGCCTACTGGATGGTGCGCACCCACATTGAGGGGCACCTTCCCCACCTACTCAGATTCAGCCAGACTCAGGTATTAACCTCCTCTGGACAGCAATCTCACAAACACACACCAAAAATAATGCTTAGCCAAGTTTCTCAGTATTCATTTTACAACTATCATGGATATAACTGAAAATATATTAATCCCTTCCTCAGAATTCAACTTCCTATCCACTTATATAGTCTTTTTTTAAAAATAGAATTTGCCATTTTTCAGGATTTTTGGATTCCAGGATCTAAAAATTCAGAATTTAATCTTTCAGTATTATAATTCTCAGGATTTTAGACTTTAGAGGTTTTGATCTTTGGGGATTTCAACATCCAGGATCATAGCATTTGGGATTCTGACTGGCACTATTCATTTAGTGCTTTCTTACAATCCATGCAGTATCACTTTTGTATCATGTGACTTCTCAGAGAAGATGGTATGACTGCTTCATTACTTTACAGATGATTAATATCCTCAATTTTAAGACTTAATGATTTCATTTAAAACTGTGTTTAAACACATGAACACTAAAAGTACCAACAAGTTCAACCAGGAAAACACCATTTCCAGTTCCAATATCAAGCACTGAAGCATCCAGTGGAATCTTGTGTTTCTGCATCCACTTTATTAGTCGATTCATACTCTCTTCCCCAAACCTGTTAGAAACAGAATAAGTTACAAATAACAGATACAGAGCAAAAGTTACAACTCCAATTTATTTAAACTGTATATCATACCCCAAATTAAGTCTTTAAGGAGTAGAGTATTTGTGAGTACCTAAACTTGTCTCTATTGTTATTTAGGAGAAAACACCTTCAAAAACTCAAAAGAGAATAGACTAAGTTAATGTATTATTTATTAATATTTCTCTATATCAGCATTAAAACGTGAAAATGTCCCAAAAACTGCTATCTCAGACATCAGTATATGTTGATGGCTTAAAATTTTATTGCAAATTGCAAAATAGTACCTATGGAATGAAAATAATTTCCTAATACTCTTATCAACTTAAAACTGAGTCATGGGCTGGGGATGTGGCTCAAGCGGTAGCGCGCTCGCCTGGCATGTGTGCGGCCCGGGTTCGATCCTCAGCACCACATACCAACAAAGATGTTGTGTCCGCCGAGAACTAAAAAATAAATATTAAAAAAAAAATTCTCTCTCTCTCTCTCTCCCCTCTCTCTCTCTCTCTTAAAAAAAAAACTGGGTCATTAAAAAAGGAAAGAGATACTTTAAATCCACCCACTTAAACCAGATTCAACCCAGAATTCCCAAGATTTTTAGCCTTGGTTTTCTTTGACATAAGTGTACACACACATAGACATATAGTATTTTGGATCATAATTGATTCTTTTCTAACTCACCAGATTTCTCCTGTATCTCCATATTCTTGAAAAGTTTGTAGTTCTCTCTCATAGACAGCATCCCAACTATGTAAACAATGAAATGCAAAGCAAGATTCTAGAATTAAACTGTATTAAACTGTGAAGCAAATATGTTTTCAATATAATACAGTGCTACTTATGACAGGTTCAAAACATTATTGGTCTTTCCAGCGGTGACCACCTCCCCACGAGAATATGCCTCTCGCAAAGGATCTCCTTCATCCCTCTCTGGAAGAGAAGAAGTGGAAACACAAGAAGCAGAGCCTGGTGCAGAGCCCCAACTCCTATTTCATGGATATGAAATGCCCAGGATGCTATAAAATCACCACAGTTTTTATCCATGCACAAACAGTAGTTTTGTGTGTTGGCTGCTCCACTGTCCTCTGCCAGCCTATGGGAGGAAAAACAAGACTTACAGAAGGATGTTCCTTAAGGAGGAAGCAGCACTAAAAGCAGCCTGAATCAAGATGAATGGGAAAACATCCCAATAAACACATTTTGGATTAAAAAAAAATTATTAGTGTTACTGAATGCACGTTAATTCAATTTCATAATATACTTGAGTCAAAAGAATGAAAAGTGTGGGCAGCAAAGTAAGTTTACGTATGAAGAACTTAAAATATCCGTGCAAAATAAATATTAATTTTAGCTTAAAAAATTACAGAGAACACTGCCCAGGGATCTCTTAAGTCCCAGACCCATGTCCAAAATTTGACAGTACAAGCATAGGGTCATTACAGCATATTTGGTTTTCGATGTGCAGATATAGGATTTTCTACCAGTACAGCAGTTGCTCACAAAGAAACCCATCTGATAAAATCTGCTTAAAGATTAAATTTAATCTTAACTAAAGTTCTAAACCAATCTTTTTCCTCTGATGTCTCCACTTCGCCCTGTGAAAATTTAGTACTCCGCTTAAGTCTTCTCTCATTTTACATATACACCCCTATCATTTTCCTATACATCTCAAGAATCCCTACTCCCTCTTACCCTTCCAAGTTATTTCTCATCCTAACTTTTTTCCACATTTTCATTCGTCTAATAATTCACTGAACAATTACTGAACGTCTGTTTTGTTTTTTGCAGTACTGAGGATGGAATCCAGGATAGCTTTACCACCGAGCCACAGCCTCAGGCCTTTTCATTCTCCTTAAGTTGCCCAGGCTGGCCTCCAACTCGCGATGCTCCTGCCTCAGCCTCTGCTGGGATGGCGGGCGCGGCAGGTCACTTTCTCCGACGGCAAGCCGCCGCCGCCGCCTCCTCCCACCCCCGCCTCCTCGCTCGCTCAGCGGGTCTCCTTCGCCTATCCTCGCCGGCGCCTAAGGTCCGGACCTTCTCAACCCCAGGTCCCGAGGTGGTCCCTCGGCCCCTCACTCGCCGCCTCCTCACCCCAGGACCCCTAAATGGCCTCCCCAAAAGCTTTCAGAGCCCGTCCCGCACCCAAGCCCCTCTTGCTCCACGCGGGTAAACACGGGCTAACGGTCCCCGGGGGGCCCGGAGAGCCCTCCCGGCAACCCCCTCACCGCCCCAGGCCTCGCCGTCACGCCCCCACCCCCGGGCCCCGCCCCGCCGACCCCCGCCCGGGCCCAGGCCGGCCAGCGCAGTTCGCCCTCCCTATTCCGCGCCACACTTACTGCTCTCGGGTCCCCAGTGCCGACGGGACGAAGCCATCCTTCGCGGGACTACCCTCTCGGGACAGCGCCGCCGCAGCGCCGCCGCCGTCAGCGCCCACGCTCATCTCGCTCGGCGACCCAGTCGGCCGTTAGGGTCGCCATAGAGACGTGGCACGGGCAGAGCGGACGCCCGGACTTGGCACCTCTAGGCGGCGGGAGGCCGCCTTCTCCACTGCTCCGGGCCCGGCTCTGGGGCGCCAGGGGGCGGGGCGGGAAGTGCGGCTGCTTCCAGGCTTTTCTAGGTGCCCCCAGCACCGCGTAAGCGGGCAGAGTTTTGGCTTCCACCCTGAGGAGGTACTCGCTTCGTTTAAGTTTCGCGCGACCTCATCTGTAGACTGCTCTTTGCAAGGCAGCACTCGAAACATTGCATTTTGGAAAACGGCGGAAAAAGGAGGCCACAGAAACACCTAAAGCCGATGCTTCTCAACCCAAATGCTCATTACCTCGTAGCTGCACGTCTTGGGCAGATCTAGGAATGGTGTGGAACAGTTCCTCACGTTATCCGCTTTCAGCCACAAGGCCAATTTCGTTTGTGGCCGGAATTCTGGCTCGGAGTAAGCACTCTGACCATTTCTGACTTGATGTCATCCGTGGACGTGGGGTTTATGGCCAAGGAAATGAACTCCCTACGACTCTGGTAGTACACCAGCCACCAGGAGCAGTTCGTTGTGGCAGAAAAGGTACTGACCATAGTGAGTCAGGACGCCTGGGTAGGTGTCAGCTCTGTCATAACCGGGCACCTGGACTTGTCAAAAACCTCTGCTTCAGTTTGCCCACCATACCATGCTCCAAACAGATGGGGGACTTGTTCTACAAAATTGCTCCACGTGTGAAACTGGTTACGTGTGCCACTTGGTCTAGCTGCCATTAGTAGTTCCACAGTAAAATGCCAGAAAGTCTACGAGCAAAGAGTCTGGGATTATTTTCTGCAGTAAGAATGAAATATCTGTGGGCCAATGTCCTAGGCGAGGACCTCAGAGGCCTCCACCAAGGCTGCCTTCCAACCAAAATAAGATGTTCCCAAGGCTATGTTTCTGTTGCTTAGGCAGACAGAAGTCCAATAACAAGTCCCTGGAGGTAAACAGTGTCAACAGTTGCCTTATAGCTCTCAGAAGTCTGAATGTGCATACTGCCTAATATCTTAAGGCAACCACTGGTGGTAGCATAAAGAAAAAGGCAGATGAGAATCCATGTACATGGTGATTAAGGAACTTAAAGAGCATAAGTAACCTTATTACAGAGCAATAAAACCACCGGATACCATGGCCAATTGGTGCTGCCCTGGGCAAATGGTTGTTTTCATCTTTCCTAGACTGGATGCTAGAGAAAGCAAACTTGAGTGTGCTGAGTGGGTCTTAAAAAGTTGTAGGTGCCAATTAAGAAGTACTCATGACAGGTAAGGCCATCTTCAGCCTTAAGTACTAACAGTCTTGTTAGTACTTAAGATGTTTTGTTGTGTGTAATGAAAATTGTAAACAGTTGTTGGTATGGAGTCCTGGAAAAACCCATGATTTATAGAGTTCCTTCCCTAACTCCATGCAGGATTATTCTGGCTGTTTAGTTCCAAAGACTGTGTGGGGCACCACCTCTGATCACCCAGGGCAACAGGATTCTTGGTAGGAGAATGAGAAGTTCAGTCAAGCAAGCTAACCATCACCAGGGAGAAGCAGGAATGTACAAAGGAACACAGTCCTGCCTATTGGGTGCCAGTTACACAAGGCAGGAGAGAACTTATAGTACTTGGGGTTGCCTCTCTGCTTCTGCTTCTGCTTTCTGATCCCTGCAGACTGGCACCCTACTCAACCACACCTCTTATGAAACTGCACTTCTAAGAGTTCTCAAGCACTTCCCAGTTGGCACAGCTCAGGGTCAAGTTCAGGATTTTCCCTTTCCTGGCTCTGTAACAGTCAGTACTGAACAAACACACTTCCTGAAAAACCCTTCTTATTTTCTCACCACCTCCTGCTCTAACTTTTGAAAAGGGGTATTGGACATCAGCTTTAGAGTTGGATCCCCAGGTTTTGAGCCCTAGCCTGACCATGCATAAGCATGGGCAAATTTCTTAATTTCTCAGGACATCAGTTTGCTCATGCTTATGACAAGGACAATAACAGCACCTATCACATGATATGGCTTTAGAGAATAAATGAAATCAGGCCAGTCAAATCCTGCCTGGTAAATGCTCAGTAAATGTGAACTTGGTTTCTTCACCTACAAAAATGGGATTTAAAATGGGTCTACATCAGAGAGTTTTTAGATGAAATCAATATACTGTATGTAAAGAATTTAGAACAGGGTCTACATATATTCAGTGGTTAATAAATGTTAGCTATCATTCTTATTACAGGTTGAGCATCCCTAATCCAAAATGCCCCCAAATCTGAAATGTTGCACTCAAAAATTTCAGATTTTAGCTTGATGCAGTGATACATATCTGTAATCCCAGCACCTTGGTAAACTGAGTCAAGAGGATCACAAGTTCAGGCCTGCCTCATCAACTTAGCCAGGCCCTAAGCTACTTAGCAAGAGGCTATCTCAAAATAAAAAATAGAAAGGACTGGGGATGTGGCTCAGTGGTTAAGTGTCCCTGGATTCAATCCCTGATACAAAAAAAAAAAAAAAAGTTTCAGATTTTGGAGCATTTTGGATTTCAGATTTTTGGATTAAGGATGCTCAACTACTGAAGTCTATGCAAATATTCCAAAATCCAAAAACTCCAAAATCTGAACTACTTCAGGTCTCAAGCATTTCAGATAAGGGACACTTATCCTATAGTGATTTCCAATTACAACATCTGCCCTAGCTCCAGACTTCCCTTGCAGCTTGTTACATTAAACTCAATGAAACCAAGCTCACTTGCACCATCCCCTCCCCAGTCCCCATGCCTCCAAACACTCTCTTACTTGTTCTGTACACAGTTGGTGCCTGACCACCTACCTACAATGTCACCCAGAGTGGGTCCTTTCCTCCCTGCACAGTCTCCTCCCTCTCTGGTTTCAGACACTTCTCCATGCCCTACCTTCTTCTGACCACACAGGCTCACAGTTCACTGGGGCCATTAGCACCATTAGCAACAGCTTCCAAATAAACCTCCCTAGAACCATTTCAGCACTAAGCCCCTTGGCAGGCTCCAGTTCTACCTAGCTCTCCTCTGTTCCTCCAGAGAGGCCTCAGGATGCAACCAGCCTTCCTCTCCTTCAGTGCCTGACATCACTCACTCCTTTCCCTTCTTTTTCCTGCCTGATCACAGACTATGGAGTCAAGCAGACTTGAACTTCAATCACAACTTAGTTCATTTCAAGAATGACCTTAGGCAAGTTACTTAATTTTTAAGTCTGTTTCCTCAGCTACACCATGGACATAATCCAAATGAAACTGGACTGTCTTGTTCCCATCCTGAGACCCATCATCGTGGAGAGTGGCATTCCTGTGCATGTATGCTGCAGACATTCATTTTATATATATACAAATGGAATCTTACATTTGCAGTGTTTGTCACTTGCATCTTCATTTAATGAACTGTGGTAATATACTTGGACATTTTTTATTGTCAATGCCTATAGATCTCTCATCCTTTAAACTATATCATAATAATAGAAATGACGGCTAACAGCTGTTACGCCTTTGGAGATGGCCAATGTCCTCCCTTGAATGTAATATATTCCTTGCTTTACAATAATGTATTCCTTGCTTTATGCCCAAAGCTTCTCAGTTCAGATAGCCCACATTCTTTCTTGAATGTGCTTCTGCTTTCCTAAATCAACTTCTGTGTCTCTGAAAAAGAAATGAAGTCTAACAAACCTCAGGCTGTCACTAATCCAGGAACTGTGTTAAACATATCCAATCTTATTATCTCATTGACTCCTGAAAATAGCTATACAAGATAGACACTAGTATTATACTCATTTCAAAGATAAGCAAACCAGAGGCTGAGGCAGGAGTTCAAAGCCAGCCTCAGCAACAGTGAGGTGCTAAGCAACTCAGTGAGACCCTGTTTCTAAATAAAATACAAAAAGGGCTAAGGATGTGGCTTAGTGGCCTAGTGCTACTGAATTCAATCCCTGGTACTTAAAAAATAAAAAATAAAAAGATAAGCAAATCAGGGCACTGAGAAGTTGCCCAAAGTCACATGATGAGTGCCAAAACTGAGACTGGAACCCAATCGATGGGTTCTAAAGTAAAGCCTTCAATCGTAACCACTAATGTACATAGGCATGCTCTACCTATCAATATGGATGCTTTGCCAAAGATTTTCTTGAGGAAGAAACCAAGAGAGACTATATCTGCACATATAATACCAGATCCTAACAATTCTTCATCCCCATCTCTCTCTCTCTCCAAAGTTCAGAATCTCATTGAACTACTCATCTCTTCTTCCTATTTCTCTTTTTCCAAACTCTGCGAGTACATCTGGCTATCTTCCTCTTTCATCTTCTATAAACCATGTTGTTTCTTGAATAAGTAACCAAGGCACTTCCTTATTAGCAAGCCCACACTTTTTATCAGTTTTCTTCTCTCTTCATCCTCCTACAGCTACCTGCTGATCAACCAAGCCATTTTCTTTGGGACTGTCATACATTTTTTTTTAAAATTTTTGCATTACTGTGAATTAAACCAGGGATGCTCTGCCACAGAACTACAACCACAGCCCACCTGCTTTTTAATTCATTTTTTTTTTATTTTTGAGGCAGTGTCTTGCTAAGTTGGCAAGGCTGTCCTTGAATTTACAATCCTCCTGCTTCTAATTCTCAAGTCACTAGGATTACAGTAATCACCACCGAGCCCACCTTTTGCACCTTTTCATGCAACATTTACTCAATGATTATATACTGGGGGCTGGGGCTGGGGCTGGGGCTGGGGCTCAGTGATAGAGCGCTTGCCTCACACGTATGAGGCACTGGGTTCAATCCTTAGTGCCACAGAAAAATAAAGTTAATAAACAATTATGTATTGGGCAGCCTAGCTCTAGCAAGGCCCTGGGTTCGATCCTCAGCACCATATAAAAATAAATAAAGATATTGAGTCCAACTACAACTAAAAATTAAATATTTAAAAAAAAATGTTGTCATGACCTTTTGGGCTGCTTTGTTAAGAATAGATTTGGCAGAGAAGGAGTTAAAGGCAAAAGCCAGAATGAGGAGTTTCTCAAACCCATCATCACTGACATTCTCTGGAAGGGGATAATTCTTTGTTATGGATACTTTTCAGAGTGGTGGGCCCCTCCCCTGAGTTAAACATCAGAAAATGTCTCCAAATATTGCCAAGTGTCCTTTGAACAGGCAAAACTGTCACTAGTCGGGACTCCCTGAGTTAAAGGTGCAGGGTTTCTTGTTGTTTGTGTTGCTTGGTTTGGTATTAGGGACTGAACCCAAGGGTGCTTAACCACTGAGCCACATTCCCAGCCCTTTCTTATTTTTTATTTTGAGGCAGAGTCTTGCTAAATTGCTTAGGGCTTCACTAAATTGCTGAGGCTGGCTCTGAACTTGCTATTCTCCTGCCTCAGCTTCCTGAGTCACTGGAATTTCAGGAATGTGCCACCACACCCAGCAGAGGTGTTTCTGTAACCAGGAAAGGGATGATGGTGGTTTGTGTCAGGGTAGTAGATGTGCTAATGGTGAATTATAACATTCTGGATATAGTTTAAAGACTATGATAGCTGATCAAAACATAGGGTGTTAAGAGAAAGGGAAGTATCAAGGATGAGTGCAAGGTTTTTGACTTGAGTAACTGTCAGAAAACAATTCTGTTGGCAGAGCTTGAAAAGGGTGTGAGAAGCTGGGTATAGTGGTTCATGCCTGTGATCCCAGCTGTTCAGGAGACTGAGGCAGAAGGTTTGCAGTTCAAGGCCAGCCTGGGCAATTTAGCAAGAACTGATCTCAAAAATAAAAAGGACTGGGGATGTAGCTCAGTGGAGGAATGCCCAAGATTCAATCCCAGGTACAAAAAAAAAAAAAAAAAAAGAAGTGTGAGCAAAAGAGCTTTATATGAAATCAGTTTTGAACATAGAAGATTGAACAAATTGAAAATAATGTTAGTTCCTTCCTGGAGTTTCTTTTTTCTAACTTTTTTTTTTTTTAAAGAGAGAGTGAAAGAGGAGAGAAGAGAGAGAGAGAGAGAAAGAGAGAGACTCGCATGCCAGGCGAGCGCCCTACCGCTTGAGCCACATCCCCAGCCCTCTTTTTTCTAACTTTTAAATATATATGCTGAGAATTTAACACAGGGGTGCTCTACCATTGAAACACATTCCCAGTCCTTTTTTTAAAATTTTTGAGACAGGGTCTCCCTTAATTGCTGAGGTCAACCTCAAACTTGTGATCCTCCTGCCTCAGACTTCCTGAGTCACTGGTGATTACCACCACTTTGATAATTTTCACTGTTATTTTTTATTCTTCTTTCCATAATTTTTCATTAATTTTGTGTTCTTCTGTACCCAGAACTCAATTGCTTCTTTCTTCTTTCGCTACTACCACCATTCACTTTTTAAAAAGTGTATACCAAATTATGGTATTCAAAGTGTTTTCATATGCATTATTTGATCCTCACCACATTCCTGGGGAAAGGCAAGGCGCACGTGCACATGTTTATCTCCAGTTTCCAGCTGAAGGATTGAAAACCTACTGTGTACCACACTAACTACACAAAGGCTTCAGAGAGAGCACCACGTTCACTTCTAACCCCCGACCCTCGTGCCACCATCATCCCGAGCCCACCGTTCTGTCTTCCTGTGCCTTCTCCCTCTCCTCGGCACTTCAGTCTCAACCTTGCAGACGAGGTGGTGACATTAAAGTTGAAATCACATCTTGTCACTCAGGTGTCAAACCCGAAACCATTCAACTGCCTGAATCATCTCCCGTCTTTCATTCTTCAGCTCGGTAGATATTGGCTTTTAATACTAAGTTTCATTTGCCGAAGGGACAAACTGCGGGAAGCAAGGGCTGTACAGAGCAGCGGGTGTCCGAGGTGTGGCGAGATGGAGCCGGGTCTTTGCGACTCACTCTCCAGTGTTTTCCAGCGATGGCCCCGCCCCGCCCCGCCCCCGCCCCGCCCCCGCCCCGCCCCGCCCCGCCCCGCCCCCGACCCCCCCAGCCGCCTGCATTTCCCAGGATTCCCAGGGGCTGGGCGGCCGGAAGGCTGTGCGCCCTCGCGGGGCATGATGGGGGAGTTGGAGATTTCCATCATGGCGGCTTCCATTTCGGGCTACACCTTCAGCGCTGTGTGTTTCCACAGCGCCAACAGCAACGCGGATCACGTAGGTGCCGGGCCCCGTGCCGCGGCCGCTGGGGGGTCTTCGGCCTCCTTCTCGGACCAGCGCCCGCGGACAAACCGGGACTGTTTGCGCCTTACCCCCCGGGCTCCGGGGCCGGCCCGAGGGCTGGTGATCCAGCGGCCCTAGCCCCCGGCTAGCTCCTTTGCCTCTGATGGGCCCCTGCACTCGGCGTCCCGGGTCCAGCAAACCTGTCGCACCCGGTCCCCCGCATGTCAGGAGTCGCCTGGTGGAAACTGAGTGCCTGCCCCGCCCTGAGTCAGGCTTCCATACTTAGAGGGGCCCCGGGGTCGGGAAGCAGTCGAGAGAACAGGCTTTTAGTCTGGGGTGAGAGGCACTGAGCTCCACCCGCCAGTCTTAACAGGTTGTCGTGAGGTACCGCGAGTGAAACCATGGCCGTCACTGTTCAAACTTGCTAGACACGATTGTGTGTTTTCTTCACCCCTGTGGAAAATGGATAATGTAAACAAAAAATGTTAAATGCAGGTCTGTTTGCATTTCCTTGAAGTTGCATGTTTAGTTCCTTGTTGAATGTTCCAAGACCGCGGAACTAGTCCCAGTGAAATAGGGAAGTGACAGGCCCTGGTATGAGTGATCCGGAATGCTTAAGTTTTGTATCCCACAGCGGGAGCAGAGCCTGTTTCAGTGTGTTTATTTTGTGAATTGCCCTTTAATGTCATGGGCCTTTGATTTGAAATTCTTCGTGAAAACTAGATAATTTTTCTCTTACAGGAGGTGTTTAATTTGCCCACCAAATTTGAGGATTATTTTCAGTGATGTTAACATGAATGATTCAAATTCATTAAATAAGTGTGTGGGGTTTTTGTGGTTGTCATTACAAAGCAAAATGATACCTCTCAGGATGAACTGGATTTAGCTTGACGTCAGCAGTCTTACCTTCCATTAATAAAAACTAATTTCACAAGTCGTTCCATTTGTAAATTGAATGGAATTAAGTTACTGTACTGTTTCATCAATTCAATGCTGGTAGAGATTAACAATAGGAATATACACAACATAAGGTTTTTCCTTTTGTACACTGGCCTCTGATACTGTAGCCAACTATTTAATAATGTAATGCAGTGCAATATGTATGTGATTTGTAGTACTCCTACTGCACATAGACTATTAAAAATGGGTTCAGTGATGGATTCAAGTTTATTGTAAGAATAAGCAGCTATCTGTTGAAAAATGGAGTTTTGGGTTGGGGATGTAGCTCAGTTGGCAGAGTGCTTGCTTAGCATGCACAAGACCCTGGGTTCAATCCCCAGCACCACCAAAAAGGAAAATGGAGTTTTTCTATAAAGTGTGGTAAGATGGTCATTATGCTTAAACCATTATTAGTTTGATTTAGGAGCTGTTACCTTAATATCTACTCTGTGCCAGGCATGGTGCTAGACTTCATGGAAATTTTCACCAGTACTAGTTGTGTTTTATATGGCCATGCCACCATTATGTATGTGGAATGCTTGAAAGTAATTTAGCTTTTAAAGTTGAAATAAAACAGAGTTTACTTTCAAAATGCATACTTGTTTATCCAGGCAAGAAATTAATTTAAAATCATACATTACTCTGTAGAGCTAGGGTTAGCAAATTTTTTACCATAAAGTGCTAAATAGTGAAAAAAATAGTAATTTTTTAAAGATTTGAGAGCCATATATTTTTTGTAGCAACTACTCATCTCTGCTGTTACAGGGAGAAAATGGCCATAGGAGTAAATAAATGAGGATGACTGTGTAGCAATAAAGCTATGTAGACACTGAAATTAGGGGTGTACCCTAATTTCAGTGTCTACAAAGGGGAGGGAGGGTGTACCAGGGATTGAACTCTGGGGCATTCAGCCACTGAGCCACATCCCCAGCCCTATTTTGTATTTTCTTTAGAGACAGGTTCTCACTGAGTTGCTTAGCACCTCGCTTTTTGCTGAGGCTTTGAACTCTCTATCCTCCTGCTTCAGCCTCCTGAGTCTCTGGGATTATAGGCATGTGCCACCATGTCCGGCAAGAATTTCATTTAACATCATATAACAGTTCATGAACATCATTCCTATTTTTATTTTTCCAATCATTTAAAAATTTACAAACCATATTTATCTTGCAGTATATTAACAGGTATTGGGGTGGATTTATCTCCCACTGTAGTTTGTCTATTCCTACCATAAAATAATAATGAGATAGTCCAGACCAGTCACACTTGACTTTAGAACATTTTGATGTCACTATTAATTTATGTAACTGTTTCTTATACTGAGGAACATTATCATTGCCAGAAAAAAAAAGCAGGACTCCAAGACCAGACATGGTGGCACATGCATGTAATCCCAGCTATCTGGGGGACTGAGGCAGGAGGATCACAAATTTGAGGCCAGGCTTCGCAGCTTAGTGAGACTGTTTCAAAATGAAAAGAGTTGAGAGTGTGGTTCAGTGATAAAACACCCTTTGATTCAACCCCCAATACCACCAAAACAAAACAAAAAGGCAAAACAGCAAGTTAAATTTGAATTTCAGATAAACAAGAAGTAAATTTTATGTAATACTTAGATTACCTGTATTCTAAACATTATTTGCTATTTATCTGAAATTCAAATTTTACTGGATGTCCTATATCTTTTTTGCTAAATTTGGGAGCCCAGGACTGTAGAAATCTAGGAATCTAGCTGTGTTCTTAAAGTATGAAGTTTTATGGGAAGATTAAGTTGATTTTTTTTTCACTTCAGTTAAAATTTTTTTTTGCTTGTTACAAGATGAAGCTTTTTGTAGTGGGAACTCAAAATTGAAAGACTTTTCATAGGGTAAGGCAAGCTTATTTAGTTGGTGTTTCTCAAACTGATAGTCGTGGACATGGGTCTGAGAGGATTTTTTTTTTTTTTTAAAGAAATCTAGTTACCACTCAAGTTTAAGAAATGCTCTTGGGGCTGGAGTTGTAGCTCAGTGGTAGAGCACTTGCCTAGCATGTATGAGGCCCTGGGTTCGATTCTCAGTACCACATTTAAATAGATGAATAAAATAAAGATCCATCAACATCTAAAAAACTATTTAAAAAAAATAAAGAAATGCTCTATATGTGATAATTTGGGATTTTAGAATATCCCCCTCCCCAAATCAAATAAAAAGTGAGGCTATAAAACATCTCTTTCCTCTCATTCCCACAGAGTTGCACTTCCTGCTGGAAATGTTTTAAAAACTAGGAAGCCTCTGCAATTGATTTCATGGATCAATCTAGAATTGAAGAGAATGTAGTACAAGGATACATTGATTCAACTAGTTGTTGAGCACTTACTAGTTGTTAGGCATTGTAATGTGGTGATTTAGCAGTAAACACGCACAAAATACCTGCTCTTATAGAGCTTATATTTTTAACAGGGAAAGGCATTTATTTACTTCTATAAATGTCTAATATGGCAGAAGATTTCTTTTCTTTCTTTTTTTTTTTTTTCATCCTGGATGGAACATGCTAAGTAAGCACTCTACCACTGAGCTACAGCCCCAGCTCAGATAGTGAGAAAAAGCATGTAGGGTAAAGGGGACAGATGCTGTTTCCCTTGTGTGTTTGGACAAAGCATATCTGATGAGATGCCATTTGGGTAAAGACCTGAATGAAGGAAGGGGGGAAGCCATGGCAGTATCTGGGGAGAGAGATGCCAGGACAGCTGATCAGTTCTTCCTTTCTATGGGAAGTTATTCTGACATGTGAGGTGTATCTTCTCCAACTGTGCTTGTTCTTGTGCAACAAGTACTAGGACAGTAGTAATCCAGTTCAGTTGTGGTGATGGGCATTCTCCAAATGTATACATAAATTATGCACTTATTTTAAAAACTCTTTCATGTGAATTATATGAGTTTATTTACTGAAATTCTAATTTCTTATGCCAGCCTATTTAAGTGCACTTAATTTCCATTATATGAACTCTCCCCCAACCTCCCTCAGTTCCCCCTGCCACTGGGGATGGAACCCAGGGGTTCTGTACTATTGAGCTACACCCCCAACCTTTTAAAAATTTTCTTTGAATAGGGTCTTGCTATAGTTGTCTAGGCTGACCTCGAACTTCCAATCCTCCTGCCTTAGTCTCCTGAGTAGCTAGGAGTATAGGCATGCGCTACTGGGCTCAGCTTGTATTAACTTATTTGTCTTTTAATCATTAGCAAGGGTTTTAAAGCAATGAAGTAAATTGTATGATGTTTCAAGAAAACAACCTTTAGATAGTTCCGCTTCCTAAGCTTTTCTGACATTGTTTGTGAGACTTAGTAGTAGGATTTAGGTGATAAATCCCCCCCCGCCAAAAAAAAATAACAGAAGATTTCAGGGATTAAAATTAGATTTTATCTTGTTATGAATCCTTGGCAAGCTTATTTGAATTATTGATGAAATTATTATAAAATTATACATCCTAAATTCCTAATTTTAGTAAAAAAAATTAGTATTTAGCCTGTGACTGTTTTCTTTTGTCTCTTTTAGGAAGGATTTCTGCTGGGAGAGGTAAGACAAGAGGAAACCTTTAGCATCAGTGACTCACAAATCAGCAACACAGAATTTCTGCAAGTAATCGGTAAGTAAATTTATCACTGACCTTAGAAATATCCTACTATTATTTTGTTCTTTGGCTCTTAACTGATTTTAATCACAAATATTAAAAGAATACATAAAAAAATAAAAATATTAGCCCTAGTGGCATATTTTATGTTACTGTAAGCTTACAGTGTATAACTTAAGTGTAGGTTTCCTGTAGAACTATCTTTACTCACCATCTGATCTTTTACTGAATCATTATGTGACCCCTTGATAGTCTCTTCAAAATCACAGTGAACCTCAAGTTTGTCCTTTAGGCTCTCCCCATTGCCAGTGTCACCTCATATTATAACGAATGGATGTGTTATGATGGTCCTTCCTAAGAGGATCTGACTTTCACACTTGTTTACAAGAGATGTTTGCTCCATTTGCACAGTCTTCTGAGGGACACACTCAATAGTCCCTTTTGGGGAAGGTTGCTGGGGAAGAAGAGGGAGTGTTAACAAATGTACCCACTCTCCTCAAATCAGTTTCCTTTTGGTAGATAGAAATTGAGGTCCTTTCAAATATACTTCGAGCAGATCATTAAGCAGCACATCCTTATACACAGAGCAAAGCAAGGGGTACCTTCATTTTCAGCAGACACTTAATAAAGAACTTCCATGTGTGAGGCTTGTGCTAGGCACAGAAAGGAATACCCAGATTCAGCCCTGCCTTCCAGAACTGTGGAGAGTACACAGAAGTACCTGATAGTGCAGGATAAACTCTGTAAGACAGAAAACCCCATAAGTGTCTGAAGTTGAGAGAAAAACTGCTAGTGGGGAAATCATTAAGGACATCTTGAAGGAGGTGAAGTTAGGGCTAGTGGGCTGTATCTTTAGGGGAGCCCAGCAAGGAAGAATAAAACACACATGACATCTGACCTGTTTCTGTGTGACTGAAACACAGGATGTTTGAAGATGAGTGATTTGTGGTTTGACATACTACTGGTGGGCTACATCACATTGGGACCAAATCATCAGTTTTAGACCTGTTCTGATAGCCTTCTAGTGCATGGATTGTGAGGCAGAGTGAGGATTGAGCTGGGGTTAGAAATGGGGAAAACCAAGTGCCTGAACTGTAGTCACAATTGTAAAATGCCACTCACCACAACACTGCCCTGCTAAGAAAATTCTTGTTATATATACAGAGTATAGTCAATCTTTCATTGAGGGATTTTGTTTTTGTTTTGCTTAATTCTTTAAAATTCTAAAACAGAATTTTGTTTTATAGACCATCTACGTAGTGATTTATTATTTCCATATGGGTTTTCAAAATTAATCTGGAAAATGAAAGTTAAATTGCCAGATATAGTTAACTAACAGCAAAATCACATTCCTGATGAATAGTCTATTTATTTATTTATTTATAATAATTTTTTTAGTTGTTGATAGACCTTCATTTTACCTATTTATACGTGGTACTGAGAATCAAACCCAGTGCCCCACACATGCCAAGCAAGTGTGCTACTACTGAGCCTCAGCCCTAGCCCCTCTAGCTATTTATTTTTAAAGAAACAAATGGTAATTATAAATTTTCCATTCAAATAATAATTAAAATTCTATGTAGGATAATATTCTGATACTTTGGGGCTGGGGATGTGGCTCAAGCGGTATCATGCTCGCCTGGCATGTATGTGGCCCGGGTGGATCCTCAGCACCACATACAAACAAAGATATTGTGTCCGCCAAAAACTTAAAAAAATATAAATGTTAAAAATTTCAAAAAAAAAAATATTCTGATACTTTGTAAACTTTCTGGTTCTTCTTTTTTTTTTTTTTAACTTTCACTTTATTTATTTTTATGTGATGCTGAGGATCAAACCCAGTGCTTCACACGTGCTAGGCAAGCAGTGTACCACTGAGCCACAACCCCAGCCCAACTTTCTGGTTCTTGACCAACTTCCCTGGTATCATAGAGAGAAATACCCATCAGTAGAGAGTTTCAGTTAATAAAGTGCCAAGACAACCATTTTTTGCTGTATAATATTTAATTATTAGCTATATTCAGTATGTTGATTAAAACAATTCTAGATCTCATGGACAGATTGTTTGCTAATATATTAAATGTATTGTTACTATTTTGACGTTTTTCTTCTAAAAATAAATAAATATTTGAAAACGTAAACCAAGGATGCTAGAAAACCTGTTTGAAAGTTCAAACATGAGGTTGAGTGTCATGGTAGTATTCCCTACTAGGATCAGGATATTTTCTAGTATAGCTGGCCTTCCAGGATAAGGTGTTTTAAGTAAAATAAATTGGTCAGATTTGTTGCTTATTGAAAATGTCTAAATCCAATTACAGGCACCTTTTACCTTACCCTTTGCAATAGGGAGGATTTTATATAGAATATCACATTTTGAACATAGAATGACTGCATCTCATTTTGAATACACACTCATTTAAGAAGTTGTACTAATTCATTTCAATCAGAGCTGTTTACCATAGGAATGGTAGGGAGGAGGCAGGAACAGAAAAATGTCCTCAGGTAGTGAGGATAGCTATTAGCAAAACTCATTGACAGTAATAGAAGGGGGAAGATGAGGAAGTGTTCAACTCAGCAACCAGGAAGAAAAACAAGAATAATGTAGCACCTAGTGAGAAGTTTTAACAGGATCTTCATGGTACAGGAAGAGTCATCTCCTGTGTGGATTTGCTGTTGAGGTATGGAAAACTGGAAGTCCCAAGTAAAGCTGCCCAGCCTTTGCCTGCTTTCCAAGGTCCACCTGTCACTTAACATGTCCCCTAACTTTGTTTCATTCTATAGCTTTGTGGAGTTTGAGATCAACACCCTGTTTTTTCCCCATGAAGTGCTTAGTGTTACACAAAATCTTAAGAAAGCTTTAATTTCCTGCAGCAAATACCACATGGTATCTATCTAGAGCTAGGCAAGCACTCTACCACTGAGCTGTCCCTAGCCCTGGAGCGTGTGTTTCTAATCTGAGTTGTAAATTATGAAGGAAACTGCTGGGGCGGCTTGACAGGAGTGTGCATTCAGAGTTCAGAACTTACTCCAGGGATTTTATTAAACAAAATCTCTTTCCTTTAAAGCAGAAGATAGGTTTTTCTTTTCCATGAACTCTAAGTAAGATTTTTGCTACAAATGTTCTGCATCTCTAACGGTATCTCTGAAATAAACTACAGTGGTGTGCTGGATCATTGTTAGTGATGGAACAGGGAAATACTTCTAGATAAGGTTTTCTTATTTGCATCACTATATCAACACCATAGGTAGACAAATTAATTACCTTCTTTCCTGTGGAAGTTTTGCATTTATGCATGAGTTTTGGCAGCATTAACTCAAGTACAGAAACTACTTGTTTTTAAGGCCTTAAAGGCTGTAGTTTCATTTGTAGTCAGGTAAAGTTGCTCCCTAAAGTGAGGCTGTGGCTTCTTAAACAGCAGGTGATTAATCGTCTAAGAGCATATGATAGAATTGAATGGTCAGTGAGTCTCACAATCTTAGGAAACCCAGCTCCTAAGCCCCCTGAGGAGCTTGGAGAAATGTTCACTCTGCTGACTCATAGCAGCTTTTTAGAAGTTGTTAGTATCTGCCTTATAAATGACCATCACTCTCAGCAATGACCACTTTGAAAGGGTTAATAGACTTCCAGAATTCCTTCCCTTTCAAAACACCTGGCCCAAGTTGTCATGAGTTGTTAGTTGATTATTAATGGTAGAATGATTAAGGCCCTTCTCTCCCTAAGCTGTCCTCAAAGCTTTTATCTAATTTGATTAAATGCTTCCAGTCAGTGATTACTTTTTTATATGATTCTTTGTTTAAATAGGTAAGATTGAATAAGGCACACAATAGCTGTGAGTTCCTGAATAAGAGCTTTCAGATGTGTGCTCATCATATGCGGACAAAGGAAAACAGAACTTTCGTTCTCCAGTCTACTTTGTTTGAGAATGTGTCTCTGGGTACAACTGCTCAGAAGCCACACTGCCTTCCCTAGTATATACACAGCACCTGTTTGTGAGAGGAAGACTGTCTTTTTATTGTCTGAGATTTTTTAGTTTAAAAAATCCTGAGCTATTTGATAGCTGCCTGTGTCTTACATGATCAACTGAAATGTATTCCTCTTTCTGATTACAGAAATCCATAACCATCAGCCTTGTTCAAAACTTTTTAGGTAAGCCATGTCCTCCTTTTTTTTTTTTTAATTTCAATTTTAGTATTTTGGGTACCAGGGATTGAACCCAGGGGTGCTTAACCACTAAATCATATCCCCAACCCTTTTTATTTTTGACACAGTGTCTCACTAAGTTGCTCAGATTGGCCTT
Source organism: Spermophilus citellus (assembly GCF_964194105.1). Taxonomy (NCBI): domain Eukaryota; kingdom Metazoa; phylum Chordata; class Mammalia; order Rodentia; family Sciuridae; genus Spermophilus; species Spermophilus citellus. Next base: position 90,879,242 of record NC_138195.1, read on the forward strand.
GAACTTGTGATCTTGCCTCAGCCTACAGAGTTGCTGGAATTACAAGTGGTACCCACCTAGTGGCCACATCCTTCTTTAAGAAGAGTTTAGCTCTCATTAAAAGGATTGATTAAAAACAAGTGAATGAGCTGAGAGAAATTAAAAATGTTCATCGGTCAACTTAAAAATCTAAGGAAAGGAACTTGACACAATGGCATGCACTGGAGTCCTGGCTACTTTGAAGCTGAGATAGGAAAATTGCTTCAGCCTAGGGGTTTAGAACAAACCTGGGCAACATAGCAAGACCCATCTCAAAAAAAAGAGAGCAAGGAGGGCTGGGATTATGGCTCAGTGGCAGAGCACTTGCCTAGCACGTGTGAGGCACTGAGTTTGATCCTCAGCACCATATAAAAATAAATAAAGGTATTGTGTCTGTCTACAATTTTAAAAAAAGGGAAAGGAAACATAAAACTTTCCTTTTCTGTTCATTTAAGTTAATATATTGCCAGTTCCATATTGTAACCAACTAAAGGACAAAAATAGAAAAAAAAAAAAATGGGAAGAGAAACAATCAAAACAGAAAGCAGGGCTGGGGATGTGGCTCAAGCAGTAGCGCGCTGGTCTGGCATGAGTGCGGCCCGGGTTCGATCCTCAGCACCACATACCAACAAAGATGTTGTGTCTGCCAATAACTAAATAAATAAATAAATATTAAAAAAAAAAAAAAAAACAGAAAGCAAACAGCAGTGAGCTATATGGAGGAAAAGGATGAGAAAGAGGAAGTTCAGTATTTTCCATACATTGGATTTCTCCGACACCACTACCCAGGCCTCTGTCTTCTTTCTCAGCCCAAACCCTTCCACCTGATGGCTGGTATGATCTCAGCTTTGGGTTTCTCTAAATTTCCTGAGGCCTGATTCCCCCTTCCCAGAAGCCAGGCCAGTGCTTCTTCCATTTGCTCATATGGAATGCAGTGAGCACCTCCGTTTTCTATCCCTAGGGCCCTTCTTTATGGTGATTGCTATATGTGTTCCCTGCAGATTTCACCCTGACCACACCCTGCATCCCTTACATCCAAGCACCCCAGGGGACTTGTATCATGTTCACCCCACACATATATACCCCTACCATTGATTGTTTCAGAGTATTATCAGCATGCAAGGTGACTACCTACAAAGAAAACCTCAAAGTAGCCAAGAACCTCACCTCTTTTAGATTCACCCATATTGTAAAAGAAGTGTAGGGAGCTAGATGAACAACCATGGGTTCACTGAAAAAAAAAAAAAAAAAAGCAAATGAAATCATTCAGGCCCAGCCCATATGTTGCCTCTGTCTGGCCTGTGGAAGTATCTGATCTGGGCCTGTCAGAGCTTTTTTTGGTACCAGGAATTATACTCGGGTGCTTTCCACTAAGCTACATGTCCAGCCCTTTTTATTTCTTATTTTGAAAAGAGAGTCTCACTAAGTTGCTGAGGCTGGCCTCGAACTTGCAATCCTTCTGCCTCCCAAGTCATTGGGATAACAGATGTATGCCACTCTGTGCAGTTTCTGCCTCACCTTTCTGAGAAATTCTTTAAAACACTCTAAGCAAAGTAAAACCAGAACAAGGATTTGACTGAGTTTAATTCAGAGATTCATCATTCTTTATTTATTTTTTTATGTGGTGCTGAGAATGAAACCCAGTACCTCATACATACAAGGCAAGCGTTCTGCCACTGAGCCACAATCCCAGCCTCAAGATTCATCATTCTTTTTTTTTTTTTTAAAGAGAGAGTGAGAGAGAGAGAGAATTTTAATATTTATTTTTTAGTTATAGGCGGACACAACATCTTTGTTTTGTATGTGGTGCTGGGGATCGAACCCGGGCCACACGCATGCCAGACCAGCGCGCTACTGCTTGAGCCACATCCCCAGCCCCAAGATTCATCATTCTTTTTTATTTTTTTAATATATTTATTTTTTTTTAGTTTTCGGCGGACACAACATCTTTGTTTTTTGTATGTGGTGCTGAGGTTTGAACCCAGGCCTCACGCATGCCAGGCGAGCGCACTACCACTTGAGCCACATCCCCAGCCCCAAGATTCATCATTCTTAAAGCTGAAAGAAACCATAGAAATCATCAGTCTCTTTCAAACTCTTTGTCTTGTTAAAAAAAAAAAGAGTTAGAGACCAGATAGGCTGTAACTTGTCCCAGATCCTACAATGAGATATAAAACTGGGGCTGGAGCTGCTGTTTTCTGATTCCTGAGTCAGTGTTTTTCCCATACCTTGAACTTCTTCCTGTCTTTAGGGCTTGGGAGGAGGACGATGGTGTGCAGAGACCCATGAGCAGAAATAGAAAAGGCCGGCACATCAGTACATCTGGGTTGCTCACCACAGGAAACTGGTCATGTTGGTCTTTTTTTTTTTTTTTTTAGTTATACGTAGACATAGTACCTTTATTTTATTTATTTATTTATTTTTATGCGGTACTAAGGATGGAACCCAGTGCCTCTTCCGTGCTAGGCAAGTGCTCTACCACTGACCTACAACCCCAGGCCCACATTGGTCATTTTGAAAGGGAGCACATTGACACTACCCAGGTCTGGCTTCAAATTCCAGCCCTTCCATCTCCTAGCTCTGTGATTGGAGCAAATCAGTCAACTTCACTCTCTTTTATCTACAAAAATGGGAATAAAGTTTGTTGAATTATTGAGCTGAACTCATATCTCCCGGCACTGAAGCAGGAATGATGAGAAATGACATGAGAAAACACGTGGCTTTGTGACGTGAAGCATTCAGCCAGTGTTCGATTCCCATCTTCATGTCTCAGCAAATGAAGTATTATCTTTTTTTTCCAAAAATAATTGATACTTAGAAAAGAAGAAAAGATGCCACAGCCATTTGAAGCCTCATGTTTTAGACTGACTTGCTATCGGCACCTCCCACATGTGGAAGTGATATCTTTTGAATGTAGCAAACTCTTGAGTAGTCTTTGATATAAAAAATACTATGTATTAGAGAAGTATTTAGACAGATTATCACTCTTTGTATACCTTTGAAGGCAAGGAATTATATATTTATTAGAGTTAGGTGTCCCATAGACATCTGTAGCTAAGCATGTTCATGTCATGGTATTATGGAATTTTAATAATTATTTTTCCTCTTTTAAAAAAATAGTTTTTATGACTACGCAAGCAAAGTTAATGAAGAGAGTTTGGACAGGATTCTTAAAGATCGGAGAAAGGTATGTTCTATTTGTTGCCCAGTCTGATATGGGAATAGTTCTTTATTTTAACACCTAAACTTAAAAACAAACATAAAATGCAACAGTGAAGAGTCAACACTGATATGAGAGTTCTGTCACCTTAAGCAGATTCTAAAGGTAATTTGCAATTATGGATGTAAAACAATGGTTACAGTATATTGGTAGAAGAAAATTCAGTGTTTATAGTATGATTCCATTAGGTAAAAACCAGAAGAAAAAAGTGAACTATAATCTGGAAAGTTAAGAATAGTTCAGTTGGGCTGGGGTTATGGCTCAGTGGTAGAGCAGTTGCCTAGCATGTGTGAGGCACTGGGTTCAAACCTAAGCACCACATAAAAATAAATAAACAAAATAAAGGCATTGTGTCCATGTGCAACAGAAAAAAAAATTAAAAAAAAAAAAGAATAGTTCAGTTGATCTAGCCATGTGTGGTGGCACATCCCTGTAATCCCAGCGGCTCTGGATGCTTAGGCAGAAGGATCTGGAGTTCAAAGCCAGCCTCAGAAACTTAGTGAGGCCCTAAGTAACATAATAAAACCCTGTCTCTAAAATTATTTTTAAAAGGGCTGGGGATGTGGCTCAGTGGTTAGGCTCCCCTGGGTTCAATTCCCCAGTACCAAAAGAAAAATAACAAAAAGTAGTTCAATTGACTCTGGTGATTCATTCTTTCTATTGTATAATTTAAAAAATAATTTGGCAAATACTTAATACAGTCTTGTAATCAGAAAAACTATTTTTAAAAAATGTAAATTGCAATCAAACATCTTTGGATATGTTTAAATTTGAACACAGATGTTTTTCCAAAAGTCATGTATTTATTATTTCCATCAACATACACATGTGCTGTTCTGGTTGTATATGGTAAGCAAGTCTGAATAAAACGGAAAATGAACCAGATTTTACTGCTGCAGTATTGTCTGATGAGTTTTTTGCTTTGAGATATTTCAGAAAAAAATAGATTGGTTATTAAACAATTAGAGGGGAAAAAAAGTACCAGTGAAAATCCTTAGCTTGTCAAACAGAGAGCTAAAATGCCTTTTTTATGGGGCTGGAGAGAGGCACTGGGGGTTGAATCCAGGACCTTGCATAGGCCAGGTAAGCACTGAGGTGCACCAGCCAACAATATGCTTTTGTTGAAGGGTTTCAGGAGTAAGTGCAGTTAGATCACATCAGCAGCCTAGTGCCACTGCTGGGTACATTCTATACCATGTAAAGGAAGAAAGAAAAGCAGGGAAAAATAAAAGAAAGAATAGGAAACTTGGAAAGATATAGGTCTGAGGACAGGAAAAATGGCAGGAGGTACACAGTCCTGGTGGTCCAACCACGCTGCCTGCCCACCTAGCAAAGGGTATTAGAGTAGCCTCGGGCCTCTCTCATTTTCAATGGTATGCCCAGGGGCATACATTCTGGAATCTCCCAGCAGTTCATCCCTCATCTCTCAGATGTCACTTTACTTCCTCTTTCATTTTTATATGGTAGATTGTGAGCCTTTATTATGCTTTCTAAAATTAAAATTTTTTCCATAGAAATTCTTATTGGAGCTTTAAGTAGTTTTAAAAATTTTAAGTGATAAAAAGGACTAAAGAAATTGATAGGAAATTCACAAAAGAAAAAAATGTACAGACAGCCAAGAAGTCAGTGAAAAGATGTTCCACTTCAGTCAGCAAACAGAGATTGAACCAGGTGAGATGCCATTTTTTGCCCATAAGATTGGCAGGAGAGTAAAAGGATTGATAATGGCCAGTACTGAAAAGGTGAGGGACATGGGGAAGCAGCAGCTGGTAAATGTAAGTTGACATGATGGGAGGATGATTTTATGATAACAGTTTTAACTATACAGTCCCAACTCTAGGAATCTGCCCCCACCCCACCCCGCAAAAAATTAGTGTACCTGAGCACAAAGATGGAAAGAGCTGTCATTTTTAAACAGTTTAACTCTGTTCTGGGTCATATTCTATGCACTCTTCATGTATTGACACACTTCATCCTTGCAGCAGCTCTGTAAAGCGAATTTTACACTTGAGACAAACAGGGTTAAGTGATTTTGTTGTTAACGGTGGAGCCAAGGTGTAAACCAGACAGTCTCTTCTCTTGGTCTGGGGTACAGGATGTTTGTTGCTTCAATGGTGAATAGTGAGGGGTTTTTTTTTATAATTTTATTTTTTTGTTGTTGTTGTAGTTGGACACAATACTTTTGTTTTACTTATTATTTTTATGTGGTGCTGAGGATTGAACCCAGGGCTTCGCCACAAATCCCAGCCCCAAATAGTGAGGATTTTAAAAGCAACCTGAACATATACCAGTTTGGAATGATTAAGTCAGTTATGTTGGTACCTCCTTATTATGGGATTCAAAGCAGCCATTAAAAAGAATAAGGGAGGGTCTTTTTGTTTTTGTTTTGTGGTACTGGAGATCAAACCCAAGATCTGTTCATGCTACGCAAGCACTCTACAGTTAAGGTATATCCCCATCTTTTTTCACTTTATTTTGAGACAGAGTCTCCCTAAATTGCTTAGGATGGTCTTGAGTTTATAATCTTGCCTCAGCCTTGTGAGTTATGGGTATTGCAAGTATTCACCATCACACCCAGCTATGAGGGAGGTTTTCATTTAATGACACAGAATGATCTCTAAGTTATGTCAAGTGAAAAAATGTGATTTGTTTATTTTGGGGGTGATTTTTTTGTTTGTTTGTTTGTTTTGGAGCTGCAGATTAAACCCAGGGCCTTGTGCATGCTAAGCATGTGCTTTACATCCCAGCTCCAGGAAAAAGCTATAATACAGTTTGAGCCCATTTTATATATAAACAAAAGTCTAAGGTGAGAGTTCAAACACAGAGAAAAAGATCTGGGAGAAAGTCATCCAAACTTAGAAAAGGAAGAGTGGGGAAAGGGTAGAGATGCCTCTAATGAAGAGAGACTTTGGTTTTTTTAATGATCTTATATTTTATAATTGAAAATAAATTGGAAAAAAGAAAAGGACTCCTCTGTTTAATCTTTTCTTTTTTGTTTTTTATTTTCTGTGTTTAATCTTTTCAGTAGAGGAAGTGACACACTTCAAATTAATTTAGGGATTTTTGAAATAGGATTTGCTAAAGCAGGGGGAGTGGCACACATCTGTAATTCCATCAATTCAGGAAGCTGAGGCAAAACATTCGGAAGTTCAAGGCCAGCCTGAGCAATATGGCAAGATCCTGTCTTAAAATTTACAAAATAAGGCCGGGTGCAGTGGCACACTCCTGTAATCCCAGCAGCTTGGGGAGGCTGAGACAGGATGAGTTCATAGCCAGTTGCAGAGCACTTGCATGTGTGAGGCACTGGGTTCAATCCATAGCACCACATTTAAAAAAAAAAAAAAAAAAAAAAAAACAGTTGTACTTGGCATGCTGTCCAAGTACAACTACAAAAAAATTAAAAAAAAAAAAAAAAAAAAAAAAAAAAGCCAGCCTCAGCAATAGCCAGACACTAAGTAACTCAGTGAGACCCGTCTCTAATAAAATACAAAAATGGGGCTGGGGATGTGGCTCAGTGATTGAGTGCCCCTGAATTCAATCCCTGGTAACCTCCCCCCCCCCCCGAAGTTTACAAAATAAATGAATAAAATAGGATTTGCTTGTTTGAGACACAGTAGACCATTCGTTGGTTATTGTAATTGACTGCTTTTCCTGGAACCAAGAGTTAAAGTTGAAAGTTGATCTGCTTTATTTTTATTTTATTTTATGGAACTTTGTGCTAAAATAAATGTTTGTTTTCTTTGCAAAATATATGTTTGTTGCATTCCTTACATTACTTGGAAATTATGTTCTGTTTTTCATGAAATTTGTTGAGAGCAGGAACTGTGTTTTATTTCATTGTATTTCCTGTGCTACTTGTAGAACTCTTCAAGGAGTGGGGGTTTTTTTTGTTTGTTTTGTTTTGTTTTGTTTTGTTGGCAGGGGATTGAACCCAGGGCCTTGTGCAAGCACTCTACCAACTGAACTATATCCCCCACTTCTAGAAGGATTTTTTTTTTCAAAAATTCAAATTTCTAGCTCAAAAGCAGTAATGATGTATAATATTTAGATGACAGAAAAACCTTTATAGTTGATTCTAATTTGGATTATTTTTCCCCCAGAAAAGGCACTGAGTTATACTTTTACCTCAAAAGGATGGTATACTACCTCCTAAGGTGCATTTAAAATGTTGGGGTTGAGATAGAAGCGAATATTGTTGACATTAAGATATCCCAGTAGGGACAGTATAGTCAGGGGCTGATTCGATATTTTGTCAGAGTCCATACTGTGTTTGTGAAGTTTCCATGGGCTTTCAGGTTTAGGCGAAGGCCAAACAGCAAGGGAGAAGGAGGACTTCTGTCTTCCCAAAGCATCAACTCTGAAATCAATAACAAGAAGCATAACAGCCATCCTAATATCCTTAATGACCAACATGGCACAAGCTAAAGCCAGTAAATGTGCCTTTCATTGAGGTAGTTGCTTTGGCTCCAGAAAATGTAAGTGAATGTCAAAAAGAAAGAAGAAAGTCTGTGTGGAAAAGCAACTATGAAGCATCAGCCGAGATGAAATGTAGGGAGAGAGAGCTGTGATTCTTCACCATCATCTAAGAGGTGCTTTTTAACACAATGACCTAGTTTCTCAGTAATCTTGCAACTAGTTTGTCTGTTAGCTCTAAGAGGTAGAATTGTAAATACCAATAGTATAAATTAATTTGGCAGCTCATTCTTCATTGATCAGAATGTCAGGAGAATTAATCAGTTTAAAACTTTTGGCAAATGTCAGATCATTTTGGTTACTATCAGTCAATAACTGACATAAAGTTCCTGCTTCTTAGAAAATACAAACAAATAAAAACAGTGAGAATCAGCATCACTGAAAAGCACTATTACTTATCCTATAGTCACTTGCAAGGTTCTGTTTATCAGTGAGTATTTTGTGAAAATAGCCAGTGTGCTGAATGCCGCTAGTCTTTGCAGGGGGACAGAGGCAATATGAGTCGTGCCCCAGTCCTGCAGAGGAGTTAGTTCCAACAGTTAATATAGAGGATTGAGTGTTGGAATGAAGTGTACCATATTCTCGTACATTGATAGCTCTAGCCAAGAAAACTACTTTTACCTTTTTCATCATGTTAACTAACTCAGAATTTGAATCTTAGTTTTGCACAACAGGAGACAGGCAGCCAAGTTCCACACTTTGACGGTCACTCAGTTGTATGACTTTGGAGAAAACAATTCTTAGAGTTTACCTGGAAAGAAAGGAAGATTTGGCACAGGAATTCAGCAATAATTAGTTTACTTTCTTTATATGAACATGGTGCCAGAATATGATTTAAATTTACTATTAATTTAATATGACACTAATGGTTTTAAACTACCTTACTACTACTTCTTTTTTTTTTTTTTTTTTAACCAGGGATTGAACCCAGAGTGCTTACCCATTGAGCCAGATTCCCAGCCCTTTTTTATATTTTATTTAGAGATAGGGTCTCGCTGTGTCAGCCTCCCAAGCCTCTGGGATTATAGGTGTGCGCCACCATGCCCAGCCTCTACCTTACTTTTGTGTTTGTGTGGGTGAGGAGTACCAGGAATTGAACTCAGGGGCGCTGGACCATTGAGCCACATCCCCAACCCTATTTTGTATTCTATTTAGAGACAGGGTCTCACTGAGTTGCATAGCACCTCATTTTTATTAAGACTGGCTTTGAACCCTTGATCCTCCTGCCTCAGACTCCCAAGCTGCTGGGATTACATGCATCCTTGCTTCTTAAAACATAATGTTTAGTCAGTTTATTTCAAAGCACAAAGCTTTATGAAGATGGTTGTTCTAATAAAGGATTCAGTTGTTTCTACAACAGAGATTTTCGAATGTCAGTATGCAAAAGAAAAACTCAAGGAACTTCTCTGAAATTCAGAATCCTGGCTGTATCCTAAGAGGCTGATTCTACAGATTTGGGTGGGCCCAGGAATCTACATGTTGACATGCTCTCAGATGTTTCTAGAGTCTGTCTTCTGGGTATTCAGAAGGTCACATCCTGAGACATATTCTTTTGAGAGTTTAATTCATGTAGCTAGTTTAGTTATGTTATAGTTAAAGCTGATAAAGGTAAACTTTTAAAATAGGTTTTGGGGTATAATTGGCATACAGTAAACATCACATCTGTAGAGTATATGTTTGGTCAGTCTGATATGTGTACACACCCATGAAGCTATCACCTTAATTTAATAGTGAAATACCCATCACCTTTACAAGTTTTCTCATGCTCTTTTCTAATTTTTCTTTCTTACCTCTGGCCACCTCCAACCTTGTCAGCCACCAAACTACTTTATGTCACTGTGAATTAGTTTTCATTTTCTGGAATTTTATATAAATAGACTTTTTTGCTGGGTATAGTGGTGCATACCAGTAATCTCAGCTCTTTGGGAGGCTGAGGCAGAAGGATTACAAGTTCCAGGTCAGCCTCAGCAATTTAGTGAAACTCTGTTTTGAAATAAAAAGGATTGAGGGTGTAGCTCATTGGTAAAATACCCCTAGATTCAATCCCTAATGCCAAAATAAATTAATAAAATAATTTTTTAAAATTGATTCATATACTTACTTTGGACCTAGCTTTTTTCACTCAGGGTAATTAATTTGGGATTCATCCATGTTGTAGGTGCCAGTAGTTTGTTCCTTTTTATTATTACGATATTCCACAAATTGTAGTATATCCAATATTGTTATTAATATTGTGAATATACCACAATTTGTTTATCTTTTCACTTGTCGATGGACAATTGGGTTGTTTTGAGTTTGGGACCATCACACATAAATGTTTGAACATTTGTGTACAAGCCACAAATTATATATGGAATATATAATTAAATCTGTAAGATTTCATGTAACGTTTAATACATTCTTTTTTTTTTTTTTTTTTTTTCAGAAAGTTATTGGGTGGTACAGATTCCGGCGAAACACACAGCAGCAGATGTCATACAGAGAACAGGTTATCCATAAACAGCTTACCCGCATCCTTGGTGTGCCTGACCTCGTCTTCCTTCTCTTTAGCTTCATCTCCACTGCCAACAATTCCACTCATGCTTTAGAATATGTTCTCTTCAGACCAAATCGCAGGTAAAGAACATTTTCCCACCAGCTTTACATAAAGAGAAAGATGTTGACACAGTAATTGAGATTGATGACTTTGAAAATGTGCATTATAGTGCATATTACAGCATTTTTAAAGAAAAGTTTTTATTATTCTTGTTAACTAGTTCTCCTTGTAGTTAAAGAAGTTTGTTTTCCGTGTCAGTTATTCCTGTAAGTTAAAGTGGTTTGGGATCAATAAACATTAGCAAGACATGTTTATCATGCATAAATTCTTACAGAAGTAAAAATAAATCATCATTTGCTTCTCCATAATCCATTATGTTAAAATGCAGTTTTATTGCTTCAAGTAATTTTAGAACATAGACTTCAAAGACAAAATTGTAAAATTGATCCACCTACTGGTTAATGAGGGTTTTGCATTGTGAACTTGTTAAAGTGAGAAAAACATATAATTATATGATCATGTTTGCCTGTAAATTGCAGAAAGCTCTCTCTCTGGAAAGTCCCATATAGTAGAGTAAGTTAAATTGAGATCAGTGAAAATAATCATTCATTGTGAAATAACTATTTACAAGATTTCCCTAATTATTTCATAGGTATCTCTTTAGCACTTTTCAGTTGATATGGGGATGCAGAAGGTATATAAGATATGACCTCTGCCCTCAAGGAGTTTGTAGTTGAGTTTCTACATTAAGGGAAGAGAAAAATTGCTAATTCATGCCTCCTTGAGTTGTCCATAGAAGTAGGTGCCCCTGACACCTTCCATTAGTTTACCAATGTCAGAGACTAAGAATCCTATTGCCAAGCCCCAATCTTGTTATATTTATTTTGTTTATATGATGCTAGGGATAGAACCCAGGGCCTTGTACATGCTAGGCAAGCACTCTACCACTGAGCTATGTCCTCTGCTCCGAAAGCCCATTCTTGAAATGGCTCTTTTAAATCTAGGCAAGGTGGCTTATACTTGTATTCTTAGCACTTGGGAAACTCAGTCAGGAGGATCTTTTGAGCCTATGAATTTGAGATTAGCCTGGGCAACACAGCAAGAGCTGTCTCAAAAAATAAGAGTGTACTTTTAACACTTTCTTTTTTTTTTTTTTTCCTCAATTTTCCCCATAGGTATAATCAAAGAATATCACTTGCTATTCCCAATCTAGGCAATACTAGCCAACAAGAGTACAAAGTGTCTTCAGTGCCAAATACTTCTCAGAGTTATGCCAAAGTTATTAAAGAACATGGGTAAGTTGAAAGATAAAATGAGAGTTTTTTTCCTGTTGTTTTATCAACAATAATTCTTTTATTAATAATTTTTTTAAAAGTGTAGAGAACTATAAAACCAAGTTTGTTATGACTGAAATTGAAGAATGCAGAAAAGTAATTCTCTAGGCCACCACCACCATTTATCAAAAGTTTATTCTTATTGAAAAGATAGTTTACTGGGCTGGGGATATAACTCAGTTGGTAGAGTGCTTGCCTCACATGCACAAGGCCCTGGGTTCATCCCCAGCACCACACATAGACAGACAGACAGACAGACAGACAGACAGACACACACACACACATATCAACATAGTGGATAGTCCCAAATTTCTTTATAAATTTTGCTTATATCCTCCTCTTGTGAGCAAACTATGCCACTAACATAGATCAAACAAATTTATGTCTTTCAACAATGTCAGAAATATTGAATAATAATAAATTCACAAGTAATACCACGTTCAAAAAAAAAAGTTTACTGTATTTTTATTTATTTATTTTTTAAATATCTTTATCTTGTTTATTTATTTTTATGTGGTGCTGAGGATCGAACCCAGTGCCTCACATGTGTGAGGCAAGCGTTCTGCCACTGAGCCACAACCCCAACCTTTACTGTATTTTTAAAAAAATCATCTGTGACAATTTTTTTTTTTTAATTATTGATACAAAAGTTTGGATAGGGTATGTGTATTTCTCAGGTTCTAAATGCTAACCATGGGAAGGTGGGGAGGGAAAGGAGAAATACATACATGTATGACTATGTAACAACACATCACACTACCATATATAATTATAACGCACAATTAAAATATATTTTTTTGAATGTGTGCATGTGTGTATATGTATACAAACATTTTTAAAAATAAAACCTAAATGTTTTCACTGAAAAATGTATAGCTTTTATTATATTTAGTTTTGCTATTGTGTTCTTTTTATTTTTCTTCTGTAGTTCTAGTGGTATGGGCATTGTCACAGCATTTTAATTAATAAATTATGCTAGGGGCTGGGGTTGTGGCTCAGTGGTAGAGCACTTGCCTAGCTGGGTTCAATATCCAGCACCACATTAAAAAAGAAAAGAAAAGAAAAATTATTTTTAAAAAATTATGGTAGAAATGCCTTTCAGATTCATGGCAGTTTTAGTTACTTTGTGGCATATCTCTTCTCTTTTCTAGTACTGACTTTTTTGACAAGGATGGAGTGATGAAAGACATCAGGGCCATTTATCAGGTTTATAATGCACTTCAGGAGAAAGTACAGGTAACTGATGGATTTACAAGTTTCATCTTATTTTTACTGCTCAAATGCTTTTTAATTGTATATTAATTTTTCATTATGTTCTAATTGACAAATGAATTATGGTTCATAAATGAGAATGTGCTTTCCTAAAATAATATCCGATCTGTAGAGTGGTTCCTCCCACCACTTTCCACGACCTGCATCACTCATGTGCCTGACCTGGAGACACTCATGTACATTATCAATACTTCTGTTTTAAATCTTTGTGACCCCATTTGTAATCCTGAGTTGGTTGGTTGGTTTTGATACCGGGGTTGAACCCAGGGGTGCTCTATGTCTGAGCTATATCTCCAGCCCTTTCCATCTTTATTTTGAGTCAGGGTCTTGCTAAGTTTCCCAGACTGGCCTTAAACATGTGATCTCCTGCTTCAGACTCCCAAGTCACTTTGATTACAGGTGAGCACCAGCACAGCTGGCTATAATAGTGTTTTTTTCCTAGGAAAATATATTCCAAGTTTAAAGAAGGTTGCTAAGAACACAGCCTTCTCCATCACTTAAGCTCTAAGTAGAGACAACATCAGAAGCTACCTGTAATTCAACACAGCTCTCCTTCCTTGGTTCTCTATCTGGTAGGAGGATCACAGTGGAGCCTGTCATTCCTACTTCTTCATGCCACAAATATTTGTGGAATTATCCCAAATGAGCTAGATACTGAGCTAGGTGCTAGTGGTACTTTCCCACATTCTTTCCATCGTCCCTAATGTGTTCTTAAGAGTAGTTTGCTTTAAAATCCTAATCACGAAAGAACCTTTGGACTTGCCTTGAGGACCAGAAGGGAAGTGGAAAGTTGAAAAAGCTCTCCTAGGCCTAGAGAAAGCGCAGTTTTAAGAAGAAGCCTCCAAGGAATAGAGAGGGACAGAGGCAGCATCTGAAGGAGTGGAGAGCACAGTGAGAGCAGCCTGGGCAGAGAGTGTGGAGCCGCTTTCAGCCTCTCTGCTCACTACCCCTTGCACTGAGGGAACACTGTGCATGCTCACTCATGGCAGGCCTACTTTCTAGAAGTCTCTGGTATTTCTGCTATGGAAGGAATGTGCAGTGGAAAACAGCTTTTGTCCTGAATCCATGACCATGCCCTTTTCAGACTATCAGCACTGGCCAGAGGACTTCAAAAAGCTGTTACCCATTTCCTTGTTAATGGAGGAAGGCCAGCTCTGCAAACACTGATAGCTCCCAATATTCTGATTATTAATGGTGAAATATATAGACACAGCCTCAAATATTAAACCTTGACTTGGAAACTTACTTTTTCCAGCTTTCCCTCATTATAATTATTTTCTGTTAAATAAATCTGTCTTATCTGATTCTTGATTATTGGTTATAAATAAAAGTTTAAAGCATCTCATTCCTGTCTTATCTTTTGTTCTTCCTTTGTACATTAGACTGGTACCAAAAATTTTCTTTTCATTTCAATAAAAATGATTAATCAAGGGAAAATATTGTATTTTTCCCATGTTACTCATATTTCTCAAGAATGGTCTTCAAATTAGTAAATAAGTACAACATTCATCTTTTGGGCTGTCACAGTCTTGTTCTGCATACTTGTTTGCTTCCTAATGACCTGGGCTCTTCCTAAGGTTGTAACAAGGTTGAATTTATGGACAGCCTCTTGCTGGGTTTGAAGTTAACCTTTCTCTTGTAACTTTCTCAGGCAGTGTGTGCAGATGTAGAAAAGAGTGAGCGAGTTGTTGAATCTTGTCAGGCAGAAGTGAACAAATTAAGAAGACAAATCACTCAGAGGAAGAATGAAAAGGAACAAGAAAGAAGTAAGTTCTTGTTAATTTTACCATTCAGGGGCTGGGGTTATGGCTCAGCAGTAGAGCACTCGCCTTGCAGGTATTCAATCCTCAGCACCACGTATAAATAAATAAAATAAAGTTATAAAAAAAATTTTACCATTCAATGTCAGGAAAATGTGTTGTTTTAAATATGGGTTATGCATTCATTGATGTGAGTCCTACACTCAGCAGGCTGCACATCAGATCAGTGCATTGGAAGAGGGCATTCCCTTCTCATCAGATTTTCTGGAGGGAATTGCTCTTTTTCACAGCATCTGGCTGAAGTCTCAGAAACTGGAAGAAAAAGACAAAGGATGGTCATGTGTGAACAAATGTGCACCAGTGTGATCTAGTACAGGGACTGTGATGGTGCTATTTAGTTAACCTTGGCATCCTGCAGGTAGGGATAGCATCCTGAACTCATTATAGCCACATAAAAGCGTACCTAAAATTTTGTGACACAATATTTGATTCATGGGGTCATTGTCAGCATTTTTGGTAACTGTGGATGAGTGGACACCTTAAAGCTAAGGAACCAGTGGGTAGAATGAAAGTTAGGCTCAAGAATCTGATCATGGCAGCATGGTACTATGATACCACCAGATTTAATGTTCATACATAAAATTTATAAAGTATGGTATCAAGTATAAAAGAGCATAAGTGTAAAATTTATAAAATATGGTATCGAGTATAAAACAGTATCAAGTGTAAAAAAGATAAGTCTGTGGCTAAACTTTTTAATTTAGTAAAAAAATATGTAAACCAATTAAAATGTAATACGTACTTCCAGAAAAGGATATCTGATACATTCTTTCTCTTAATTTTTTCTAGAAATAATCAGAAATGCAGGCAGGTATTTAGAGGAGATAAATCAATATCAAAATAGTTCAATAAATTATGGTATATTATATATATACATATATGATATAGATATATAAATATATAGATATATATAGTACCTTATAGCTATATGCAGCTAAAATTTGTCAAGTTATTAGAAAACTAAAAATTTTAAAGATTATATATAGATGTTGGATTATTATGCAGCTATTGAACTGAATTTGGGTTAATGTCCAATATATAATATATAATCTTATATCTTTTATATATGTGTATGTGGTACATTTTTTTGCTTTGTTTTGTTTTGGGTTATTTTGGTGGTTCTGGGGATCAACCCAGGGACCAACACGGTTAGGCAAGCATTCTACCACTGAGCTACTCCCCCAGGCTCTAAAAAAAATTTTTTTTTTAATATTTCTTAGTTGTAAATGGACCTTTATTTTACTTAACTTATATGCAGTGCTGAGAATCGAACGAACCCTGTGCCTCACACATGCTAGGCAAGTGCTCCACCACTGAGCCACAACCCCAGCCCCCTCTAAAAAATTTTGAAAGACCTTGTAGATGGATAGATGTGGGCCATTTTTGAGCATTCCTAAAACTGGTAAAACTGTGGTTCAGGACCTGGAAAATCAGCCACCTAAACTTAGGACTTTTAAACTTGTAAGATGAAGGAGTTGTGTAAGTGCATTGTTCCTAGTAACTGTATAAAAATATGGTATTTGAAATGAGACTATCAAGAAAAAGTCCCATGTTTATGTGACCTGGAAAAAGCAGTGAAAATGGTTTAGGTTTCTTCCTTTAGAGCCAACGTTTTAAACACAGTGAGCAACGAGTGGCCGAAACAGCACAGGATCTGGAGTGAAAGCCTGTGTTCTATGTCTCAGAGACCCACTCCAGTCAGATTTGTCAGCCTTCGTGGAAACAATGATGCTAACGAGAGGATGACCCTTCAGGTTGTTTTGGGACATAACTTGAGTTAATGTATAGAGAAGTATCATATAAGTTATAACATTATGCAGTTGAAAAATAGTGGTAACAATCTATTTTGCTGCTTCACTGCTATTTTCCAGAATATTCAGGCTGACAGTGTAATGCCTTGATGAAAAGCTATGAAAATAATAGAAAGTATTAGAATGTTCTTCCTATTTTTACCCAGGGCTGCAGCAGGCAATGTTCAGCAGACAGATGCCATCTGAGAGTATGGAGCCTGCGTTCAATCCTCGGATGCCCTCTTCTGGGTTTGCAGCTGAAGGTAGAAGTGCACTTGCAGATGTGGAGCCCTCTGATCCTCCTCCCCCATATTCTGATTTTCACCCAAACAATCAAGAGAGTACTCTGAGCCATTCACACATGGAAAGGAGTGTCTTTATGCCTCGACCTCAAGCCGTGGGGTCTTCTAATTATGCTTCCACCAGTGCCGGACTGAAGTACCCTGGAAGTGGCGCAGACCTTCTTCCTTCCCAAAGAGCAACTGGAGACAGTGGTGAGGAATCAGACGACAGTGATTACGAAAATTTGATTGACCCTACAGAACCCACTAATAGTGAATACTCATATTCGAAGGATTCACGACCCATGACACATCCCAGTGAGGATCCCAGGAACACTCAGACCTCCCAGATTTAACTAAACAAAAGAAACTCTCCACTTAGCACTGTTTTTCTTAATTGCTTATTGAGAGTTTGTTGAGGACTTCATCTGGGTGGAGAATGGCCTTCCCAGATGGTGTGGATCACGAGAGGAGAGTCCTCGAATGCAGGACTTGTAGGAGCCTCTGCTGGTGGTCCTCGCCTTTGATGCAGTGCACAGGTTTCATGACAGAATCACTAAGATAATCAAATTGTCCTAATTCTGGTGCGATTCATGGATGTACTGGTAAATTTAGGCAAAGCGAAACTTATCAGTATAGTTTCTGTTCTTTAAATTGGAAATTAGAGACTAAGCACAATTTAGTCTATAAATGTTCTAATAAATCAAAAACTTACCTCTTGCACTATCATGCCTTGAAATTTACTTTTTCAAAGGGAAACAAGTTTAGCAGCAGCAGCCTTCAAAGAACTTCTTTCTATGATGAGCCAAATTCATCTTTGCCAGAAAAGAAATTTTGCTAATTCCAAGAAGCCTGATTGGAACAAATCACATATACCTTCTCTTGTCTGCATGACTTTGTGAGATTGAAAGAGAAGGCTTTGTTTCAACTTTTTTCTACTAGCCTGATATGTATTGTCACTTAAAATGGTTGCCTTTAAAAAAAAAAAAGTAGAAATACTAATTACCAGTAAGTAATCATCCAAATAAGTATGTCATAAAATAAGTACTTTTTTTTTTTTTTTTTTTTTTTTTTGGTGGGTGACAGTGACTGCTGTGTTGCACTAGCACATTATGGTCTCTGTTTTGGAGTCTTAGAAGAAGTGGATAACAGCAGTGGATAACAAAAAGGAGTTGGGTACCAGACCTGAGTTTTATGACTAACAGTTTCCAGACACAGTGGATTTAGCTGAGTTCATATGTAAGAGATATAACTCATTTAGCTCTTCTGACAAATCCTAGTGTTAGTTTTATTTGTGGAGGAAAAACATTTAATTAACTGGGAATCTTGGTAAATAAAGATTCGTTTTAAATCTGAATAACATACTTTTTTTTAAATTGCCATTTGGGGGATAATTGTGGAGTGTGTAGAAAAACTCTGTTGGGATGCACTTATATTTTTATTTAATTACTGCGTTTTCTAGTTTTGCCCAAAATGTGTGAAACCACTAAGACATTCATGAGTTATGTTGGGCGCCTGGTTTGGAAATGGCAGGACCCACTGTTTATGAGGACTTTAGCCCATGAAGTTAATACTGGGAGTTAAACTGCCTTTACCTTGGACTAGTTAAAACCTGTAAGAATAAGAAAATTGTTAGAAAGACTTAATTAAATTCCATTCGAAGAGCACAGTTTCATTTTATAGGGTAGGTGTTTACTCACTGAGCTCCGGTTCTCAAACTAAATTAGACAATAGAATATGGACTTTAAAATGAAATGCTGAAACTGCCATTCTTTGGATGTGCACTCTGTGGGGTCTGTATTTTAACTGCTGTCCTGGTCTTGCTGGCCTTATGCCACTGCCATTTGATTTGGAATGTTGCAGATCACTTTATCTGCAAATGCGTTCCTGTTTTTATCAGCTACCTACTAGCGGCTTCAGCACCAGTATGAATTTCATTTTTATTTTCAAGTGCCATTGCCATCTCCTCTGTTCAGATTTTGACATTCAGGAAAATATTTTTATTTTTTATGCCATACTGAAATCTACATTGTATATCTGACAAAGCAGTTAAATGTGACAATAAAAACTTATTTAATCATGGTGCCATTGTTTCAATGTCTGTCTCAGCACCCAGCAAGGTCTTGCCTCAGTAGACTCATTCTGGCATTTCATGGTAGATAGTAGGGTTGTTTCTTTTATTTTATTTCTTTTTTTTTCTTTTTTTGGTAGATGGACACGATACTTTTATTTTGTTTATTTAGTATTTTTATGCAATGCTGGGGATTTAACCCAGTGCCTCATGTGTGCTAGGCAAGCACTCTGCCACTGAACCACAACCCCACCCCAGATAGTAGAGTTTTTAAAAGACTATTAAAACTCATTTCCAATGTCCATATGGACTTTTTGCCAGACAGGTTTTAGGAGAAATCCAAAAACACAATTTACTAAAATAAAATGTTTATATATATCAGCGGCTAAGGCAGAAGGATCACAAGTTGGAGGCCAGCATCTGCAACTTAATGAGGCCCTAAACAACTTAGTGAGACTCTGTCTCTAAATAAAATATAAAAAAGGGCTGGGGATATGGCTCATTGGTTGCGTGCCCTTGGGTTCAATGTCCGGAACACTGCCCTGCCAAAAAAAAAAAAAAAAAGTTTATGTTGATTTCAAGAAGAGTAGGTTGGGTACCAAGTTCAGTTCAGTTACTAGAAAACTAAATATCAGTTGAGTATAAAAGAGTCTTAGAAAGTTCCCCAGAAGAACTGCTCATGTTGGAAGTAAAAGTGACTCCAGTCTTAGTCATCCAACAGCTGAGGTATAGAGATCTTGGTACTCTGGAAGCATTCTTGGGAATTGTGTGTTCTGGATTCTAGGGAGCCATTACAGCTGAATGATATCTCTTCCAAAATCCAAGATGTCTGTTTTCAGCAGGATCTCCTCCAACTATTTGGAGGAAAAAAGACTGGATTCTTTTAACTTACTTAGAAGTCTGGAAATGCTTAAAGACATGTTATAATTGTTTTTTCTGGAGTAGGAACAGCACATAAAAATCTCATCCCCAAATATTCAGGATATATATTTTAAAATTCCAGACAGTGGGACATTAACTGCTTCAATTAAAAAAAAAAAAAAAAACTGTCTTAGAAACCCATACTTTAAGGAAATGAAAAAAAAAAAAAAAGAATCTGGGAGAACATAAAATAGAAATACAGTAGAAATAGTAAAGGTTATTAACTACCTCTGGATCTGGTTTGCCTCGACTATAGGTTTCACTTCAGTTACTAAAAGATCTTCACTCTTTTACAAGGTTCTGCTTTGTCTTTCCCACAGCAAACTTGAATTCTGCCAGACAGGAAGCCTGAAGGCAAATGGCCCTGCAAATGTGGTACCAATAAATAATGGAAAATGTTTACTTTTCGACTTGATGACAAACAGATTTCAAAGATGTCCTGGGATTTGGCCTGTCTTCCTCTTTACAGTGATTTTTGTGATGTCCTAAATAAGGCAAGAGTCAGGATGTGAAATACATCAGATCTGGTTACTTGGGGTTTCTCTGATCCCTGGAAATGGTTATTGGGGCACCCTCTAGCAGGAGGCCTTTGAACATCTACAGAGAGATGTTCCCTCGAATGCCAGATGTTACCCATGGTCAGAATACAGAAAAACACTTAGAAGAAGCTTTCCGTATGCAAAGATTTAGCAAAAGGAAGCTCATTGCAGCATATTTCTAATAGCAAAGAAACAAAATAACAGTCATGCTGATGATAGCCAAATGGTTAAATTTTGGTTCATTCCCCACACTAAATAGTCCTTGTAGCCATTAAAAATATTAAAATATTTCTTGACATGGAAAGATGATTTACAGATTCTGAATGAAGAGATACAGGTTTCCAAATAGTGTGTTACATATGATCTGTTTGTGGGGAGGGAAAAAATTAATGCAGGGTTTTTTGTTTGGTTGGTTTCAATGGTACTGGGGCCACATTTCCAGTCCTTTTTGCTTATTTATTTTTATTTTGAGACAGTGTCTCACTAAGTTACTGAGAGTCTTGTTAAATTGCTGAGGCTGACCTAGAACTTGGATTCTCCTGTCTTAGCCTCCCTCATCTCTGGTATTACAGGCCTATGCTACCTTGCCCAACTTATAAGATTGTTCTTGATAGAAAAACCATTTAGGTCAGGTAGAGTGGCCACACCTGTAATTTCAGCTACTTGGAAGGCTGAAACTGGAAGACCATAAGTTCAAAGTCAATCTGGGCAATTTAGCAAGACCCTGCCACAAAAAAAATTTTAAAAAGGGGCTTGGGGTTGTGGCTCAGTTGTGGCTCAGTGGCAGAGCGCTTGCCTAGTATGTGTGAGGCACTGGGTTCAAATCTCAGTATCACATAAAAATAAATAAATGAATAATAAAATAAAGATCCATCGACAACTTAAAAAATATTTTTAAAAAATTTTAAAAAAGGGCCAGAGATGTAGTTCAGTGGCATAGCCCTTGCCTATTATACATGAGGCCCAGGGTTTGATCCCCAGTACTGCTAAAACAAACCTGGAAGGATACTTCCCTAAGTGTTAAATAGTGTTGTCCCTGGGTCATGACAGTAAGAGGAGTTTTTCTCCCATCTTTTACTTATATGCCTTTTCTAATTTTTTGGTAATAACTTTATACAGTAAGTCCTCAGAAATGGTGGTCATTGATTATTTCATGTATATCACCCTAGAGGTGATTCTAGAAACATTCCTACTTCTCTGGGTCTCTTCAACACACTTCACTTGCTCAGATTTGTGATCAATAAAGAATCAAACTGGTTGCTGCCATTAATTTCCCTACAGTACCACCTTTATCTCATTCCCAGGTAAAATCACAGACGTACACTCTGTTTTGCATTGATTTTTTTTTTTTCTAGTAAATCTGGAGCCAATTCAACTCTTCTTAGGTCAGAATTCATTTCCTAAATTTTCAAGAAGCACTTAAGAAAGGTCTTCAGAAAATGAAGGTGATTCAAAATTAGAGGAATTATGGTATTTTCCAAGGGCAAGGTGCTTACTACAACATGGATGTCTGGAGTCCAAAAATGTAAGAACGATTTCCTTGATCTTGTAGATACTCCCTTTGCACGATTTGTGTGTCCTGCCTGTTATTGTTCTTTAACACAGTACCCTTAGCTGCAGGTGGTGGTGGCACATGCCTATAATCCCAGCAACTAGGGAGGCTGAGGCAGGAGGATCATAAGTTTAAAACCAGACTCAGCAATTTAGTGAGGCCCTAAGCAACTTAGCAAGACCTTGTCTCAAAACATAAAAAGGGCTGGTGTGTGGCTCAGTGGTAGAGCACCCCTGGGTTCAATCCCCAGTACACTCCCCAAAAATATTTTGGATATTTTGGACTGTGTGAAGTATTAGAAGATGTCAGTCCTGGTTAGTTCAATCCACATATTGACAGGTCTGGGAGGCATTTACTTGTTTGGGACATTTGCTGTGGCCAACCAATTGTAGTTAATACAGCTGGGTCCATTAGGTCTCCACTGATTACAAACAGATGTGATTTAACTGTAATAGGATATGGGTCATCCAAAAAACCTTTCTGACAGTTTTGAAGTATGAATATAGGAGGAATTGGAGAACAGTAAGTAACTACTCTTGAAAAATAATAAGCACAAGTTAAGAACCCTGGCATACACACGATGGGAAGTTAAAGAGATGGATTTTTATGCAATTGGACTCCTGAAAGCATTCTCCATTTTCTCAGTCTGACACAATCCTCCCCATTGTTCAAGGGCAGCTCAAGTGTTACCTCCTTTAGAAAAGTAGGACTCACTCAGAGGATTGTACAACCTGATAACCTCACTTGTACTCCATGCAGCACTAGACCCAAGCTAGAGCTAGACCCAGTGTGTCTTCTGGGAGGTGGCAAAGCACAGAGGGCAGGACAGTGACCAAGGCATCCCAGAATTCCCAGAGCCTGACACTCAGTGGGTGTCAGTGGGTATCTGTTGCTTGAGTGTTAAAATAGGAACAGTAGTAAAAGGAGTCAAATAAACCAAATTGCGCCTTAGATATATTTGCTCCTGAAGAATTAGGCAATGAGACAAAGATAATCATGTGGAGAGGTTTCTAACACAAATTCTGACTTTATTCAACTGCTCTTGTATTGAAGCCTTCTTGAAAAGTCCTACCTGGGCCTAGTGGGGCCACTAGGCAGTGTAGCAGGGATGCCTTGTATTCCAGAGGAACTCTACCCCATGTTAGCTGTGGCATCTGGAGAACCTCCCCAGCCTTTGAGGGCTTTCATTAGCTTACCTATCCTGCAGCATGGTTGAGGGAATTTATGAGAAATGTATGTAAAAATGTCTTTGCAAACTGTGATGCACCAAGTACACAATGATTGGCAGCTGGCCCAGCCATGTGTTAGTGGCTTCCAAGTTAAAGTGACCTGACAAGCCAAGATCATCATCTAAAGAGATTATTGACAGCCCCTGAAGGAATCTTGAAGGGCCAGGAAAGCAGTCCCCGGAGCAGCATTTCTCTCATTAACTGCGCTTCCTCCAAGGCCATATTGGGGTTCTGCCAACTGCATTTGAAACCAAAAACTGATGCAGCTTGCAGAATTGTCTGCTGTGTCAGGACAGGAAATGGGTGCAAATGATATTACCCAAAGAACAAAGCCTACCTTTGGAAATAACCATTGTTGGAATGGGGCTGTGGCTCAGTGGTAGAGCACTTGCCTAGCATGTGTGAGGCACTGGGTTCGATTCTCAGAACTGCATATACATAAATGAATAAAATAAAGGTTTATCAACATCTAAAAAATTTTAAAAAGAAATAACCATTGTTGTAGATTTCATCCTTTCATGATTTTTAAAAAATACTTGTGGCCTTTTACTTGGGCAAACAGGTGTGAATAAACCTTAAAAGTAGAGATTGGCTTATTTCATCCTTTAAAACAGTTATGATGATGCTCCTAATTTACCAAGTTGGCTGCATGACGTTTGCTTGATATACGGTGAGAGCAGGAAAATAATTTGAGCAAGACCAAAGATGTGATTAGTAACTAAGAAACTTAAGTCTGAACTAGTTACTGTATTCAGAATTTAGCTGTTTGATTTTCCCATCATTTATCAATGAATCAATCATTCACTCTTGTTTTTCTCTTTTTTAATGTTTAAAGACATACAAAAGGGAAAAGGTAATAAAAGAACCACTCTTTTTTTCCTCCTTTAGTTTGTAGAATTATCAACTATTTGACACTCTCACTTAATCTACCCCTCTTCCTTTGAGAAATTATTGCTATCTTCTTTGAAATCACACCCCCAACATTTCATCATTTCATCCACCCCTAAAGACTTCTCTGTATACATCTGAAAATTGAGGACATTTTCTTACACAAATGTAACCACATTATCAAATCTAATGAAGTTAATAATTCCTTAATAGTATCCAGTACTCTGTCCATGTTCCAGTGTTGTTGGTTGTCTCTTTGTAGTGGAGAGATGGTACTATTGCCCCCATAAGCAAGTGACAAATCCCAGCCTCAATGATGAAAGCAGAGTAACATCATGGGTTTCCCTACATGATTTAATTAACAAAGCGCCAGTCCTGTGAAATAGTCCCCTGACTTTCTAACAAATCTTACCCAGTACTAAGGCTGAATTTTTCCAGTTTACAGGAAATAAATGCACAGAAACAGATTGACCTATATCATGTGGAAGCCAGTGGACAAATCAGTAACACAGGACTTACTATGAGATGATTGGCCTAGTTTCTTCACAAAGTCAATTTCATGGGTGGGGCCATTACTGATCAAAAAAGATTATAGGGCTGGGATGTGGCTCAATCGGTAGCGCGCTCGCCTGGCATGCGTGCAGCCCCGGTTCGATCCTCAGCACCACATACAAACAAAGATGTTGTGTCCGCCGAAAACTAAACTAAATAAATAAATACTTTAAAAAAAAAAGGTTATAGAGGGGCTGGGGATGTGGCTCAAGTGGTAGTGTGTTCACCTAGTATGCATGAGGCACTGGGTTCAATTCTCAGCACCACGTAAAAATAAAATAAAGAAATTGTGTCCACCTAAAACTAAAAATAAATATTAAAAAAAGATTATAGAGGGGCTGGGGATGTGGCTCAAGCGGTAGCGCGCTCGCCTTGCATGCGTGCGGCCCGGGTTCGATCCTCAGCACCACATACCAACAAAGATGTTGTGTCCGCCGAAAACTAAAAAATAAATATTAAAAAAAAAATTCTCTCTCTCTCTCTCTCCTCTCTCACTCTCTCTAAAAAAAAAAAAAAAAAAAAAAAAAAAAAAAAAAAAAAAAGATTATAGAAACATCAGTTTTGTTTGGCTTCAACTTTGGAGAAACTGTTAAAAAATCTGGGGGCCGGGGTTGTGGCTCAGTGTACAGCACTCACCTAGCATGTGTGAGGCCCTGGGTTTGATCCTAGGCATCACATAAAAATAAATAAAGGTATTGTGTCCAGGGCTGGGATTGTGGCTCGTTGGTGGAGTGTTCCCCTAGCATGCTTGGGGCACTGGGTTCGATCCTCAGCACCACATAAATATAAAATAAAGATATTGAAAGAACAATCAAGGCTTGCCATTGGAGAAAATGCCCGTTTATTGAGGAACAGCTCTGCATATTTATAGAGCCGGGGGTGGTTTGACAGTTATGACAGTTTAATAGTTGAAGGGTTTGACAGTTAGCATGGGGTGCTTTTTGATTGGTGGTTAAGGATCATGTGAGCTAGAAGGGCTAGTCTGATTGGCGGGTAAGGATCATGTGAGCCAGCAGGGCTCACCATTGGACATCAGGATCATGGGAGCCAGCAGGGCTCACCATTGGTCGGCTCTTCTTGGGGGATGGGGAAATTAGTCTTTGGAGCCTGGGCGACTCCCAACAGATATTGTGTTCACCTAAAACTAAAAAATATTTTTTTAAAAAAAGGTATTGTGTCCAACTACAACTAAAGAATAAATATTAAAAAAAAATCTGGACAGTGAGCTGGGGATGTAGCTCACTGGTAGACTGCTGGCCTAGTATGTGCACAAGTCTACACGTGTGCACTCTCACGTGCACGTGCACACACACAGGACATTTGGAGAATGTGGAATAGGAAATTATTCTGAGTTTTCTTAGGTACAAATAATGGTATAAGTAAGAGAGACAACTTTTTGATCTGGAGGAAATCCAAGCTGCAGATTACATTCAAATTACTCAAAACATACATGCAAGCTTCTCCAGCAGCTCGGAGGATTGTGAGTTCAAGGCCAGCCTCAGGAACTTAGCAAGACACTGTCTCAAAATAAAAATAAATAAAAAGGGCTTGGGATAGGGTTCAGTGGTGGAGCACCCCTGGATTCAATCCCCAGGACCCAAACAAGAGGAACCAAATGAAAATACACACAAGCAGAAAATGACAATGACAGATAGTTTCAACAATTGTTGAATCTGAGTGATAGGGACACAGGTATCTATGTATTATTCTTTCAACTTTTCTGTACATAGGGCATTTTACACTTTAAAAAATGGGGGAAATATGTAATAAGAATTGTAATGCATTCTGCTGTTATATATAAATAAATAAAATGTGGGGGAAATAATGAAAACACAACAGGGCAAATAATCCCAGATGGGATTTTTAAAATATGCAATGATGCTATGGAATATAAGCAAATAAAGAAGTAATGAATTGGGCTGGGATTGTGGCTCAGCCATAGAGCACTTGCCTAGCATGGGCGGGCCTGGGTTGGATCCTCATTACCACTTTAAAAAAATAAATAAATAAAGGCATTGTGTTGTATCCATCTACACCTAAAAAATAAATTTAAAAAAGAAGTAATGAATTAATGTATTTTCTCTAATTCTTGAAATAACCTAAAATATATAGCAGATCCATCCATCTGTCTCACAGACTGATTGCAGAAAAAATGGAGACCTGAGTTAAAACGAAAACTTCCCTGCTGTGCCCAGCTGAAATTGCCACCCTACAGAATAAAGAGCTGAATAAAAAGTTGTGGCTTTAAGCTACTATGTTTTGGGGGTTAATTGTTGGGCAGCAATTATTACCTGCTACAGGTGGGAGCAAACTTGGGTGTTAATATTGAACATTGGTGGAAAGTGAGGAAATCCCACCGTGCATGACTCTCTGCATGGAGCAGAAAATACATCAGCCTGGATCCTTCAACCCCAAAACTGGGAAGAGTGGAATAAAGCACCCCACCAACTGACCAAGCTGGTCAGCATCTGGGTCACCAAGGAAAGGCCCAAGGTTGGAGTTTCCAGCATCCCACCATGGCCACAAGAGGGCCACCGCTGCACAGTAGAAAGAACCCTGAACACCTGTGATCCCAGCTACTTTGGAGGCTGAGGCAGGAGGATCACAAGTTTCAGGTCAGCCTGGCAACTTAGGGAGCCCTGCCTCAAAATAAAAAATCAAGAAGACAATACCAGACCTTAAACTATACCACAAAGCTATAGTAACAAAAATGGCATGGTATTGGCACCAAAATAGACATGTAGACCAATAGTACAGAATAGAAGACACAGAGACAAAC
The DNA here is from genome assembly GCF_964194105.1 of Spermophilus citellus. Classification (NCBI taxonomy): domain Eukaryota; kingdom Metazoa; phylum Chordata; class Mammalia; order Rodentia; family Sciuridae; genus Spermophilus; species Spermophilus citellus. Next base: position 90,906,517 of record NC_138195.1, read on the forward strand.
CCACATGAATACAGTTATCTCATACTAGACAAAGGCACCAAAAATATACATTGGAGAAAAGATAGCCTCTTCAACAAATGGTGCTAGGAAAACTGGAAATCCATATGCAGCAAAATGAAACAAAAGCCCTATCTCTCACCACATACAAAACTCAAAGTGGATCAAGGATCTAGGAATCAGACTAGAGACCCTGTGTCTAATAGAGGAAAAAGAAGGCCCAAATCTTCATCACATTGGATTGGGCCCCGACTTTCTTTACAAGCTTCTAAAGCACAAGAAATAAAATCAATAAACAGGATGGATTCAAACTAAAAAGTTTCTTCTCAGCAAAAGAAACAACAATGAGGTAAAGAAAGTGCCTACATTTTTGGAGCAAATGTTTGCTACTTGCAGGACAGGTAGAGCACTAATCTCCAGAATATATAAAGAACTCAAAAGAACTTAACACCAAAGAAAAAACAACCCAGTCAATAAATGGACTAAGGATCTGAACAGACACTTCTCAGAAGAAGAGATACAACTGATCGACAAATATATGAAACAATGTTCAACATCTCTAGTCATTAGAGAAATGCAAATCAAAACTACTCTAAGATTTCCTCTCATGCTAGTCAGAATGGCAGTTATCAAGACTACAAACAACAGTAAGTGTTGGTGAGGATGGGTGGGGGAAGGCACACTCATACATTGCTGATAGGACTGCAAATTGGTGCAACCATTCTGGAAAGCAGTATGGAGATTCCTTAGCAAACTTGGAATGGAACCACCATCTGACCCAGCTATCCCACTCCTCAGTCTATACCTAAAGGACTTAAAATCAGCATACTATAGAAACGCAACCACATCAATGTTTATAGCAACTCAATTCATAATAGCTGAATTGTGCAACTAACCTAGATGCTCTTCAATAGATGAATGGATAAAGAAACTGTAGTATAGATACATGATGGAATATTACTCAGCATTAAAAGAGAATAAAATTGTGGCATTTGCAGGTAAGTGGATGGAGTTGGAGAACATCATGCTAAGTAAAGTAAACCAATCCCCCAAAACCAAAGGCTGAATGTTTTCTCTGAGAAGTGAATGCTGATCCATAATGGGGGTGGGGGGAATGGGAGGAATGGAGGAACTTTAGGTAAGGCAAAGGGGAGGGAGTGGAAGGGAGGGGGCATGGGGATAGGAAAGATGGCAGAATGAGATGGACTTCATTACCCTGGGTACATGTATGACTGCACATATGGTGTGACTCTACATAGTGTACAACCAAGGAAATGAGAAGTTGTGCTCTATTTGTGTACAATAAATTGAAAAGCTTTCTGCTGTCATGTATAACTGATTAGAACTAATACCAAATAAATTTTAAAAATAGAAAGAAAGAAAGAAAGAAAGAAAGAAAGAAAGAAAGAAAGAAAGAAAGAAAAAGAAGTAAAGAAGAGCTGAGGGTGTATCTCAGTCATAGAACACCGGTGGGCTCCATTCTCAGTACCAATGACAGAGACCCTGAACTGAAATGAGGAGATGAGAAAATTGTGATTTTGAGCAAAACACCCACTCCAAGTAAGAGGTGGCCATAGATGACTTGTTAGGTTCCAAGTTTCAGTGAATCCATCTTTCTGGAAAATTCCAAGTCAGTGTTTATAAATCTGCTTGTACAGAGGGATCCCACCACTGAGGAAAACCTTCTGGAGTAGAGACTCTGCCAGAGGACAGGTCTTCCTCTTCTCTGACTCAGTCTTGTGTCCAAGCTTGGCTTTCTGTAGTCAGAGTCTGATCTGTCTCCCAGCTGTAGCTCTGCAAAACAATTGGTCCAATGTGCCCTTCTCAGTAGGGGAAGGTCTTGAGAGAGGCCATTCTCAGACTTCAGAAAGACGAAGTGCTGGGCACAGCCTAGCATGGAACAGATGGCTGGAGGCCCCAGAGGGCAGGTCCATGCATCTACGTATCCGTTCACTTTACAAATATCCAAGTGCCTGCCGTGTTTTACTGTGATGTAGGACTGATGAGGCTGGACATCCAAGGAATTTTCAGCAAGCAGGTTTATGTTTTAGCTGCAGTGGTCCAGAGGGGCTAATGCCTAAAAATTTCTGGACCCTGAGTCTGGAAATTCTTTGAATTTTATATTCAGTGGAGTAGTTACATGTCAGTAGATGAGTACATAACAATTAGTCTTTGTCCCATACTCTTAGGATAGACAAAGGTTTTATAAGATTTTTTTAAAAAATATTTTTAGATGTTGACAGACCTTTATTTTATTCATTTACCTATATGCAGTGCTGAGAATCAAATCCAGTGCCCCACACATGCTAGGTAAGTGCTCTACAACTGAGCCACATCCCTTATAAGTTTTTACCAAGAAAACAGAGACAGTATCTTTTGCATAGCAACAAGCTCTCTTTGAGACAGACTCTTCAACACCTTTGTCTGCAAACCTGGCACTTACAAAGAAAAGGAAGCTTCAAACCACAATGCCCTCTGCAGAGAAATCCTGTGGACATTCTGTTGACACTCTGTAAAAATCTTTGTGACAAGAAGCATAATTATGGGGAGGGTCTTCGGAGAAGGTTAATAATGGCAAGAGTCTTTTGGGTGAGGGTACTTGGTCTGCTTCATTCTCCCCTTTGATGATGAACATTATTTAATCCTTTAAATCAAATCCTCTTCTTTGGTGACATTTCTAAAAATAGCTTCAATTGCTGAAGTCCATGGGGCCAGCAGCATTTTGAAAGTGTACTCTCTTGGACAGTAGTCACTAATTAGTGTGACGAACTCTTCCTGATTTTCCAGAGATTTCCAGGCTTTAGTACCAAAATCCCATGTCCTGGATACGCTTAAATGGGTCATCACATAACCTCTTGTCTAACTGAACTCAAGGGTCCAAATGGCATTTAAAGGAGAATGGTTTTAGCCAGTCCTGGTGGTGCACACCTGGAATTCCAGTAACTCATGAGGCTGAGGCAAGAAGATCACAAGTTCAAGGTAAGCCTGGGCAGCTAAAGTGACCCTGCCTCAAAATAAAAAAAAATAAAAATAAAAAAGGGTTGGGGGTATAGCTCAGTGGTAGCATACCCCTGGATTCAATCCCCAGAACCTACCAAAAACAAACAAACAAAAACAAAAGGATGGTAGTTTAGTAGGACACCTTACAACCTGCTTTATGGACTATTCTTTCCTGAGAAAAATTGGCAAAGCCTGGTAACATCCTGGGTCAATCAGGGTCAGGAAAACTCTGTGATTCTCTTGTGGGCTGTATGGGTGGGAAGAAATGAACACACATGGATGAACAGTCACCTTGGGTTACAGAAAAGCTGAGAGAGAAAATCCATGAGGCAGGGCAGGGAGGAGGCTTGCCCTCCTCGCGCTGGTGTCTGCATCATCCCTTAAACTGGTGGGTCCCACAAGGGATCCTGACCGTCTCACTGTCATTGGTGTTCTGGGAGGGGGGCCTTCCTGTCCTCTTTCCTCACAGAGCCAGGCATGCTCTCTGCCTGCTTGCTCCTCCCCAGGTTTCCTCTGTGGTCCAGCTTGGAGGGTTCCCTGGTCGGGCAGCTCTGGCTTCTCTCCTGAGCCCCTCCCTCCAGCACATCAGGGGTCCCAGAAAGCACCACAGGGGTTTGCACCAACGTGTTCTCAGTGGTGATACTGACCCCCACTCTGGTCGGAAGAAGAAAAAAAGCCATCTAACCACAGATGGGTCCAGCCCAGCACTGCCCTGTAGAATTTCCTGTCATGGTAAAAATGTTCTCTCTCCACGGTTCAGTACAGTTTGCTTCTAGTCACACGTGGCTACTAAGTACTTGAAGTATGACGGGCAAAACTAAAGAACTGAGTTTTAAATTGTCTTCAATGTTAACTAATTTAAATGTAGATCTAAATCCCTGCAGCCATGTGGCTTATGGCTACCATATTGGCCAGCTACGATGCTGTCCTTGTTTTCCAAGGAGGGGACAAGGAGTAATCTCAAACTCATAAACCAGTGAAAGAGCCAGAGCTTAGACCTCCTATCTCCTCTTAGAGCTGCATCTGCTCCTGACCATGATAGATTCAGAGAATGCCAGCCCAGGGAAGCACAATGGACACCGTCTTGGGCAGCATTTGTCCTGATAAAAGTAAACAAAGAACAGGCTGAGGCATTCGCTCTGCAGCCCTCACAGGCCTGGCATACTGCTCAGAAAGCGTGCTATCTTCTGCCCAATCTGTGATGCCCTTCACGTGTCCTGCCACCTTGATGCAGGCAGACCAGAATAGGCAAGGATAAGGGGACCTCACTTGGGGCAGCTGCAATCTTGGTGACCCTTTTTCTGACCAGCATACTCCTTCCCCTGCCCAGCTCGGACAGGAAAGGCCACATCAAGTGGAGGTCCAGCCCATCTCTGCAGCTCATACACACATCCCACCTGCTCATTCCCTCAGCCTGCCCAAGTACAGGTGCCCAGGTGGAAGATCAAATGAATCCCCTTCTTTATCCGGAGGCTGGCACTCAAATCTCCATCCACCCAGGGAGAGTGGGCAGAGTTGTGGGCAGGACTGAGTGACATTCAAGCCCTCAGGAACAGGGGGCAGGCGGGAGAGAGCCCTGGCACCTCTCTCTAGCCATCTGCTCCAGACCAAAGCCATGTGAGTACACCGTGCCTCACAGATGCTGGAGAGGGTGCTCCAGGCACCTGGGGACCATGTGGGACCGATTTCCTGCCCTGTTTCCTTAGTGCTTCTCTCCTCTCTATCTTTTTTTAATCCACTCTCTCTTCTTTCTCCTTTTTTCTCTTTTGTTTATCAAAGTGTAGCATAAATACAGAAAAGTGCACAAATAATAAACACCCGCTTGTTGGAGTTTCACAAAATCAACCTACTTATATAATTGGCACAAAGCTGATGAAATAGAACAGACCAGAACCTAAGAATGCCCCCTTTCTGTCCACTCAGGTCATTAGCCCTGCTCTCCTGACATTTCCTGACATCTTTTGTGTGTTTATCAACTAGCCTGCTTCTTTCACTCTGCACTCTGTTCCTTAGACTCCTTGTGGAGTCCAGCAGTTATTCAAATGTTGACAGGGAATTGAGAATTTTCAGGGGATGTGCATGCCAATGCTGCAGGTCTACTCCTTATCGTGTATGTTTTGGTAACATGTTGTAAGCCTGCATGACTTTGGGATGTGTGGCTATAGCGAACTGCTGGTCACAGAGTGTGCAAGCATTCCCCTTTAGCAGGTGTAGCCAACACTTTCCGCTGTGGTCGCACCCCTACAGTCCCAACAGCACAATTCCAGGACTTGTTGCTGCCCACACTTGGGGTGGTCAGTTGAACCCATGTGAGCCACACCGGCTAGTGTGAGTGGCCATTGTGGTTTGCAGTTGGTGCTCTCTAGAAATTAAGAGGATGAGCGGTTTTCCATGTGTTCACTGGACATTTGCAAAATTTCTTTTGTGAAGCTTTTGTTTGAGGCTTTGACTGTTTTTCTACCATTTGTCTGCCTTTTTCCTACTGATTTGTAAGAATTCATGTATATTCCAGACATTAATTTTTAAGATACATATGTATGTGACTTCACTTTTTACCCCCCTAACAGTGTTTCTCATTTTTTTTTCTGAACAAAAATTCTTTTTTTTTAAATATTTTTTTAAGTTGTTGATGGACCTTTATTTTATGTTTTTATATGTGGTGCTGAGAATCAAACCCGGTGCCTCACACATGCTAGGCAAGCACCCTACCACTGAGCCACAACCCCAGCCCATAAATCTTTCTTTCTTTCTTTTTTTTTTTTTTTTTTTTGTGGTGCTGGGGATTGAACCTGGGGCCTCGTGCACGCAAGGTAAGCACTTTACCAACTGAGCTATATCCTCAGACCCCAAAATTTTTAATAATAATCTAATTCAATTTGCCAACTATTTTTATTTATAGTTAAGTGTGTTTTTGCATCTTGTTGAGGAAATTTTTACCTATTCTGAGGTCATAAAACTTTTCTGTTAAGTTTTTTCATAGATGTTTTAGGGCTTTAACTATTCACTCTTTGATTTTTGTACATGGTGTGAAGTCAGGGTTAATGTTTTGTGTGTTATGTGATCTAAAAGTCAAAGTTTAATTTTCCCTCCGAAAATACAGTTGACTCAGCTCTAGTTATTAAAGATGACCCATTCCCCTTGTTTCAAATTGTCACAATTGTCACATAGCCAATGTAGATCTGTTTCTGAACTCTCTTTGTTCCAGACTAATTTATCTTCTGTAGGCTGATCATAGCTGTTGATAATTGGAGCAGAAATCTTTGAACTTTGTTCTTGCCCTTTCTTGGCTCCTTGCATTTCCATATGAATTTTAGAATCAACCTGTCAACTTCTACAATCCCCCAAATAATCTTGCTGGGATTTTTATTACATTGAATCTATAGATCAGTTGGGAAGAATTGACATCAATGCAATATTAAGTCTTCTAATCTACGAACCAGATACATCTGTCTATTTATTTAGGTCTTTTTAAAATTTTTCACACTTTTGATTTGTATTCTCTGAAGAGGTCTTGCATAGCCTAATTAGTTTTTAAATTTTTTTTTTGTAGATGGACACAATATCTTTATTTTATTTATTCATTTTTATGTGGCGCTGAGGATTGAACCCAGTGCCTCATTTGTGCTAGGCAAGTGCTTTACCACTGAGCTACATTCCCAGACCCCCTAATCAGTTTTATTCCAAGACATTTGATGTCGTTTTTTTCATGTGTGTTTATATATGTGCATATACATTTATTATTGTAAGTAATATTGTGTTTTAAATTTCATTTTCTATTTATTTGTTACTAGTTCATTGAAGTGCAAGTGATTTTTTGTGATATTGACTTTGTATTTTGCAACTTACTAAGTTCATTTATTAGTCTAAAAAGGCTTTCTCTTGACTTCTGGGTTTTCTGTGTATAATCATGTTTCCCGTGGATAAAGACCATCTTATTTCTTTCTTTCCAGTCTTTATACCTTTTCCTCTTTTTTTTCCCTTTCCACACTTAGGTCTCCATTATAATGTCAAACAGAAGTGTTGGTCGCATTCCTGATCTCAGAAAGAAAATTTTTAATATTTCACATCAATAATATACTTACTATAGGTTTTCACAGATATCCTATCAGAGTGAGGACGTTTTTAACTTTTCTATAAACCTATTCCTAGTTTGATGACATTTTCTTCTTATTACTATCAATTTATATTTAATTTTATCAAATTTTTATATGATTATATGTGGTAAAGCACATTGATTGACTTTTTTCGGGGGGTGAGATACAGGGAATTGAACCATTGAACCCAGGAGTGCTTAACCACTGAGCCACATCTCCAGCCCTTTTTTTATTTTTTATTTTGAGACAGGGTCGCACTAAGTTGCTTAGGGCCTCACTAAATTGCTGAGGCTGGCTTTGAACTTGTGATCTTCCTTTCTCAGCCTCCTGAGCCACTGAGATTTCAGGCATATGCCACTGCACTGGGCGATATTGATTGATTTTTAAATGTTAAACAACCTTTCATTTATAGAATAAACTAACTTTCTTTTTGATTAATTTTTAAATGTTAAAACAATCTTTTATCTGAAAGATAAACCAACTTTCTGGTTAGAGGTATTAGCCTTTTCGTACATCACTGGATTTTGTTTGCTAATATTTTGCTAAGGGATTTTGCTTCAGTTCACGACAGAGATTCACTTGTAATTGTTCTTTTTTGTAATGTCCTTATCGGGTTTTGAAATCAAGGTCATGTTGGCTTTATAAAATGAGTTGGGCGGTGTCCCATCTGGACTGGAGCTCCTGAGCACTCTGCAGAGGGTGGCTGAGGACAAGAATCGGAGTGTGGCTGTCCCAGGTTTGACCATTCTCAGTGTCCCCTTTGTGAATGTGAACTGCTGCAGGCGTTCGGTGCTGTGGAGACATCTGCCTGCATTCTCCAGAAGAGTTTATGTGACACTGGAGCTTTTTAAATTTTTTCTTAAGTTGTTTGAAAGAATTCACTGGTGAAGTCTTTGTAGTTGGAGACGGAGGGGTTGTCTTGTGTGTGAAGGTTTTTATTCTGATTCAATTTATTTAGTAGATGGGACTTCCTCATATTTCTTCTTGTTTTTCACACAATTTGTCCACTTCGTCTAGATTTAAAATTGTTGACCTAAAGTTGTTTATATCATACTATTTTTAAAATTTTTTAAATATTTATTTTCTGTTGTAGTTGGACACAATACCTTCATTTTATGTACTTTTATGTGGTGCCGAGGATTGAACCCAGGGCCTTGCAGGTGCTAGGGGAGTGCTTTACCTCTGAGCCACAACCCCAGCCCTCATCATATAATTTTTGTAACTTTGTTTTCATATTAATTTCATAAAAGCAGAAAAGTTGCAGGAATAGTACAATTGATTGCTGCATGCTCTTTGCCCAGGTCCACCACGGTTTACCTTTTTCCCCGTCCACTGGTTTACATATTTTTTCTGACTCGTTGAGCACAAGCTGATATATCATGCTATTTCATCTTTAAATACTGCAGTGCATATTTATTTCCTTAGGTTGCGGGATCTTGCTATATTTTATTACCTGCTGTATGATAATTATGTTCCCTTTGTCAGTATTGGTAAGGTTGTTTTCTTGATCAGTCTTGCTGTAGATCTATACATTGTGTTTTAAAAAAGAAATAACTTTGGCTTTGTTGTTTTTCTCAAATGCACATTTAAAGAAATCAATTTCCACTTTTATCTTTATTATTTGCTTTTTTCCACTTTATTTGAATTTTACTTATTATTGACCTTTTTCCAGCTTCTGTGATGGACACAGCCTTTGCTCTTTTCTTCTGTACACCTTTAAGACTAGATGTCCCCCTAAGTATGGCTTTATTGGAATTACACAAGTTTTGTGTTTACCCATATATTAACCATTTCTGACAAATTTTACTCCTTTGTATAGATTCAGATTTCGTTCTCATATCATTTTCCTTCTTCCTGAAAAATTGCCTTTTTTTTTGTAGATCGGGTCTGCTACCAATGGATTCTCTTGGCTTCCCTTTCCCTCCATCTGAGAAAGATTTTTATATTGGCTTCATTTACAAAAGATACATCTAGCTAGGCGTGGTGGTGCATGCCTGTAATCCCAGCTGAGACAGGAGGATCATGGGTTCAAAGCCAGCCTCAGCAATGTCGAGGTGCTAAGCAACTCAGTAAGACCCTGTCTCTAAATAAAATACAAAATAGGGCTGGGGGTGTGGCTCAGTGGTTGAGTGCCCCTGAGTTGAATCCCCTGTAAAAAAAAATACATCTACTAAATATAGAAATCTAGTTTATAGGCTTTTTGCTTTCTGTACTTTAGAGACATTTTTCTGTTATCTTCTGGCCTAGACAGTTTGTGATAGAGGTTTACAGTCATTGTTCCTTTGTCTCTGATGTGCTTAAAACAAACAACTGTGGCTGGATTTTTAAATTTATTTATTTAGTTATCTATTTATTTATTTAAGTAGAGATAGGGTATCACTATGTTGCCCAGGCTGGTCTAGAGCTCCTGGGCCCAAGTGATCCTCCCATCTCAGCCTCCCCAGTGCTGGGAAAAGCAGCCTCCACCACAGCACCATAAGGCTGTTTTTAAGATTTCCCCTTTTTGGAGCTGGGGTTGTGGCTCAGTGGTAGAGTGCTTGCCTAGCATGTGTGAGGCCCTGGATTCACCACATATAAATAAACAAAGTTAAAAATCCAACGCCCTGAGTTCAATCCCCAGCATGGCCAAAAAAAAATTCCCTTTTTTTGATAGCCACAGTGGCACACCTGTATGTAATTCCAGAGACTCAGGAGGCTGAGGCAGGAGAATCACAAGTTGGAGGCCAGCCTCAACAACTTAATGAGGCCTTAAGAAACTTAGTGAGAACATGTCTCAAAAGGAAAAGAAAAGAAAGACCGAAAAAAAATTCTTTTATTACTGGTTTTCATCAGGTTGACTATATAATGTGCTTTGGCATCTTGCTAGGGGTTGTTAAGAATTCTGGGTTCGTGGCTTTATAGATTTTCACCAAATTTGAAAAATGTTGTCATTATTTCTTCAAGTGTTTTTTTCTGCCTTCTCTCCTCCCTTTCTGAGAATCCAACTAAACAAATGTTCAACTACAGAATATTGTCCCACAAGTCACAAGGTTCTATTCCCTTTCCTGTGTGTGTGTGTGTTACATCCAGTTTCTCTAGTTGTTTGTATTGGGAAAATCAGCATGTTCAAAACAACTGTATTACAGCTAGAAGCAGAATCCCTGATGATCTTTGCACCAGGCTTTACTGCAAAGTAGGTCAGAACTGAAGAGCCAGTTGCAAAGAGCTGGAATGCCCAAAGCACATGCAGACAGGACGCGGGTCTGGGCAGTGGGCTCATCTCCCCAGTAGACTCAGACCCACTCAGGAGTCTCGGCGATCTGACTAGTCGGTCTAGGAATGCACGTTGGATAAGTAATTTTACTCTTGGGGAGACTTTGAGCTAGATACTAAGCTGATTTCCATACCTGTGAAGTAGGGAGCAGGATACCCACCTTTGGCTGGTGTGGGAATTAAAGTGTGGCTAATGTGTGTGAAGCAGGGAGCACCGGCCAGCCACGAGGAAACAGGTGGCAGTGGTGGTGTTGATGCTGTCGTTGAAATCACTGGGTCTCCGTCCTCAGCATTTTGCAGACACCAACCACTGGGAAGGGCGGATAGGCTGTGGCCTGGCTCCCGAGCTGTCAGAAAGAGCCCTGGGTGGAGGCAGGGGAACTGCTTGTCCCATCCCAGAAAGGGCTGCCCTCCCAGCCCAGGGCGGTGTGCAGCCTCTGGGCAGGAGCAGAGCAGTCCCAGGATGGCAGCCCAGGTTAGGCTTGGCCCTGCTCCCCAGGCACTGCTGGCTGAGTCTTGCCTTCTGCAGCCTGTTTCTTCCCAGCCAAGGTAGCAAAGCGGGCGCACAGTGGGACACCAGCCTTTCACTTGGCCCAAGGCTTGGCTGGGGCCAGCAGGTGGGGACCCTGCAAGGCCAAACCATCAAGTCCATTAGAGGACATTTCTGTCACCTGTGGTGGGGCCGGGTGGGCCGTGAGAGAGCACTCACCGGTTCAGCCTCCTCCGGCTTATCAGTAGTTCTTCCTGGGGCCACACTTTGCAATCTTCTGGGGAACTTTGGCCGACACCACCACCAGGCCCCCACCTGCAGTGCTCCTGATCTGCCTGGTGTGCAGCAGGCTGGGCCCTTGGTGTACTTTAAGAGCTCTCTAGTGAGAGCAGTGGGCAGTCAGGGCTGAGATGCCAACCCAAGCTCGTGGTATGTCCTGTTGAGAATGAAAGGAGCCCTGAGCACCTCCGTGCAGCCCTCTCATCTTACACAGGGAAGCTGAGGTTGAGAGGCCCCGGGCCTATTTCTCGCCGAGCCTGTGGCCTGTCCAACCTTCCCTGTGGAGAGCCCAGCATGCCAGCCAGCCAGCATCTTAGCCCCAAGGCAGGACAGGCTGACGGGAAGAGCCCAGGCCCCCTTGTCCATGGCCATTGTCACTCACACACACCCAGGACCTGCCAGGCTCTGTGCAGGCCCTTCACCTGCATCCTGCAGGTGGCATCACCCACACTCTGGTGATGACGCTTGCTTCAGGTCACACAGAAGGAAGTGACCCAGTCAGGAAGCATCCTGGAGCTGCCTAACTCTGAGACCCGAGCATTCCCATTCGTCCTCTTGGGTCTTTTCAGGAGGGAAGAGCAAATACCTGCCCCTCTGAGCCTCAGTGACTCTGACAACTCAAATGCCATCTGTCCTTGGTGCAAAAAAAAATTTCCAAAAAATCCTGCCCAATGATGGCCGAGTTTTTCCCAGCCTCACCTCAGGACACGTACCTATTCATTAGCAAATGTCTGCCATTAAAAGAAAATGGTTGTCATTTGACACCCATGTGTTCCCTTTCAAAATGACAGATTAATATTTATCTCCCTCCTGAAAAGAGTCTGAGCACATGTCTTCCTGATCTGCCAGGAAACAGTCCTCTGAATTCAAAAGGTCTCAACGCAGCCTCACCACAGCCAGTGAGTTCTCTGTCCACAGAGTCAGGTCAAAGCTCCCCGTCAGATTCAGCCAAAATGGAACATCACCAAGTTTGTTTTCTTTTAAAGGAAATGTTTAAATACATTGGCAGGAAATTTACTCTTCTACATTTTGGGTTCTAAAGTTCTTTTGAGGGTTGGTGTTGTAGTTCAGTGACAGAGTGCCTGCCTAGCTTGTGTGAGGCACTGGGTTCAATTTTTGGCACCACACCACACACACACACACAAATAAAGCAAATAAAATAAAGGCATTCTGTCCATAGACAATTACAAAGGGTTTTTGTTGTTGTTGTTTGTTTGTTTGTTTAAGTTCTTTGAAGAACATGAAGAGTTCTTGCTGGTTTTCTCTTTTTTTTAATTGTTGGTTGTTCAAAACATTACATAGTTCTTGATATATCATATTTCACACTTTGATTCAAGTGGGTTATGAACTCCCATTTTTACCCCGTATACAGATTGCAGAATCACATCAGTTACACTTCCATTGATTTACATATTGCCATACTAGTGTCTGTTGTATTCTGCTGCCTTTCCTATCCTCTACTATCCCCCCTCCCCTCCTCTCCCCTCTTCTCTCTCTACCCCCTCTACTGTAATTCATTTCTCCCCCTTGTATTATTTTTCCCTTTCCCCTCACTTCCTCTTGTATGTAATTTTGTATAACCCTGAGGGTCTCCTTCCATTTCCATGCAATTTCCCTTCTCTCTCCCTTTCCCTTCCACCTCTCATCCCTGTTTAATGTTAATCTTCTTCTCATGCTCTTCATCCCTACTCTGTTCTTAGTTACTCTCCTTATATCAAAGAAAACATTTGGCATTTGTTTTTTAGGGATTGGCTAGCTTCACTTAGCATAATCTGCTCTAATGCCATCCATTTCCCTCCAAATTCTATGATTTTGTCATTTTTTAATGCAGAGTAATACTCCATTGTGTATAAATGCCACATTTTTTTTTATCCATTCATCTATTGAAGGGCATCTAGGTTGGTTCCACAGTCTTGCTATTGTGAATTGTGCTGCTATGAACATCGATGTAGCAGTGTCCCTGTAGCATGCTCTTTTTAGGTCTTTAGGGAATAGTCCGAGAAGGGCAATAGCTGGGTCAAATGGTGGTTCCATTCCCAGCTTTCCAAGAAATCTCCATACTGCTTTCCAAATTGGCTGCACCAATTTGCAGTCCCACCAACAATGTAAAAGTGTACCCTTTTCCCCACATCCTTGCCAGCACTTGTTGTTGTTTGACTTCATAATGGCTGCCAATCTTACTGGAGTGAGATGGTATCTTAGGGTGGTTTTGATTTGCATTTCTCTGACTGCTAGCGATGGTGAGCATTTTTTCATGTACTTGTTGATTGATTGTATGTCCTCCTCTGAGAAGTGTCTGTTCAGGTCCTTGGCCCATTTGTTGATTGGGTTATTTGTTATCTTATTGTCTAATTTTTTGAGTTCTTTGTATATTCTGGATATTAGGGCTCTATCTGAAGTGTGAGGAGTAAAGATTTGTTCTTTTGCTGAGAAAAAACTTTTTAGTTTGAGAAAGTCCCATTTGTTGATTCTAGTTATTAACTCTTGTGCTATGGGTGTCCTATTGAGGAATTTGGAGCCCGACCCCACAGTATCGTAGCCAACTTTTTCTTCTATCAGACGCAGAGTCTCTGATTTGATATCAAGCTCCTTGATCCATTTTGAGTTAACTTTTGTGCATGGCGAGAGAAAGGGATTCAGTTTCATTTTGTTGCATATGGATTTCCAGTTTTCCCAACACCATTTGTTGAAGATGCTATCCTTCCTCCATTGCATGCTTTTAGCCCCTTTATCAAATATAAGATAGTTGTAACTTTGTGGATTAGTCTCTGTGTCCTCTATTCTGTACCATTGGTCCACCCGCCTGTTTTGGTACCAGTACCATGCTGTTTTTGTTACTATTGCTCTGTAGTATAGTTTGAAGTCTGGTATCGCTATACCGCCTGATTCACACTTCCTGCTTAGCATTGTTTTTGCTATTCTGGGTCTTTTATTTTTCCATATGAATTTCATGATTGCTTTCTCTATTTCTCCAAGAAATGCCGTTGGGATTTTGATTGGCATTGCATTAAACCTATAGAGAACTTTTGGTAATATCGCCATTTTGATGATGTTAGTTCTGCCTGTCCATGAACAGGGTATATTTTTCCATCTTCTAAGATCTTCTTCTACATCTCTCTTTAGGGTTCTGTAGTTTTCATTGTATAAGTCTTTCACCTCTTTTGTTAGGTTGATTCCCAAGTATTTTATTTTTTTTGAGGATATTGTGAATGGAGTGGTTGTCCTCATTTCCATTTCAGAGGATTTGTCGCTGATATACAGGAATGCCTTTGATTTATGCGTGTTGATTTTATATCCTGCCACTTTGCTGAATTCATTTATTAGCTCTAATAGTTTCTTTGTAGACCCTTTTGGGTCTGCTAGGTATAGAATCATGTCATCTGCAAATAGTGATAATTTAAGTTCTTTTCCTATTTTTATGCCTTTAATTTCTTTCATCTGTCTAATTGCTCTGGCCAGCGTTTCGAGAACTATGTTGAACAGAAGTGGTGAGAGAGGGCATCCTTGTCTTGTTCCAGATTTTAGAGGGAATGCCTTCAATTTTTCTCCATTCAGAATGATGCTAGCCTGAGGCTTAGCATAGATTGCTTTTACAATGTTGAGGTATGTTCCTGTTATCCCTAGTTTTTCTAGAGTTTTGAACATAAAGGGATGCTGTACTTTGTCGAATGCTTTCTCTGTGTCTATCGAGATGATCATATGGTTCTTATTTTTAAGTCTATTGATGTGGTGAATAACATTTATTGATTTCCATATATTGAACCAGCCTTGCATCCCAGGGATGAATCCTACTTGATCATGGTGCACAATTTTTTAAATATGTTTTTGAATCCGATTTGCCAGAATTTTATTGAGGATTTTTGCATCTAGGTTCATTAAAGATATTGGTCTGTAGTTTTCTTTCTTTGAAGTGTCTTTGTCTGGTTTAGGAATCAGGGTGATGTTGGCCTCGTAGAGTGAATTTGGAAGTTCTCCCTCTTTTTCTATTTCCTGAAATAGCTTGAAAAGTATTGGTTCCTCTTTAAAGGTTTTGTAAAACTCTGCTGTATACCCATCCGGTCCTGGGCTTTTCTTAGTTGGTAGTCTTTTGATGGTTTCTTCTATTTCCTCAATTGATATTGGTCTGTTTAGGTTGTCTATATCCTCCCGACTCAATCTGGGCAGATCATATGACTTAAGAAATTTATCAATGCCTTCACTATCTTCTATTTTATTGGAGTATAAGGATTCAAAATAATTTCTGATTATCTTCTGTATTTCTGAAGTGTCTGTTGTGATATTGCCTTTTTCATCCCGTATGTTAGTAATTTGAGTTCTCTCTCTTCTTCTCTTCATTAGCATGGCTAAGGGGCTGTTGATTTTATTTATTTTTTCAAAGAACCAACTTTTAGTTTTGTCAATTTTTTCAATTGTTTCTTTTGTTTCGATTTCATTAATTTCAGCTCTGATTTTAATTATTTTTTGCCTTCTACTTCTTTTGCTGTTGTTTTGCTCTTCTTTTTCTAGGATTTTGAGATGAAGTATGAGATCATTTATTTGTTGGTTTTTTCTTTTTTTAAGGAATGAACTCCAAGCAATGAATTTTCCTCTTAGAACTGCTTTCAGTGTGTCCCATAGATTCCGATATGTTGTGTCTGTGTTTTCATTTATCTCTAAGAATTTTTTAATTTCCTCCTTGATGTCTTCTATAACCCATTGATCATTCAGTAACCTATTGTTCATTCTCCAAGTGATGCATGATTTTTCCTTCCTTCTTTTATCATTGATTTTCAGTTTCATTCCATTATGATCAGATAAGATGCATGATATTATCTCTACTCCTTTATATTGTCTAAGAGTTGCCCTGTGACATAATATATGATCTATTTTTGAGAAGGATCCATGTGCTGCTGAGAAAAAAGTGTAACTGCTTGATGTTGGGTGGTATATTCTATATATGTCAATTAAGTCTAGGTTATTAATTGTGTTATTGAGTTCTATAGTTTCCTTATTCAACTTTTGTTTGGAAGATCTGTCCAGTGGTGAGAGAGGTGTGTTGAAGTCTCCCATGATTATTGTATGGTGGTCTATTAGACTCTTGAACTTGAGAAGAGTTTGCTTGATGAACATAGCTGCACCGTTGTTTGGGGCATATATGTTTATGATTGTTATGTCTTGTTGGTGTATGGTTCCCTTGAGCAGTATGTAGTGTCCCTCTTTATCCCTTTTGATTAACTTTGGCTTGAAATCTATTTTATTTGATATAAGTATGGTCACTCCTGCTTGTTTCCGAAGTCCATATGAGTGATATGATTTTTCTCAACCTTTCACCTTCAGTCTATGTATGTCTTTTCCTATCAAATGCGTCTCCTGTAGGCAGCATATTGTTGGGTCTTGTTTTGTGATCCATTCTACTAGCCTGTGTCTCTTAATTGGTGAGTTTAAGCCATTGACATTTAGGGTTATTATTGAGATATGGGTTGTTCTTCCAGCCATATTTGTTTATTTATGTTACTAAACATGGTTTGTTTTCCTCTTTGATTATTTTTCCCCCCTTTACTGTCCTACCTCCCACTGTTGGTTTTCATTGTTATTTTCCATTTCCTCTTCCTGTAATGTTTTGCCAAGGATGTTTTGAAGAGATGGTTTTCTAGCTGCAAATTCTTTTAACTTTTGTTTATCGTGGAAGGTTTTAATTTCATCTTCCATCCTGAAGCTTAATTTCGCTGGATACACAATTCTTGGTTGGAACCCATTTTCTTTCAGTGTTTGAAATATGTTATTCCAGGATCTTCTAGCTTTCAGAGTCTGTGTTGAAAGATCAGCTGTTATCCTGATTGGTTTACCCCTAAATGTAATCTGCTTCCTTTCTCTTGTAGCTTTTAAAATTCTCTCCTTATTCTGTATGTTGGGCATCTTCATTATAATGTGTCTAGGTGTGGATCTCTTATGATTTGGCACATTCGGCGTCCTGTAGGCTTCTAGGATTTGGGATTCTGTCTCATTCTTCAAGTCTGGGAAGTTTTCTCGTATTATTTCATTGAATAGATTGCTCATTCCTTTGGTTTGGACCTCTATACCTTCCTGTATCC
Source organism: Spermophilus citellus (assembly GCF_964194105.1). Lineage (NCBI taxonomy): Eukaryota > Metazoa > Chordata > Mammalia > Rodentia > Sciuridae > Spermophilus > Spermophilus citellus. Next base: position 90,923,700 of record NC_138195.1, read on the forward strand.
CAATGACTCTTAAGTTTGGTCTCTTTATGTTATCCCATATTTCTTGGATGTTCTGCTCATGGTTTCTTAACAGTCTTGCTGAGCTGTCTATGTTCTTTTCAAGTTGAAATACTTTGTCTGATGTTCTATCTTCTAAGTGTTCTACTCTGCTAGTAGTATTCTCAATTGAGTTTTTAAATTGGTTTATTGCTTCCTGCATTTCTAGGATTTCTGTTTGTTTGTTTTTTATAACCTCTATCTCCCTGTATAGTTGATCTTTTGCTTCTTGGATTTGTTTATGTAATTCATTGTCGAAGTGATCTTTCATTGGCTGATTTTGCTGTCTAATGTCTTCCTTGAGACTTCAGATCATCTGAAGCATGTATATCCCGAATTCTTTATCTGACATTCCATCTGCTGCAGCTATTACCTCTTCTAAAGTTGAGTTGACCTGCATTGCTTGTGGTCCTTTCTTTCCTTGTCTTTTCATACTGCTCCCGTTTCTTTCTGCTTGGTGAAACTGTTGGGTTTTTTAAATTTTCCCCCATATATTTATATTGCTCTTGTATAGTTGACAAGTCTCCCTTGCAGGGCGGGCGGCAGCTGTGCTCCTCCTCCAATTGGGGTGATCTGTCTACCATGCTGATGGGCCGCTGGGTCTGTTCTGCCAGTTGGTCGCAGGTCTGCCTACCTTGCAGGTGCTGGTGGCAGGTCTGCTCTGCCCCTCCTCCAATTGGTGTGACGTGTCTACCACGCTCGCGGACTCCTGGGCCTGTTCTGCCTGTCGGTCGCAGGTCTGCTTACCTTGCAGGTGCGGGCGGCGGCTCTGCTCTGCCCCTACTCCAATTGGGGTGACGTGACTTCCACACCGGCAGGTCACTGGGCCTGTTTCGGGTGTGGGCAGCGGCTCTGCTCTGCCCCTACTCCGATTGGGGTGACTGACTACCAAGCCGGCGGGCCGCTGGGCCTGTTCAAGGCACGGGCGGCGGCTCTGCTCTGCCCCTACTCCAATTGGGGTGACGTGTCTACCACGCCGGCAGGTTGCTGGGCCTGTTCCTCCGGTCGGTCGCAGGTCTGCCTACCTTGCGGGCACAGGCGGCGGCTCTGCTCTGCCCCTACTCCAAATGGGGTGTCCTGACTACCACGCTGTCGGGCCGCCGGGCCTGTTCCGGGCACGGGCGAAAGGCTCTGCTCTGCCCCTACTCCAATTGGGGTGACGTGACTACCACGCTGTCAGGCCGCCGGGCCTGTTCTGCCGGTCGGTCGCAGGTCTGCCTACCTTGCGGGCGCGGGCGGTGGCTCTGCTCTGCCCCTCCTCCAATTGGTGTGATGTGTCTACCACGCCCGCGGACCCCTGGGCCTGTTCTGCCGGTCGGTCGCAGGTCTGCCTACCTTGCGGGCTCGGGCGGCGGCTCTGCTCGGCCCCTACTCCAAATGGGGTGATGTGACTGCCACGCCGGTGGGTTGCTGGGCCTGTTCCGGGCGCAGGCAGCGGCTCTGCTCTGCCCCTCTGGCTTGATGACAAAGTGAGAGAGACTCGGGTGTATGTGACTCACTTTCTTTACCAGGAGATCAACTGTTTCTGTCCCCGCTGGTATCGATGAAGTTATCTCCTCCGCCGCTTTCTGATGACATCAGATCTCTGCCATGTTGGTATCCCATGCAAATGGCAGCATTTCGTTCCCTTTGCGGGGTGACCAAAGCAACGGGTGAGTCCTGACCGGCCCTCACAAGCCCTGTCTCAATCCTGTTGCCACTGCCTATGAAGGCTCGGTTGGTATTTACCTCCACAGTATTCAGCAGGACCCGGACCGAGAAGCAGTTTCCACGGGTTCTTTAGCCCTGGGCCAGAGCAGTTCCGGGAGCTGGAATTTGGCCGCTCCGGGCTCGGTGTATGTTCTGATAGGAGCAGGCTCCAAGAAGCAGTTTCTGTGGGTTCTTTAGCACTGAGCCTGAGTAATTTGTCTTCGAGACGCAGGCGAATGGCAGCCTGAAATTACCTGTTCTATAGCTGAATTTTTGCTGGTTTTCTCTATGGCCATGGCCACAGAAGCCCTGTGTGAAGGAAGGACTGTGGGGCTCTGAGAACCAGATGGCAGGCATTGACATGGCCACTAGCTGATGGCTGGACCTTGGACAAGTCACTTCTCCCTGGCCTTCTGTTTCCCAGCTGTCCAAGGTGGAAACTGGAGCAGCCTGGTTGTCCACAAACCTGCTCACCCATCCGGACCACCTGGAGGGCTTAAAACAGTTCTTCTGTCTCCTCTGTCCTCTGAAGCACAGACAGGTCTGGGGACTTCTATCCAGGTGACTACCAAGTCCTTATTGCTGATGTTCTGCATAACTGACTGTTTTAAGTCAGCTTTTTCACTGCTGTGACCGAAAGACCCGGCAAGAACAATTTTAGAGGAGGAAAGTTTATTTGGTGCTCATGGTCTCAGAGGTCTCAGTCCACAGATGGCCAAGTCCATTCCTCAGGGCTTGAGGTGTGGCCAGACAACATGGCAAAAGAGTGTAGGGGAGGAGAGCAGCTCAAACATCGCACCAGGAAGCAGAGAGAAAACTGCGCTCACCAAGAGTAAAATATACCCAAAGCCATGCCCTCAGGGACCCACCTCCTCCAGCCACATGCTACCTGCCTACAGTTATCATCCAGTGAAACCCTACCAGGGGACTAATGCGTTAATGATTAAGTTAAAACTCTCATAACCCAACCGTTTCACCTCTGAACTTTCTTGCATTATTTCATGAATGAGCTTTTGGGGGATGCCTCTTATCTCAGCCATGGGAAACACAGCCATACCCTTGGTCTGTGCAGCACTCTGACCTGGTGCTTTTTATCCATTTCAGCCCCTGACCTGTTGTGATTCAGACAGGCCTGGTTAGTCTAGGGATGATGTACTCAGGATGATAACCACAGCTGACACTTGTCAGGCCCTTTTGAAGGGTCAGGAATGTGCTTCCTTGCACATAAGTATCTAGTGCAATACTTAGAATGGCCTAGAAGGCAAAGCGATTATTAATCAGCTCCTGTTTACAGCTGAGGAAACTGAGGGATTAGACAACCTGTGTGCACCTGGGTTAAGTGGTGGAGCCAAGGCTGGAACTCAGGCAGTTTGGCTGCCAAGGTGGTGGCTTTGGCCACTCCATCATTCACTCAGATGACAGTGGCCATCCAGGTGAGTCATGGGACCTCCCAGAGAGGTGCAATGTGAACCTGGCAGGAAATGGCTTTGCCCAGAGCAACATGTGCTTCCCTCCCTGCTTCTAGGGTTCCTCAACAAAGTGTTTTACTGTCTTCCTGAAAGATGCGTAGGGACCTGGTTCAGTCTCTGACCCAGTGGACACTCATCACAGATATCCTGAACATCCCATTCAATCTGAAACGGGACAGTCACCTGTGTGCTTTCCTTCTCCCTGTGACCCTGGGAGAGACTGCTCTGGAAAGTGCCTGCTGGGTCGTTGGAAACACAGAGATGGGGCTTGGGCATATCCTGTGGGCCAGCAGACATGGACACAGGGCTGCCGTCTCCCACCTTCTGGCCATGGAATTGCTGCTTGCTGTGTTCCTGACCTTGGTCCTTGGTAGGCTTGGCAGGGTTCCTCTCCCAATGTCAACCACAAAGGAGACCTTGTTGGGTGGCCAGGGCCCCTTCAACTCTTCTATCAGCTTTAGAAAGTTCAAGGAAATCTTTGATGTCTTTTTTTTTTCTTATTTGATTTTACCTGCTGCAATCAATCCAGTTGGGCATAGGAGTTTCCCCCAAGTGCCAATATGTGTGGATCCACATGCCTTGATGAAGAAATATTTAGCTAGGGAAATAGACTTCAGATTGCTGCTTCTAGGGAGTGGGGGAGAATAAGCTTAAAAAACAAGGCAAAAAAAAAAAAAGGCAAAAACTACTAACTTTAGGTGCCAGCAACGCTTTTTTGAACAAGAAGAGCCAATCTTCCAGAAAAGGCCCTTAGTAATAGGCTAGATATTTGAACAATGTTAGGCACACCCAGTTCCTGCTGGAATTTTTTTTTCCTCATGTAATTTGTCTTGAATTTGAAAAATATGAGTATACACCAGGATCCTCCCTCAAAGCTCCTGCTCTCTGGCTTCAACCACACAGGAAAACGCAGCCCCAGGCCAGTTTCCAAGGTCATTTTATTCACTGTGGGTTTTAACAAACCAAAGTCAGGCAGCAAATTGAGAAAGAAAAAATAGTTCCTGTGCACAGGTAGTGAACTTTTCCTTTCTTGCCAACTTATTTCTCAGACCTGGTGCCAAACTAGAAGGAGATCTCATAGTTCCTCAGAGATGGCAGTGATTGAAGCGTGCAGGGCTGGGCTCCAGGCGGAAAGCGGGAGGAAGTGGAAGAGAGTCCCATTCTGGTCAGGTGGCAGTGGAAGCTGTGGTGGCATTCGACGGTACCCATCTGCCAGTGTCGTGTGCTCCCATATCATGAAGAACGAAACCACCATGGTGGGACCACCATCCATGGAACCTGGCCTGCCTCTCTAAAGACTCAGGTGGATCTAACAGCGGCATGTTCACTGACACAGACCAGATACAGTATGGAGGGGGGGAGGGGGAAAGCACGGTGCGGAGGAGTGTGTGTGGTGTGATTTCACTTACATACAAGAAAAGCCCTCATACGCCCAAACAGTGTATACCTCACCCGGCCAGGTGATGCAGCCCTCACCTGAGTTACCTGAGGTCCCCCGTTTCTGTCATCACTTAGTCTCCTACCTCTAGGATCCTGCCCTGGTGAGCACTAATACCAGAGCCAGGGAGAAACCCCCATCCCCAGGCAGCCTTTCCTCCCACCTTCCCCTGTTCCAGCAGTGGGGCCAGACCCTACGGGCCTGGCCTGCGGGTTTAGAGGGCAGGGTTCTTTAGCAAGTGGCCTGCCCTGCTGGCAAGGGGTGGTGGTGCCAATTTTCAGCCGCATTCCCTTAGCTGGGGGATGTGGCGTCTTCCCTCCCCCACCCTACCCCGTTCTCTCTTTTCTATTCCCCATCTCTTTCCCTCCCTGTGTCAGGTCTGGCAAGCCTGACCTGGTCACCTCACAAGGAGCGACTCCTCTTCCCTCAGGGACAGTTACAGAGTGGTTTTTCTTCCGGCCTCCCCAAGAGAGTCCCACGGGTGGGGTGGCGGGAGTGCTCCCTTAATGGGCCCAAGAGCTCCCAGTGGTCTTCACTCAGCACCTGTGTGGGTTTCCTGCTGCTACTGCCACACATTGCTCAAACTCAGGCTTTAAGCGCATAAACCTCCCAGTCCTGGGGAGTCTGAAAGCAGCCTTGCTGGGCAGACATCAGGCTTGAATGGCTCTTTGAGAGGTTGCGGGAGAATGTCTGCTGGCCTTTTCCAGCTTCCAAGGCTGCCCTTCCTTAGCTCGGGGCTGCACACCCCTGCGCTTCCCCATCTGCACATTCTCCCGGCTCCGGCTCCTGCCCTCTTTCACTTACAAGGACCCTGTACTGACATTGAGCCCACCTGGATTATCCAGGACGGTGTCCCCATCTAAAGACACTTAGTTGTACCTGCAAAGTCCTTTAGCTTTGTACAGGGACATATTCAGGAGTTCTGGGGATTCTGATGAGCCCCAACGAGGGCATCCTTCATGGGGTGAGGGACGTCATCCAACTCTCACAGTGCCTTGCCTAGAGAGCATTCAGATCCAGACCTTGTTCTCAGGGAGCTTCCACTCCAGTGGGGAGAAAAGAACAGCAGGATCTCAGGTCATAAGGAGCACTGTAAGAGGGGCCAGGCTGGGGGCCACCAGGCTGGGAGGCCAGGAAGGTGGGGTGACCCCGAGGTTCTTGGGTGGTGACATCTGAGCAGAGTGAAGGGAGCCACATGGGGATGGGGAGGTTTGCTCCAGGCCGAAGGAGCCTTGGAACATTCTGTGTCCCCTCCGTTCTGGGCTGTAACCTCCTGGTTCCCCTGAGCCATCGGTGCCCTCCAAACGGCCTTCAACCTTCCAGAAACTGATGTATAAATGCAGCTACTGAGAGCCTCCACAGCTGTGCCCAGGATTACTCCAAACACCCTGCTGGTCTCTAAAGCCTCTGCACTGTTTATGGTCATCAGCCACCTTCAGAGATGGCAACAGTGTCCCTCCCCTCTCACTGCTGGAGATCACAACAGGTCCCCTCCCACTATAACCTCCTTCCCTCAGGATCTGGGTCTTGGTCACTGCAGACTCTTGTGATGAGGGCCTCAGTGCCAGGTGCTTCCCACCCATACCTCACAGCACAATGCCTGGTGCATACCAGGGACTTAGAAGGAATGATTGAATGGTCGTAAGATGGTGGGTCACTACCTCAGACACCATGGTCACCCCCGGAACTGGGGGACACAAGGACCAAACCTCTCAAAAAAAATCTACTGTCTCAGCAGCTGTGGCATTTGAGATTCTATAAAGTGGGGCCAACTCAGAACATGAGGATTTGGGGGCCAGGCCAATAATCATAGAAAGGACTATGGCTCCCGACATGTGCACAATGGTTTGCCAAAGCTTTCCAGAGAGCTTAGAGGGCAGGACAGGGGTGGCGGCAGCAGAGACCAGGTTCTCACCTGTTAAATGGGTAGGTTATCACCTGCTTCCTTCATGGGGTCTTCTGAGATCAAAAAGTGGATGTGTTGTGTGGCACGTGTCATAACCTGTAAAGAGCAAGATGATTTGTCAGTTTTTCGGGTCCTTCCTCCTTTACCTTCCTTCCCTACTTTCCATTCTCTCTCTGCCCATGTATCAGGGTTTTCCTACTGCCCCCTGCCCATGGAAGGGCCTGGTCAAGGGAGGAAAGTTCCCTTCTCCAGCTCTGGCCTCAGAGCTGCACTGCAGACGGATCTACCCACCCAGCCAAGCAGAAATCCCGCCAATGCTGCCAGGTCGAGGGCCCACTGCACGCCAGGTGCTTCCACCCATACCTTGCTGATGGGTCCTCATCCACGGGGGCAGTAAATGGCCCCACAATTTCACCCTTGGCGGGATCTATGTGGTTCTCCCAAGAAGCGGATGCCAGGACAGGGCCAGACACACAGGAGAGTCATTGCAGCAAATGCCTGGGAGGGGGTAGGAGGGGCAGGCAGAGCCCTCGGAGGGGATGCAGGTCTCAGCCCTGTGCCAGAGAGGGCAGGAAGGAGAACTTGGAGGAAGAGCTGCGAGGATCTGCGAGGCTCTGAGGACATCCCAGCCCGGCCCATGCAGAGGCCTGTGTCTTGCAGGATGGGCCAGCAGAGTCCCTGCCTTTCTCACCTAGGAACAGCTGGGGGAACCCAGGACCAGTGCTGGGCCTGGCCAGCACTTCCAGAGTTCCCTGAGGAATACACAGCCGAGTGCTGTTGCCATTACAAATTTACCCAAGAGAAATGCAAATTCAGGTCCACAAAAATGTTCTTAGCACTTTAATCACAACCACCACCACTGGAAACAGCCCAAATGTCCACAGATGGATGAAGGGACACAGACCTGACAATCTGTGCATCCGATAATGGATGTGGATTGAAGGGAATGACGTGCGGATACTGCAATGGTAGCAGTAATGTCCATGAACCTCAACAATATGCTAAACAGAGCCACAAACATGAGTCCCTGCGGTGTGATTCCACTGGTAGGAAGTCCCAGAGGGCAAGGTCAGTGTCTGGTAACACCTGATTAGGGCCAAAGGGGTCCGGGAATAGGGACTTGACTGAGAGAATCCACTGGAGTTTAGGAATGCTCTGTCTTGATCTGGGTTTTGATTACACTTTGTCAAGATTCACTGAATTGGAAAGTCTGCATTTCACTGTACATTTTACCTCAATAAAGACACAGTATCACTCTATGCATGAGGCTCAGAGAGGTGAAGGCTTTGCCCAAGGTGCAGAGCAGATAGGCTGGGGTTGAAACCCTGCCTGCCCACCCCCAAGTGCTTGTGCATCAGACGCTGTTGCGTCAGGGCTTCCAGCACAGATTCAGGAAGCTCCTCCTGTGCAGTCTTGTCCATTCCGGAGTCCCTACCCACGAGGGTGTGGCAGCTGTTCTTCTGAGAGGCTGGGAACTAGGATGCCAGGACACTTCATGGGTCCTGGTCTGGGGCCCTGTCCCTGCACACTGAGCTGGGATGTGGCCTGGGGGTCAGAGCTGGCAGGAGTCTGGGAAGTGAGGACCTGGTCCCCAGCAGGAGCTGGCTTTGCAAGATCTGGCCAGGTGGGTGGGCTGAGAATTGGGTGGGGCGGGGGATGCTTCTCTGAGGCTTTGGAGGTTCAGTGGGCATCAGTCAATGCCAAAGCTCAGCTCCATACCTCCCTACCAGCTGTGTATCCTGGCCCAGACATTCTGAGCCTATTCACTCAGGTGTAAACTGCTGGGGTGGTGGGGGTGGAGGAGGATAAAGAAAAAGAAAAAATAAACAAATGTAAAGCACCTGGGACAGAGTGGATTCTCAGAAACAACTTTCTTCACCTTTGTCTTTCTGCTCACTCATTTAGTTAGTTATTCAACAAACATTTATTGATACCCTACTTTAGCAGGGACTGTGCAATGCACAGAGATAAACTAGCCCTGGTAGTCCACAAGCTCACAGTCTAGTACACGAAGGGTCATAATTACTAGTAGCTTTACAACGCACTGCAACACCAGGTTGGCTCTTTTCCATCCTCATTATACAGCCTATTCTCAGTTTTCATGGTTACTCTTTTTTTAAAAATATTTATTTTTTAGTTTCAGGTGGATACAATATCTTTATTTTATTTTTATGTGGTGCTGAGGATCGAACCCAGTGCCTCACATGTGCTAGGCGAGCACTCTACCATTTGAGCCACAACACCAGCCCTTTCATGGTTATTCATAAAAAGTTTCTTAAAAAAATCAATATAGTGCATACTCTAGGTGGCATTTCAAATCAGTGAGAAAAAGTTGAATAATTTAGGAAATATAGAAAATGCTAGGTAACTATTTGGAATGAATATTCCCCAAATAAATTCCAGTAAGAAAAAAACATTTAAATGTAAAAATTGGAACCATAAAAATATTAGAAGAACACTTTCCAAGTGGAAAAAGAACTTTCTAGGCGTGATGCAGAAACCACAAAAGAAGACCTAACAGATTTGTCTCAGTAAGAAAAACAAAACAAAACAAAACAAAATTTTGCCAGGCATGGTGTGCATGCCTACAATCCCAGTGACTTGGGAGGCTGAAGCAGGAGGATTGCAAGTTCAAGTCCAATGTTAGGAATTTAGTGAGATCCTGTATCAAAATAAAAAACAAAAAGGACTAGGGATAGAGTTCAGTGGTAAAGAATCCTTGAGTTCAAACTCTACTACCAAAAAACAAACAAAAACAAAAACAGAAAGAATTTTTTTTTGCTTTAAAGTTAATCAGAAAGACAAATGACACTCATGTTCTTTTTTTTTTTTTAAGAGAGAGTGAGAGAGGGAGAGAGAGAAAGAGAGAGAATTTTAATATTTATTTTTTAGTTCTCGGCGGACACAACATCTTTGTTGGTATGGGGTGCTGAGGATCGAACCCGGGCCGCACGCATGCCAGGCGAGCACGCTACCGCTTGAGCCACATCCCCAGCCCTCATGTTCTTTTTTTTAAACTTTTTTTTAGTTGCAGATGGACAAACTATATTTATTTATTTGTATGTGATGCTGAGGATTAAACCTAGTGCCTCACATGTGCAAGGCAAGCACTCTACCACTGAGCTACAGCCCCTAGCTCCAATAGTCATGTTCTTAATGAATAAAAGACTGCTTAGAAATCTTTATATAAAAGAAAAAAATTTAATGTGTGAACATGGACAGATAGGTAGTTCAATGAAAAAGGAATACGAATATCTTTTTTAAAAACAACAACTTTCGGGCTGGGGATGTGGCTCAAGCGGTAGCGTGCTCGCCTGGCATGCGTGCGGCCCGGGTTCGATCCTCAGCACCACATACAAACAAAGATGTTGTGTCCGCCGAGAACTAAAATAAATAAATAAATAAATTGTCTCTCTCTCTCTCTCTCTCTCTCTCTCTCTCTCTCTCTCTCTCCCCCCCCTTTCCTCTCTCTTTAAAAAAAACAACAACAACAACTTTGGCCTGGGGTTGGGGCTCAGTGGCAGAATGCTTGCCTAGCACGTGCTAGGCAAGTGTGAGGCACTGGGTTGGATCCTGAGAACCGCATACAAAAATAACAAATAAAATAAAGGCATGCTGTCCATTTACAACTACAAAAAAAAAAATTAAAACAACAACAACAGGGCTGGGGATGTGGCCCAAGCGGTAGCATGCTCGCCTGGCATGCGTGCGGCCCGGGTTCGATCCTCAGCACCACATACAAACAAAGATGTTGTGTCTGCCGAAAACAAAAAATAAATATTAAAAAAATCTCTCTCTCTATCTCTCTCACTGTCACTTTCTCTTTAAAAATAAAATAATACAACAACAACAGCAACTTTTAATTCTTAGATAATTGTAGACTTAGAGAAGAATTGCAAAGATTATACAGAGAGGTCCTGTATACCCTGCACCAGGCTTCCTTTATAAGAGCACATAACAATAATCATTAGTAAGAATTTAATCATGGAGTGATACTATTAGCTAGAGCACAGAACTTATTTGTATTTCATAAGTTTTCCCACTAACGTCTTCCTGTGATCCAGGATTCAATTCAGGAGCCTTTGTTGCATTTCGTTGTCTTGTCTTCTTAGTTTCTTCCCATCTGGGACATCCTCCCATTCTTCATGCCCTTGACACTTCTTAAGACTACTAGTCAGTTATTTTGTAGAACATCTCTCTATTTGGGTTTGTTTGGTATTTTCTTGTTATTGGACTGAGGTTGTGCTTTGCTGGGAATAATGATACAGGGTAAGTTCCCAGCTCAGTACATCTTCCAGCGAAAAATGAAGCAATTTAGTGAGACCCTATATCAAAATAAAAAACAAAAAGGACTAGGGATGGAGTTCAGTGATCAAGCATCCTTGAGTTCAAACTCTACTACCAAAAATAAAACAAAAACAAAAACAGGAAGAATTTTTTTTGCTTTAAAATTAATCAGAAAGTCAAATGACAGCCATGCTGTTAATTAATAAAAGACTGTTTTTCTCATTTTAACAAGTGTTAAAATGATTTCTTGGTGACAAGCTAAAGTGCTGTCTGCTGGGTTTCTCCACTGAAAGGTACTATTTTTTCCCCCTTTGAAATCATTAAACATTTTGGACACAATACTTTTGAGACTATGCAAAGATCCTGTTTCTGCTTAAACTTTTGCTCACTAATTCAGCATTCACCAGTGAATTTTGCCTGCAACAATTACTGCTGCGGTGTTTTAATGGTGGTCTTGTGTTACTCTTCCCTTCCTTCTACATTTATCAACTGGAATTCTTCTGTAAGAGTTGTCATTCTACTCATTTTTTTTTTGCAGATTATTTTGACTTTTAATGTAAATAATCCTGTCTACAACTACAGTTTCATTTATTCCTTTCTGTTCCTCATGCTTTGTATTTCCTCCATGGGTGCTCCTTGAAGCTCCCTGCCTCCAGAAGCCTTGGCATAAAGTGCCTTGGTCACTGCCAGTCCAGCTGGACTTGTGGGACAGGTCTCCTGGTCAGACCCCGCCCACCTGGCTCCTGGAACTTCCTTGATGCCAAGAACAGGATTCTAGGGCTGGGACCATGTAGTCATTGAAACTGATGCAAACTCTGCACTTCCGGTTGCTTTCCTCTAGGTTTAGCTGTGAAAACAATTTCAACAGTGACAACAAAAGAGAGCCCCTTCCTGCAGTGAGTTCTGTCACATAACCCTCAGCAGTTGATTGAAACAGAGTCTCATTTGCTTACGTAACTTTTTCAGTTGGTGGGTGACAAGAGTCCCCCTCACTCTAAAGAAAGGAATGGGCCACCTCACAGCAGCAGCACACCTACCCTGAGTCAGACTGGTTCTGCAAGCTCGCTCTGCCGCCCACCCCCACCATGAGGGTGTGAACGGGCTGGGAAGGGCTGCGGTGTTGCTGTGGGTCTCCCCACACCCTCCCTCCTTGAGGCAAGGGAGGTGGGCATTGGCAGGACCAGCCTAAGGAGTGGGGAGCTGCCAAAGGGGGAAACTGTCCGCTTACCATTCAGGATGACATCTGCAGACCTACAGTTCTTCCTGTCAGTGCTCCTAGGGATGAACTTGGAGAAGCTCTTGGGTGTGTCAGAGTTGGCTGGAGGAGTGGGCAGAGGCCAGGGAGCTGGGGGTTCTGGGACAGGTCAGCCTGACTGTCTCACCTGCATCAGGGGCCTGTGTGATGTCAAGGGTAACTTTGGAGGGGTGGGTGGGTCCCTAACCTGTAAGGTATCCTGAGAAAGGGAGGAAGAGAGAGAGAGAGAGAGAGAGAGAGAGAGAGAGCGCACTTAGACATCTGCCGTCACTGAAGCCACTTGAAGCCGAGAATAACAAGCTACGTAAACATACAGTTTTGCTCCTTTCTGGACCCTCCCTTCTCCCAGCTCCAAGCCCAGGGGAGCCACAGGGAGCAGCTGACAGGTTGGGGAGGGCAGAGTGTGGGAGACAGAGAAGGTGGACCTTGACTCCCTTCAGGCTCACCTTAGGAGAAGCTTTGAACAGGAAATGAAGCTGTGGTTTTGATTTAAAACAGATCATAGTCTTTATTACCTAAAGTAGGGACTGTTGCTCAACACCTAGAAGCCATAGGGCAGGTACAGGTTCTGTTGCAAATGCCATCCAGTAGGGAAAGAGTTGGCCCAGGAAGTCTGCAAAGCAGCGGGGGAAGGTCAGTGTGGCTGGTTCCCAACTGCAGCATACACAGCCTCTTTAGAAAGCGGGTATACTGACTAGAAGGTTAAGAAGGTGCCAGAAAACCCTCTACCCCCATTGCCACCCTTCAAAACTCAGGTGCTCCTTCTGCAAGGAGCCTACCTGGACAAGGACAGCAGGCCCCCAAGCCTGCTTCTGTCACAGCACACATCTGCTCTACACTGTTGGAGAGTAGCCTCAAGGATGAGGAGGGCTTTATAGCACTGAGCACAGTGGCCTGGGGAGACTGCTTGGTCATGGCTGTGATTAATGAAGGAACAGAAATGAATGCAGCAGGCCTGGGTACAGAACCATCTAAAGATAAGTTCCACAAAAATGGTAGTGTTATTATTGTCTCTGAGTTTTCTCTGGAGAAAACATTTAGGACTGATTTGGCCAAAAGAACTGATTGTTGAATCAGATTCCAAATTGTAAGCCTGTCCCTCCATTGCTTGTTTCTCAAGGAGTTTTTTGCCAAACTATCAAAATAGCTTCAGTAAAAGAAGAAAGAACTGCATCCAGCCAACACCCTTGGCTAAAAGAGCAACAGTATTTTTCCAACTAACTTTTCATATGTGAAATGCAGGGGTTTACATTGGTAAGAGGCCCATTATTTTTACCTTTTTTTTTTTGAGGGGGGGGGATATCAGGGAATGAATCCAGGAGTGCTTAACCACCATGTCACATCCCCAGCCCTTTAAAAAATATTTTTATTTAGGGACAGGGTCTTGCTGAGTTGCTTAGAGCCTTGCTAAGTTGCTGAATGCTGGATTTGAACTTGTGATCCTCCTGCGTCAGCCTCCCGAACTGCTGGGATTTCAGGTGTGTGCCACCAGGATAGGCTCAGTCATGGTTCTAACCAAAGTCAGGACACATATGGCAAATGATTCTTCAGGAAATGGAAACCTATAATCAAGAATGGCCAAAAGTAGAGTAGCTACTATGAAGATCAGGGGAACACAGGACTTTCTGAGCCCATTCCCAAACTTATGAATATCCCCATATGTACACAAGTAGTCCCAAATTGTCCCATGAATTAAAGGGAAATATTTCTTCATCTCAGTTTATTGGACTTCTTTTCCTGTGTGTGGAGTTATCTCATGCCTTTCCAAGAGACCAAAGGTCTGAGCTAAAATAGAGAAAAATGTGTGCTATGCTCTTTTGGAATACAGCAAGCATGCAGATTCCTTACCCATATGAAGAGTCTCATTATCTGTGATCTCATTTGCTTCTCATGATAACTTCTGAGTGTTAAGAGGCTTGGAAGACATTATCATTCCCTTAAATAATTTTACAGATGAGGAAATTGAAGCTCAGAGAGATTAAGTAATTTGTACAAGTCACAGGAAGTAGGTGACAACACTGCCAAACCATCTCAGGAATGCTGATTCCAGGTTCCGTGTTGATTTCTACAATGTCCCACCATTCATCAGAATGTCCAGGGACCATAAGTGGGAGAATTTTGCAAACAGATTCATAAATAGTGTTTGTATATTGATAAGCTGCTATTTAGAGACCAAGAGAAAGATTTCAGCACAAAGATTTTCACACTAGTGTAGTTTATGTTAAGCATGTGGTTTGTTTATGTGTTCATATTTATGAGTATGTGTGCACACATATAATTATGTAGGAAAATTATAACTGTGAGTTTAAAAAGGAGAACACACACACATAAATATATTCAACCATGTCCAATAATGATAAGTTCAAATATTAAATTTCTTAAAATTTTATCTGTGTTTCTTTCTCTTGATTTGGGGCATATGAGTAATTTTTATTTTCTTCTTTATTCTTTCCTATATTTTCCACATCTTCTGTTAAAAACAAGTATTACTTTTGTCTGCTTTTCTCCTCCTGGAGAAGCAGGTGTCCACACAATGAGCCCTGAGTGAGCCGGGGTGGTCCTGGGAAGTCCCAGCTAGACGGGCTGCTGACCTGGGCCCTGGAGTAGTCTGAAAGGCAGGACATGGGGGACTGTCCCAGCAGAAAGCCAGATCGGCCATTCAATGCATCCTTGGTTGGAACAGGTTAGCAAGAGGGACAATCCAGGTACAGACTCAAGGAACCAGGGGGAATCTGCAGGTAGAGGGTGTCAGGCTGCAGGTAGAGGGTGTCACTCCCCTGGACACACAAGGGGACCCTGCCTTTTTCAAGAGTGCCTGAGCTTTATGTAGGGACAGGAAGGGAGTCATTAATGTGCCAACTTGAAGGGGACATTGCTTGAAATCATAGAATATTGGCAAACATAACCAAGATGGTAATAATACTGTCTCAATTCTCCTTCTCCATGCACATCTACACCATTATTCCCTCTCAGCACAACAGACCTCAATACAACCTGAAGGGATGCAGGAAACACAATCTCGAGCCACCCCCACCCCCCACCCCCGCCACACCAGTGATGGTAGCAGATATGACAGCAGCAGCAAAGACTGCAGGAAAAGGCCATGACCTACCCAGGACCCCGAGGAAGGTCTGGAAAGTGCAGTATTTCCCAGCAGGGAGCCTAGTGCTGGGCTCCTGGGGTTCTCTTCTGCCCTCGATGGCCCCAAGACTGGGAGGGCCTGGCCCCTTCCCTCTGTTGGCAGCCTCTCATTCTTGCATGGCTGTGTTGTTGGTGCACGGCACCTTTCTTCAAGGAAGGCCTCTATGGGAGAGCAACGTTCCCCACCCTTGAGACCCGTATCCCTTTTCTGTACATGTCTTGAAAGCTACTTCTGGTTTCCACTCCGAGTCAGTTGTTCAGGCTTAGGGTCTTTGGCCATCCTGCAGTGGTGGTCCTCTCTCAAGATGATGCTGTATCTTCCCTGCCACTTCTCAGTCTGCGATGGGTCAAAAGGAAGACCAAAAGTACAGTGACCTCCCCTTTGGTTTTCTCTTCTACATTACATGAGAGAAGATTCTCCCCAAGTCAACAACTGATCAAGGCTTTGTAAGATTACATTCTTGATTTAGCTTCTCCGTGAATGAGCTTGTCATCCAAATGCTTCAGAGACTTCTTTTCTTTATGCCCCGGGCTCAGGGTTGGGAAGCTCCTGATGCTGCTGTGTTTTGTGCAGTGGGGGTTGCCATGGTGCTGCACATGACCTGTCAGTGCTGAAATCCTGTGATTGCACTGGTGCCTTGCCGAGAGAGGATAATGAGTTATGTGTGGATTTGGGTTATGTGTAGATTTAGCTGCTCTGTGCATAACATCAGAGATGCGATTTGACGGTTGGCATCATCTTCAGATTGTAATCTGCTTACTTTCCTGTGAGTTGACTGAGTTACAGTCAATTGTTCAAACAGCCAACAGTTCATTTGATAAAAAGAGACTGAACCAAAGCTGAAAAATGACGTTGTTTTTGGCCTTGATCATTCATTGCACTTACTAACTCTGCCGCTGCTGGGAGTGGGGGTGTTAGCCAACAAATTCCCCTGGATTTGGGCATGGTGACTGTAAATCTCCAAAGATGCATTGCAACCTGCCAGGCTCGCTGTCTTCCATTCCTCTGCTCTCCCCAGCAGCAGCCTCTTGACCCTATTATGAGTCATGCTCAGCATGGTTGGAAGATAAAGCCTAGCCCTAGACTGGGGAGGTTTCCTAGCACTCAATTGGAAACTAAATGGAGTAGTTTACTAAGATTTTGATAAAGCATCTCTAAAATGTAAAAGTGCCTCATGTTTTTTCTCTTCTACTTTTCAACCTCTCAAGCTGATATATTTTCAAATTAAAACAAAATTCTAAATATTCTTTGACAAAGCACAGACCAAAGCAGCAATTTGGTCAGGGGAATTATTTTTGATTAATGTTGATAAACGATTATCTATTCCACTAGCAGCATAGCTTTTTTCCCATATGAAATACTATATCCAAACAAAATTTTAGAATTGTGAGTGGCTTCAGCAATCAATGTTACTATCATTTTTAAGACTAAAATGTGGTTATTTATATATTTGATATCTTTCTATATGGAACATAACTCATCAGGCACCTATTTTCCAATAAGAATGATAAAGTACAATATCCAAGGAGGGCATGATGGAGATATAAGTCAATCCCCTGCACTGGGAGTTTATTAGCACTGTGCAGATGCAGGTTCTTAGTTTATTATCCACTAAGCTGATTACCTACTACAGATTCAATTTGACCTCAAAATCTGCCAAGCAACAGAAGGCTGTCCCTGTAGCCTGCTGTGTCTGGGAAGGAACAGAACAATTTCCTTAGGGAATGTACTGAAATGTTACTCTTAAACCAGGTTTCATAGCTGTCCTGAAAGTAGTTCTCCCCGGCCCCCAGGGGATAGAACCCAAGGCCTTGCACATGCTAGGAGAGTACTCTGCCACAGAGCTACATTCCCAGTCCTTTTTAATTTTTTTTTTTTTTTTTTTTGAGACAGGGTCTTACTGAGATGCTTAAATCGCTAAATTGCTGAGGTTGGTCTCCAACTTGTGATTCTCTTGCATCAGCCTCCCGAATTGCTGGGATTACAGGCATGTACCACCACAACCAACTTATTTTTGCCTTTTTATCAGCTATTTCCTGATGATTCTGCTAGAATTTCTCTCCCTCTGTCTCTGTCTCTCATAAACTGATCCTGGGCTTTTTGTTTCTTTCTTTTTTTTTTATTTTCAGAGATATGGAAATATTTTCAGATGAAATATCATGACCTCTGTAATTTAGTTCAAAATAATATGGAAAGTGTAAAAGCAAGTGGGGGTAAAATTGAAACAAGATTGTCCTTGAGTTCATAATTGTTGAAGCTGTGCGACAGGATCTAGAGCCTACTGGGACTGTGATTCTGCAGTGAACAACCTTTTTTTTTTTTTTTTTTTGTAACAGGGATTGAACCCAGGAATGCTTAACTACTGAACCACATCCCCAGACCTTTTTAAATGTTATTTAGTGTCAGGGTCTCACTGAGTTGCTTAGGGCCTCACTAAGTTGCTGAGACTGGCTTTGAACTTGCAATCCTCCTGCCTCAGCCTCCTGAGCTGCGGGGATTACAGGAGTGCCCCACCGTGCCTGGCTTCTTCAGTAAACATTCTCGTCCACTTGCAGGACTTTCCCTGAGCCAGACACTCAGAGGAGAAACCTCTGGGTTGGGTTTCACTGGGTACTATCACATTGTTCTCCAGAGTGTCTGTACAAATTTTCCTGTATGTGCACACTTTCATGACTCTGACCTGTCAGATGTGAGTGTCCCCTCGTGGTTCTCATCTGCACCACCCTAATCACCTGTGGGTTGAAGCAGCTTCCCCATGGCTGGTTCTTCAGGGTTTTCTTTTTTCCTGTGAATTATCTGTTCCTACTGTTCCAGGTCATAGATGGAAAGGAGTTTTCTTTCTTCTTTCTTCCAAACAGTAGTGTCTAGTGGTCTGCCCGTAGTAGCTATAAAAGTCAATTGTTGAATTTTCAAGAATTTTCTCAACTAGTGATCTCAACTTGTGATCAAACATTGCTAGCTCAAAAAACAGCCTCAGTAGGAATACTTACACCACGGCAATCAGCAAATGCTACAAATTAGGATTATCAACCCCAGTTGTTGGTTGTTAAACTTTTTGCAGAACACCATTGCCTCCAAGCATTTATAGCCAGGCACAGCCTGGCTCCAAGAAGCTTCAAGTGAAGCAAGTTTCGGGTGTAGAAGGGGTCCCTTGACTCTCTGCGGAGGACCAGCCAAGGTTTCCTGGTCCTGTGTTTCTTGTGTTCAGCATCAGCCAGTGAGCATCACGGAGGTCCCACCTGTTCCTGCAACAAGGCAAGGTAGGATAGGACGCAGTTCTGGCGTGGAGTCAGTTCCTGGTTGCTTTAATTTCTGAGACAGGCAAGGCCAGAAATTTGCAATTTGCAGGACTCAATGCCCATGAATATGCATGGTCCTTGCTCAGAGGAGGAAAATCTGACTTTCTTTCTTTACCAGTGATCTCTCTCTGCACTGACCATAGTGTCTTTTATTTGCTATGTAATCTCATATTCTCTTGGGCATGGGGATTTTGTGCTGTGAACACAAAAACCTGATAGCTGCCTAGGGTCTCGCTTGGTAAGTTGGTGCATAGGGTGTACGTGATCCATCTGGTTCCTCCCTATGCCTGCTGTGCCTAGGACATTGCTAAGAGAGGAGGGCAGCAGTGATCACTAGGCGATGACACAGGTGCAACCCATTTTGTTGGGGGGGGGGTAAGGGAGCCATACCACCTGAACCCAGGCTGATTCCCTGACATGTGCTCCATCAACCCATAGGACTCACAGCACACAATTCAAACATAAAGTATTAAGGAGTTCAATATGGCAGCCTTAAAGTGTCAAAGCGGGGGCTCCTGAGTGCCATCCTGTGTGGCTGTGCAGGTACACCTGTGAAGCTGGCTCTGAGTCTGGGAAG
This sequence comes from Spermophilus citellus, assembly GCF_964194105.1. NCBI lineage: Eukaryota > Metazoa > Chordata > Mammalia > Rodentia > Sciuridae > Spermophilus > Spermophilus citellus. The sequence goes on from NC_138195.1 coordinate 90,942,798, forward strand.
CACTGAGGCCAGTAGGCCTCTGTACTCAAGTGTCCCTCTACTCCTAGCTCTGTGACTGTAGGGTTTTTTCCTGCACAGCCAGCAGGGTCTGGGAAAGTCCTGTATTGCTAGTATGTTAGTAGTGGTATGTGCTGACAAAATGTTAAAACAGACGGCAGATACAAAGTATCAGTGGATTAGTGAGTTAACATTTTAGATATTGGGGCTTGGAAAGGCTTTACAGACATGATGACATTTAAGCAAGAACCTGAGTTGAGGGAGGGATATACCAGGTGCCACATTTGGTCCTAACTTCATGCTCTCTTCCTGTTAAGTCTTACCAAAGGGTCTACAGAATCATGAGGATCCGTGAGGATTGTACAAAACGACAACCCTTTGAGTTAAAATTTGCCTATATAACATTCAATTTTAATTATAAGTTAGTTTAAGTGCAGGAACAACATATGAGAAATATGGTAGGAGCCAGGTGTGGTGACACATGCCTATGAACCCAGGGATGGGGGAGGCCGAACCAGGGGGATCCCAAGTTCTAGGCCAGCCTCAGTAATTTAGCAAGACCCTGCTTCAAAATAATAATAATAATGATAATAACAAAAGGCCAGGGGAATGTAGCACAGTGGTAGGGTGCTGCTGGATTTGAGCCCTATTTCCAGAGAGAGAGAGAGAGAGAGAGAGAAAGGAAAAGGAATATGTTGATTGATATCCCTTTTTCCCCCCTATAATATATTTTCTGTTAGTCGGCTTTCTGTCACTATACCAAGTATCTAAGATAACCAACTTAGAAAGAGAAAGGTTTATCTTGGCCCACAGTGTGAGTTTCCAGTCCCTGATCAGTTGCCCTTGTTGCTTTTAGGCCTAGGGTGATGCAGCACATCATGGCAGCAGCTTGTGGCTGAGAAAAACTGCTCACTTCTTAGCTAGGAGGTGAAAAAGAGGTAGAGGAAGAGGCAGAGGTCCCACAATAACCTCTTCAAGTTTCCACCACCTCTCAGTCGCTCCCTGCTGGGGCAAAGACCTCATCACTTGGGCTTTTGGGGACACTAAGATCCGAACTGCAGCATGCAGTATTATTCTATGAGGCTATTTGGTGAAGAAAATACCCCTGCCACAGTGGCTTAAATAAGACTTATCTTTCTCATGTCCAAAATGCCCAGGGGCAGGCAGTCCTAGACTTGGTCTGTACCCTGATGACTCCAGGGTTTTATTGGCTTCAGGCTACGACTCTCTGTTCCACCATCCGCAGAATCACCTTGTGGTTCAGGATAGCCATAGGAGCTTCAGCCCTCACATCCATGCTCCAGGAAGGAAGAGGGTGGTGGAACGGCCTGTTTCCTCCCTTTTAGGGAAAACTTCCATAAAACCCTCACAACACAGCACTTCCACTTATATTTTACCATCTAACGCATTATGGGCTGGGGCCTAGTCACATGGCCATGCCCGGCTGTAATGGGCACTTGGAAATACAGTAAAGGCACTTAACTAAGCAACACTTTTCTTAGCAGTTGATGTCCTGTTGCCAGGGAGGGAGGGAAGAGAGATGGGCACTAGGAATAGTTCCTAACAGTTCCTGCCACAGCCACTGATTTCATTTTTCTTTATAAGTTTACAGAGGGTATAAATTCAGGATAATAAATCAATATCCTGGGGCCTTGAGAAGCTTCATTTAAAAATGTTCTAATTCTGGTTTTCCAAAATTCAGATAAAAAAAAAAAACTCCAGTGAGAAACCAATACAGGTTCTGTTGCCTCCATTATTATTTTTTGTTGTGTTGCTTCAATAAGTGTACTATTCCACCTGCTCTTGAATTGTATAGGTGAGCCACCAAGTGATTTGAGGATTTCTCTATGGTTGCACAGAGCTTTGTGTTTCATAAATCATTTTTTAATCCTGCATTTGAGAAAGGAATAATAATTGGTTGATTACAATGGTATCAGTTTCAGTTCTGGACTCTAAAGAAAACATTTCCAAATTAACATATTAAATTTTTTTTTAAAAAATAATGTCCAACAAAGAAAGCCTCACTCTCTCATTGACCTGTGACACACCATAGTACCTGCTCAGGCAGTTTTTATACAGAATGAGTGGCTTTCTCTTGGAAAGCTACTGTTAAGAGAGAGACAGACAGGGAGGGAGGAGGGGGAGGCAGGTCTATTTTCTTAGCTCTGGTACGCCTTCCTCTTGAAGATTCATTTTCTTTTTTTCCAATGGTGACAGACTTCTGCCAGCAAAGCAGCACAACAAAAATGTCATTCTCCAGTTACAATGACTGGGGACCACTGCAGTGTCAGTTGTCTTTTGTTCGACCTAGTGATTAAACTGCTAATATTTTATTGGTGGGAGGTTTTACCTTCTGATTCAGAACCATAGTGTTAAACACAAAGCTATGTGTCATTCGTGAATCTCTGCTTTATTAAAATATTTTTTTATCGCTAAGTTAGGGCTGGCTTCTTAACTTTTTTTTCTTAAGGAAGATTCCTTGTCTCTAATCCTGATTTCAGGGATGGAAGTCCCTCAGATTCAAAACTATACTGTAAGACAAAGCATCATCAGAGGAAAGTCCTGCAGCTATAGAAAGATAGTTGAATTGTTTAACATAGGAGGATATCTGAAACTGAATATAGTCTAGACTTCAACAAATCTTACCTTTTATAATAAAGTATTTCGTTCCAAAGAGACACTGCTAGATAGATAACCTATTGGCTTTCTGATGTCACTTTAAGAAGCCATTTCTTGATGACTCTCTGACATCCATCTTTCCTAAATTTTCCTGATAGATTGAATTAGCATAATTATTTTTATGGCTGTAGTAGAGAGAGGAAATTTTGTTTATTCCTAAAATCCATTGTCTTTGAGTTGATTAGCCCCTGCTGAGGTGAAGGCATTAAAATGATAGCAGGTGTGTCCTCCAAGTAGAGCTCTGGAAGTGTCTCTTTTTACATTTTCTCTGCTCTAGTTTCAGTTGCAGGAGAACCTCCATTTGTCCTTCCAAATCTACTCTCTGCTGTGTTCCTTGGGGCAGAAAGACCAGCAAGATCTAAGTCACCAGCTCCTTAGTGCTATGGTCACTAATTTGGTGTGACCGATGGGATACTGTGGCAGGGCCTGGAGGGAGGAGGGAGAAGTCGGGATGTTTACTTTGACTTGCTCTCTCTTGGGCCTCTGGTCAACAGTGGCTTGCTCCTCTAGGAAGGCTACTGCTTCTGACAGGGGACCTCCCTATGGCAGCCACCCTTTCTACAGGATTGGATAATGTCATCCTATTTGTGCCAGCCCGAACTCTTTCACCATTCCTCTATGTTTTCTTCAATCCTGTGAAACCAGAGTTTTGATACAAAACTAGATTCCCGCTTCTGCTGGCAGATGGGGCTGGTGCAGGCCACAGACCTCACCAATTTCCTTCTGGGTTCTTGTCTTACAAATTTGAAGAATAAAACCCAAGGATAAAAGGGAAATTCATAACAAAGGGGAAGAGTGAACAGAGTAGGATTTATTTGGGGAAGAAGATACAGTACTCCTGTGATGCTAGAGGGGACCTGATGGTGGCACAGAGTGGGAACCTGCTGGGAAACAGGCAGCAGGAAGACTCTCTGACCCCCCAACCCCCATTCTTGTCATCAAGTCAGAAAGATTTCAGATACGTCACTCAGAGTAACAGGCATGAGTTTATTGAAGGGATATGAAAAGGGAAAGGGGACAAGCTCAAGGGAGAGGGTATCCCTCTCTAAGAGGGACAATGTACCTCTTCTGCACTATGGTTTTATTCGGAATTCCAGAGATGTTTTCAGAGAGTCCTACCCAGGTCCAACTTTTGACTGACAGCAAGATGACATCAGACTTTCAAGTACTTACTGTCTTGGCAACTCTAGGTCACCTTGGCCCATGCTGACTGGTTCTAAGTGGAGTTTTAAGCATACATTTGTACAGATGTTATGATAGGAGGAATTATTCTTATTTCCCTGAGTTACTGGATCTGGTCTGCAAAAAGGGTCACAAAGGACTCCTCCTTCAGAGTAACTTGAGATCCTCTTGACAACATTATTTCAAGCCTACACTTCTCCTGCAGATTGAAGGTAGTTTGCTGGGGGATGTGACATATCCTGTACATGATCTCAAGCCAGGCAGGGCTGCAGATAAATTGCTTCTTGGAAAAGAAAGCACACTGGGCTCAACAAAGTGGGCCCATCTTTAGAATTATTCCCTTGACTTTGCATCTGTCTTCCCCATCACCTGACCAGAACCTTTGCACAGATCTTTGAATTTCTCATTGGAATATGCTCTCTGTATCTGCCAGGGACCCTGACTGATATGAAATCTGCCAGAAACAACTGTTAAGGATGAGGGAGAGTAGATATTTTTTCTTTTTTTTTTTTTTAAAGAGAGAGTGAGAGAGGAGAGAGAGAGAGAGAGAGAGAGAGAGAGAGAGAGAGAGAGAATTTTTAATATTTATTTTTTAGTTCTCGGCGGACACAACATCTTTGTTTGTATGTGGTGCTGAGGATCGAACCCGGGCCGCACGCATGCCAGGCGAGCACGCTACCGCTTGAGCCACATCCCCAGCCCAAGTAGATATTTTTTTCTGTGACTTGTTTATAGAAATTTTTTCATCTTGAATAGGATTTAAAATAATGTCTTGGGCATTTTAAGGAAATTTAAATTTTCCCTGCTATTTGTTTTTTACTAATGAAGTTGTTAATGGTTTACATTTTCACAAAAACATGGAAGAGAAAGGATAAAGTTTTCTGCAGAGTATCTGTACAGTTCAGCCAGTTCTCAAGGCAGGGAGCTGATATGTCACTAGAGTATCCATTCACATGTCAAGGGGGTTCTTCTCAGCATCATGGTGGCCAGGGGCAGATGAGTGTAGTGCTGTGTGGGGTTTAATTTTGTCAGCAGCATCTTTCTCAAGTCTACAAGAGCATGGGCTCCAGTTACCTGCTTACCTGCTTGCTTCATGACCTCCTGGCCTGCATCCTGTGTGCCAACCCTGACACTTCAAGAGAACTCATTCTGATTCTAAAACAGTGTCCTCTAAGGCCAATGCTAATCACCTGTCCTAAAAACCTGGGTGAGGAAGTCATTTAGTATCACCAGATTATTTTTTCAAGTTCACTACTGATTAAGTTTGGTTTGAAGTCAGATATTTCTGCTAGTTCTCTTTTTTCCCAACATTGGTATGATTCTTATTTCAAAGGTGTGATAAGGCCTATAAAGTGTGACCTTCTGGTAAATTCTATTTGTATGAATGGCTTCTTTTTTTAACATTTATTTTTTAGGTGTAGATGGACACAACACAATGCCTTTATTTTTATGAGGTGCTGAGGATCGAACCTGGGTCCCGCCTGTGCTAGGGGAGTGCTTTAGCGCTGAGCCACAATCACAGCCCATGAATGGCTTCTTGAGAAAGCCAATCTTAAAATTAGGGAAGACACTGATAGTTACTTTTAACCCACACATCTGTTATAAAAACATTTGTTAGTTCTGTCTTTTGGGTCCCAGCTAGGCAGATGAAAACGGTGGGGATGGGTTACTATGTTAGGGCTTTGATTCCTAAATAAAAGTCCCTGTAATTTCTGTCCCCAGGGGGTTCCATTAATTCATTTGCAGGTAACACCTACTGATAAAATGACCTAATAGACACCAAAATTTAAGTATCTAAAGTAACAAATTGTTTAAAAATATAAAATCTAGTCTGAACTTATGGTTTTTAATTGTTCTTGAGTTGTTAATGCCTCTGAGAATAGATGAAAGCTGTAGATCTTGTTTCCCCAAAAGTATAAGCCATCCAGAGAAATTTCTTATACAATCGAGGCATTCACAAATCTTCTGATTCTCACTATACATTGGAAAATTAAAAAAAAAAACCAAACCTGTTTTCATTTTAAAGATTGCTAAATTCAAAAGTTAATGAAAATGTTATATAAAACTTTCTTTTTTAAAAAAAATCTTTATTTTATTTTTATTTGGTCCCGAGGATGGAACCCAGTGTCTCATGCATGCTAGGCAAGTGCTCTACCTCTGAGCCACAACCCCAGCCCCAATATATATAACTTTCATTTGCATTGATTTATAAGATTAAAATTCAAAAGAAAATATCAAACTTTTTAAAGTTATTGAGCAAAATTTGAATGTATTAGGTTATTGAACTAAAATATTGAGGTTGAAAATATTCAGAAGTATAAAATTAAGGAAATCAAGTTCATTTATCCATTCAACATGTATGTGCCAGGCACCATTCCAAGTGCTCAGGATACAGTGATAAACAGCGAAAATATCTAAAACACAGGGAAGATATTTTCTGTTCATTTACAGTTATTAAAGTTCCAAGTAGCTAGGTGCCGTGGTATGCGCCTGAAATCCAGCGGCTGGGGAGGCTGAGATAGGAGGATCCATAGTTCAAAGCTAGCCTCATCAAGGGAAAGGCGCTAAGCACCTCAGTTGAGACCCTGTCTCTAAACAAAATACAAAATAAAACTGGGGATGTGGCCCAGTGGTCAAGTGCCTTGAGTTCAATCCCCAGTACTTAAAAAAAAAATTCCAAGTAACACACGAGGATTAGCAGTCAACAATTCATTAATTGTTTAATCCATGCTGTACTCCTTATATGCAATGACTGAAAAAGGCTGGGGATATAGCTCAGTGGTTCAAGGCTCCTGGGATCAATTCCCAGTCACCCCCCACCCACACACACACCACAAATTATGGCTGCTACAAATTTGCCATAGTGAAGGTAACAGAATACTCTGATCTTCATTGTTCCATCTCAGTTAGGAAGCTGTCACACTTGTTATACTTTTGGTCCACTATTTGAATATGCATATTGTTTTTGAAACAAATAATTTGTGTGAATCATTTCTGTTAATTTAAGAAACACTTGAATGACATCATGAATATTGCCTTGCACATGCCAGGCAAGTGCTCTATCACCAACTACATCCCCAGCCCTTTTTATTTTGATTTAAGACAGGATATTGCTAATTTTCCCAGGCTGGCCTTAAATTTTCCATCCTCCTGCCTCAGTCTCCTGAGTTGCTGGAATCACAGGCATGAGCCACCACACCCAGCTTGAAATATTTTTAGCCTGTGATCTATGAAATGACTGAAAGGAAAGGAATGAAAACTATCCAGGTGTTCCTAACATCACAGCTTTGGAATTGCTTTGAGCTAATTTGTAATTTTAGTGTTTGGCAAATTACAAACTATTTTCAGTTCCATATGCATTCTATGGTAAGACATGTAATATAGTATTAGATTCCAGTTCAGTATTTTTCCTTGTGTATGAAAGAGTGTGTATGTGTGGTGTATGTATGTATGTGCATGTGCATTTGTTGATGCATATGCATGTGTTTATTTGTGATGTATGTGTATGCATGTGAATGCATGTGTGTGTCCTTGTACACTTGCATGTATGTGTGTAGAGATGTCATGTTGTTGCCAATGAAATGGGAAAATGCTTGTTTAAACAAAACAATGGGGGGGGGAGGCTGAGGTTGTGGCTCAGCAGTAGAGCACTCACCTAGCATGTGTGAGGCCCTGTGTTCGATCCTCAGCACCATATTAAAAAAAAATAAACAAAATAAAGGTATTGTGTACAACTAAAAAATAAAATATTACAAAAAAAACCTAACAATCGGCCAGGTAAATATCCCCTTTGGGGTGTTCATGTGGTCAGACTTACAGCCTGTTTGAGCTGGATATTAAGTCAGTCCTTTTTTTTTTTTTTTTGCAAACTTGTTTTTTAGGTTTTTGTTTTGCTTTTGGTGCTGGGGTCTAAATGATGGCCTACATGCTGGACAAGTACTCAGCCACTGAACTATATCCCCAGCTTCAAATTTCAGGTTTTTAAAATTAAGACTCATCTTATCCTTCACTGACTCACTCATCTTTCCCACAATCTCCAGCATGTCCTTTTCTCCTTGCTCAGATAATCACATTACCTGTAAAACACATGCTTTATTTCCAAGGGAACTGCATGGCTTGCCTGTTCTGTGTCCTATATTAGAACCTTAGTGATCTATTTATTTGACATAGAGCTTGCCTCTCTGTCCTGAAAAATGAACAATATTCAACCTTCTATTAATTGGAATAGGTTTTCTTTTTTTTAATGTCATGGATGATTCAGAATAATTTTTTTAAGAGAGAGAGGAGAGAGAGAGAGAGAGAGAGAGAGAGAGAGAAAATATTTTAATATTTATTTATTTATTTTTAGTTTTCGGCAGACACAACATCTTTGTATGTGGTACTGAGGATCGAACCCAGGCCGCACACATGCCAGGAGAGCGCGCTATCGCTTGAGCCACATCCCCAGCCCCAGAATAATTTTTAAAAGCATAAAATAAGTGACATTATAAGGAAATCAATTAAATTGAAATATTACATTTTAAAAAACATTTTAATAACTATTAATTTGTATACTTATTTAATAACATTATTTCAATGGCAGGTCGAATAGCCACCATGATTTTGCAGTAATGAAATCATATTTTGAGATTTCTACAACTGCAATATGATCTAAAAAATATATCATTTCCACTGGGTGTGGTGGCACATGCCTGTAATCCAAGTGGCTTCAGAGGCTGAGGCAGGAGGATAGCAACTTCAAAACTAGACTCAACAAATTAGTGAGGCCCTAAGCAACTTAGTGAGGCCCTGTCTCAAAATAAAAAAAAAAAGGGCTGGGGATGTGGCTCAGTGTTTAAGTGGTTAAGTACCCTGGGTTCAATCCCTAATACTAAAAAAAAAAAAAAAAAAACCAGAAAAAAAAAAGAAAAATATCTATCATTTATACTGGTCCCAAAGTCATTAATGCTATTGTGGTCTGCTGACTATATTGATAGTTGATGTAAATGCTACATTTCAGTTAAAGGTTAGTGGATATTAGGTGGTTTTTTTTTTTTTTTGATTCAAGTTTGGGGACTCCTAGAGGGTATGTGGCCCCTGAGTTAGGCACTGCCCCACCTGGACTGTGAGCCCCTTGACAGTCAGCCTTATCTATCTCTGCATTGCAGTATCAAGCCCAGGGTCTTCCATGGAGAGTCTTCTTTAATTGTATTCTGGATTAAATGAGACACAATGAAAGGCAAGTGACTCACCCAAGACAGAGATTCAACCAAGAGATTTTATTGGGAGGCTGCCCAAAGGAGAAGTAGAAAGCAGAGATAAGAGGAGGGGGACAGAGAGAGAGAGAGAGGAAGGGTAGAGAGAGAAGAGAAAGAAGAGGAAGAAGAGGGCAGAGAGGAGAGAGAAGAAAGCATGTGTTTACAAGCTTTGGCTTAAGAAGGGTTGCGTAGGGGACGTGGCGGAGGCTGATTGTCAGGGTGACTCAGGAACAGCTAGCTGAAATTGTGTCCTATGAGGATTGGTTGAGGAAACTTGAATTTGGGGCTCTTCTTTGGCTTGGTGCCCTTTGGAGAGGAGGGGGAGGGGTAAGGGATTCCATGATGTTCCCCAAGAAGGGGGAGTCTTCCACACACCCAACACACAAAACAAGGAAAGTGACCTTTATCAAGTACTTATGAGTGTTGCCCAGAACACTTCACCTCTTATCTCATTGACTCTTAACTTCCAGGGAAATGTCACCCTGTTTTGCTCAGATGAGGAAACAGACTCAAAGAGGAGAGCTGTATGGCAGAGCAGAATTTAAATTCAGGTCTCCTGACTCTAAAGTCCATGCTGTTTCTACTCACCATATTGTCTTTTACAAAACATCCATAGGTCCAGATAATGACAAAGTGAGTAGTTTCAGATCTTTGGTGTTTCCAAACTTATCACCCCCAGCATTTTTATTTTTCCTGTGCTGGGAATAGATCCCAGGGCCTCAAGCATGCTAGGCAAGCAAGCAACCACTAGGCTACTCTCCAGCCCCCACACTTCTTAAGAAGACTAACATTAAAATGTCAGTGATTCTCTCACAACTCAGTGAATCTAGTTTACAGGGATATCTAGCAGAAACATTCTTAGAAACATTCTTAGTCTAGACATAGGATGATTTTCTTCCCATAAACATCAATTTTTGTCCATGACAGAAGACCAATCTTACTACAGATGAAGACTTGGATAAGTCAGATGAACTACATTTTGTCTGATGCTTCATAAGTATATTTTGCCTGCCCATGAAAAGTTTTCTTCCAGGCAGATTTGTGGTTGGTATCCAGCAGGGTCACAGAAAAGTACTATGTTCCACAAAACAGTGTCCTTTATTGCAGGTGCCAACACAAATGACTATGCTCTGAATTTTACCTCCCTCTTGGCTTTGAATCACTTTTCCCCCTCTCTACTTGCTTTTCTCTGTTTACAAAAGTGCTCAGATATGTCAATTCTTAAAATAAATACTTAATAGGAAACAAAACCTTTCTCTCATTCTAGTTACTAGCTGTGCCTATTATTCTACTTCCTGCCTGCCTTTTGCGGCCAAACACCTTGGCCTAGTAGTCTATAATCACTGCTTCAATACCCACACATGGCTTCAGCTTTTGAAATCTGGCACCTCTCCCTACCATCCCACTGAGAACCATTCTCTAGAAGGTCACTAAGTCTCTTGTTTGTCAAATCCAGTGACCTTTCTTGGTTCTAATTCTTCTCCAAATCTGTAGATTCTGACATTGTATATAATCTCGTACTTGAGGCTCACCGCCTCCGTGGCTTCAAGAACTCTACTACCTTTTTCTTTCCTCTTTCTTACCACTTATTTTTTTTTCCTGTTGGTAGTTTTTCGTCCTTTCTCACTCCTGACTTTCACAGTAACTTCTGCACAGATAACTCCCTGATGTTTATCAATAGTGTCAGTCTATTAAATTTCAAATAGTATCTCCCCTGCCTGCTGCTCCCTTCCACCTGAGACCAGGATCTGCATATATCTGATCAATGGCCAACAGCTCCTCTGATCCAGTTCCTCTCCTGTGTGTCCCCATCTTGGTCATATCACTATCACATAGCATTTCTCTGATCTTTGATTCTTTCCGCTGTCCCAGATTCAGTCACTGGCAAACCCTGAAGATTCCACTGTCATCTGATTTCACTCCTGCCCCCTCCTTTTCACTCCCACAGCTACTTTGGTTTTAGCTTCTTGTCTCTTAATTGGTTTTTCTGCCCCTATTTCTAATTCTACTCTCGTTTGTTCCACAGACATTCTAGGAAGAGGTGTGGCTCCAGTATTGGCACCTTCTTGCTCAAATCCTTTTTATGGCAATTAATGGAACTAAGTACAGATCCACAATTTGGCATTCAAGATATTCATAATTAGGCTGGAAAAAATAAAATGGGATATCTTCTGTAGGAAGTTTGGGAAACAACTGAGATAAAAGCCAACTCAAACTATATGTTAACAAAATTAAATTGTCCCTATACTTTAGTATAGGGGTTCTCAGAAAAAAAGTGGATATTTGTTTATTTTCACAGGAATAGTGGATATTTATTTTCAAACATATTTGAATAAAATGATACTTCAATCTGTGCAAAACAGCACAAGCACATTCCTTAACCATTACAATGTCATCTGCGGAACTTGTTAAAATCTTTTTGACTTAAATATATTGTAATGGAAAGAACTTTGGAGAAAGAACAACTCTGTGTTCTAATTCTAGACTTAATGGGTCAGGCTTTGTTAGGTTGCTTAACCTCTTTAGGCATTAGTTTCCGAGTCTGCAGGTTTGGGAGGTAGTACTCTGTCAGCAGTTCTCAAAATTGGCTGCACATTGTAATTACTTGGAGAGTATGTTTAAAACATATCTTTGTGCAGGCTCTCTTGTCAGGCATTGTCTCAGTAGGTCTGTGGGCTGGGTGTGTGTGTGTGTGTGTGTGTGTGTGTGTGTGTGGCATGCACTGGGGATGGGTGGGTGGAAGGACATCCAAAAATTTTATTTTTAAATTAATTAATTTATTTTTGTTAGTATATATGACAGGAGAATACATTTTGATTCATTGTAAACAACTGCAGCATAACTTTTCTCTGATTGTATGATGTAGCTTCACACCATATGTGCAGTCATACATGTACCTGGGGTAATAATGTCCATTTCATTCCACCATCTTTCCTGCCTCTATACTCCCTCATTTCTTTCCCCTCCCTTCCCTTTGCCCAATCAAAGCTCCTCCATTTTTCCCATGCTCTGCCCTCCCCCCCCCCATTATGGATCAGCATCCACTTATCAGAGAGAACATTTGGCCTTTTGTTTTTTGGGATTGGCTTGCTTTGCTTAGCATGATATTCCCCAGCTCCATCCACTTACCTGCAAATGCCATGATTTTATTCTCTTTTAATGCTGAGTAATATTCCATTTGTATTTATACATTTCTTTTATTCATTCATCTATTGAAGGGCATCTAGGTTAGTTGCACAACTCGGCTATTATGAATTGAGCTGCTATAAACATTGATGTGGTTGCATTACTATAGTATGCTGATTTTAAGTCCTTTAGGTATAGACTGAGTGGGATAGCTGGGTCAGACGGTGGTTCCGTTCCAAGTTTGCTAAGGAATCTCCATACTGCTTTCCAGAGTGGTTGCACCAATTTGCAGTCCCATCAGCAATGTATGAGTGTGCCTTTCCCCACCCATCCTCACCAACACTTATTGTTGTTTGTATTCTTGATAACTGCCATTCTGACTGGCATGAGATGAAATATTAGTTTTGATTTGCATTTCTCTAATGACTAGAAATGTTGAACATTGTTTCATATATTTGTTGATCAGTTGTATCTCTTCTTCTATGAAATATCTGTTCAGTTCCTTAGCCCATTTATTGATTGGGTTATTTGTTTCTTTGGTGTTAAATTTTTTTGAGTTCTTTATATATCCTGGAGATTAGTGCTCTTCCTCTCGTGCGAGTGGCAAACATTTGCCCCCAAAATGTAGGCACTTTCTTCACCTCATTGTTTCTTTTGCTGAGAAGAAGCTTTTTAGTTTGAATCTATCCTATATATTGATCTTTGATTTTCTTATGCTTTAGGAGACTTGTAAAGGAAGTCGGGGTCTAATCCAATGTGATGAAGATTTGGGCCTCCCTTTTCCTCTATTAGTCTAATTGCAATGTCTTTGATCCACTTTGAGTTGAGTTTTTTTTGCATGGTGAGAGATGCGGGTTTAGTTTCATTTTGCTGCATATGGATTTCCAGTTCTCTCAGTACCATTTGTTGAAAAGGTTACCTTTTCTCCAATGTATGTTTTTGGAGCCTTTGTCTAGTATGAGATAACTGTATTTATGTGTGTTTGTTTTTGTGTCTTCTATTCTATACCATTGGTCTACCTGTTTATTTTGGTGCCAATACCATGTTGTTTTTTTACTATAGTAAAAACAACATGGTATTTGTCTTGCTAAGGATTGCTTTGGCTATTTTGGGTCTCTTATTTTTCCAAATGAATTTCATGATTACTTTTTCTATTTCTATAAGGAATGACATTGGGATTTTAACTGAAATCACATTGAATCTGTATGGTGCTTTGGGTAGTACAGCCAACAGTTTTAACAGTTTTGATTTACTTGTACAGTGTGTTTAAAACATATCCATGCACAGGCCCTATTGGGCATTGTCTCAGCAGGTCTGTGGGGCCAAGAGTGTGTGTGTGTGTGTGTGTGTGTGTGTGTGTGTGTGTGTAGGGTGTATCCAAAAATTTAAAAAGCTCCTTGGTTGATTTTAATGTATAGGTAGGGTTGGGAACTATTGGACTCAGATCAACTATCTTTCTGGCTTTAACAGAATCATTTTTGGATTTGCTTTTCCTCTCAGTTACAAATTTCACTTTAATTTACTTAGCATAATCTACCATATTTGTCTTACCATCTTTCTGGTGCTGTAGAATCCTTTACTAATGTGTCTTATTTACTTTTGTGTCCTTATTCCTTGGTATATGGTAGATTTTCAGTAAACATTTGCTAAATTGAGTTAATAAACCTTACCCAAACTATATGCCCTCCTCAAACTAAACATAATGGCTCTATGTGTGATTCTTTTTTGTTTGGTTTTGGAGATTGAACTTGGGGGCATTCAACCACTGAGCCACAATACCAGCTGTTTTGTATTTTATTTATGCTGAGGCTGGCTTTGAATTTGGCCTCCCGGGCCACTGGGATTATAGGAGTGTGCCACCCAGCCGGTTCAATGTGTGATTCTTGATAACCTGTAGGTGAAATACTCTGCACCCTTGGTTCATAAGGGGGAAGATGGAGGTATTAAAAAGCTCTTTAAAAAATGTTTTCCGCCGAAAACTAAAAAAAAAATATATATATATAAAAAAATGTTTTCAAAAGTGAAATGTTGAACGATTGTTCTATGAAAAACATGGTGTTTACATGCAACTGTTACATTGTATGCTTGAGAATATGCGTTGTTTTGTAGGCAAAGGGCTAACATTGCTCTGGAAGACTGGGAATATTGAAAATCTCTGTATGCTAGAATGACTGTGAAATTTCACCAATGATTGTGAAATACGTTGTTGGTGAGGGAAAGCTATAGAAGGTATAATTCTTTGTCGGCCATCCTGAAGTTGTACACATTGCCTTTACCATATTTATGTAAAGAAAAACTTAGAACATCATAAATAGTTTTACTAAATGAGATCCATCCAAATATTAAAAATTTGACTAAACTTCGAATAACATAGTCCTCCTGTCCAATGCAACTGCTAAAGGTCCTTTGGGAATGTTGTCGTTTTTCTTTGACAACTTCTAAAGAGATTTACAAGTTTTATGGACTTTAAAACTCTTGAAATAAAGTCTGAAGCACTGAAAGGCACTGAAGAAAAACCAAAGCTGTCGAGCTAGAGAAACCTGACACATTCCTGGGGTTTTATCAAATGGCTGACTTATTTAGGCTGTTATTTTTATTCACAAAAACATCACCATGTAACATATTGCCTGGAACGTGGGCTCTGGGGATTCTCATTTTTCACGGCTGTAATTCATCCGCTGCCTGAAGAAGGTGAGGCTTATTTGCATCTGCAGAAAGGGCAGCCGTAGGAAACCGGCCGAGAGCCAGGGAGTGGCAGAGGGTGCTTGCACGCGAGCAAGTGTGCGTGTCCCGGAGGCTGCCCACAACCTTACCTAAGCCGACAGGCGCACAGTTAGCCTAGGCCTACACATTCGTCCTCCCAGTGTCTTTGTCAGGAGTTAGAAACCGTCTGGGAAACCGCGAAGCAGCGTCTAAGGGACCGAGCGGCTCACTCCGGAGTCTGGGGACGCGGAGTTGACGCAAAACTGGCGAATCTGCGGCCGAAAAGCGGCCCCCACCGCGCTCAGCGCCGTGAGCCGCACAGCTGAGGGGTAAACTCTTCGCCCCAGGGCGTCCTCAGCGTCCGGCCGAGCCCGCAAGCACTGAGGCCGCCGGGAAGGGTCAAGGCTTGGCGAGCGCTGCCTCCTCACAATTGGGACGCGCGCCGGTGACGTCACATGGCCGCGGCCCGCCTCCTGCGTCGGGAAAGAGACTGCCGCCCATTGGCTGCGCCACCGGCGGCCTCGGGGCCAATGACAGGGCGGCGAGCGGCGGGGTCTAGCCCTGACGTTGTGCTGCCGCCGCGGGGTTTATTTGGCTCCGGGTCCCTGGTCGCCGCCATTAGGAGTCCGCAGTGCCCGAGGCCGCCCCCCTCTCCGCCCCCGCCCCCCGGCGCCCCCCCGCCTCCTCTCCGCCCCTCTTCCCCCCGCCTCCGGCAGTCGGGAGCCGCGCGCGGGCCAGCGGAGACCATGTCCTGACTGAGGCGGGAGGGCGGAGGCGGCAGCAGCGGGGCGGGCGGCGGCGCCGAGGGAGGCGGAGAGGGGCCGGGCTCGGCTCGTCGCCGCGGGCTGTGCGGAAGTCGCCGCCGCCGCCGCCGCCGCCGGGCGCTGAGCGTCGTGCGGGGAGGAGGAGCGGGAGCTGGAGGAGGAGCCGCCGCCGCCAGGTAACCGGGCCCGGGGTGCGGGCGCCGGCCGCAGGCCCCTCACCGCCCCGCCGCGGCCTGCCGGGCCTTGGCGGCCTGCGGCGCCCCGGCCGTCGAGCCTCAAGGGGGGCGGCGGCGTTGTGGGCGAGGGCGGCAGGCCGAGACCGCCGCTGGGCCGCGTCCATCTTGGGCTCCGCCGGCGCGGGGAGGGCCCGGCTCCGTGGGAGGGCGGGGGCGCCCGCTTGTTTACCAACACAGGCGGCCGCCCTGCCGCCCCTCTTCCACCAGATTACTCCTCCTTCCCTGCTGGTCCGCGGCGGCGAGCGGGGTCTCGCGCCGGAGCTGCGCTAGGCCGTAAATACACGGGCCGGTCGCCACAAGTTGGTGCTGGTCTCTAAACTTGTATTTTGGTCCCTTGACCGCTTTCTCTCTAACTCCCGCGGTGGCTTCTTGTTGTAGCCATTTCTAAGAAAATCCAGGTGGGGAGCGACGAGGCGGATGGCGAGGAGGAGCTGGAACTCGTGGAAAGATTATCTGGCTCTCCGCTTGCAACAATGATTGCTCAGTGCAAGTATCTGTTGTTTCTCTGCTGTAGTTTGGTGCGGGTCATTTCACAGACAAAATAGCTGTAATTTTTAAGCACCAAGGGCAGGCAGTTTAGGGTAACTGCCTAAGTTTGAAGTTGAACCGGCCCATTATCTTTGAGAATTACAGGTGTTTTGAAACTCCGTTGCTGAGAATTTTTGTATTTCAGTCACTCAGTTCTCCCTTTCCTTAACTATGTAGATTAAGTGCCAGCCGTGTTCCCAATGCTTTGGTGTCACGATATAATCTATGATAATGTAATAAAGGTAATGTATAAAATACTATTTTGAGAACACAGTTGAAAAGAGATCTTAAATTCTTGGAAGTGTTATGTAATGAATGGTTCCTGTACCTGCGGTCTCTCTTAGTTGACTTCCTTATCACTTGTGTAACCTCCAGTGTACCCCTGTGTTGATCAAACAGTTTGACTAGGTGGACAGACCACAAGCCTAGGGGACCGTCAGGAATTTTCATCTTGGCTGATGCCACAGGCCTTTGGAAAGTCATCCAGACAGAGTTTGGGAAAAATAAAGCTGGATCTCGCTTCCTGGTTGTTATTGTTTTTAATTTAATGAGGTCATTCTAAAAAAGGTTAGAGCTCTACTGCCTCTTAATCTTTGGCTCTTAAGGTAGGCAGTTGTCTTATACTAAAATTTTATAACATTGTTTTTATTGGGCCATTAGGGGGGCAGGGGGTAGTAGGATAGTAATGACACATTTTACTCCTTGATGGAGGATGTTATTTTGGGAAGAATGTCATGAGGGATTTTTATTTCTGTTGCTATTTCACACCTTTTTATTAATGTCTCAGAGCATTGGGACACTCGTTATTTATTCTTAAAATGTGCTTGGGTTACTATGATGAACTCATTCACAATAGTATATTTTAACCTCTTGGCCTTGATCCAGATCTGTACACTGATAGGTGCTATGGCATTTCACATTTAAAGTCTGAGAATTCACAGTTTTGGAACTCAGTTCAGTTGTAAAACATTTGAGGTAAATTTGCTTCATATGAGTAGTTGATACAATGAGAGCCATTCCATGTGCCTTATACTTACTGCTTTTATGTAATAAATGTAAACTTTAAGAAATGTGAGGTGCAAAAGTAGAACTCTGTAGCTTTTTATTTAACTTAGTTCAGTTTTATTTATGTGTTGCTGTTCTCTCCTCTTCTTGACTCTGTTGTTATCCTCTCTATCTGCGCTTTCAACACTTTTTCTCCCAGTTAGGTTGTATTTCATTTGGAGTATTTGTGTTTCACTTATGCTTTGAGTAAATGATATCTGTGTATTTGAAAACTATCACCTCTTTGCATCATAATATACAGACCTATAGTAAACTCCTTAGTAAATATAGAATAAAGTTCAAGCTCCTTGGTGTGGTGTTCATATTACTCTGTAGTAATGCCCTGACTTAGTCTTCAGTCTTAACTCTCGTTTTTTTTTATTTTTAATTTTTTTGGTGAATCCTTAGTTCCAGCCGAAGTACATTGTTTGTGGTTCCTGTGAAATCTCTAGAATTTTTTTTTATGCCATTCTTTCTCTTTGATATTGTGAATTCATGGATACTCTACTCTGACTTATTTAATTGCTGTCTCTTGAGAAGTCTTTTTGATGACTTCAACCCCAAGAGATCTGGTCTGCTCACTCTGTGAGTCTTTCTCCTTTTTTTCTTAATCTATTCTAACCTGTTCTTATTTTTCTGTTTTTATTCTGCTTCCCATCTAGATTTTCAAGACCTCTGAGAAATGAGTGATAATAGTCAGCACTGAAAATATGGATATATATGTCTGACAAAGTATTTTTGGTTATAGAGGTAGTCTGAGATATACAGTGTATAGTCTCCTAAGTATTGGAGTTTCTGGGACTTCAGTAGTCTGAGACAAAACACTTGAAATTATGGCTCTCTTAAAAAGAGTTTGGTTAGTATGTTATCAGCTCAGTTCATCTTGTAGAGGATGGTTGGCATTTTCAAATGAAAATAAGTACCACAATTTTGTGGTTTACTTTATATTTGTGTTTGGAGCAGATATTTGGTTTCGAGTTAGGCACAAGTGACTAAAATTTGCTATTCCCTATATGTATATAGGTAACATTTAGCATCAGAGAAGGAGAAAATCAGTAGCCTCAGTTTACATTCTTAACATGCTGCCAGCATCTGAGGTTGTCATTGATAATAAGGCATATGGGACATCAGAATATGTGATTCACTGCTACCTGTCAACATTGTTGAAAGAAAACACAAATGAGCTGAACCAAAGTATTGTTATATTCCAAGAATAATACATGTAATTATGTACTTAGGTGGATGCTGATACATTTGGAAAATAGATGGTGTTTGAGAATAGGAGGTATGGTGTTTTATGGATACGTAGTCTTTTTGCAGTAAACCATCCCAATTTACTTACTGTATCTATGTGAAAACTTGTTCTTTCTAGTTCATCAAAATAGTTTTCCTCTTCAGACTGTCCAGTTTTTTTTTTTTTTTTTTTTTTTTTTTTTTTTTTTTTTTAATTAGAAAGTAGCCTATATGCTCCCAACCCTCCACTCCTTTCTGGTGTAACTAAAGCTAAAATTAACATGTTACTTTGTGGAACTAGTAGGCATTTTTACTTAGACTACTTGCATTCATAGAAGTCACTTTTATAGAATTGTACTAGTAATTTTACTGCTTGAGAAATATAGATCCCCTAAGCATTCTTTGCTTTCTGAGTGGTGGTATTTTGGTTAAGATGAAGTTTTTGATAAGAGCTGTCTGTTTGAATTTTAAAATGGAGATTGGCCAGCTAAATTGAATATATAATATTGATAATTTTTCTGTAGCCTACTGAATGGAACTTACCAGTAATAAAAAAGTGAAGTTTCCTTTGTTTTTATAATTTATATGTTGAAAACCAACTGTCCCGATTCCTTTTCAACTAAGACTATACAATTTTGGTTGTTTTGTCAAGTCATATTTTTATCCATAGATACGCATTACTGGAATCAGTTGCTTTTTTTCCAGTTTTATCTTAATTTTGTTTATTTGTTTGTTTGTTTGCTGGGAAGTGAACCCAGGGCCTTGCACATGTAACCATATATTCTACCACTGAGCTACACTTTGAGCCCTAGTTTTTTTTTTTTTTTTTTTCTCTTTTTAAAGCAAGGGTTTCATTTAGGTATGTTTTATAATGCCATAAAATTTACCCTTTTAATGTATACAGTTCATTGGTTTTTAGTGTATTCATGGAGTTATCCAACCATCACCGCTATATAATTCCAGAATATTTTCATCACCCCAGAAAGCAAGCATGTACCCATAAGCCCCTATTGCTCTGGACTCATGGCCACTACAAACTAACTTTCTGCCTCTATAGATTTGCCCATTTGGAGATCTCATGTAAATGGAATCGTACAGTATATGGTCATTTGTGTTTGAATAAGTATCTTGTTCATATTAAGAATGAAAAATATTCCAGTGTATGGATAAACCACATTTTGTTTTTCCATTCATTCATTTTCACTTTCCTTATTGTACCATATAATGCTATTAACATTATGTACAATTTTTTGTGTGGACATAAGTTTTCTTGGATGATGTATATCTGGGAGTGGAATTATTGGGTGATAGGGTAACTATGTTTAACCTTTGAGGTTTCCAAAAAGTAGTTGTAGCATTTTATATTTTTGCCAGCAGTGTATGAACACTTATTATTGTCTTTTTAAAAAATTCTAGTGCTCCTAGTGAAGTGGCATATCCTTGGTTTTATCTGAATTTCCCTAATGAGTGATAATGTTGAACATCTTTTCATGTGCTTATTGTTGGTCATTTGTTTATCTAGAGAAATTTCTATTCTGATCCTTTGCTTTTTTTTTTTTTCCCTCCTCAGTTAGGTTTTGTTGTTGTTTAGAGTTCTTTATATATTCTAGATACAAGCATTTTTTTTTTTTTTTTTTATGGGGGAGTGCCAGGGATTGAACTCGGTGGCACTTACCCACTGAGCCACATCCCCAGCCCTATTTTGTATTTAGAGACAGGGACTTATTGAATTGCTTAGCACCTAGCTTTTGCTGATGCTGGCTTTGAACTTGCAATCCTCCTGTCTCAGCCTCCCAAGCAGCTGGCATTACAGGCGTGCGCCACTGACTATAGGCATCTTATCAGATTAATGGTTCGCAAATATTTTCTTCCATTCTTTGGGTTTTCTTTTCAGTTTCTTGATGTGTCCTTTGAAGCATAAGTTTTTTACCTTTGATGAAATTCAGTTTATTGGTTTTGTTACATGTGCTTAATCCAGAGTCATGATATGTATCTTTGTTTGCATCTAATAGTTTTATAGCATTAGCTTTTAAATTTATATCTATGATTATTTTGAGTTATGTTTTTTTAAATATTTATTTTTAGTTATAGCCAGACACAATACCTTTTATTTTATTTTTACATAGTGCTGTGGATCGAACCCAGTGCCTCACGCATGCCAGGTGAGTGCTCTACCTCTGAGCCACAACCCCAGCCCTTGAGTTAAGTTTTGTAAATAATGTGAAGTAGGGTTCCAAGGTAATTTTTTTGAATGTGGCTATATATTTGTCTCTGCACTGTTTGTTGAAGTTTACTTTACTTCAACAGTATAATTATTCTCAACTATAAGTTGGTTATTGTAAGATAAAATTCCTTGGATATATGAAATTATTCCTGTTCTACAGATGCAAAGGATTTTAGTGTTGTACATTAGGTTGTAGCAGTACACTTGTGATTAGTTTCTGAAGACAGGGTTGATTTCTGTGATTTATTTATTATTTTGTTACTAGTGATTGAACCCAAGAGTGCTTTACAACTGAGCGACACCCCCAGCTCATTTTATGGTTTTTTTGAGGCAGGGTCTTGCTGAGTTGCTTAGGGCCTTGCTAAGTTGCCGAGACTGGCAAGCCTGGCAATTTCTGTGATACATACATATACATATATATAAAATATGTATTTTTTTTAATCACTTCCAAATCGTTTACTTTTTTTGTTTAATTTTATTTTTATTTTCTTGGTAATAGAAGTATTTCTTTTTTTTTTTTTTTTTTTAAAGAGTGAGAGAGGAGAGAGAGAGAGGGAGGGAGGGAGGGAGGGAGGAGAGAGAGAATTTTTTAATATTTATTTTTTAGTTCTCGGCGGACACAACATCTTTGTTGGTATGTGGTGCTGAGGATCGAACCCGGGCCGCACGCATGCCAGGTGAGCGCGCTACCGCTTGAGCCACATCCCCAGCCCAATAGAAGTATTTCTGACTAAATTTTTGGGGGGAATACTTTTCCTTTGATAACAGCAGAATATTGAGTTGCATTTTTTGACTAAATGATTAGTAAGCAGCTGTCACATGCAGATACTATTTATAGAGAGAGAAATAAATTTTCACAGTTGAGTGTTAGGGGAAAAGAATAGTCCACTAAACTAAATGCTGTGGCAGGTATTTGTCTTGCTTTGTTCTTGGTCCTAGTGGGAAAGCCTCTCACCATTAAGCTTGATGTTACTGTTGGTTTTTTGGAGACTTACTTGTATCACTGAGGAAGTTCTCTATGCTGATGGTTGATCATTGTTTCTCTCTCTCTCTCCTGGGGATGGAACCTGGACCTCAGCCTCACACATAAGCTGTATACCTCCAAGCTGAGTGTTTTCTCTAATTAGTTATACATAACAATAGAATGCATTTTGACACATCAAATACATGGAGTGTAACTTTTCATTCGGCTGATTGTACTTGATATAGAGTTACACAGGTCATGAGGGTAGTAATGTCTTTGATTCATTCTATCATTTCTAGCCCCATGGCTGGTTTTTTTTTTTTTTTTTTTTTTTTTTTTTTTTTTTTTGAGATGAATGGGTGTTGGATTTTGTTAAGTGCTTTTTCTGCATTCATTGATTGATATGATCATGATTTTTCTTTAGCCTGTTGATATGATGGATTATATTGATTTTTTAAAATTATTGAACTTGCCTTGCATACCTGCAATTTGATTTGATTTGCCAACATTTTGTAGAGCAGTTTTTCATACATATTCATGATAGAGATTGAGAAGACAATTTCTTCAGTTTAAGTCTGTCAGGTCTGAAGTATATTTGCAAAAATTTAGGATGGAAGAAACTTTGGTTTCTTTTCTTTGAACCATACCTATAAGTTGTAAAAAGAATCTATAATCTTCAGTTTTCCCAGATGTTTTAACATTTCTTCTCAAACCCAAACTCTTGTTTTATTACTAGATTCAACAGTTGTACCATTATTCTGTAAAATTGCCATGAAAGTTTTTAGATCCTTTTAATTCTCCACAGTTCAGTAAATAGTGAATACTACCACAGGTCCCTGGACCACACTTTTGAGTAGCACTGTCCTAATATACAGTATTCTGATCCCTGTTCCTTTTTTAGCATTAACATTCCAAGTCATAATTGTCCGCCTAAATAACATTTGTTACTGTAATGATAGATTTTAAAACCTGTTTTTTTTCTTTTTTTAAATGTGTAGATGTGCTTGTTCACTGGGGACAAAATTCAGAGACTCATGCATGATTGGCAAGCACTTACCACTGAGCTATAACCCCAACCCCTAAAATCTTTTTTATTATGAAAAATTTCAAGCATATGCATATAGAGAGACTAGGAGAGTGAATCCTCATGTATCCATCACTTAGTTACCAACATAAGGCCAGTCTTGTTTCATTTGTATTCCTTCTTCTCCATGGATTATTTAAAGGAAATTTTAGGCATCTTATGCTTTGTGTGTTCATATCTCCATTCACCCCCACTGGACCCAAGACCTTGTGATGTTCAGATTTGTACTTTTCTCCCCTGCATCTTGTAAACTGGTATTCAGATATAGAGGCTTGATCAATTTAGATACCATAATTATTACTTGGTGCAAATAAGTCAGTGATCCTTAGTGTTAGTCAACTCCAAATTTTAAAATACTATCAATTTGTTGTAATAAGAGGAGGGAAAATTTAAGTTTTTTTTCATTATCTTTGGAAATAGGGTATTTACAGAATCAATAAACAAGATTTTAAAGTGATATTTCACATAGAAAAATAAGAGATCGATAATTAGCATTTAATACATGGGATGGGAATCCTAGAGAGCATCATATTTGCTCCCTTAGAGAAAATTGAGATTCTGAGATATAAATATATTTCACTATTTCAAAGAACAGTAAGCTTTTCTTTAAAACAAGGTCATGCATAGGCCCTGTAATTCATATACATTACATTTGTGTGGACTCCTTTTTCAATTGGCAGAATGAAAATGGAAGGCTTTTCTATTCTTATTTGGTTGACATGGTATGGTTTCTTGGAATTATCTGGATTGATGTATATTAGGCTAAAGAAAGTTAGGCTGACAGTTGTTAATAGTATTTTCTTCGTCAGTGATTGCCTCCAACCAAAAAATACTCAAGGCATTTTATAATCTAAAATTGTTGTGATTATTCCAAGTTGTCCTTTTCCATTCAATTCTTCATGCTAAATTTAGTGTATTTTGTTTTATAAATAACTTTTCTAGGTCCATCTAAATATGCTTTGGGAAGATTCATGTAATTTTGTCAAGTTAAATGTGAGAAAAATCTTAAAAAAATTTTTTAAAATATTCATTTAAATATTGCCTATTAGTAGTTATCTAAGAGGTACTACTCAGTAAGATACTCATGTGGTTTAATAATCCAAATTTTGGATGGTAGGAATAGGAAACTATAAGCAGCAGTATGTACATGTATTTATACATAGTGTATATAGTGCAGACTTGAATACAGAATGCCTGGGTTTAAACTTTGGCACTGCCTTTTAGTACCTTGTGACTTTAGGAAAGTTACTCAACTTTTGTGTCTGTTTCCAGTCTTTAAAATTGGGCACAATTGTCTCAGGGTTCTGAGAATCAAATTAGTAAATATAGATAAAGTGTTAGAACTATGTTTAGCACATAGTAACTGCTTAGCAAGTTTTAGCTGTTGTTTTCTTTTTTTAGTTAATAAGGCTGACCCTGGCAAAACTATGAAATTGACAAAGTTGGCTTAGGTGTTTACCTACCTCTAATGATTTGAGTAAGCAGGGCCTTCGCTTTGTTGCTGTTTTTGGCATTTCTTTCCAGATGCCTTTTATTAAAGTTTTACCTACCTGTTCTTGTCCATACAATGATAGAAAAATCCTTATCCTATCTTTGTTAATCATCATGTCAGAAATAATGAGGAAAGTGATCTAACTGAATGACTTTATATTATTAATAAATAACATTTATTTATTTATTTATTTATTTTTTTAAAGAGAGAGAGAGAATTTCTTTTTTTAATGTTTATTTTTTAGTTCTTGGCAGACACAACATCTTTGTATGTGGTGCTGAGGATCGAACCCGGGCCGCACGCATGCCAGGCGAGCGCGCTACCGCTTGAGCCACATCCCCAGCCCCCAATAAATAACATTTATAAAATAGTTTTTTGAAATCAAATGACTTTAATGGATTAGAATGTAGGCAAAATAACAGCATTGGAACACATAACAGCGTTGGGAAAAATATACTTTTGGAACCAGATGGTAGGTCTGAATTGGTATTAATTTTAATATTTCATCCATTTGGTTCTGTCTTATTTTTGCAGCTTTTTCTTTCTTTTTTTTTTTTAAAGAGAGAGTGAGAGAGGGGGACAGAGAGAGAGAGAGAGAGAGAGAGAGAGAGAATTTTTAATATTTATTTATTTTTTCTTAGTTCTTGGCGGACACAACATCTTTGTATGTGGTGCTGAGGATCGAACCCGGGCCGCACGCACGCCAGGCGAGCGCGCTACCGCTTGAGCCACATCCCCAGCCCTGGACACAATATCTTTATTTATTTTTATGTGGTGCTGAGGATGGAACCCAGTGCCTCACACATGCTGAGCCACAACCCCAGCCCATTTGATGCATTCATTCTTGACAGACTAAATTGTAAACTTTAAATTCTTTGTTATACTTTAAGGATTTAGGATTGTTTTGAATGAGGTAGATGGAGTAGTCAAAGGGCGATTCCTTCAGTTAAGTACAGCATAGTTCAAGTAAGGCCAAGGTAGGTGTTAAATTTCCTTTGTCTTGCTTGTCCACAAATTCCGTGGAAGAATTCACAAGCATGCTTAATTCAAATCTACTCAATTTGAATCAGATATCATGGAAAATAGTGACCTTTTTGTATAGGAAGGCCAGCTCTCTTGAAATATACTGATCATTGATTATTTGCACACAGTTTCACATAAGATTTAGTACTATTATAAGACACTTAGTGATTGCAAAAGTTTTGTCCTTGTCCCCTTTACATAGCAGAATTGGTTAATCAGCTTATAGGTTTTCACATTTTGAAGGTATAAGTTTATTGTAGAATGATGAAGTTTTGGACAATGAGGGAAAAAATTTATTGATCAACTTTATGGCTCTTAGTGGTCTAATCTCTTCAATTTGAAGATGGGAAAACTGAGGCTGAGAAACATGAAATTCTGATAAAGAATTGGGTTTTGAATATGTTGAGGTATTTGTTAGAATATTTGAATGGAGGTGTCAGGTAGGCAGCTGGATTCATATATCTGGAATTGAGGGAGAGATCCAGCCTGGAAATGTAAATTTGAGAGTCATTCCCTTATAGGTGATATATTAAAACCCAGAGGTGGAATGAAATCCCCAAGGGTGTTGGTGTGTAGAGAGATTGAGAACCAAGGACTGAGCCTTGGGAGCTCTTGGCTCCTTAAGTCAGGAGTATAAGAATAAGCTTAACTTACCCTTAAAGTGGTGTAGGATTTGCTAGAAGCGAGCCTGTCTGTTGTGCTTGTGTATTGAAGGCAGTGCCTTCATGTGTATTATCTTCAAGGGAGGTGACACATTTATGAGTTGGATGTGCGTACGGTGTAATTTGGAGTGAGTATGTGGGCTGTGAGTGTAATGGTAAAGAGTTGAGAGTTTATGCAGTTAGAAAAGAGCTTCAAAAAGAGGATTGTTCTAGTCAGCTGGATGGATTTAGAAAGCTAAGATGCTTAGGAAGCTATTATAGTAGTACTGACCTGAACTGAGAAAGGTCTGGTAGCAGTGGGGATGGGAAGGAAATAACCAAATGGATAGAACCAGTGCACTAGAAAGCATGTATGGGCAAAAGGCAGAATTCAAGGTGATTTTGAATTTCTCTCTTGGGAACAGGGATATGAATGGTGTTATTAATGTAAACTAGAGAAGTTAGGGTAGGAGTTTGTTTTGAGAGGAAGATAAAGAATTTAATGGAAGATTTGACAAGCTATTGGACCCCTAAAATGTAATCGGATTTCTAGTCAGTGGGCTAATCATATCATCATCTCTAGGATCCTGTTCTAACCCAGGTGTTTTTCCTGATGATTATTGTCAGAAAGATAAGTAGGAAGATACTGGTGAAAAAAGAAGAAATGACTATGTGGGAGTTTTAACTTAAGAGTTAACTAGTACTTTCAATTTTTTTTTGTTTATCTAAGTTTTGTAATTCAGAATTACTTCATAATATTTTCACAGAACTTGAAAATTGAGCATGCTTGGAATATCCTCTTTAGATTTATCTGTATTTCCCTAAGAGGTTTTCTGAGCATCTGTAAACCTCCACAGATTTATATTAGTAAGTATTTATGTTAATAAAACTAATAAAAACCCTTAAGAGGGCTGTTAGCTCGTTCTTTGGATAATTTCTCATCATTTGAAACTAACTGGCAACTGAGCTTATCTCAGTTTGTTTAATGGGTTTGTGCTTGATGAAGATTATTTCACTTCCCTAGTTTTTTTTCATAGATTTTTTAAAAGTACGTATTTGGGGGCATTTGTTGTATAGCTACAATTTTGAGGAATTGACGTCAGTGTAGCTAAATTTCTTGTACAGTGTTAGTGCTTTGTAAGTATGATTTAATTAATTAAACATAATAATATAAAAATGTAGTTACTAGCTCCTTCCCAGCCATTAATTATATAGACCATAATATTATTCTCTTTTATTATTATTTGAGTTGGGAAGTTTGTAATTAAAGGAGTTATGAATTTAATACTGGAAAATGGTTGATATATTTGGAGACATTATTATTCTATAGGTAGAGCTTGAAGCACAAATGGATTTCCTGGTATTGTATTTGAACCAATGAATATTTAAGAGTAGCAGTTGTATCCAGTTTTCCTTAAAGAAGTCCTGTTGAACATTTTATTGTACCATACAATCTGGCACAGACTAGTTATATTCCTATGCCCAAGTTAATTTATGTTAAAACAATATTTAGTTTTATTTCAGGGCGCAGCATTAATTCTTAGAATTGATTGCTTTGAGACTAGTTTTATATGCCTTTTAGTATGTTTTGACATTGGGAAGAAAAAGAATACTCAGTGTTAATTTCTTCTGAATAATATAAAATTACATAGTTGAGTTGATGTTATCCTTCTTCATTTACTAATGGCCACAGGTACCAGTGGCTTTCTCAGAAAATCTTCTCCAGTGAATTTCACCTTTCAGTTAGTAAAAGACAATATTCCCACAAAGTTTCAATTCTCCAGAATGGATATACATCATCATTTAGTATAATGCACTCCTCTTAAAACTCTTGAGCTTGGTTTTAGTATTGCTTAGTTACCTGGATTTTCCAAAACAGGCTTATCAGGCAGCTGTATGTCCATTATTTACCAGGCATATTTGATGATTATCATGTTTTTGTGTTGCAGATTGAACCCAGGGCCTTGCAAATGCTAAGTACATGCTGTACCACTGAACTACACCCCCCAAACTCTATATGATGATGATGATGATGATTTTAATATGTATATATTTTTTAGTTGTCAATGGATCTTTATTTTCTTTTTGGGTGGTGCTGAGGATCGAAACCAGTGCCTCACAAATGCTAGGCAAGTGCTCTACCTCTGAGCCGCAACCCCAGCCCCGTATGATTATTTTTTATGACAATATTTTTGTTTTTGTCAGCCTTGGACATTTAAGTATATATACCTATACATTAGTTCCATGAAGATTGGCTAAGATAATGTAAGGTCACAGGCTGTTTAGTGAAGTTTACAGGTATATCATAGTAAGATTTATCAAAGCAAGTATGAAGTTTTGAATGTGAATATTAAGTGAAATATTGAATTTTCTTGCAGTAGTCCTTAATATACGTTCATTTGTTCTTATGGTGTTTCTCATGCTTGTTACAATTTCTGGTAGCATGAATAAGTAATTTACTGACATTTCATACCTGAGAAACTAAAGGAAGAACTGGCTAATAAACATGAAAATTGCCATTTAATTTCTACTGTCCACTTTATGAATGCTTATGATTATCGTTCCCTGCTCTTAAACACATATTTGGATTGCTGTCAGATTTCGAGTAGTCTTTGTGTACAAACTAAATTTAAAAAAGTCTTAAGAAATTTAAATTACCTGGGTATGAGGGGGGGAAAAAAGCAAAAGCAAAGGCAAAGACTACTGAAGGAGAAAAAGATTTCAAAGTTAATCAATTATTTCTTTTGCTTTTCTCTACTTACTTGGATATATCACATCATATTCCCACTCAGTAATACAAATAATGATAATATTAGTGCTTGTGTGTATACACACATTTAAATTATATAGAAAAACAACATTCTCATTTAATTTGGCTGACCAATCAATTAGCTATTTTTATTGTTGTTCAATAAAAATTTAAATGTAATAGTCTTATTTTAATAAGTGAGAATAATTAAATAGAACTGATTAAAATTAAGCCTTTAAAATACTTATGGATTAATTAGCAGGCTATAAGTGAAATTCAGTTTTGGTCTCCTTTACAGGAATAGCTATTCAGTCAGACAGAACCACTTATCACGTTTTGCAGTATCTCCTGAGGAAGTCAGAATCTGAGCCAGCATGAAGACTGAATCTTGTCTTTGGTCTGATTTATAACTGTGCTTTTATTCTAACCATGTGCAAGGTGGAGGTTATAGCATGGAAACTAAAACATTAGTAAGTGTGATTTTTATTTTAGCTATTAAATAATAGCCTTTCTAATAGTGAAGTTGTCTTAGAGTTCACACTACATGGGGTGTGGGCTTGGCAGGTAGGAACATAAAAGACTTCCAGAGTAAAAAGACAGCTTTCCAGTTTTGGGAAGAATCCCTGAGGAAGAGAGGGAAAAGTATCTGTTACTCTACCTATGATTTCTTTCTCTTTTTAAATTTAAAATTGGTGGGAGCCAGGTTAGTGGCACATGCCCGTAATTAATCCCAGCTACTTGGGCGGCTGAGGTAGGGAATCTCACAATTTGAGGCCAGCTTGGGCAACTTAAGTGAGACCCTGTCTCAATGTTCTCCCTGCCCCTAAAAAAAGAAAACGAAAAAGAAAAATCGGTTAAGATGAGTAAAGAAAGGATTTAAGGAAATGAAAACATTTTAATGTCTAAATTTAAGCCATTAAAGAAGTCTTAATTGGGGCTGGGGATGTAGCTTAGTGGTAGAGTGCTTGCCTGCCATGTGCAAGGCCCTGGGTTTGATCCCTAGTAATTCATTGTTTAAACTTGCCATGTAAATTTCTTTATGAATTAGTAAGCTCACTGTAGGATTCTAGAAACTTTTAAATAATGAATATATTTTAGTATGAGTTGAATTTTGAATATATTTTAAAATTTCAAATGTTAAATAATAGTCAAAATTATATTGGCATGATTATGCTGATAGTTATTTCAAGAAATGTTCTATCAATTTGATTTTCCCAAGTATTGGTAATACGGGTTTGATTTTTTTTAAAGGCATTCTTTTTAATTAATTAATTAATTCATTAATTTTTATGTGGTGTTGAAGATCAAATCCAGTGCCTCACATGTACTAGGCAAGCTCTCTACCACTGAGACACAACCCTAGCCCATGGGTTTGCTTTTTGTGCTCCACAGAGAACTAGATTTTTCAGATACAGGATATCAAGAAACAATCTATTTTATAAGGTTACTTTGTTAATTATGATGATTACTCCTCAGTGTCTTTTTTTCTACTTGTGCTGATTAAAAGCAGTGAATAATTGATATTTTTAAGCTGCTTTTCTTCCACACCAACGAGGATATAGATTACTTTGATCTTCTGTAGTCGTGAATCAAACATTATAATAACCTAGATAGCATGATCTATGTTGTTTATAATTTGAGAATGATTGTTTTGAGGTATTATTTAGTTTGTATGCTTTTCCTTTGAGTCTTTTTAACTATTGGATACTTTTCTAAATTGATGGTGATGACTAAGCTGAAATTATGACCAAGCTTTCCTATTATGACTTCCATGTTTTAATTTCTTCCCCTTTTAGAATAAGTGTCTTTATCTCTTGCATTCCAGAATACAATTTCATTAAATCCTGAGATCTAAGAGTTTTCTTTGGAAATTTATCCCCTGTATCTCTATGGAAATCCAAAAAGAAAAGTAAAACAATTTAGTATAAAATCTTACATTCCTCTTTTGAGAAATGTATATTTTATAAGTTGAAGGATACATTTATTTTGGGGGCAGATTTTAAGAGGTGGAATTAGTATTTTTTTAATAACCATGTCCTAATTATTTATAGCTTCCTGCTTGACATAACTCACTTCAAGAAGTGCACAATGTCAGAACGTGGAATTAAGTGGGCTTGCGAATATTGTACGTATGAAAACTGGCCATCTGCAATCAAATGCACTATGTGTCGTGCCCAAAGACCTAGTGGAACAATTATTACAGAAGATCCTTTTAAAAGTGGTTCAAGTGATGTTGGTAGAGATTGGGATCCTTCCAGCACTGAAGGAGGAAGTAGTCCTTTGATATGTCCAGACTCTAGTGCAAGACCAAGGGTTAAGTCTTCATACAGTATGGAAAATGCAAATAAATGGTCATGCCACATGTGCACATACTTGAACTGGCCAAGAGCAATCAGATGTACCCAGTGCTTATCCCAGCGTAGGACCAGGAGTCCCACAGAATCTCCTCAATCCTCAGGATCTGGCTCAAGACCAGTTGCTTTTTCTGTTGATTCTTGTGAGGAATACAATGATAGAAATAAACTGAACACAAGGACCCAGCATTGGACTTGTTCTATTTGCACATATGAAAACTGGGCCAAGGCTAAAAAATGTGTTGTTTGTGATCATCCCAGACCTAATAATATTGAAGCAATAGAGTTGGCAGAGACTGAAGAGGCTTCTTCAATAATAAATGAGCAAGATAGAGCTCGTTGGAGGGGAAGCTGCAGTAGTGGTGGTAATAGCCAAAGAAGATCACCTCCTACTACAAAACAAGACTCTGAAGTTAAAATGGATTTTCAAAGGATTGAATTGGCTGGTGCTGTTGGCAGTAAGGAAGAACTTGAAGTGGACTTCAAAAAACTAAAGCAAATTAAAAACAGGATGAAAAAGACTGATTGGCTATTCCTCAATGCTTGTGTGGGTAAGTTTCTCTTTTCTGCATTTTTAAAATTGAGATGGGAAAAAGTATTAAAAATTACATGAAATAGAAGCAGGGTTAATAGTAATATTGAGCTCATTTCGTGTGATAGTTGTACTCAAAAGTATTCATACACAAGAATTTATATTTGTGATCTTGTCAATTTGGTGCTAAATTGCATACATTTAAATGTGTACATGTCTCTGTATCATTAGGGGAGAAGTTTCAGGTTAAAGCAAACTTTTTACACATTGTTAGAAAAATATACCTGGAGTTTGAAACTGCTTCTCTATTTATTGTAACAAGATGTGACTGAGAAACACCAGCTGCTATTTCTCAGTGTTTGTAAACAGTGTGAGCATCTTGTGATGAGAGGCTTTAGTCAGATGTTAAAAATATCATAAAAATGTGTGACTCCAAGAAGTTGAACAAACATAATATTGACCTTGAAAGTGCTGATGTTAATTTAACATGAATACCATGTAGTAAACGTTTGCAAACTTCACGGAACAGATGTCATGTAGCCAGCTGATCCTATAGTTCAAACTATGATTTGTGTATATTGTGTTTTTTAATGTTTTTGTAAGGAAATTTGAAATTTTCGACCCAGACACTGGGTCATAGTTGGTAAAGGACAAAGACATGAGAGCAGGGTTTTCATCCAGTTATTGACATAGTTATTTGTGAGAGTTCATTATTTGTGATATAATACAAAAGCTAAAACTATACTTTTCTGTACTATACCATAGTTTCAAGGATTATTTCTGTAGTTCACTATAAAAGGTACCAAACGTACACACATATCTTGAGTAGATTGGATGTTTGAGATTATATATATATGTTTTTTTAGAAACTAGGAGATACAAAAGGGATTTATTTACTGTCAGATTTTATTGATATCAGATTCATATAACAAACCACACCATTGTGAAAGTGAATAATTCAGTTTTGTTCATATTTATAGTGGTATGCAACCACTACCTCTGTTTAGTTCAAAACATTTTCATCACCCCAAAAGGGAATCCTGTACCAATTAAGCAGTTAAATTCCCATTCCCTAACTGCCAGTCTACTTTCTGTCTCTGAGTTTACTTATCATGGATATTTCATATAAATGGAATTTTACATTATATGACCTTTAATTACTTGAATGGTT
Organism: Spermophilus citellus; assembly: GCF_964194105.1. NCBI lineage: Eukaryota > Metazoa > Chordata > Mammalia > Rodentia > Sciuridae > Spermophilus > Spermophilus citellus. Next base: position 90,975,761 of record NC_138195.1, read on the forward strand.
TGGAATACTCTCAAAATAATATTTTCAGGCTTTAGCATACTATGCATCCTTTCACTACATGGTGGTGTTAAAATACACATAGGTTTACAGATAGAAATGAGCTAAACTTCATTTTTAGTGATTCTTAACATTTCGGTGTCATAGAATCTTTTAGGAATTAGGTTTATAGTTTTTTAATTAAGTAAATCTCAGGTTGAGAACCGCTTGATATTATGGTTTATTGAAGCCTTAAAAAGCAGTTTTCAAAGTATGTATACTAAGCATCAAATTGTATACTGAGTGTAAATTATAAGACTTTCTTGTTTAAAATTGGAAAAAAAAATTCCATCCTCAGGCCAACTTTGTAGCTGATAAAATGGAATGAGGAAAGTTGAATTGTTGAGAAAGCAAAAATAAACTAAGCATCAGTAGTACTGAACGGGCATTTCTTACTAGTTGTTGTGTATGTTTCTCACCAGTCATCTTTATGTGGTGAGAGGATTGTGGGGGATGGGGGGATGGCAGTGCAAACCTGACATCAGCAAAAGTGGATTCTGGGAGCTAGGATGGTAAAGTCAGAGATGAGAATTTAAATTCAGTTGACTCTGGAATGTCTGTTGTTGGTGCCAAGTGTTTTCAGGGAGCTCACTTCAGCACTCACTGTAGTCTGCCCTTCCCACTGGATAGACAGCATTGTACTGAGAGAATATGGCAGCACTACTTACTTAATACATCGATTTTCTTTTGTTATTGTTTGGAATCATTCCCCTCTGGCCACCTCTCCCCCAACCCCAATGCTAAAGTGCTTTACTACTGAGCCATATCCCCAGCTCTTTTTATTTTGAAATAGGGTTTCTCTAGGTTGCTGAAGCTGATCTTCAACTTTCAATTGTCCTACCTTAGCCTCCTGAGTTCCTGAGTTGCTGGTAGTATAGGCGTACACCACTGTTCCAGGCTCACTTTCCTTTTAACAGATGAATCTCTGTCTCCTTGCAGGATTTGCTATGTTGCCTCCTTTGAATCTTCTCAAATGGTGCCTTCTCAGTGAGATCCTCTTGACTGCTTTATCTAAAATTTCATCCCTGTCCTATACTCCTTGCTCCCAGTTTTTTTTTTTTTTAATATTCTTAAGTTTAGGTGGACACAATATCTTTATTTTACATTTATGTGGTGGTGAAGATTGAACCCAGTGCCTCGTGCATTCTAGGCAAGCACTCTACCACTGAGCCACAATCCCAGCTCCTCCCAGTTTTAATTATATTCTTAACAGTCACTTTCTGGTACATTTGGTAATTTTGGCTATTATTTGTATCTCCTCTAAAATTTAAGCTTCCTCTGAGTATCAGGAATTTTATGTGTTTTGTTCACAGCTATGTCCTAATGCCTAGAACAGTGCCTGCTGTGTATCAGATATTTATTAACCAGTGAAAAGGCTTTTTTATTATTATTATTATTTTTTAAAAATTTTTATTTATTTTATTTTTTTTGTTTTTTTTTAGTGAAAAGGCTTTTTAGAAACCGAGGTTTGAACAAACAGACCTGTAAGGATTCTGTCACTCTTTTGAATTTCTAGATTCATTGCTTTCTTAGCTTTCTCTATCTTGCACTTTACAGACTACTTGAACTTTTTTCAGTAAAGCAAACTCTACTTTTCTTTGGCTGTCAGGGTTAACACTGAGGTAGTCAGTACAATAGTTTTTTAGTGGTTAAGGGTAGAGATACCTTAGTTCATTACCAGACAATTCGTGAGAAGAGAATCTGAATTCAAGGTTTTTTTTTTTTCTTTTTTTTTCTAACATTAAATTTCTTCATCTTTGTACTTGCATTGATGGCAATATTTGATTTTAAAAAGTTATTCTATGTGTTTCTTAAAGTTGTATCAGATAAAATTTTTACATGAAACCGTATTGTCATTGGATCTATAACTTCGTAGTTAGCACTTTGTTTTCACTTTTTTTTTTTTTTTTTTTTCCTGTGCTGGGGATCTAATCCAGCTCATAGCTCTCTACTACTGACACACCCCCAATTTTGTTTCGCTTTTAAACAACAGTTTTTCAGTAATCTTTGTTATATTTAATTCATCTAGTGCTCCTGCTAATGAAAATGTGAAGGAGTTGAGATGTGAGGGGTGTTAAAGGTATAGGGAAAAAGAATTAAACCAGGCATGGTGGTGCATGCCTGTAATTCCAGTTATTCAGGAGCTGAGGCAGGAAGATCCAAAGTTCAAGACTAACCTGGACTGCATAATGAGACTGTGTTTCAAAATAATAAGCTCTGTGGTGTAACTCAATAGTAGAATGCTTGCTTACTTAACCTGTAAGGCCCTGGGTGCGCTTCCCAGCTCCACAAGAAAATAACAGAAGAAAAACCCCTACAAGCTTAAGGGCTTGGTGGTATGGCTCAGTGGTACAATGATTGTCAAGCAAGCACAAAGCCATAAGTTTGATTTCCACCAACCACCCATATACATGTGGGTACATGTATACATGCAAACACAGAAGAATCAAGCTTATATAGTAGGTACGTGTTGAAACTTGGAATTTTTATGCTCTAGTGTTTGGTTGCTCAGTAGCATGAGCACCTTTCAATCAGTGATGCCTTCTGGTGCTCTGAAGTTTTGGGGTTACCTGTATTGTGCACTAATATTTTCTGTTGAGAATCACTGATTTGTGGGCTAAACTCTTTTATGGAGGAGTAGGCTGAAATGGAATCATGAAAATTGTAATCTTGATCACTTCTGAGCAAGATTGGTCACACTTCCAAGATTTTGACGTCTAAAATATAGAAAATATCTTGGAATTGAATTTTTTTTTCTGTCAGGTTGTCTATGAAAATATTTGTTGGATTTGATCTAATTTCCTTTTTTTATAACTTGTTGAAAATTAGTATTTGAGGTATTTTCCATATTGATGCCAATTATATTTTTGGCCCTTTGCAGAAACCTGTGTACTATGTCATATGCAATGTATCCATGTTAGAGTGCCAGATGTAACTGTAGAAATATCTACATGTGAATAGTATTAAACATATCTGAAGGTTTTTTCCATCATAAACGCTATACTCATTTTAACAAAAATTGGCAATCCCTGGGCTTATTACATTTTAGAATATTCTTTCTGATTTTTTTCTGGTATCTATTAAGATTTGTGTATATGGGCCAGGTGTGATAGTGCATGCCTGTTAATCCTGGTGGTTTGGGAAACGGAGGCAGGAGGCTGGTGAATTCAAAGCCAGCCTTAGCAACCTAGCTAGGCCCTAAGCAATGTAGTGAGATCCTGTGTCTAAACAAAATATAAAAAAGGGCTGGGTGCGTGCGGCCCGGGTTCAATCCTCAGCACCACATACCAACAAAGATGTTGTGTCCGCCGAGAACTAAAAAATAAATATTAAAAAAAAAATTCTCTCTCTCTCTCTCTCTCTCTCTCTCTCTCTCTCTCTCTCCTTTCACTCTCTCTTTAAAAAAAAAAAAAGGGCTGGGGATGTAGCTCAGTGGTTAAGCTCTCCTGGGTTCAATTCCCCAGTACCCCTCCCTCCCCAGATGTGTATGGATGGACATTTGCGATTTGTCAGTTGAAGGTTTTTCTCAAGAAAACAAATTGTTAAAGTTGTTTTGGTGTTATTTTTCTTTCTCTGGAAAACTGTTGTAAAACGTAACCTTGTATATTGATTTTTTTTTTCCCCCTTGTTTTTTTTTTTTTTTTGTACTGGGGATTGGAACACATGGACTCTTTTCCATTGAGCTACACCCCTAGCTCTTTTTACATTTTTATTTGGAGAACAGAACCTTACTAAGTTGCCCAGGCTGGCCTTGACCTTGCAGTTTTCTTGCCTCAGGTTACTCATTTGCTGGATTACAGATGTGCGTCATGTGCCCAGCTAATTCTTAGTTTTGAAATTCACGACTGGTCAAACAAAGGGGATATTGTACAGTCCAAAGGAAATTAGGTTGACCTTTAAGTTAGTTTTGGGAGATGGTTTTACTATGAACTTTTGTGATTAAAAGGTGATTTATATCAAAAGTACTATGTCAAAACAAAATAAAATTCCTGTGGTGATTTTACCTATTAAAGACATCTTTGGGAAGATTTTCTAATTTGAGAAAACTGTGGAGATACAAATGATTTTGTAGAAATGAGAGAAATTGTGCAGAAATAGGAGGCTTCTATTCTTGAGTTCTCCTTAGCTTTAGAAGTTATTGATCTGCTTCACAAAGATTTTTTTTTAAAGGGGGGGGGAGAGAGAGAGAGAGAATTTATTTATTTATTTTAGTTTTTTTCGGCAGACACAACATCATCTCTGTTTGTACGTGGTGCTGAGGATCGAACCCGGGCCCCATGCATGCTAGGCGAGTGCACTACCACTTGAGCCACATCCCCAGCCCTCACAAAGATATTTTTATCAAAGCCTTATCTGAAGATACACATAGTAGGGATGTGGCTCAAGCGGTAGCGCTCTCGCCTGGCATGCGTGCGGCCCGGGTTCGATCCTCAGCACCACATATAAAACAAAGATGTTGTGTCCGCCAATAACGAAAAAATAAATATTAAAAAATTCTCTCTCTCTCTCCCTCTCTCTCTCCCCCCTCCCTCTCTCACTCTCTTTAAAAAAAAAAAAGATATACATAGTAAGTATCTTGAAAAACATATTAATAAGATGAATTAGTGTCCACATTTGTATTTTGTTCTTGCCTACTATTGGTCTTATAGGTTCATTCTCCAGTGTACCCCTATGGGTTTTTTGGTGACTGACATGACTGATTCAAATAGCTGGGCAGGTAGGATAATATGTGGTTTCCCAATTATGTTCACAACCTCATCTCCAGAAACTATTGGTTTGCTACTTTACATGGCAAAAGATAGTTTTGCATACATGATTAAATAAAGGATCTTGAGATGAGAGATTATCTTGGATTATCCAGGTGGCAATGTAATCACAAAGCTTTTTCCTTACAAGTCAAAGAGGGAGAGAGGAGAGTGTGTGTCACCAGAGATGTGAGAGTGGAGAAGTGGAAATACAGGGCTATGAGCTTAGAATGAGGGTAGCTGCCTTTAGAAGAAAAGCCAAGGATATTTTACAGCTTCCTGAAGGAGGAGTACACTTGCCAACACCTTGATTTTAGTTTGATGAGACCCAGGTTGAACTTCTGATTTTTCTCAGTAAGAGAAAAAGTCTGTATTGTTTGAAGTTAGTAAATTTGAAGTGATTTGTTAGGGAAGCTATATGAAATAAATACAAATAGCTGTTTTTCCCCACCGCCAACAAATACCATCTTAATTCGACAATTTCAGAAAGCATTTACTTCACTTTCACCAGTTGTTAGCGGGATTGAGTTAATTGTTTTGTAATATAAAGAAACAAGTTGTGGTAGAAAGACTGACTTGCTCCATGTGAAGTAATCATGTCCTCACTCTTTTCTAGACAAAGGCAGTAGAGGTGCTTTTATCTGCTAGCTGTGGTTGAAAGGAGAAGTTACTGGAACTTTTGAATAATTTTGAATAATGTTTTATGCCTGTGAATATTACTGTTTTTAGTCTTGACTTTAAGTCAGCAAAATAAATATGCCTACATGAAGCTGATTGATGTGGCCCAAGTTGACCTGTACTTGCCAATAATTTACAACATTGCAGGATGAGGCCCCATTATTTGAACTTGATTTTTTTTTTTTTAATGTGGCATTTCTATTCTTTTTGCTTTGTTTGTGTTGGCTTGTTTCCAGCTTGGTATGCTAGAGCCATTTGGGCAATCTATTTTTCATCTTTAAGAATTTTTCCTGAAAAAGAAAACAAAAAAAAAAAAAAAGAATTTTTCCTGTTCTGTGAAATTGCATTGCCGTCATATTACTACCATATTGGTGGCTCAGTAGCAGATCTTTGTTGTGGGAAATAATTTTTAGAGCTCATTTTCTGGAAGCTAGAGAAATTGTTCACTATTTTGTTAGATTTAAGTTATGGTTATTTTTTGAATGCTGGATTATGAACTTTGGTTTTTATATTGATGCCAAATTGAGTTTTCTGTTGAAAGATACTCTTCTGATGTAGTGTTCTTTTTCTTTTCTTTCTTTTTTTTAAATATATTTTTTAGTTGTCAATGGATCCTTAATTTATTTATTTATATATGGTGCTGAGAATCGAACCCAGCTCCTTACACATGCTAGGCCAGCACTCTACCCAGTGTTGTTTTTCTTAATACATTACTTTACATATAAATGAAAGAAGAGCCAGGTAAAAGGTAGCTCTTGGATCTTACTAATAGTCTCCTACATTTAAAACTATCCAAATACACTATGCGTGGTGGTGCATACCGTATTGTCATCCCTGCAATTCAGGAGGCTGAGGTAGAAGGATCACAAGTTTGAGGCCTCCCTCGGTAACTTAGGGAGACCCTGCCTCAAAATAAAATCAATGAATAAATAAAAAGGACTGGAGATGTGGTTCAGTGTTAAAGTGCCCTTAGGTTCAATCCCCAGTACACAAAACAGCAAAAACTATCCAGTTGCTCCCTTTAAACAACAACAAAACCCCAAAACCAAAATAAAACAAATGTGATTTGATGGAAAATACTGTATTAAATACTTCTAGTAGAATCTAAAATACATGCAGACTCTTCTAGCAAATCTTTGGCAATGTATCCATAAAAGGAAACTCAACTCCTAGAAATGCTGGCAGTGCTTTGTATGTCCTTGGTTAACTCTGATACTCTAATAGGAGAAGTGTGTGTGTGTGTGTGTGTGTGTATAGTTATAAAAATTGCAGTATCTTTTCACTGTACACATTATTGCTTGTAGATTTGTGCTCTGTTCAAGGTAATTCATATTAATAGGTAGTAGAATTACTTTTAGTACCATGGAAGGAATGTTACCTTTAGGTTATTTTTGTCTTGTTTGAAATTTGGAACCTGGGATATAAAATAATAGTTTGTCATGATTTTAAAATGAATTGAGAAAATTTCCAGCAATATAAAAGATTCTAACCTGTAGGGAAACATACACATAATTAACCGATGCTGGGCAGTTTATTCTGGGATTTGAAAATATTTCCTGGTATGTGGAGTAAAAGAAAACTTCTGGGAATATAGTGTGTCTATTAAGGCAAATGGATGGTGATGGCAGGCATAGAACCCTAGCAGTTGATCTTCTGGTTGTCTCTGGTATGCTAAAACACAGTTTCTAAAATACAGTTGATTACACAGCCTTGCCAAATGGTAGTGTGTGCCTCCTATGCTGAGAAAGAGAGTGTATCTTGTGGTTCTTGATTATATGATACTGACATTTGAGTCTACATCATTGACTTAATAAATGATAATACTGAATTAGGAAATTTGGAAAGTCTTATTAAATTATGTCTATTATAGTAGGGGGAAATACCAAGAATAGATACTTGAGTTTAATTTAAAGAAATGTAATAGTTTCTCCTTTTTTTTCTCCTCACCTCCAATCCTGCTGGAGATAATCACTTTTCACCATCAGCTGTTTATTCTGAGAAATTTCATAACACACTGAATACTACATACATTTGACATAGATTTTCCAGATTCTGACTACTTTGTTACATTTGATGTCTACATTTGATGTCTGTGTTTCCCTCTCACTGGTGCGTTTTTCCTGAAACACTTGAGAATTAGCTGCAGACATCATAACACATTGCCCTAGAATACTTTTGCATGTGTTTTCCAATAACGTGGACATTTTTTCTACATAACCACATATAATCACTCAGGAAATTTAATAATTTAAGTCCATATTTAGTTTCACAAATAGTTTCAGTAATACTGTTGCCTCCATCCTATTCAGTCAAAGCCAATACACAGTACATTGTGTTTAGTTTTATTTGTTGAGTCTCTAATCTAAATCAGTGCCTTTTAAAAAAAAATTTACTCTTTTATAACATTAGGATTTTTGAAGAGTCTAGTTTTGCAGAATGATTTTTCAATTTGAATTTGGAGGTTTCGTTGAGTCCTCAATAGTATTTTCTCCTGCCCTTCTCTCTGTATATTTGTATAATTTTTTTTGTTGTTTATTTTTTGTTATGGGTGAATGAGCCCTAGGCCTGCACATACCAGGCATGGCTCTGTCTCTGTGCCACATGCCTAGACCTTTTTAAAAATAGTTTTTAAAAATTTGAAATGGGGTTTAAGTTGCTGAGACTGGTCTTGAGCTTATGGTCCTCCCACCTTTGCCTCTAGAATAGCTGGGATTACATGTGTATGCCAACATTTTTTTTTTTTTAAAGGAGTGAGAAGAATACTACATGGGTAAAATAGTTTTGAGTGCAGTGTCTCTAATATCTTTGAATAATACCCTTGTATCATTGAGTTTTTTCAGTTAGTTGTGGTAAAATATGCATGACATACATTTTATCATTTTACTCATTTCAATTTAATTTATGGTGCTGGGCATTGAATTTATAGCCTTAAATATATCTTACCACTGACTATTCCCTATTCCCCACCCTTATTTTTAAGTGTATAACAGTGACATTTTACATTTATGTAGTCTTGCAACCATCATCACCATCCATTTCCAAAACTGTTTTCATCTTGCAAAACATTAAACAGTAACTCCTCATTTCCCCACCCCAATCCCTGACAACTACTATTTTTTTTTGTCTATGAATTTGAGTAGTTAAGTATGCCAAATGAATTAAATTATGCAGTATTTGCCCTTTTATAACTAGCTAGCATACTTCACTTAGCATAGTATCTTTAAGGTTTGTCTATATTTTGGTATGTGTTCGAATTCCCTTCCTTTTTAAGACTGAATAATATTCCAGTATATGTATATCATGTTTTATCTGTTCATCAGTCAACAGACATGGAAATAACATTTTTTGTTTTATCAAAGTTAGAAATTCTACTGGCTTCCTCTAACAATGTATGAGTTTAGTGGTTTTTTTTCTTAATAGAGCAGACTGTGCATATTATAGAATATTTCGATGTAAGAAAAGCTATGAACAAACAAGAATTTATAATCTCACTGCCTGGAGGAAATTTTTGTGTATTTTCGGTCTTTTTATTTACTTACTTTTAATGGTTGAAATTTATATTGTATAATCTGTCATTCATTGAACCTTATATTTTCAGATAAAATGTTTTCATCTTTTAAAAAATGAATGTGAAATATAAAGAGGAGTTTTCGGAACTGAAGTTAACCTATTACTTATTAGCCAGCAGTATGAGACTCCCTGTGGAGTTCTCTCTGAGGACTATTTGTTACTAAGGGCAACAAGTTATCCCATTTTATTAGTCATTTGTGTTTTATCTGTGAGTTTTTTTTCTAATGTTTTCAAATTTAATATTTAATATTTATATGTTGAAATTACACATTTATATTGATATGTGAAAAATATTTTTTTCTATCATCCAGGAATCTGTGAGTTGTTGATTCATGTCTTTTATTTTCTTTGTGATTTTTTTACTAGTTACATGATAGCTATATAATTATAAATAATATGCATATTAAAATACTACCAGTCATGTTTATTGCAAATATTCTTTTCCCTTTTTGGTGGGACAGTTTATTATAATTAACATTTGTCTTTTTTCTTTTTGGATTGGATATTGAATACAGAGGTACTTTACTCCTGAGCTACATCCCCATCCCTCTAAGATAAGGTCTGGCTGATTTGCTGAGAGTGTCACTAAGTTGTTGAGGCTAGTCTTGGCTTTTTGATCCTCCTGCCTCAGCTCTTGAGTTGCTGGGATGATAGACATGCACCATCACTCCCAGTTTATTTTAATTAATATTTTATTTTTGTTGTCTGCATTTTTTGGATTGAATTAATATTAAAATAATTGTTCTAAATATTTTTCACTAATATGATTTATTAAATGCAAATGTCCCTCATTGATTTGGGTGCTTAAAATCATTTTTATATCAGTTATTTTGAGGCTTTTATGTACATTATTTGCACACATATATTACATATATACACATATATTTTTTTTCTTAATTTTTTAGTTGTAGCTGAACTCACAATATATTTATTTTATGTGGAGCTGAGGATGGAACCCAGTGACTCACTTTTGAGGCAAGCACTCTATTGCTGAGCTACAACCCCAGCTCCTAAATAGTTTTAAAAATCTGACAAAGTCACTTACTATATTTTTTAAATTATTATTTTAAAAATTATTTTGGAAGTAACTACTCCCCCCCAGTTATTTCTTTTTTTTTTCTTTTTTTTATTAATTGTTCAAAACATTACAAAGCTCTTGACATATCATATTTCATACATTAGATTCAAGTGGGTTATGAACTCCCATTTTTACCCCAAATACAGATTGCAGAATCACATCGGTTGCACATCCACATTTTTACATAACGCCCTATTAGTAACTGTTGTATTCTGTTACCTTTCCTATCCTCTACTATCCTCCCTCCCCTCCCCTCCCATCTTCTCTCTCTACCCCACCCCCCAGTTATTTCTAAAAATTGTCCATTTTACTTTTTCATTGTTTGTTGGTTCATTGATTCATTAATGCATTCATTTATTCATTGAGTGTGTTCCCAAGCATGGTGAAAGTTGTTGTGAGACTCAGAAACTGAGTTTATGGTCTGGCAGGAGACTATATTAATTCAGCAAACCAGTGTGCTGCAGAAGTGTGAAGTGCTAGTGGAACATGTAATGTGATCTCAGTAAGAGTTTTGAAGAAGGCTTTTAGTGACATCTTGGCTGAAATCTTGGAAGAGGGAATGGTATTTCAAAGGAAATTGCATTAGTGTTAAGACCCCAGAATCAAGAAAGCATGTCATTGACTGATAACCTGGGGGAAAAAAGCCATCAGAATGAGTGCTATGAGACATAAACCTGCAGAGAATGCTGAACTACAAGGTCTATTTACTTAGGTAAGGAAATTTGGCTCTCTGTATAATGACAAAGGTAAATCTTTAAAAAGGGAGGTTCCATAATCAGATCTGTGGTTTAGGAAAACTACTCTGACCACAGTGGAGGAAATTGATGAGGAGGGTCCAGCACTTGAGGCAGGCAGACTGCTCAGGCAATTATAGCAGTTCAGGTGAGAGAGCATAGTCTCGGGCTAGGCTAGAAGCAATGGAGTTGGGAAATGGGGATGTATTAAGAGGTACAGTTGGCAAAACTTGGAGGGGAAAAGGAATTAAGAAAGATAACCAGGTTTTTGGCTTGGACCTCTGGGTTGGATAGCGGTGTCATTTTTCACGAGCACAGGAAGAGGGCAAGGTTGTTTTATTTTTTTATTTTTTTTATTAGTTGCTCAAGACAATACAGTGATCTTGACATCATACATTTGATTCAAATAGGGTATGAATTATCATTTTTCCACCTATACAGATTGCAAGATCACATTGTTTATACATCCATGTGTATACATACAGCAATCCTAGCGTCAGTTGTATTTTTCTGCCCTCCTTATCCCCCCTCCCCTCCCCTCCCCTCCCATCACTATTCTCTACCCATTCTACTGTAACACTTATCTTTCTCTCTTTTTTTCTTCCTTTCCCCCTCACATCATCGTATATGTATTTTGTGAACCCATGAGGGTCTCCTTCCGTCTTCCATGCAATTCCCCTTCTCCCTCCCTTTCCCTCCCTCCTCTTTTCCTTGTTTCGTGGTAATCATCTTATGCTCTTCCTTCCTACTCTGTTTTGAGTCACCTCCCTTGTATCAGAGAAGATATTCGGCATTTGTTTTTTAGGGATTGCCTAACTTCGCTTAGCATAATCTGCTCTAGTGTCATCCATTTCCCTGCAGATGCCATGATTTTGTTATTTTTTTAATGCTGAGTAATATTCCATTGTGTGTAAATGCCACATTTTTTTAATCCATTCATCTGTTGAAGGGCATCTGGATTGGTTCCACAGTGTAGCTATTGTGAATTGTGCTGCTATGAACATTGATGTAGCTGTGTCCCTGTAGTATGCTCTTCTTAGGTCTTTTGGATATAGTCCGAGAAGGGGAATAGCTGGGTCAGATGGTGGTTCCATTCCCTGCTTTTCCACGGAATCTCCATACTGCCCTCCAAATTGGCTGCACCAGTTTGCAGTCCCACCAGCAATGTACAAGTGTACCTTTTCCCCCACATCCTCGCCATTATTTGACTTCATAATGGCTGCCTTTCTTACTGGAGTGAGATGGTATCTTAGAGTGGTTTTAATTAGCATTTCTCTGATAGCTAGAGATGGTGAGCATTTTTTTTTGTGTACTTGTTGGGCTCCAAATTCCTTAATAGGACACCTGTAGCACAAGAGTTAAAATCAAGAATCAACAAATGGGACATCTTCAAACTAAAAAGTTTTTTTCTCAGCAAGAGAAATAATAAGTGAGGTAAATAGGGAGCCTACATACTGGGAACAAATTTTTACCTCTCACACTTCAGATAGAGCACTAATCTCCAGAGTATACAAAGAACTCAAAAAGTTAAACAACAACAACAAAAAGGCAAGGTTGTTTTAAACATGATGTGGTGAGGGATGTCTAATGTGTTATGCTTCGAGGGCCTGAAACTGTTGGGCAGAACATACCACTCCATTTATGTGGATACATGTGTGTGAGCCATGAGTATTTATGAAACTTGTAGAACCTTCTCTTGCAGTGGCCAATTATAGGGACTTTCTTGTTTTGGGATTCTAGCTGGGGATCTTATCAAGATGATCTAATATTTCTTCTAATTTGGTAATTTTGTGTATATTTTTGACTAGGAGAATTTTAAGTGACTATAATATGAACAATATAAAGTTATGAAGTCATGGGTTTTTCCTTTTATTTTCAATAAATAACCCCCTGCCTATTGAAATGTTTACTTACCATAGTTTTCTTAATTGTAAAAGAGGGTGGCTACAGTCTTTCCAGTCCTAACTATAATACTATAATCCTAATTCTAAAATTTGATTCCAAATTCAGCCAGGATGACTTGACAGTGTAGCAGTGAAATTTTTATTTTGAAGTCAGAAAAACTTTTGGATTTGATGGCTGTGTGAGTGTGACTCTGGCATATACTATTTATGTGAGTTTCAAAATATGCTTTTAGGGGCTGGGGGTTGTTGCTCAGTGGTAGAGCACTTGCCTAGCATGCATAATGCAGCAGCAGCAATCCCTCCCCACCCCCCCCAAAAAAAAAAGAAAAAGAAAAATATACTTATAAAATTTTTAGAAAAATCTTAATTTCCTCAAGTGACCTTCATAATGTCCCATAATTCATTAGCATTTATACTCCTCTCTGATCACTTGTTCCAGAGATAACTTTTTCCTTTAAATTCTTCCATTATTCTTCCTGCAGTAAATTTTCCTGCACTTCAGGCTCTTCTTTCTTAGAAAGGTGTCTTTCATGACTTGGGGATATATATTTCCACAGCAGTTAACAGTCAGATCAAAGATGTAAGGAGGTAAGAGCTCAGAAATATTATTGTTCTCTGACAGTTTGTCAGTTAATAATAGGACATTTAAAAGGCCTTAGGGACTATTTGACTCCTTATTTCATCGAGTCTTCTTGTTTTTCTAAAGAGAATTTTAATAATGGGGAAGTGAGATTGTTGAATAGGAGTTACTCTTATTATAGATTAGATTATATTTAATAATTTTTTCCGATTTCTAATTATCACCCCTCTTTTTTTTGACAGTGTCACTATTTTATAGCATTATTCTGGCATTAGAAATGGTAAATCGTGTTACTATTAATTATTGTCAGCAGTGAAATAGGAGGGGTTTGTTTTGCTCAAAACTGTTTCTGGAATTTTCCCTCTGTTTGAAGGCAGACTTAAAAATATTGAGGTTATTTAAATTAAAAAGCAGCTTATGTTTGAGTACTGAAAGTTTGCTGTGAATATCTACATCAGGTTTATGATTAAAGTATAAATGATTAAAAAGAAAAGTGTTACTAAGTGGTCTTTTTTCTTATTAATATACAAAAACAATTAAATGAATTCAACTCTGGGTAGAGGAAAATGACCTAGACATTATAGCCAGCCTCATCTGCATCTTTCTACTGACCATGATATAGGACATTCTGAACATTACCACTTAAAACTAACTTTTCTTTTTAAGGGTTCCTGAAATTGTGCCTGCTGACTCCAGGTCCACCCTGACCCCACAGCATAAACCATGCTGTGATGTCACAGCTACCATAGAACTCCAGGGTAGTGTTGAGCTGGCCCATGTGGGCTCAGGTAAGTCCTGGCTTTTTTTTTTACCATTTGGCATTCTTTTCAAAGTGAGTTACCATTATGATTTTATGTCATAAAGGAAAATAAGGCAAAACTTTGAAAACCGTGCCATACATGGGGGAAAAATAAGTCTATTTTCTAAATATCTATGAGCCAGCTTCATATGCTAACCAACGGAGTTCCATAGTAGCTGTGAAGTCCTCGGTGACTTATTCTCTTGTGGCTTCAAAATACTATAAGCTCATGGCCCAGCTCATAGGACAACATGAGCTGCTACGGCAGGTGCCACCATTTTTTTTTTAACTTTGTAGCTAGTAATGTATAACACAGTATTTTTCACTTACTCTTTAGATCTTCATGTTTTTAAAACTGTATTAACACTTTTCTTTGTAATTATGTGACTCTATTTAGCTAATTATGCATTTATTCAATCCTTTTGAATGTATGATGGTACTGCAGGTCAGTTTTATACTGGTAATCTTCTCAGAGCATCCTTAGTTGTTTTTTGTTTTTTTGGTTGTTGTTTGCCTTCATTGCATGGAGGAGGAAGGGACAAAATGTTTGCTAAATTTAAAAAGTATTAAGAGAAAGTTTCTTGAGTTATTCTTTAAGGCATTGTGAGTTGGAAGTAACTTAGAAGAAAGCCATGTACAAGTCATCTCTTTATTTTCTCTTGGAACATTTCAGTACACCTCCCCCCCCCCCCCCCCCCGCTTTTGTTCTATAAAGTGAGATTTTAGCACTTAACCTTTATATGCTATCTTTTCCTGCCTACCATTTCTTCTGCTTTTCTCTACTTTCTTTTTATCCATTATATTAAAAGTAGCTCAAAGTGTATTGTTATTTGAAGAACTCCGATATCTTGTAAGATTTTCTTGAATATACTACGATGTCCTCCCTCCCAGTTTAAATTCTTTGAATATGGTTCGAATTCTTTTAAACATAATGTTTGTAGTGAAGCGTCATGAAGAAATTGCCTAAGCTTTTCAGTAGTTCTCTTTGAACAGTATGTAATAAAGACATAACAAAAATTGGGCAGTTCGTGACATTCTCATGAAATTTGTAAAAAGTTTACTGATCTTTGTAGCTGAAAATTCACCTGTCACTGAAACCATAAGTTCTTATTATGGGTAAAGAAAAAGAATGGAATCATATATTCCTCAAACATTAGACAAAAAGATATTTTTTTAAGTTATCTTTTGTCTATACTTCCATGTGTTCGTGCTAGAAAGTTTGGAGAATTTTGTGCTGTGAAGAGTGGAGAAGAGTCTATTCTGTTTTATCCTCATTTTCTATCCTCTTGTATTTATTCTATGCTAAGGAATGGGCACGTTAGCTTTTCTGCAGTTTAATGTAGAGTTTGGGATCAGAAGGAGTAATTGAGTATTTTTGTTATTTTGGATTAGACCAGATAGAAATTTTGTGTGTGTGTGTGTGTGTGTGTGTGTGTGTGTGTCTGTCTCTCTCAGCGTTACTGAGATATTGTTTATATACCATGCATTTCATCACCATTTTGCAGATTTTTGTTTTTTTTGAAGTACTTACTTTGAAGGCAGAATGGGTGATACTGTAAATCATAGGATTGTAAACTTCAGTGTGCTGTTTAGATTAGTCTTCATCTTCCTGCCACCCCTAATTTGAGAAATCCCTCAGAAAAGGGCTGGGGATATAGCTCAGTTGGTAGAGTGCTTGTTTCACATGTTCAGTCCCTAGCAACACACACACACACACACACACACACACACATACATATATATACAACCCCCCAAAAAAGAAATCCCTCAGAAACATTAGAAAAGAAATAAATTCTTAAGAATTTCTAAGGTGAAATTCTTTTAGACTTCTCCTTTATGGTGAGTTAGCCAGAATAGTAAAGACAGTGATTTAGAAGATCTCCTTCTTCCACCCAAAGAAGGAAGTCATTTTGGTATTTAGCTTTAGATTTCCTCATGTTTGTCTTTTAGAAATAAATATATTTGAATATAGAATATCACACGTACGTAGCATACACATAAATACATATGTATATACAGATCTTCCTCTGTCAGGTGAATTGATCAAACTTGGATTGCTTTTGGGAAAGCATGGAATAATCATATGTAACAAATAAATTTTATAAATAGATATATTTTTAGTTTTAAGCTGAAGACCATAAAACATGCAATGATCCTGCTACATCCCGAAATAGTTATGGCTTTTTTTTGAGATGGAGAGTCTGTATTGTGTAAGTGATCTCCAGGGTGCTGGGACTATAGATGGTGTGCTACCACGCCTGCTTTATCTTGAAAAATGTATGTCTGGGGATAGGGGGCAGGGGGACCTTTTTGAGGCAAAAGCATATTGACTTGCTAAAAGGGTCCATGACCCTAGAGTTTGCAGACTTTTGAAGCTGGCCATTTATGACTCAAAAGTGTTATTAGAAAGGACTTTTTTGAATATAGGAGGTGTGTTTTTATTGTCTTTGTGTTTCTCATATTGCCTTGAACAGTGCTCTTTCAGTAGATATGGAAATTAAATTAAGTGGGGGTTTGGTGCAACCTGTAAGGAATATCTATTTACCTTAATTCCTAATGCAAAATGCTTTTTTAAAAGCATACTATTTTCAGCTAGTATTATCATTCTACTCACCAAATTTAACAAATTTATTTTTCCTGCTGTAAGTTAGGAAACAAAATTGTTTGGTTTTATAATCTCGGGTTTGGGGTCCTCCCCTCTTATTTTTAGTAAATTGCAAGCTAATGTAGACCTTTCTTTTTAAAGGGTTGATTTTTATTGTCAATATAGTTATTACTTTTACCTAACATTTTTGTGTTAAGATTAATAAAATGATTCATTGGGAATTTTGAAGTTCTCTGTGGATTTGGAAAAAGTGATACTTGTTTCATTCTCTTGTCCCTAACTTGTTTGTAATATTTTAACATACCTTATCAAAAATCATCTGGTTTAATTTTTACTTTAATAACAATTATCAATTTGAAATAGGTGTATAGATGTCTTGGCTCATATGTATATAATTGGGATGTTTTCCCACTCTCACTCATTCAGGCTGCTTTTAGAAAAATATGGAATGCTTCACAATTTTGCATATCATCCTTGCACAGGGGCCATGCTAATCTTCTTTGTGTCATTCCAATTTTAGTATATGTACTGCTGAAACAAGCATTCTGAGATTTTGAAATTAAAATTTTTGCTAACTTCCACATAACAATGAAAATGGTTCCAGTCACTAAGTTGTTTCACAATTAAGAGCAGTATGGAAAACTCAGTTCTCCCTCCCCCCTTTGGATTTTGCTTTAAGAATGTAGTGTAAGGGGGCAGCAGCCGCCCAACATCCACTGGAAGCACCTCATTGCCTCCTTGGTTTCTACAGTTAGGATGAATGCAGGCCCAGAACAGGGGCTCAGTATGGTCTGTGAAGTCTGGTGTCTCACATTAGGTTACTGATTTTTCATCCATTTACTGTATTCTAACATTTCCTTTAAATTTTACCAGAGCATGGAGCCAGCACTGATGATGGTAAGGTAAGTGCTAACTAGGTAGTTCTGGCAAGAAATTTTTAAAGGGAGGGAAATGCTAATTTTTCTTATATTCTTCAGGACAATAAGTGATACCCCAGCATCCAGGAAGCACAGAGAAATGTTTAGAGTTTGGAGTGAATGCTACAGGTTTTTGCTTTTTGACGAAAAATAGGATTAAATGCTTTTCTATCTTGATGCTTGTTTTAGGAGTCGTAGAAGGTGATTTAGCTGCCATAGAAGCATACAAATCATCAGGAGGAGATATCGCACGCCAGCTTACTGCAGATGAAGTACGCTTACTGAATCGCCCTTCTGCCTTTGATGTTGGCTACACCCTGGTACACTTAGCCATACGTTTCCAGAGGCAGGATATGCTAGCAATATTGCTTACAGAGGTAAGTGTGGCATTTTGGTTAAATGTTCTTTTTAAAAATATACATACATTCCGAAACCAGACAAAGACACCTCAAAGAAAGAAAACTACAGACCAGTATCTCTAATGAACCTAGATGCAAAAATCCTCAATAAAATTCTGGCGAATCGAATACAAAAACACATCAAAAAAATTGTGCACCATGATCAAGTAGGATTCATCCCTGGGATGCAAGGATGGTTCAATATACGGAAATCAAGAAATGTTATTCACCACATCAATAGACTTAAAGATAAGAACCATATGATCATCTCGAGAGATGCAGAGAAAGCATTCGACAAAGTACAGCATCCCTTTATGTTCAAAACATTAGAAAAACTAGGGATAACAGGAACTTACCTTGACATTGTAAAAGCTATCTATGCTAAGCCTCAGGCTAGCAAAATTCTGAATGGACAAAAGTTAAAGGCATTCCCTCTAAAATCTGGAACAAGACAGGGATGCCCTCTATCACCACTTCTATTCAATATAGTTCTCGAAACACTGGCCAGAGCAATTAGACAGACGAAAGAAATTAAAGGCATAAAAATAGGAAAAGAACTTAAATTATCACTATTTGCAGATGACATGATTCTATACCTAGAAGACCCAAAAGGGTCTACAAAGAAACTACTAGAACTAATAAATGAATTCAGCAAAGTGGCAGGATATAAAATCAACACGCATAAATCAAAGGCATTTCTGTATGTCAGCGACGAAACTTCTGAAATGGAAATGAGGAAAAACACTCCATTCACAATATCCTCAAAAAAAATAAAATACTTGGGAATCAACCTAACAAAAGAGGTGAAAGATTTATACAATGAAAACTACAGAACCCTAAAGAGAGAAGTAGAAGATCTTAGAAGATGGAAAAATATACCCTATTCATGGATAGGCAGAACTAACATCATCAAAATGGCGACATTACCAAAAGTTCTCTATAGGTTTAATGCAATGCCAATCAAAATCCCAACGGCATTTCTTGTAGAAATAGATAAAGCAATCATGAAATTCATATGGAAAAATAAAAGACTCAGAATAGCAAAAGCAATTCTAAACAGGAAGTGTGAATCAGGCGGTATAGTGATACCAGATTTCAAACTATATTACAGAGCAATAGTGACAAAAACAGCATGGTACTGGTACCAAAACAGGCGGGTGGACCAATGGTATAGAATAGAGGACACAGAGACTAATCCACAAAGTTACAATTATCTTATATTTGATAAAGGGGCTAAAAGCATGCAATGGAGGAAGGATAGCATCTTCAACAAATGGTGTTGGGAAAACTGGAAATCCATATGCAACAAAATGAAACTGAATCCCTTTCTCTCGCCATGCACAAAAGTTAACTCAAAATGGATCAAGGAGCTTGATATCAAATCAGAGACTCTGCGCCTGATAGAAGAAAAAGTTGGCTCCGATCTACATATTGTGGGGTTGGGCTCCAAATTCCTCAATAGGACACCCATAGCACAAGAGTTAATAACAAGAATCAACAAATGGGACTTACTTAAACTAAAAAGCTTTTTCTCAGCAAGAGAAACAATAAGAGAGGTAAATAGGGAGCCTACATCCTGGGAACAAATTTTTACTCCTCACACTTCAGATAGAGCCCTAATATCCAGAGTATACAAAGAACTCAAAAAATTAGACAATAAGATAACAAATAACCCAGTCAACAAATGGGCCAAGGACCTGAACAGACACTTCTCGGAGGAGGATATACAATCAATCAACAAGTACATGAAAAAATGCTCACCATCTCTAGCAGTCAGAGAAATGCAAATCAAAACCACCCTAAGATACCATCTCCAGTAAGATTGGCAGCCACTATGAAGTCAAACAACAAGAAGTGCTGGCGAGGATGTGGAGAAAAGGGTACACTTGTACATTGCTGGTGGGACTGCAAATTGGTGCGGCCAATTTGGAAAGTAGTTTGGAGATTCCTGGGAAAGCTGGGAATGAACCACCATTTGACCCTGCTATTGCCCTTCTCGGACTATTCCCTGAAGACCTTAAAAGAGCATGCTACAGGGATACTGCCACATCGATGTTCATAGCAGCACAATTCACAATAGCTAGACTGTGGAACCAACCCAGATGCCCTTCAATAGATGAATGGATAAAAAAAATGTGGCATCTATACACAATGGAGTACTATGCAGCAATAAAAAATGACAAAATCACAGAATTTGCAGGAAATGGATGGCCCTAGAGCAGATTATGCTTAGTGAAGCTAGCCAATCCCTAAAAAACAAATACCAAATGTCTTCTTTGATATAATGAGAGCAACTATGAACAGAGCAGGGAGGAAGAGCAGGAAGAAAAGATTAATATTAAACAGAGACATGAGATGGGAGGGAAAGGGAGAGAAAAGGGAAATTGCATGGAAATGAAGGGAGACCCTCATTGCTATACAAAGTTACATATAAGAGGTTGTGAGGGGAATGGGAAAATAAACAAGGAGAGAAATGAATTACAGTAGATGGGGTAGAGAGAGAAGATGGGAGGGGAGGGGAGGGGGGATAGTAGGGGATAGGAAAGGTAGCAGAATACAACAATTACTAATAGGGCATTATGTAAAATTGTGGATGTGTAACCGACGTGATTCTGCAATCTGCATTTGGGGTAAAATTGGGGGTTCATAACCCACTTCAATCTAATGTATGAAATATGATATGTCAAGAGCTTTGTAATATTGTGAACAACCAATAAAAAAAATAAGAGCTGTTCAGCTGAAAGTATTATGGAAGCCCTAAGAATAAATAATAAATTTTCCAACACACACACAAAAATAAAAGTATACATACATACATACATAAATACATACATACATACATAAATACATTTATTTATTTATTTATATGTGGTGCTGTGGCTTGAACATAGTGCCTCCCAAGTGCTAGGCAAGTGCTCTGTCACTCTTCACATGTGCTAGGAAAGCTCTCTACTGCTGAGCTACAACCCCATCCCTAAATGTTCTTTTATATTAATTGTGGTGTTAATTTTTATTTTTGATATAATGTTTCTCCAAACATTTCTTATGTTTTAGCTATTTTTCTCCCTCTTTAAAAAAAATCACATTAAACTCTTAAGAGTTGATTTCAACAGTATAAATTTCAAGGGTATATTCTTTTTTCTCCTTCCCTTGAAATGAAGTGTGGTTATGATGCTTGGGTTGGCCTTGATTTTGTGGGTTCAAGTAATCCTCTGTCAGCCTCCCAGGTACCTTGGTCTGCAGGTGCACAACATTTCACCCAGCAGTGTGTGCTTTTAAAGCATGGTGTTTTGCAAGAATATTTGAATCATGGTATTTGATGGGATGTGTCTGTTACAAGTTCAAGTTATTGGGCCAGGAATATAGTTTTCAAAATACCAAACCAAATTTGTGACTAATAAGAATGAATTTTATTTTAGGCAAGGAGTTCGTGAAAATGAATAATTTAAATGTAATTAAAACAAAATTTCCATTTAAGTTCTTGGACCCTCAGTGAAGAACTTTTAGCTTAAGGTCTCATAAAGTTGAAGAGGTGAAAAGATGAGAGGCAGCTTCATATCCTGCTTGAGGATGATGGTGAAGGGGAATGCTTAGACGCCATTCTTCTTGAAATGTCTGAGCATTTGGTGTTATGTCCAGGTTATTTTTGGAAAAGTTTTTCTGGTTTTTGAAAGAGTCTGAGGGATAGCCTCTTGGAAAAAGCTATTTTTGAATTTACTTTTGGTATTCATTTTAGCAGTGTTGAAATGAGAGTTGTAGTCTGAAAATGTTTGTTTGGTTTCTCTTGTGTGTGTGTGTGTGTGTGTGTGTGTGTGTGTGTGTACACACACACATATATATTTAATTTTGGTACTCGTATTAAACCCTGGGGTGCTTAACCTCTGAGACATATTCCCAGCCCTTTGTAATATTTAAAGTCGGAGTCTTGTTGAGTTGCTTAGGGCCTCATTAAGTTGCTGAGGCTGGCATTGGACTTGCAGGCCCCCCGCCTCAGTCTCCTGAACCGCTGGGATTACTGGTGTGTGCCACCATGCCTGTCTGGTTTCCCATATTTTGAGTGTTTTTTGACTGTTGGATTCATGGAGTTAAGATGTGGGAATTTTCATAGTTACTGATAATTGTAGCCAGCATAGTCTAGTGTACTTGCATTTTCTTGGTTACTGGTAATCCTGGACAATACATTCTGATAGGACTGAATTTTCATGTAGGAGCTTTCAAAATAGTTATGAATAGTTATGCAGGTGTTGGAAACTCTGTTACTTACAAATGAAGTTAAACTCTCTACATGTAAACATAGATGACATCATCAGTAAAACTTGGAGTGGTTTGCCACAAGATTTGCTGCTCTAGACTCTACTTGTAACTGGAAGGCTGCTGTTAGGTAGGTGATGTTACACGTTGCTGTCACTGAAAACTGAGCTGACTGGCTCACTCAAGGATGGCACCAGACTCTTCTACTCACTAACAGACACCTTTGATTTAAAAATTTTCGATATATGTTTTTTGAACTCTACATACTAAATACAACTGAAACCTAAGGTGAAATCTTTGCAACATTTGTTGCTATTTAGAATTTTTTTTTTTTTTTTTTTTTTTTTTTTTTTTTTTTTGCTACTGGGGATTGAACCCAGGTGGGCTTAACCACTGAGCCACATCCCCTGCTCTTTTTTATTTTTTATTTAGAGATAGGGTCTTGCTAAGTTGTTTAGGGCCTCACCAAGTTGCTGAGGCTGGCTTTGGTCTTGGCCTCCAGAGCCACTGGGATTATAATGGCTTCTGCCACTGGGCCTGATGGCTATTGAGCATTTTAAAAGGGGAAGAAAGTTCTAGCCACCTGAGCCTTGTATTTCCTTGTTTTAGAGGCCTCTGTACTAGACTCACTGCAACAATGTGCACAGCTCCTCTGCCAGATTTAAACTTAGATTACAAATGCTTTTTTAAAAAATTCTGTGGTAACACATGGGGAGAAGGAAGAGTTTCAAGGCCAGTGTGGAAAAAATGCTTTAAATGTTGTTTTCTTTATTCCAAGTCAGGGTTCTTAAAATACATGGAAGAAGAGCATTTGCAATTCCTTATTTTTACAAATGTTTTTAATGATGGCTAGTCCATCTATGTTTTCTGTTCTCCCTCCCTCTCCTATGATGCACCTTTATAAACAGTAGTCTTTTGTATATATTTAAAAATGTGCATCTTTGAGTCTTGGGATAAATATGAAGAGTAGAATTACTGAATCAGAGTAACACACTTGTATTGCTGTTTTTCTGGAAAGATGTACTGATATGTATTTCCACTGGTAAGAAAATAATACCAACACAATATAAGATTAAAAAAACAAACATAGCTTTGAATTATTGGGACATTTTGCTAATTTCTTTAAAATGCTGTGTTATGTTCTTTCACTTATGATAAATGAGATACAGAGGAAAGTTTGTTTTGTTGTATTTAAGGTGTCTCAACAAGCAGCAAAATGTATTCCAGCAATGGTGTGTCCTGAACTGACAGAACAAATCCGGAGGGAAGTCGCTGCCTCTCTTCATCAGAGAAAGGGGGATTTTGCTTGCTATTTCCTAACTGACCTTGTAACATTTACATTGCCAGCAGGTAATTCCAAAATTTAATGTGAAAAGAAATTTTCATTTTATTATAGTTCTGTTTTTATAGATGGAGCAAAAAATGTATTTTTTTTTTAAAGAAAGCAAATAATATATGTGCACCTTAAATGACTTTACCGTCCTGTTTATGCTGAAAGTAGTCAGTACAAGAGCTGCGTAGAAATAGATGCTTTCATTATCATTATTATTTGAAAGATCAGAAGTAACTGATCTTTGTGGGTCTCGGATTGTTATTTTTTTCCCCAAGTACTGGGGGTTTAATCCAGCGGCAGGCACTCTACCCCAGCTCCTTTTTTAGTTTGGGTCTTGATAAATTGCCCAGGTTGGCATTGAACTTAAGATCCTCTTGCTTCAGCCTCCTGTGTCACTGGGATTATAGGCAAGCACCACTGTACCCAGTATTGTGTGTGTGTGTGTTGCCCATTTATTTCCCTCTTTGGTTTTGTCTTACAAAGTTCTCTTTTTTTGGTCTATTTTAATTTTCCCTTTTCATATTCATCTGTTATTTTGAAATTGGATAGTGATTGGTTATCTTGTGTAAGCAGAAGGATTAGAACACAGGACTTTTATGGAAAAGAGGTCATTTTTGGATTAAAGATGCTGGCACTCTTGAGATGGCATTGCTTTTCACTAATTACACTGATTTGTATTATATTTGTGAAACAAATTTTTATTTTTCAATAATTGGCTGTTGAGAGAAATCTTCTAGGATGTCTTGTTAGTGGCATTGAATAAATATACCAAAACTCAAAGGCTTGTAAAATAAAAGCTTTCATATGGGATCTGAGTATTTTCAACTTTCATACTCAGATATAAACAGGGGCATTTATAAATGGTAGGTGATAAAAACTGAGTCTTCTAAAATTTGGACAAATATCATTTGAAGTGCACACACACTAACCTAATCCTAAATTATGATTAGATTTTTATTTTGAATTTAAAATGCTTTTTTTGGGGGAGGGGGGTACTGCGGATTGAACTCAAGGTGCTTTGTTACTGAACTACATTCTCAGATTTTAAATTTCTTTTTATTTTGAGATAGAATTTTGGTAAGTTGTTCAGGGTCTTGCTAAATTGTTGTTTCTGCCCGCAAACTTGTGTTCCCCCCTGCCTCTGCTTCCCAAATCTCTGGAATTATAGTTATGTGCCACTCCACTTGGCTGACTTGAAAATGCCTTTAAAAAATATTAAGGATAATTTTTCTTATGGGTACAAGTAACCTGAATAGAGCATAGAGAATTTGAGGAAGATGGCAAAAAGGCTATGTGCCAGAATCATGCTTCATTTACTTTTAAAGAAGATTCAATTTGGAAGTAATATTTTGAACAGAAGTTTCCAGTGTGAGGAGAAGAAAACAACTAAAAGTTGATTTGTAATTATTGGTGCAAATGTTGTTGCAGTTTATTTATTTGTTTTGTTTAGTGTTATGTGCTTAACCACTGAGTCACATCCCCAGCCCTTTTTTATTTTTTATATTGAGATGGGGTCTCACTAGGTTGCTCACAGCCTCACTAAGTTGCTGAGGCTGGCTTCAAATTTGAGATCCTCCTGCCTTAGCCTCCCTACTTGCTGGGATTATATGTGTGCAGCACCATATAATGTTATTTATATTAAGTATATTAAGAAGTTTTGGTAATGAAATACAAAAAGGAAATAATATACCTGTTTTACCTTTCACATGTTACATGTGTTCATTAATAAAAAAAATCTGTTGACCTTCAGTGGAGAGGAAGTTATTTTAGAGGACATGACTATTAGAGGCTACCATAGTTTATCGAATTATGAAATACAAGAATATGTTTTCAGTCTGATTTTCCTTTGTAGATATTGAAGACTTACCCCCAACAGTTCAAGAAAAATTATTTGATGAGGTACTTGATAGAGATGTTCAAAAAGGTAAGCATGTAATTAATGAATGTAATTTACCTTTTATCTGATAAATTAAATTTTGATTTGCTTTGTTAGGGTATGGAGTAGTTTGATGTATTTTTGTTTTAGATTAAAGATGTAAGATCCTTAAATTTCTACTTTACAGTATAAATGTATTTCTGTATTCAACATTTTTTAGAAAATTATAAGGAATTTTGAAGTTGAATAAACTATTCCAGAGTCATGTTTTAACTACTAAAAATCTATTTCAGTTGATCAAATTTATTTAGGTATTTATTAATAAATTACCTTTTTACATGTAAAAGATGGATTCTTCACCCTACTGAATATTTTGTAACCACATAGGCACGAAAATGAATATGTTATTTAAATTCCTCAGAATTAGAAGAAGAATCCCCAATTATAAACTGGTCCTTGGAGTTGGCTACACGTTTGGATAGTCGACTGTATGCCCTTTGGAATCGAACTGCAGGGGACTGCTTACTTGACTCAGTACTACAAGCTACCTGGGGTATTTATGACAAGGACTCGGTGCTTCGGAAAGCCCTGCATGACAGCCTGCATGACTGTTCACATTGGTGAGCTGGCATCCTTCCCTGTTCCACCTGGACTGGATTTGCTGGATCATTTCCTTGTAGTAGTGGGGTACTTTTCTGCTCAGTTTTATTTTCTGAGAAACTGAAGAACAAAACTATTGGGTTTTGGAAATGAAGAGTGGTTGAATACCCCAGTACCCCAGTAGTTTTATACCTTTTATCAGAGGTTTAAAATAGAAACAGATGAAGCTTTAACCTGGAAACAATATTCATTTCCATAAAATAGAAACAGTGTATTTAAACATTTCTAATATAACATTGTTATTTTTATAGACTTAAATACTGATAGGGCTGGGCATAGTTTCGCTCGCCTATAATTCCAGTGACTCAGGAGGCTGAGGCAGAAGAATTGCAAGACTGAAACCAGCCTGAGCAATTTAGTAACTTAGTAAGACAATATCTCAAAAAAGGACTGAGGATGTAGCTCAGTGATAAAGTGCCCCTGGGGTTCAGTCTTCAATACCCCCCTCCAAAAAAAAGATACCACCTTTGCTCATAATTTTGAGTACTTACTGGTATCATATTATCTTCAACTTTAAGAGAATTATGTTATATATAATTATATATTATAAGCTATTTTTCTTCCTGAGGAAGAGACTTATAAAATCCCATTTTGCAAATTTTCAAATCCACAGAAAAGTTTAAAAGATAAAAATCCATGTGATATACCTAATGTCTCTTTTATTTGATTGACCAATTATTAATATTTTGGCACACGTGCTTCATCTGTTTAAGTGCTACCCTGTACTGATTTTTTTTGACATCAAAATTTTACCCTTCATTATTTCAACATGCACCTTTTCAGAACAAGAATATTCTCCTGCAACATTATGAAACCTAAGAAAATCAACATTGATTTGGTTGTCTAGCATATAGTCCACTGTCAAATTTCTCTATAGTTGTCTCAAAATGTCCTTTATATTTTAACCTAGGATCTAGTCAGTCAAGTCTTGTTATTCTTGAAGTATAAATTCACTCGTGTTATCAAGCACAAGAGACAATTTTGTGATTTTCCTACCCTAAGTATTTTCTTGGTTCTGTGAATATATTATCTCACTTAGCTATCATTTCATAGGTAATAAAATTGAGATTCAAAGAACCTAGCATAATGCAATATAGTAAAAAGTTTGTGATTGCCTGAAAAAAAAACAAAATAGCTCCCTGACTGGCAAGCCTATATGTAAACCTTGACTGGATATATAATATGCTAAAAAAGAATTTTGTCACCCAGGCAGATGGTTTAGTCCGTTAGTCTTTGTCCAGGAAAGAGGGCTTTGTGCCTTTCAGGAGAGGTGGGTACTATATGGATTGATATGGTAGTATGGGCAAGACCATTCCTATGATGAGGGGGATTCATCAGGTTAGGTAAGCCTGATGCCATTAAATGTTCAGTTTTCCTAGCCTGTCTTTGTCAGATTGTATCTTTATCAAGCAGTAGTCTGGTGATTATTTGGCCTGCCTTTGAGAGGATGAGAATGGTCTAATTCCCATGATGGCAGTTATTGGCTCTGTGGTTTTACAGATCTGCCTTATGGGTTTGGTTAATGCGACTGCCCTATAAGGTTGATTTGTGTTATTCCTTGGTATTGATGAAGTCTAGTTTCCTAGCTGGAACAGCAAGCAGATCTGGACTGTGATCAGTCTACAACTTTGCAAATGCCCTTTTAAAAAAGCCTTGTAATTTTTTTCACTGATGGTAACACCATGATCTTGTTGTAAGGTTGAAAGTATCTTGTAAATTTCAGCAGATGATGTTTTTTCCTAATTGTTTTTTTCTTTCTTTCTTTTCTTTGGGGTTCCAGGGATTGAACTCGGGTGCACTCAACTGCTGAGCCACATCCCTAACCCTATTTTGTATTTTATTTAGAGACAGGGTCTCACTGAGTTACTTAGTGTCTCGCTTTTGCTGAGGCTGGCTTTAAACTCTGGATCCTCCTGCCTCAGCCTCCCAAGCTGCTGGGATTAGAGGTTTGTGCCACCACATCTGGCTCCTAATTGGTTTTTGTTGTTGTTGTTTTGAGGTTAGTAATAATAACTTTGGGCCAACTCAGAGCTGGCAGTCAGTGATTTCTGGATTGGAGTTGCTGTCAGTATTTGTATTAGGACTGGACTTCTTAGGTATTTCTGAGTCATTTGAAGTTGTCAGTGTAGCACAGAGATAGGCAGAAATAGAGTACTGTATGTAATCTGAACGAGAAACAAGGCTGTTTGCTTATAGCCACCAGGAAGTGTTGGAGCAGAACTTTCACTAAGTTGTCCTCACTCTGAAAGGATGCTTCAGGAGTTGGGATCCAGAACTGTCATATGGACAGGATTCCCAAAACCACATTCTCGGGTGCCTGCCCTGAGATGTCTTTGCCTAGTGTTTCAGAGTTCAGGAATAGAATGTTGCATAGAGTGCAGTAATCACAGGATCATGCTTATGTTATTCGAAGGGTAGAGTTGGGGGTGAAGATTATGTAACAAAGAGAAAAGGGGTTCATTGACAATTCTGTTTACTGAGCTCAGCACTTCAGGAGGTAGAATGAGACAGGGTGAGAAGTCTAGGGTCTTGGAGGAGGCAACCCATTGTATATGGGCGCTTCTTAAGCCGCTGTTTGCCTAGGTGCCCTTTTTATCTGTGAAGTTCTGTTGGATATCCATGATTTGAGCTGACTTGAGTTCTCAAGACTGAATGTACAACATTGTACTTGCCTTTCATTGACATGTCAGTACAGTTTCTCAGAGGAATGTTTGGGGGTAATTAATATAAATAAAAGTTTAGTACAAGTCTTTTAGAATGATTACTATTTTGTTATTTGGTAGAATTATCTTCAGCTTGGAGTTGTGACATTTTTCAGGGTAAACTGCCAGAAATGCTGGTTGGAAGTAAACAAATAAATAATGCATGTAACTGTGCTCTTTCCAAATACTTGTAGTTAGTACCTGTGCTATCATGTGGATAGATACAGTTGCATGAAAATATTAAAAGTAAGACTAAAATGTCTTTAAAAAAATTTTTTTTTTAAAGAGAGAGTGAGAGAGGAGAGAGAGAGAGAGAGAGAGAGAGAATTTTTAATATTTATTTTTTAGTTCTCGGCGGACACAACATCTTTGTTGGTATGTGGTGCTGAGGATCGAACCCGGGCCGCACGCATGCCAGGCGAGCGCGCTACGGCTTGAGCCACATCCCCAGCCCTTTAAAAAATTTTTAAGGAGCTGGGGATGTGGCTCACTAGTAGAGTGCTTAAAGTGTGCAAGTTTCTGGGTTTAATTTCTACCACTCCAAAAAACAATGACCTAAGCTTGAAAATCGGTTTAGAATTCAAACAGTGCATTAAAGATGAACATGTTTTAAACACATTTTTTGCTCTGTATCTTTATTTTATTCATTTTTTTAATGTGGTGCTGAGAATTGAACCCAGTGCCTCACACATGCTAGTAAGCACTACCACTGAGCCACAACCCCAGCCCTGAACATACTTAAATGGCTATTTCACTTTAGAGGTTTTGACTAACTTATTTTGTAAGACTAAACCAACATTTTGAGCATAATTGTTTCTGGTTTTTGTTAATTTTATACTTGATATAAAGAAAAAGCATACTTTTTTTTATTAGTAGTAATATAGTCTGCCAGTGACCCACTAATTGACTAGGTTGAGATATTTAAAAGGCTAGATAGTATAAAGAAGGAATTGTTTTTTAGTTTTGTTGATTTTTTTTTTTAATTAAGTGATCATCAGATTTGATTTTATAGAAAGAAATCTCACGGCACTGATCTTGATATTTTTATAAATATGGGATATTTCCTGTTTACAAAAGTAGTGATATAACAGTGGACAAATGTGACTTCTTTGTGTATAGGCTCAGATGATGATTGTCTTTTTTTTTAACTTGTAAACTGGTAATAGAAAATTGAAAGTAATTGTTCTCTTCACTCGTGTTTGGTGAAAATTTGGTGGGTGGCAGATCAAATTTTGGCTGAAGATATTTTAAAAGATGTCTGCTAACAGAATGGGAGCATTTTTAATTTGAAAAAGATATTGCAAATAATGTAAAATTGGTCTATGAATTGCCTTAAGATTACATTAAAGAAATATTTAAAGGTAGAGTTTATAGAAGGTTTCTTGTTTTAACTGTGTAGGTTTTATACACGCTGGAAAGATTGGGAATCCTGGTATTCTCAGAGCTTTGGTTTACATTTTTCCTTAAGAGAAGAACAGTGGCAAGAAGACTGGGCATTTATCCTCTCTCTTGCTAGTCAGGTAAGCAAGGCTTGTCTATGAGAAAGGTAAGCCATGTAGTCAAAGTTCCTGATTTGCTTGGGCAAACCATATTGGGATAATGTGGTACAAGGAAAAGTGCTTGACTTGGCACCAGTCAACTTGGGTTTTAGGCGTGACTGCTATTAAATACATGAGCATAGGAAGTCCCCACTGCAGAATTTTGAGTAACAGATGTTATATCAAGTCAAAACGAAAAGTTGTGCAGTGATCTCGAGCACCCTGTTCTTGAGGTTGCTTTCCATATGCCTATTTTACTTACCTATAGGTTAGGTGAGACCTTACCAGGATCCCTTAACCAATGACAGGTGCTTACACGGTGGAGCTGAGCTGTCAGGCCCTGAGGAAGGAAGTGTACATTCTTCAGAATGCTCCCCAGTGGTGAGGCTGTACCCAGGAGATAGATATAGGCAAAGGAAAAGGTGCAGTCTGGCTTATTCTGAATTAATTGCCACTGGCAGGACTGACTTCTAATTGATGCAGGAGTGAACTTTTCCTGATAATTTTACTTGCACATTCTTTAATAGATGAGATTGGTTGGTTCAGTGTGGTGTGTCCATAGCCTGACACACTTATTAAACTCTTGGTTTCATGCTAATTTTATTTTTATTTTGTGAGGTATATTCAGCATAATAAACCACAAAGTCAAGATACATGCATAATAGTTCATTCGGACGTTGGGCCATTTGAGGGCTCACAGTGACCAATTAACATCTAACATGTAAATTGGCCATGTGTTGTCAGCATCACTAACTCTGGAAGATAAACCTATTGGATATGACAATTTAAGTTAGGTGTTACTTCCATTTAATGATTTATGACATAAAGCTCACTGTTTTCTTGTTGTAAGTTAGTCCTTTCACAGTTAATCAGGATGTGATCACAGGAAGCTCCCTTGCTGTTTGAGTCTGTTTCCCAAGATTGAAGGAGTTGTGAGCCTGGATAGTAAAGGGACTTCTTAAAATGTGTATCCTCATTTATTAGGTTTGTGAGTGGGTAGTGAATAATACCTATGTTTATTAAGGTTTTTTTTGCTTTGACTTGCCAATATTGTTTTTCTTAAAAAATGGACTGAAAGTCATACTGTGAAGATAGTGTTGCTTTTTATATATCACTTTTCCAGGATTGGTAATGTTTTAAAGAAAAAATGCCTTTTTTTGTTGTTCTGTACAGCCTGGAGCAAGTTTGGAACAGACACACATTTTTGTCCTTGCCCATATTCTTAGACGACCAATTATAGTTTATGGAGTAAAATATTATAAGAGTTTCCGGGGAGAAACTTTAGGATATACTCGGTTTCAAGGTAAGCCATTATTCTAGAGCATTTCAGAAGTTTTTTTTTTTTTTTTTACTATGATGATGTAATTTGCACCATATCCTTAAGCAGTCATTTATGGGGGAGGTGGTCAGAGTGACTCTTGGCTACCAGCAATAACAGTGGCCATGGGAAATGAGAGGTATTCACCATTGTGATTTTCTTTTGCCTTTTCCCAGGAGTCTATCTGCCTTTGTTGTGGGAACAGAGTTTTTGTTGGAAAAGTCCTATTGCTCTGGGGTACACAAGGGGCCACTTCTCTGCTTTGGTTGCCATGGAAAACGATGGCTATGGCAACCGAGGTGCTGGTGCTAACTTGAACACCGATGATGATGTCACCATCACGTTTTTGCCTCTGGTTGACAGTGAAAGAAAGCTGCTCCATGTGCATTTTCTTTCTGCACAGGAGGTAAGCAGCATGTTTCTTCTGTTAACACAAGTAGTAAGCTTAGTAGCAGAATCCAGTCTCTGGTGCCTTTCAGGTGTGGTTTTATCTGTACTGCTAGATACATTTCTGAATGTGGTTGTAATGATTGCAGCTTTCTGTAAATACTAGTTGGTCAGACGTTGAAATTATCATTTCAAAACTCCTTTGTGGGAGCATAGCAAGGAATTTGAAAAAGCAAGACTGAGGGATTTGTGAGTTAATAGGGTCATGGGTGAAGTGAATCTTCCAGTTTGGAGGAATAGAATTCTAAGAATCGCAGGGCCAGTTACATTAAGGGGAAGAAGGTAAGGAGGAAAGAGAGGATAGGTGACAAGGTGAGGTGATAAGGGTGAGATGGGAAGCCAGCAGCCAGTGTGCCCAGAAGAGGAACACTGATTAGCCAAGGCTAGTTGCCTGGGGCACAATGCCTTATGGATACAGGCACAAACAAGCACATGTAAATCGAGCAGGGGAGGTGGTGAGAAAGTACAAAAGAACACTCTCTCAGAAAACTCGTATTCTTGTGAAATTATTGGTCTTTTATTCAGTGAACTAGTAATGA
Source organism: Spermophilus citellus (assembly GCF_964194105.1). Classification (NCBI taxonomy): domain Eukaryota; kingdom Metazoa; phylum Chordata; class Mammalia; order Rodentia; family Sciuridae; genus Spermophilus; species Spermophilus citellus. The sequence goes on from NC_138195.1 coordinate 91,008,469, forward strand.
TCATAGAATGTTCATAATCACAACATTGAAGGGAAAAAATTAAATACAAGAAAGACCACAGTCTGTAATTTAAACCTGTTCATAATTTACTAAGTAAACTTACCTTGTTAGGTGTTTGAAGCTGTGACTTTTTTGGTGATTTGTTTGCCTTTTGCTATCCTGTGAAACAAATGATCTTTTGGGATGTTTTTCCCTCTGGCCTTTTCTGATTATTTCCCCACTGACATATGTTAAATTTAATTAAGACTTAGTTTTATGAGGTTGAAAACATGTTAAAAGTTTGTTGCTTTGGCCTAATTGTCTTACCAGCTGTAGGTTGCTGTCAAATCTCTGATGTTGTATTTTCCCCTTTTCTTCACATTCCTCTAAAAGCTAGGTAATGAGGAACAGCAAGAAAAACTGCTCAGGGAGTGGCTGGACTGCTGTGTGACTGAAGGGGGAGTTCTGGTAGCTATGCAGAAAAGCTCTCGCCGGCGGAATCACCCCCTGGTCACACAGATGGTAGAAAAATGGCTTGACCGCTACCGGCAGATCCGGCCTTGTACATCCCTATCTGATGGAGAGGAAGATGAAGATGATGAAGATGAATGAAGAAAAACTTATGGAGCAGAAGACCAAGGCATCAGAATCTGTGATGACCCCCAAGTTAGCTTGGTGCTCCAAGCAGAGTGTATAGCATGAAATGAACCAAATCTGGCAGGATCTGCTCAGAAGTATTTTTCTGATCCACACCCAGTGGAGATAATTAATGCATCTGCTGCATGAGGAAAGAGAACTGGTTGAACTACAGTTTGTATAAAAACTAATTTTATTAAGACAGAACTTTTTTCTTTCAAATTGTAAATCTGTCTATAATTGTAATGCATGTGGTTGTGTAAGAAATTGTGTAATAGGAAAAGTTGTACCAGCATCTTCATATTGAGAAAACTTTTTTCCAGCATGGGCACTTACAAAAAAGCACATGGCAGACCACTCTTATTCCTTTGAGATGTTCTCTTCATTAGAACCTGGCATTCTATTTTCACCTTAAAAGATCCATTTTACATTTAGTCTGAGATCTGAAAACTTTGTACAAATTGTCCACAGCAAAACATAAAAATAAATAAGCTTATATTTTATTAATTTAGTTCCTGTTGTGCCCAATAAAATCAAACCTTTTAGGAACAAACTACAAGAAAAGCTAATAATCTTTGAGTGAACTTCATAGCTTCCTTGGAGAGTTTTTAGTTTCAAATTTGTCATTTTTAGGTTTTATGATTTGCTCCTTTGAGCATTTAGATACTTGTGGACTTGTCTGGAAGAATGCCCTGAAGTGAATGTTCTTGCCCCAGACTCTGGGCAGCAGTTGGGAAGGGAAGGGAGCAGGCTCACTTCTCACTGAGTAGATTGTGTCAAATTTGTTCCCTTCAGCTCCATCCACATTGTTCTACTCCTAAATTGCCATGCAGAGAACCTTTGGATTCTTCCCATCTCCTGTTATCACCTTTGCTCTAAGCAAATGCTGTTAGGAGGCCGTGCCTTTGCTTAGACTGATTGGGAATACTATTCAGTGCAGAATAAAGATTTTAAAAAATGCAATAAGGTGGTAAGTGCATTGTATGAATTCTCTTTAAGTCCAAGAACTCTTGCATGTTGGTTAATTGTGGCCATTCTTATTATTTAATAAGTTAAATTATTATGTAGAAAAACTTTCTATGAAAAGTATTATTTGACCACTTCAGGTATACATTCATTCAGTACTGGGTAAAAATTTCGGATCTCAGGAACACCAGACTTAGTTTCCTGACAAGCACTTTGTAACTATTGATATGACAAGGAATTTGCAAAGAAGCAAATAACATAGACACATTTTAACTTTCCTTTGATGAAAAGGCTGTGAGAACCTTTTAATATTTGCTTCCTGTTTAGATGGTATTGAAATGTGCACATCTTCAAATTTGATGCTGGAATACTAAAAACAGAAAAATACCCATGACCTGTCATGTCTTTGGTTCTTTCTCCTCTCCAAACACTCAGTAAAGTGTTCCCAGGATGGGATCATTTTTGCTGCATGCTAAAACCTGCGAGGAAGAGTCATGTTTGCAGTATGATTCCATATCAATGAATTTTGGTATATTACAATAATGGTGAATGTACTGTCCCAAGTGGTTACTGTCTTACAAATTGTGGTTTCCCTTTTCCTTTGTAATCAAGTTTTTAGAAGCAGGGGCCATCATTCTGAGTGCTTAGAATAGCATCTGTAGTTAACTGTTCTTCATGGATAAGGAGGATCCTTCAGGGGTCACAGATCCTGTTCTAGTTGTTTGGCCACCTCACTTGGGAAGGCAGAGTGCCTAAGAGAGGCATTAGGAAAGCATCTGGTCTCTGGGGTCTGCATTGCACTCATTGTTGAGCTGCTAGGTGTCCTTTCCCCAGAGTTCTCTATTTATTTATGATTAGTTTGATGGGTACAACATTCTTCCCTGTGGGAAAGCATTATATCTGGTTCCATTTTCTAGGTTTCAGACAGGAAAAGGGGCTTTAAGTGGTTTTCACAACAGACTGGTTGGCTGTTAAAGGCCAAATGCTATATTAAGCTCTTGAACTATTCAACAGCCATAATTTTCCTGAGATAGAGTGGCAAAGATTATATATGGCTGGGTAACAGACATAAATGTAATGCCTGAATTGTGTGGACTTAACTTTATGGTTTTTTTTCTAGGGTAAAATCAGTATGGTGTCTTCTATTCTTGTTCTTCTTTGGATTCAATTATATAATAATTTCCAAAGAACTGTCTGAGCAACTGAAATCTAATTAAACAAAACCCAGGCACACCACGGATTCACCTGCCTTTTTTCTATTTGACTCTTAGTCTCATCCCATCCCATTCTGAACATGTGAAGGTAAAATAACTTGTGCACAAATGGTTGGGGTCTTTTTGTGCATTTCAACATCTGTTTGGTAAGTGGTTATAAAGACAGTTATTTGACCTATTGTTTTGGGAAGCTGTCTCCCATGGGAGTTTAAGGTAGTTTCACAGCAGAGTAGGGATGGGGTTGCCACCTACCAGAGTGATAAGAGAAGGCCAGGGAGGGTGATGCCTTACCACAGGATGTTTTGGGTTGTGACTTTATGGTTCAGTGGTAGAGCGCTTACCTAGCGTTTGAGCAGAGCACAGCAAACAGTTTTCTAACCAGAAGAGAAGGATAAGAAAAAGCTCAGAGGGAGTTTGACCTTGGAATTGTGGGCCTTCATATTACTATTTAAAAAGAAAGATCCCTTAAACGAACTATATGGTTCTCAGAGTAATATTTCTTTGTAAATCAGTTCTTATTGTCATTGGCATGCGTGAGCCAGTTCTAGTTTTGGGTCGATTAAGACCGAATTTCTTCAACAGCTTTTTTCTGGAATTGACTTCGTTCTGGTGCAGTGTTGCATCTTGAAGGGTTAGATGATTTAACAGTGATGGGCTTGTGTGAGGTCTTGCTCTATTGGGTAAATGCTGTAGCACATGAGGTAATTGTCAGCATTTGAATCTGGTAATGGAATAGGTAGGTAGAACCTTGGAGTAACAAAGAGTTGGGAATTGGCGAACAATGCAGTTACCTCTAAACATCTCAAGTAGAGAACTTTTACATTGGTGAGATGTACTTGAATTTCAGAGCTTAGCAGAAATTTTAATTACTTTTTATTGAAAACTGCACTGAACGCTAAATGTTCACCTTTTACAATAAACAAGTACAGTAACGGTAACTCACACTAAAACAAAACATACTTCTGATAGCCATTTTTCCTTTTGGGACAGGTTAAAGTTTTTCTTTTGTCACAAAAACAGGAATGTACCTATACAAAGGCTCAAAATAGGCCATCTTTTTAAACAAAAAGGCAATGATTCACAAAAGACTATGAATAGAACATGTAACTAGTTGATACAAATCTAATAGGATTTGTTAAAATCAGTCACATCTAATAACACATCTGAAGTGTTCTTGTATAAAATATCACGTGAAGAAAAGAATTTATCAATGTCTAAAAAAGTGGGTTTGTTCATAGACAATCTGACAAGTTACCATAAAAAGTGTTTCCTGAGACATAAGGAAATGCAACATTATTCTTGAACCCTTAGCAGTTCAAGACTTTCCACTCAATAAAATAGCTGAGGATCTGAAACTGAGAAAATATATTTGAGTACAAACAGCTTGTGAAACTTAATACTTTTTTCTTTTTTCTTTTTTTTTCTTTTTTGCATCATCAGAGGGTACAACTGAACTTACAACCAACTTGCCTGCTCGGTATGCAGTTCAGCTGTGAGGGAGACACTTCTGTACAGGAGCCTGTACTGTCTTCAATCCTATGCGTGCAGGTGTCTAACACAGGCAAACAGTTTTTTCCCCATTTTGTAGCAATTTTGTCTTCCTATTAGCAAAAAGAGGTAACAAGCCCCTGTAGACCAAAGGGACTAGAGTCATAAGATGGGGATTTCCTCTTAATATTTTTTTATTTTGATGTTTGGAACTCTTGATGCAACATTCTAGAGCAAGGTGCTCAGGACCTGCTGTGCCCAAGGAACTGATAAAGGAAAAAGCTCTATTTATTCTTTGTGATTTGATGCACAGATGGAAAACTTAACACACAATAACAGAAGTTGGTCGTTAATAAATCAACGTCCTATTCTTTCAGCGCTTCCGGAAGCAGACGACATCTTCAGTTTTCTAGCTCTTGTAGCTTTTAACACTGCAACACCAACGATGCATATGTCCAGGGTCAGTTAAAAAGACTGTCAAATTCCTTCTCTTTTAGTTCATCCATTTTCACTGTCTCTTGGTCCCAAGTTTATCTGAATGATTACCTTTCAGCATTCTCTGCTATTGCTCGTTGGGGTGCTCTCGATTGTCCCCATGTTTTGTAGGCTGGTTGGGAGAGGGAGCTTGGGAAGGGTGTGCCACCGTGGGGAGGTTGTGAGTCACCGGGATGCCTCCAGGGATGATCCCTTCCATGGCTGCAGGAAGTCCTCCCGGAGCCACGCCTACTATGCCCGGCGGATACCTAAGGAGCACATGGAAAAGGGGCCTTGAGTGAGCAGAGTGCCTAAAAAGCTCTTGGCCCTTCAGGTATTACAGGAAATTTGTTGTCCTCTACCCTTAGGGGTGGATTGGGGGGAATAATCACAACATTAGACCTTTAGTTTTGTGGCTTATAAGTATGGGCAAATACCTATCCATGTTGTGATACCTATGCAGGCTCTGAATTTTCTGGCTGACTTAGGAAAGTGTTCTCTAGTTGGGTTGATTTTGTGATTTGCCAACAGATTGTGAAGTACTATCGGAAAAAGCAAGTGTGGCTGTTAATATTGACTGAGTGTTTCTTTTCCCAAGCCTTCTGTTCAAATTCTAATCCCCAAGGTGGTGGTACTAGGATTTAGAACCTTTGGGAAGACTTCTCGTGAGTCAGATAAGTACCCCAGTCAGCTCCCTTATGTGGACATGGAGAGAAGCTGGTAACTCTCACCAGAACCCAAGCTTGCTGGCTGGCACCTTGTCCTGACAGCCTCCAAAACTGAGAAATTTGTGGTTTGGAAGCCACTGGTCATTTTATTAGTGGCACATACTCTCAAGTTGCTGCTCTTGTGAACTGGGACAACAGCAGCAAACTGGTAACCTGCTGTTAGCTCAACTCCTGCCATTTTATGCATGCCGAGATATGGGCTCACGTTACATTGCAGGCAGGACACACAGTTCTTAGGCACAAGGTGACAATACATTTAAAGGGGATATATAGGTGCTTCAGAATGAGTGTCCCTCACCAAGCTGCCAGGCCCTGTAGGCCCTGGTTGCCACAGTTAAACTGCTAAGGAATCCCTAGGGTCTCCAGGGCCTTGATTGTTGGGTTCTTTGGCAGCTCTTGACCTTTAGAGCACATATGTAATGTTCAGAGCCTTTGAGGGTGAGCCACCAACAGGAGTGAATTTGATTCTGGTTCAGAGATGGGCATAAGCGGTGACGTGACACTTCAAAGTGCTTATGAGGCAGAGCCATGTGACCTGGAAGTAGCTACAAGCAGCAATGTCTGGAGAGACTTTCAGAGGAGGGGCTACTGACTGTTATTGAGTAAAGGCCCGGGAGGCTCCTGACCACCTTGGCCATAAATGCAAGTGCTGCCAAGGGTGGGAGGTCCCAGGTTAGAGCAAGGCTGCAGCTCTTCCTGTGGTGTTTCATTTTGCTGAAACCCAGGGTGGGGAAGGGGACAGAAGACAGGACATTACTGCTCTCTTCTGTCCACCCCCAGTAGTCACACTGATTATTCAAACTGCGTGCATTTTCCCCCCACCCCCTTTCTGGGGATATGACCCAGGGACACTTGACTTGCTATATCACTGGCCATTTTTGAAAGTTACTGAAGCTGACCTTAAACTTGTGATACTACCTCAGTGTCCCAAGTCACTGGGATTACAGCCATGCACCTAGTTCAAATTGCATATATTCTACTTATTATTGATTGTGTGTAGAAAAGGCTATTGTCCCTAGTTGATTTTCACATTCTTTTACAAGAATAAACAGGCCTTTCCCCTTGACAGTTTGTTCTTCTAGAAACAGATTTTACAGTGGCTTCAGGAGAAGGAGAGATTCCTGGCATGGTGGTCATACCAGTTTGAGTGACCGTTTCCTTCAAGTTGTGTTTATTCTATGGGATTTGGCATCAAAAGTGAGGATAATGTACACAATTCCCAATAAAAGGCTGATTTTTCTTTATTACCAAAATCACTGCAAGTTTGGGCTTTTCTTGCCTCCTTTTGTCCCCAAGAGCACAATGCTAGTAGTTCAAGACAAATTCAGTTTCTCTTCTCACCTGTATGTGGCACCATTGAGCTCAGGATGAATTGCTTGCTGGTCTATTACTGACCAAGGAGCTGATGTGACAAAGAATTCCTTGTTGACACAGTTTCTTAAGCTTTCTGGGATGCGACCTGGAGATAAGAGGGTTAAAATTAATCATTCATGTGCAAAGAGTGCAGTCACAGTGAGTTCAATATTACTTGGAGGCTTATGGTGCAGAGAGCCTTCAGCTGGATGAACCTCCCGCCCATCTCTGGGGGTCGCCCTCTGCAGTTTGTAACAAGTACAGTGGCTGAGGCTAGAGGGAAGGGATTTCCTCTGAAATTTACTTCAGAATTTGAGCCCAATTCATACACAATTCAATTTATTGACTATAAAAACTCATTCTGTAGCCCTTGGGGAGCTCAGCTTTGTGGCCGTTTTCTCCTTTCCACCAGCTGGGCTGCAGCTGGCTTGGAAGTACGGAGGGCTCACCTGTGATTGCTCGGCGGATCTCTGTGGCAGCTGCCTCTCTCATCTCAAGTGATGCTTGTTCACTATACCAGGCCGTGTGGGGGGTACAGATGAGATTTGGTGCATCTTTCAAAGGACCCTGAGCAAAGCTAGACAAATGCAAAGGCACTCAGTAAATGGGAAAAGTTAAGACCTGGTGACTGTACTACTTGTCAGCTGGGAACTCGGGGCCACATGGACCAGCTGGGGGACTCTGTGGAGTGGGTGTGTTCTGTGCTGTATTTCATTGAGGGAATGTTAGAACAGGAGGATCAGACAGAAAAAGAAAGGCCAATTCTATTCAGGGTTGCCTTCCACTAACCAGAAGGAATATGCTGTCTACAGCTCCAAACCACCATATTGTGTTCGACTCTCCCTTCTCTGATGACCTTTGGGGGATCTTTTGGCTCTTTCACAAGCAAACAAGAACATCGCAGTCTTCAGAAGAAAGACCGTAATCTTCATCTGCAGAATGTCCTACCCAAAAAATTTTGCCTAGTAAAGTGCCTCAGATTTAAAGTGTAGAGGGTCAGTTCTGGGTCCTGCACACTCCTGGCAGGACGTTAGAGTCAGGCTGGACACACACCCACCTAAAGGGCTCCGATTCATGCACATCAAGGGCTGCCCCTCGTATCCTGCCCTCCTTAAGGGCCTGCGCCAAGGCCTTCTCGTCCACCAGGCCACCGCGGGCTGCATTAACAAGGAATGCCCCTTGCCTCATCTGTGGGAGCAAAGAGAAGCTAGTTACATACTGCTGCCGCTGCTGCTGCAGGTTCTAGAATCGGGGTTTAATAAGAGCTGCAGTTAAAGGATGGGAATGGGAGGTCTTGGTGATAGATGAGGGCCCGGGGTCAGTTTCTGTTGATACTGACAGGAGGTTGGATGTGTGGTTACTCACCTGCCTGAAGAGTGGCGGGGGACCAGCTGGGCCCTGGGCTAGCTCTAGGCCACCCTATGTTCCCGCCACCCCAAGCATGGATTTGTCCCAGGGACTACTATTTGTGGGTTCACCAGTGTGTCCAAGAATCATTTCCCATTCCCTCTTTGCCCAAGGCAGGTGCCCCTACCTTTGGACAGAAGTGTCCAGGGTCTGAGGATGTCTGTTTTGAAATTACCTGCTTTATAGTAAAGTCATTGATGAGGTGGTGGTTATGTTCATTGAGATTGCAGTGCAAGGAGACACAGTCGCTCTGATACAGCAAGTCCTGTAGGGTGTAGACCCTCTGCACGCCCAGGGACCGCTCGATCCCATCCTGCAAGTAGGGGTCATAAAATATGACGCTGAATCCAAAGGCCTTGGCTCGAACAGCAACCGCCTGCCCCGTGCGACCTGTGCAGAAATAGAAGGTCCAGGTGAGTGAGATCTCCTGGGGGCACTGTGTGCTGCCCTGTGCTGCCCAACCTGCTGCTCATTACTTCTTATGCCTGAGGTCACCATCCTTACTAGCAGCTGATGACAAGAGGACTGCACCCAAGACATAGTGGTATCTGAGCCAGCATTATGCCCCAGAGGCCAATGGGGTCAAAGTGGGGATGGGTGTCCTTGGTCAAGTCCATAGTGCTTGTTGCTTATATTTGCCACACAGCAGGAATTTTTTAAAGGACATTTTCAAATCTATATCCAATTAAATGTTCTAAGGACCCACCCATCACTAAAGGTCTCCTATTTCTGTTTACCTCTCCACTTATTGGCACAGCAGGCTTCTCATTATCATCATTACTTTATTGCTCTCAATATCTTTCAGGGAACATTTGTTCTCCAGACTAATTGCCTTTGGAGTACAAGGGTCAAAACTGACCATTACTGTCCACCTTGAGCCTACAAATTGGCTGAACTCACTCTGAGGCAGGGTGTGTGTCTGCCAGGCCTGGCCCTGTCCCGCAGCAGAGCCTCATGTCTAGCTCCAGCATGGAGTCTGAGACTGTCACATAACAGGCAAGAGAGTATCCCCTGCTCCCTGGTGGCCATGATTTGACAAACCTGTAGACCCCTCAACACAGCTTCTGCTTCCCAGAACAGTTTTCAGTTTGAAAATAAAATGGGATGAGGGATGCTTAGGGCTTAGAGTGATAAAATTTATTTAAAACACGTTTTTCAAATATGCAGGCAGGGAAAAAGCAAGGGAAGACCTACATTTTCAAACAGGAAGCCGGTGTTTGAGGGACAACTTGCTGGTAGAAGTCTCCCTCTTGCTACAGCTCCATCTAACTGGGACACGGCCGTGGTTTGGAGGCAAAAGTTTCATAAAGTCATTCTGATCAAGATGGACAGCTGCATGTGATCAGTGGGACATAATCTAGCAAGCCATAACCTATTCACATTACCATGTGGACACAGTGACTGGGGTAGAGGAGCAGGACTGTGCCAAGGTACTGGGAAGTGTAGCACCTGTGCCAGAAGAACCCTCTCTTGGCCACACTTAAAACGCGGGGTTAGTGACCCCATTGTGTGGTTGGTGGGAGTCCATGTTCAACAGGATAATGTCTCCTTCACCCATGATGGCCATCCTTAGCCACCCTCCTGACTCCTGCATATTTTGATCTGAGGCTGTGGCTCTGTCTAGGAGCTGGTGGAAAAGCAGCCCAAGCGCCAAGTCCCCATTTAAAACAGAAGGGGGCTGGGTGTTAGTTCTCAGTTTTGTTTTTCATACATTCACGAACACCCACGGATTCACCAGCTTCTACTTTTTCTGTGAGATTTTCTGATGAAAGACCTAATTATCAAAACTAGTCCTTATAGCAAAGAAGCCAAGTGCTTGGGCCTCTTGTTTAAATTTTTTTTTCCTTTTTATAATTTAGAGCATGCTACCAGTAGTTGCCTTTTCCTTCAGTTTGTTGTGAATGTGTGCAGCCTCCTCTGATCGGCAGCGTGAGTGGGGCTTTGTGGACTGCTGTGGATACTCCCAGGCTCAGTCCTTTGGTCCCTCACAGGTGGCTGCACCAGTGACTGGGCAGCCCACAACTGTGCCTTCCTCTGTCCCCGCTAGTATGCTGGAAGGCTATAGAGACGATGACAGTTTGTGTGTGGGATCCAGGAAGATGGCAGTAGCTACCTACGGTCAGGAAAGCAGGGCTGAAGCCAAGAGGGTGGCCTTGGTATACTAAGAGGGCTCACAGGGCCTTTAGAAATGGGAAGACAAGGGCACACATCCAAAGAAATGGCCCCAGCAAGGGGGTCCTGGAAGGAGAGCTGCTGTGGGGGTCCCAGCCTTGCCAGAGACCACACCAGGCCAAAGGAGGGGCTTAGGAACTGATGAGGTTCTTAAAGCACCTAGCAACTTCCGCCTCAATTTAGCTATCAGATCCCCAGCGAGGCTTGTGGGGCAAGAGGGCACTTGGGTTGTCAGACACTAAGCCAACTATCTAGAGACATGCAGCGTGAGCTGAAGGCTCAGCATTTGGGGAACATTCCCTATCCCTCCTCAAGAGGTGCATCCCACCCCATTTCTATTCACAGGTCAGGAAAACTCAAGGCTATGAACTGGCATGTGTGGAGGCTGTGATTTGGGAGACGGCTGAGGCACCATGAGCTGGGGATGGGGTGTGTCCCTATTTTAGCCCCCAAATGGACAACAGCATGGCATCTGGCTGCCCCCTACTACATCTGCCGGAGACCCTCCCAGCAGCTGCTTGCTGGCCTCCATGACAGCACTGAGGTCTAGGAAGATGCTTCCAGCTCCTCTGAAGGGAGCTTCCAGGCTGATGGATAGTCTGTGCCGCCCTCTGGCTTCAGTCTTTCAATGACATCTAGCTGCTACCTCAGTCTCACATTCAAGACCCACAGAACCCAGGCCACCACTCAACCACCAGCCTGCTTACGGCCCATAAATGTGCCAGGCGTATCCTCCCCACCCTGGCCTCAGGGAATGTTCAGATGCCTAGTCGTCCTGCAGCCCAGCAGTAGAAGATGCCATCCTCGTCATCCCGAGTAGCAGCACAAACCTTGGCTTACAAGTTCAGATGTTACCTCTGAGGGTCCCCAGACTGCTTCTGACCCAGACCTCTCACCCCCTGCAAATTGGTGGTGGCCAGGCACTGGCCCTGCCCTCCTTTGGCAAACGCTGCTCCCTGGCTACCACTGTGAACGCGAACTCTTGGAGACAGGACATCCCCGGCTCCTTTCGGGCAAGCCAGCTGCATGTTGGGCACATACCGAAGCCGATGAGGCCCAGTGTCTCCCCACGGATTCGTGCCGCTCCTGAGGCCACCTCGCGGATCTGTTCCACACTCTGTACCCGTGTGCCTTCCCGCAGGGCCTGGTACAGCCACGTGTTGCGGCGGTACAGGTTGAGGATGTGGCAGATGGTGGAATCGGCCGTCTCTTCCACAGCTGCAGACGGGATGTTGCACACGGCGATCCCTTGGAAAGGACAAAGGCAAGGCCCAGAGGTGAGAAAACCCGAGGTTCTATAGGTTAAGTCCCAGGGCTCCCAGCCCACCCTGCTGAGAGCGCAGGTTCCTGCACCCAACAGGGAAGTTAGGCTTCTTTAAACTTATTTCTGGAGCCTCCCATCCTCCTGAGCTTCTGTGCCGCCACAGAGATGGCTTAGAAGCTGGGCTCATGGGGCGGCTGTGGCCGTAGGCAAATGCTAGGGGTGAAGAGATGTGTGAAGCTGCCACTTCTGAGGACCCTGGAGGGAAACTGGAATCTGGGGTGGCCCCTTTTCCTTTTGCTGAGCCACTGCTAGGCAGGATGTGGGGAAGGACCATCTTGTGCCTCTTCCTTGGACCTCGCCTGTGAAGCAGCCTCGAGGGCCGCACAGCACTCAGGCCTGGCTCCCTCCGCCCTGCTCCTACCGCCAAGGCTGCACTGTGGCCCAGGATGCTGTCCTCGGTGCAAGTCGGGGGGGCCCACCAGGGTTTCACTAGTGGAAATGCATGGGCACAAGTGTCAGTCATGTGGGGTGCTCCAGCTCAGGCATGGAGACCCGCCGACCAAGAGGCAATGTGCACATATGGCTGGCCATCCCGGAGCACCAGAGGCCCTCTGGTACCTTGCTGACAGGGATGAGGTGAGGGCTAGGTGGCAGGCCCTTGGCCCACTAGGTTGTCAGACCAGGTTGGTGGTTGCAATGCTAGTCATTTGGAAGTGTCCTTTAGCAGCCTCACAATATGGGGCCCCGTGTGCCTAGCGGTGCCACATCTCAGAGGGCCTGTCTTTGGGTAGCACCTGTTGCTTCTGGCGTTCTCTGCTGTCAGGGACTGGGCAGGGGCTGCCTATTTTGGCACTGATCTGGGCCCTGCTTCCCACAGTATGTGCTCCTTCCCTAGATGGAAGAAACCCGAGACCCAGAGCCTTCCACACCTTCCTCTCCAGGGATACATGGGCTCCTCTAGTCTTGGGGGTCCCTACAGACCTTAGGCTGCAGTGCGTTCTTGGGGGTAGGGGTCCTGGTGTCTGAGGAATGTGGAAATGAAGCCAACGAAGTACATCGCAACTCCCTGGAAGCCAGCCACGTACTCACCAAGCTCGCCGGCAGCCTTGATGTCCACGTTGTCATAACCACTGCCGATCCGCACGATCACCCGCAGGGCCTTGAACTTCTCCAGGTCTTCCCTGGTGAGGGTGATAGTGTGGTACATCATGGCGCCCACGGCCTCATTTAACACCTGCAGAGGGAGGCGGAGCACAGGTCAGAGCCCCAGTCCTTAGCAAAATCATGAACTAGAGACATGAATGTTTGGGGGCGTGCCGGTGACCTGGCACAGCAGGGGGCAAAGGATGTTGGGGATGCCCGTAGTGGGGGCTTGAGAGCAACAGTGACACAGGACCAGCGTGGCCCACCTTCTCGTGGATCTCCTGAGTGGACTGTGCATCGCAGAAGGCCACAGTGGCCAGGTCCTTCAGGATGGGCATCTCCACGGTGCAGTCTCTGCCATCCAGCAGTGCCACCAAGGGGCGGGGGTGCAGGGGGCCGTTCATGATCTGGGGGCGGATACCTGTGAGGAGGGAGCGGATAAGTGGGTGAACAGGGTCCCAAGTGTCCCCCTCAGGACCCAGGCCAGGGCAGTAGGAAGCAGCAGAGCCTGGCAGGGCAGGAACACGAGGCAGGACCACACGTGGTTAGGACCAGGCTCCTCCTCACACCACTGCAGGGCTGTTTTGAGGACCCAGCAGGCTCCAGACGCGGTCGTTTCCCCTGAGGCCTAGAGGGAGCATCTCCTGGCCTGTGGGGTGAGGACAAGACCTCCCAAGGAGCTCACGGGAAGCCCTGGGGAGCCAACTCTACAGCCACTGAGGAGTGCCTGCATTACAGCTGTCACTTTGCAGAGGGACTCTGAAGGTAACTGCCCACCATCAGCCCACAGCCAAAGGCCCCAAGACCCTTGGGCCCCTCAAAACAAACATGATGAGGGAGTGCTTGAGGACTGGTGCCCTGAGGAACCTCCCCGAGAACCCCTCAGTGGAACCAGGTGGCCAGGGCAGTCTCAACCCTCTCCCTGACCTATGAGGAGCCATAGGTCCGTGATGGGAAGGGCACAAGTGAGGCAAGAGGCCCTTGGCACTCAGAGCAAACTTCCTGAAGGGTTACAGAGCAAGCAGAACCATTTTGGGGGCAGGGCCCTTCTGTGCCATCTCTCTGCCATGTGGCCATTACTCCCAGATATGCAGACAGGATGGACATCCCAGGTCCCCCCAGGTGACAGAGCAGGAGTCCAGACCAAGTGGGTGAGCATTCCCTTGCTGGACTTTCAGGGGCGTTGGCAGGACGGTTTATCAGACGGAGTGCACGATTACGAGTTCAAGTTGTTAATTAAGAAGGGGCCACAGGGGAGAATGACACCAGGCACAAGGCAAGGACCCAGGGTCATGTGATCTATCTGGGGAGGCCGAGCACCATCATTCAAGATGCCCATGCACAGCATCAGTGCAGACCCGTTACCCAGGTAACAAACTCCAGGTTGCCTAGCGATCAGCTCCCTGCGACCCTTGGGCTACCTGACCCAGGTTCAATGCCTGGGTCCCAGCTGGAAGTTCTTTATTATGAGGCAGAGAACGACACAGCCTCGGGCTAAGTAGAGGTGGCGGGTGAGAGCAGAGGGATGCCCTGTGTCCTGCGTGAGGCAGAGCGGGACCGAGAAGCCAGGTGCAAGGCTGCTGAGAAGGCCACAGAGGAGCCAGCACAGAGGGTGAGGGAAAGCCTAGGGACAGTTTCTGACCCACAGAACCTGTCCACTGCACCCTGGGGAACCCAGAGTTTAATACAGTCTCCTCCCCCACCTGCCATCTCAGTCTTGCCAGAGGCTGAGACAAGGGTCCTAGAGGGCCTCGCGCAGTACCAGAGAAGCTGCCAGCCAGCAGACCTCTTGTATTACCCGTTTTCTGATGTTTTACACAAATCAATTTTTAACATATTAGAACGTAATGGACCCATGACAGAGTAAGGTTCAAATACAGCAAGCGGAACACATCCCCGCCAGGACTCTGGGACTGGTCTGTTCCCTCTACCACTAGAAGGATCTGGAGGAAGGGAGTCCAAGGCACCATGGTCAATGAGGAGTCTAAAAATGGGACCAGATTGAGGGCTCCGAGTCATTGGACGCTGTTAAACCTTTTCCACCGACACCACCAAGACTGATAAGGACCTGATGATGCTGCCACTGCTCCTGTTCCCAGCCGGATGGTGAAGCCAAGGCGGGGCCACAAGGCCTGGCACTCCTCCATGCCGAACAGCGGTTACCACCTTCCTTCCCCAGGACGGAAGGCCGGCAACTCCCCTGTTGTCAATTACTGGCCTCGGGAATGGCGGGCCACCTTCCCCTTCAGGAACACTCTTGGAGCACTCGGTGCTCTAGCTCGAAGCCGAGCTGCTGCCTGTCCTCAGGCCATGGAACTGCTGGAGCTGAAGTCGTGTGTAACTAACATGAACTTAGGGTACCAGCAGGCAGCATCGCTGGTGTTTGTGAACAGTGACCAGTCACCCACGAACGTCCCTGTGGAAGACAATGGTGGCTTTCTAGTCATCCAGCTGTGGTGCCACCATATCTTTTAGGAGAGTGAACATGGGCTGACAGGCTAGAGTCAGCTGTCTGGTGTGGGACTCAGGACAAATGGGACGTGCTCTCCGGGGTGGATCCTGCCACCCAATGATGCATGGTGCTGCTGGGCGTGTGTTTACGTTCAGGGATTGAACCCAGGGGTTCTCTAGCTCGGGGCTACACCCCAGCCCTTTCTTCTTCTGATCCTCCTGCCTGCATTCCCTGCATCACCGGAAGGACAGTGTGCGACTCCAGGCACGGCACCCTGCGGTATTCCTGAGGCCTGTGTTCTTGGTCACTGTGTGAGTTAAAGTGAAGAAACATGCCGCATTAAAAAATGGTTCGAATTGGTTTCTGTCCTTTGCAGGTTAAGAGCCAACCTGCCCCCAGGACGTGACTTTGTTGTTTTAGGGATTGAGAATCTCAGGTTCACCCCCAAGGCAAAGCAGCCTCCATGGTCAGGTCTGGACATGTTTCCAGTGCGCCTCCGAAGCCTTCTTGCACCAACAGTGTGGTCCTCAATGCAGCATGTGAAGAGCTGGAGGCAGCAGGCGGTCCACAGGTCCACCAGGGAGAGTCTCTGGAAGGGCTTGAATCCATTACTTCTCTGCAGAAGAGGGTGAGCCTGGCCCCCTCCCTCTCCTGCTCCTTATTTTGCAATGTTGTCATCTGCTCTTGCAAATGCTTCCACCGTGATGCCATCTGCTGTTTGGTCTTCACCAGAGGCTGGATCCAGGGGGCTGCCCCACTGTGGATTTTCAGCCTCCCAAACTTTCAGGCTTAATAAGCATCTTTTCTTTAAAAAGTCAGCCTGCCTCAGGTGTTTCATTATAGGAAGGAAAAAATGGTCAAATGCAATGTTTGACATAGCAGTGGAGGCTGCAATTCTGCGAAGACAAAGCTGGCGACATACCTAAGTGCCCCAAGGGCCCCACAGAGGAAAAGGAGCAGCCAAAGCAGTTGAATTCATGAAAACAATTTTTCCAAGTCAGAGAATGGTCTAATAGATAGAACCCAGATGGGAGCACTGGTGGGCTCAAGGAACTCAAGAGTTCTTGGGGATACTGGCCCCGAGCTATCCTTGACTGCTGGCTCTGGATGAGGGGCCTGGATTCTTCCAGAAGGGAGGCTCAAACACCTCTTACAAAGATCCCGAGACCAAGAGTACCATCCAGAGTGCTGTGTACCCAGCAAGAAGCTGTCATAGATTAAATGCTTTGCCAGCGCCAAGCCTTGTGAGGTAGCCTGGGTGACAGGAGGCAGTTGGTACAGCCCCCGCCCCTCGCACAATAAGGTAGAGAGAAGAGACAGCTGCAGCCTTGCGCCACCTTCAGAGTGGCACCACTTCTACCCTACAGAAGCCTTCATGGCTCATGGGCCCAATCATGTCCCCCAACATCCTAAGCAAAGTTTCCCCTAAATTTTGTAGGCCTCCTTAATTCAACAGCCTCTTCTTGTAATCCAGCCAAACAGGACTTACCCTCCTTGGTGAGGTACAGCACCCCGACCTCTGAAGGCCCCATAGACCCTGAGCTGGGGATGGCAAGGGGGTACTGCAGAGGCCTGGGTTTCACACTACAGACCAGACACTGGGCTAGGCTGGGGCCAGATCAATGACACGGGCAGGAAAGAGGCTCCACCTGGGACTCGGCACTGAGCAGCCCGGCACAGGGAGGTTGCAGGGGGCCTAGCTGTCTAGCTGAGGCCTACCCTTGTCCCACGGACACATCTGTCCACTTTGTGGGACTTCCGAACACCAGACCTGGGATGTGAACCACAGCACAGGTGCTGGAAAGTGACCCAGGCTGCCCCTGCTCCCACCCTCACCACAAAGACCCAGGGCAGCTTGGGGGCAACTCGCAACAGCACTTGTTGCCGGGTGTGGTGCTGTTTTAAGGCAGAACTGCCACTGCCATCAGAGTCAGCTTTATGTCCCTGTGCTTGCCACTGGCCCTCTCACCTGCCAGGTGCGCTTTCCTGCGATGTTGGGGAGGGGGTGCGCTCCAGGGAGGTCCCTGCCAAGCCTCTTGGGTGATCTGGGAGAGCGCCAAAGCCAGGCCCAATTTTGGAGACTCGGTAACCTTCAGATTTGTCATGTGCTCGGATTCTTCTCTGGTTCCCTCCCCTTGCAAGTCTCATTTGACACCTCTGAAGGCTCCACAGAGCCTCTGCCCACCACGCCAAGCAAACCCACGCTCGGCCTTGTTCTGCGCACTGGGGGTTGAACCAGGGATGCTCTGCTATGGAGCCACATGCCCAGCCTGTTTGTCTATGTGCAAGCTGGCTGGGACTTGTGAGGTCCCCTTACCTCACTGAGACTCAAGCAGCTGGGTGTGCACAGCACGCCTTTCTATTTCTGCCTTCACAGTGGAAATCACGCTCGATGACCCAGCACTTCCTTATGCCAGGACTCTGGGCCTCAGAGTCCTGTGTACCCAACAACACTCCAGCACCACCCTGCCAGGCCAGTTGAAATCTGCCCACCACGCCTAGGGAGCCCAACTGTTCCTGTGATGGACAGAGTGGGATGGAGAAGTGGGGTGAGCTCAGGAAGAGGCAGAATGGTGCTCCAGGTGGCCTGCTGACCTCCTCAAACACCCTACGACTCCCTTCCACAGTGCCGAGAGGGGGGCTCAGGAGCAGCCTCGTGCTCTGCCCCCACCTCCTTACAGCAGGTGCCTCTACTGTCCTGAAGCGCTCTTCTGTAGTGGCCAGGACTCCCACCTCCACACACCTTGGGGCCCTTCTCCCTGGGACACTGGCCACTCCTCACCCTCGCAGGGCGCTGGTCTTGCAGCTGCATTCTGGAGTGGTCTGCTACTCAACAAAGCTAATGGACACACTCGGAAAGAGCAAGGCCGGGGCAGTGGGAGCCCAGTGAGCCCCAGATGGAAGACAGCAAGGCAGACCGGCTCTTTGCTACTGCGGATTTCCTCGGAAGATGGTCCCAGGCAGTGGGCAATCAGGATGTCAGGACCATCTCAACTCAGAAGCTGGAGGGTGTGGGAGACTCCTGCAGGGCAGGCTGCAGGGCATGGGATTCGCACCCCCAGGCTTTCTCAGGGGAGGCCTGGAGCTCTCCCTCGCCTCTATAATGACAAGGAGGGGCTGCCACATCCCAGGGTGGACTCAGAAGAGCCTTCTCCAAGGCCCCATCCAACAGAGGGTCTGAAATTTTTATGCAACTTTTTGAGAAGTGCTCCTCTCTTCTCACTTTCCCAGAGGAGCCACGATCTGTTCCCAAAGCACAGGGTTCAGGTCACCCGGAGCTGGTTTCAGAGGTCGCCCTCCCTCGTGGGCCTCTAACACCCCCATTCCACAGCTGGGAATGACAACACCTGGGGCCCCTACCTGTGTGTGGGGAGGGCACAGCCCACTGCTATGAGGATGTCAGGAATGCTACCCATCACACCCACCTCGCCCAGCAGGAAACAGTGAACCCAACCCTGGCCAAGGCCTGAGCAAGGCAGGGGCTGGCCAAACAGCAAGTAATGGGAAAGAGCAGCTGGCTGAACATGAACGAACCCGCTGGTGAAGTCAGTGGCGGTGGAACCCTCACCTGCACACGCTCGGCTACTGCCGGTATCGCCCACCCTTTCTCCAGCGAAGACAACCTGGTGGGAAGGAGTTCTGCAGTTCTGCCCACCTGCCTGCCCTGTACGCGCCAGGCACCAAGAAGTGGATTGCAACATAGGCTCCCAAGTTAGGCTGTCCTCCAGTGTGGACATGCACACCCCCTCTACACCCCAGCCTCAGGGGTCCCCGGGGAGGCATCTGAACTACAGTCAACATAGTAACCAGGGGGAAAGGCTTCAGGAGATCTGGCCTCATCAGTCCCCGTCAGGGCCGGAGATGACAATGGAGGGACCCGAGTAAGCTGGTCCTCAATCAAGCTGCCAAGTCTGGCCTTTGCTGCAGAATGAGCTGGAGGTCTGCCCTAGGGCTGGCCTCAGGACACCTCCACTGCAGGCGATGCACCCGAGTGGGCCGCAGGGACCACGAGAGACTCCCCCACCCCCATGTACCCATCAGCCATGCACACCTGCTGCTCCTGCCCGAGCTACGCTCTGACCCCAGAGGCTTGCTGGGGACTTCTGTCCACCCAATGTCAGCTCACGCCTGCATGTTTTGGGGAGGCAGATGTCTGGACCCACAGGAAACACACCAGCTCATTCAACAACCCAGAGCACCCCGTCAGCCCCAAGCGCACAGCCATTTGTTGTCACTAGTTGGTCTCAGCACCTCAGGAGAGCTGCTCCTGCAGCCTATGCAGAGAAATGCTTTTCCTTTCAGCAACAGCATTTAAAACAACAACAAGAATGGGATTCTGCCATTTTCTTGGAACCGTCCGCGGCACCCTCCCGTATGTACGTATCAGCACTGCAGGTGCTGCCTCGGGTCACTGTCCACCGAGGGACACTACCAGAAAGTACCTAGAAACCCGTCTTGACAGGCCAGCAGCCAGGACCCAGGCTCTGCTTCTGTTTTCAGAAGGTGTAGCAGGGCTGAATTCCTGTATTCTGGTTTCTACGTTTCCCTGGAGCCCAAAGGCCCAGGTACTAGCTTGGGGGCCAGCTGATCTCCAGGTATGAGATGCACTAGCTTCCTGTGTAGTGGCAGGTCCCTGGAAGGTGTGTGACCAAGAGCTGGTGCACAGGGCTGGGAGCCCTTCTGCTTCCCTCTGCTGCTGCCACCTCCTCAAACTTTCAAGGCATCCTCCTCCCAGAGGGCTGGGGCCACTATGCCCTTGGGATTGCTAGACAAGTGGCCCCCACGCTCCCTTCCTTCACATGGCAGAACTTCAAGCCTCTGTTGAAGAGAGGAACCACACACATGATTTGGCCAAAGAGGAAACCAAGGACAAAAGGGGGCTCTCAAGTGAGCAGATGTGAGGACCCTGGTAAATTCACTTTTCACGTCAAGATTCTGCAGTCACCAGGCCAGAGCCAGGGTCAGCTGTGAGGTCCACTTGGCCATCCTGGGCCTCCTCTTCCCAGGGGTGGCAGCTGCCCTACAAGGAGCTCATAGCCCTTGAACTCAAGGGCCCACTGAGCCTGCTGGGAAGACCACCACGCAGACCACCCCTGCTCAGCCGCAGCTACAGATTCAGTTGCCTGCAGACAACAGGTCTCCTGGGATTTCTCTCTTCGGGCACACTAGTGGGGGGGTGGGGACACATTCTGTGCCCCAGTAATTAGACACACAACAGACTTTCCAATGCTGTGCCCGAAAAGTGGGGAAACACACAAGACTGGTCTGAAGTTGTAAAACAGTAAGTCCCACGTCCAGGGCCACGGTCGGTCAACTGCCACTTTCCCATAATTGATTTTCAATATTTTATTGAAGCAATAAAATCACCTGTGCACCCAAGAAACACAACACACCTGGAAATCAAGTCCCGAGTAACCTGGGGAGGGCGAACAGCCAGCCCTTCACTGCTCCCAGGTGCCATGACTACGACATTGCGCCAGCCCTCTCAGCCCCTGTCTGTTCACACCACTTCTCCTCCACCTTCTCCTTTAAATCCCGATGAGGAAACGGAGACGCAGAGGTACACTGAACTTGCTCAAGGTCACAGCGAGCAGGTGGGTGAGCCAGGATTCCAGCCCAGGTCTTCCTGGCTCCGGAGGCCCGGCACTAAACCCCAGGGCTCCCCAACTGCAAGAGGAAGGACCTCACCAAACCCATGACTTACTCTGGAACCTCCCTGTCACATTGGATTGCTTCACCTTGGACACTGGGCAGACAAGAATTCCAGAGCCCACCCCTGGGATAGACCCACTCAAAGGAGAGACACAGGATCTTGTGTTCCTGAGCTCAGCTGTCCTAAGGTCCCCCTTCACTAGGCAAGGCTAACCCATCAGTCAGACATTGTGTGCACTCTCCCTTCTCCCAGACTCCTTACAGGGGCCTATGACCCGGCACATACTCATGCTGCTGGCTGATAAGAAAACTGGGCCCCCAACATCCACACCTGACCATCCTTATAGGAGGCAATTTTGAAGTGGCCTCCAGCGAGTGTCTGCACCTTAGATGCTGAGCTCTCAGGCCTCTGGCCAAGGTGCTGGCTGCGGGGAAGGACTCCCTGAGGCCTCAGGAAGGGGGACCACAATGAACAAGGCCAGGGAGAGCTGCGGCCCGATGTTCCACTATGGGGCTTCCCATGACTGCTAGCCACTTGGTAGATGTCCCTTTCAAATAGAAACTGGACACAGGGTCAGGCCATCAGGCCTCATCTGAGAGGATCAAGCCGAGAGCAGTGAGCATCCGTCAGCCAGAGCCCTGGTAGCTTCTTCTTGGAAGTCACTCTGGAGGGCAAGTTGGTGACCAGCCACCAGCTGTCCACTTCCTGGGATTTCAGTTAGACTGGAGGGAAAAAACATGCTCCGTATCCCTCAGCAGGAGCTCTGGGGGTTCTGAGCCCGAGAACATCTCCACAGTCATCTCCTTCACTGTCCCAAGACTCACATGCCATGTGGTCGATGAAGGGAACTGACCACAAGCCAGCAAGGGGGGAAACCGTTCTCATGAGTGATGACCAACCCACAGAGGGACCAGCTCGTCAGCTTCTCTCTAGAATGTGCTGCAAAATGGAAGAGCAGAGGTCCCGAGGGACATGTGACAGTGATGACAGATCACCATTAACCCCAGGGGGCACACACCAAGTCTGTTCCCTGAGCCAGAGCCTTTGCCCTGGGGGTCCAAGAGGGCTCAGCCCTGCATCTGCCTGGCCTTGGGAGGATGAGATTCGGGGCACAGGGACACTGCGATGCTGTGCCACCTGCATGGTCTGGCACCTCGATCACAGGCCAGGCTCCTGGTCACTCTCCACCCACCCTGCTCTCTGTGAGGAAACCTAGGAATCCTCTGCGGCCAGGTCCACCTGAGGGACTGGTCGGACCCAGGACCCAGCCCCGCCTCCCAGTGCCCCACATGGCCACCAGAGCTGCGGCACTAGTACTTTTCCCCAGCTAAAATGTGTCCTTGACAACACGGAAGAGAGGCCTGAGGAAGGCCGGGGGCGGGGATGGGTGGGGGTGGGGGGTGGGAGAGGAGGAAGGGCTGTCCGGGCATCGCCAGAGGCGCAAGTTCCCTACACATGTGGCAGCTGCATGCGGTTGTCACCAGTGATGCGGGGGTGGGGTGGGAGTGGTGGGTGGAGATCTGCAGGACTCTGAGGGGCTACAGTTGGCCCAGGGAGAGCACAGGCTCGTGGCGTGACCTCTCTCCAGCAAGCACTTTAGAGCACCGGCGTACTTGAGTGCCCACACCCACCAGAAGGAGCTAGGACAAAATCCAGGGGTCCAGAGGGGAAGGGGACTGTGTGGACACGGCGAGATCAGGGACCCCAGGGAGGCCTCTGGAGGGTTCCTGCCCAGGCTAGGAAGGCCGAGGACATGCCTGCTCCTTCCTGTTGGTGCCCGAAAGGGCCTCACTTAACAGAGGACAGGGAGCAGCAGCAAGCAGGAGGGAAGGCATCCCAGGAACAGAGTGGGCTGGGCAGCCCATGAGTGCCCGGTGCCATGAGCTCTCCTGGGTCACTCTCTCTGTTGCTGATTTGTTCTTTGGAATCAGACCAGTTCTACCGGTACACCTGGGAACAGGCACCGTGCCCCTCCAAAGGCCCTGGAGAGCCTGGCAGACCCAGGCTCATTTCCCACATTAGCAGGCCAAGTGCCCACAACTAACAATGTGACGTGTCCTTCCTTAGCTCAGGCAGACGCAGGGGAGGAGCCCCAAGCTTTCAGCTCCCGGAGTTTCTCGTGTCGTCCCCCAATCCAAAAGGAACACAATTCTTAAGAACGCTCTTGCAGGCTTCCTATCCAACAGGCCCGAGGCCAGGAACACTGCCCATGACCCGGAGAGGTCTGACTGCCAGCCCAGCAGCTGGTGAGATGCCCCTTTCTTTTTCAGATGACTGAAGCGTTCCAGGTCAAAGCCCAGTTCACAGGAAAGCACAGAACCCACCACACACTCACATTTATGTCTCAATCTAGAAAACATCCGCCCAGAATGTTCCCAGCAGGGAAGGCTGTTCTCACCCTCCAGGGAGAGCTCCCTCTCTGTGGCCGGCAATCCCGCCCTTCAGTCTGGAAAAAGAGCAGGCCCCCAGGTTCCTGCACCAGCTCAGGGAGGTGGGAGCTATTCACCAAACCACTCCAAATTGTACCGAGAGCCTTGAGACTTGAAACGAGGTGGCTTTGGTGTATCTAACAAAAATTAGAAGACAACATGGAGGTGGCTGTACTAGGGCAGCTGAGGTCACAAAGGAGGAGGTGTGGGATGGAGAGAGGGTGTGATGTAAGAAAGCAGATTGTAAACCTAGAGCTGACACTTAGACTAGGGCAGGATTCACCCCAGACCAACGGGGAAAAGCCCTGCCAAGCAACAGGCTCGCTGTCCCATCTCTTGCACAATGTGAATCTTTTAAGTGACTTGTTTCTATTTTTACTTTGGATGCTAGGAAGCTCAGAGCAATTCTCCCCTCATGCATGGGTTTGTGGGGAAAGCTGGTTCTGGCCTTATCCCCTGCCTCATCCTCTCCTGCATGTATTTCTCTGCCTGTTTAGTTTTGCCCTTGTGTGTGTTAGAACCATTCCTATTAGTGAGGGTCAGATCCTTTTAGGACCAAAGAACATGCTACACTCCACATAACCCTACAGGAGAAAGTTGTTCACTCTTCAATGAGGGATCAAATCCCTGCATTGAGACAGCAGCATGATGCAGAGGGAGGGGCATGGCCCTGAGGTTACCCGTTGGGGATAGGTATGCACCCAGTAAGGGCCCTTGGAGCTACATATGATCTGAGATGGGCCATGCATAATACTTGTGGTTCTCGGAGCTGTGTGTCAGCAGAAGGTCGCAGAGCAGAAAAGTGAGCCCCTCTGGGCACCGTGGGGCTCTTGCTGGCATGGACCTTGGCCTCCAGTGGACTGGCTGAAAAGTTGGGGTGTTTCCCCAGCTTTATACCGTTATGGATTTTCCTGTGCTGTTCTGAACACCGTCCTGGGGGATCACGATGGCAGGTTTGGAGTCAGGCTAGCTGAAGTCCCAATGCTGCTGTTAGACCTATCGCAGGAGGCTGACCTCTCTGAGCCCCGGGTTTGTCATTAAAGTGAAAAGGAAGGGGGCAGATGCCATGGGAGGGAGCCCTTGGTAAATGCTCCAGGGTGATAGATAAGGCCCTGCCTCCCTCCAGATGGGGTCGGCTGCCCCTCCCTGGAGCACAGCCCTGGGCTCTTTCTCACAGTCCTCCCAATCCCTTCCTGGGGTCAAGTTCACTGCTCCCAGACACAGCCTCCATGGGGACAGGGCTAATAACCCAGTCAAGCTGTGTCATGTCCGCCGACCCCCTGTGTGGTCAATGTGGCCACAGTGCAGTAGAGGGAGCAGAGTCTTGACTTTCTCCTTTATGTAGAAAGGACTAGAAGCCCTGCACAGGGCCAGCGGGCACCCCACATCAGGGTTTGATCACCGTAGGTCTATGTGGCTAAGGTGGGCTAGTCAGTTGTGGGTTACAAGTACTCTTTTTATTTTATAAACCTACAAAACTGCCCATGGAGCAGCAAGAAATCTGTGAAAATGCTCTGGATTTCTCACCTCAGATGCTGTGCAGAGAAGAAATTGGCTCCAAACACCTGAGAAGCTTTCCTGTTAATACACGTTGGCTTCCTCACATTAAAAAAGATAGACGGGTGTGGTAGCTCACGCCTGTAATCCCAGCGGCTTGGGAGGCTGAGACTGGAAGATCGCAAGTTCAAAGCCAGCCTCAGCAACTGAGAGGTGCTAAGCAACTCAGTGGGACCCTGTCTCTAAATAAAATACAAGATAGGGCTGGAGAAGTCCCCAAGTTCAATCCCTAGTACGGGGGGGGGGGGGGGGGGAGATAAACAAAGAAAAAAAGCTAAAAACAACCAACTTAGAGGAAAACATGGGAGTCCACCTTCAGGACCTTCCACTAACCAATGTTGACATCAATAGTGCAGAAAACCAAAAAAAACAGGACCTTAAAAAAAACTTAGGACCTTAAAAATGCAAACCTTCGTGCTTCAAAGACACTACCAAGAAAGTGAAGAGGACCACGGATGGGAGAAGCCGTGGCCAACCTGTACCTGACCCCAGTAGCCAGGGGGGTCCTCCTAGGCCCAGGGCTCATAGACAGCGCTTAAGCCGAGGGGAGGAAACACGGGGAGTTCCCGATGGGACAGTGCATGCTCAGCAAGGGCCACACTTGAGAGCAGAGGGGGGGCCCATGGCCAGCCGCTTCTCCCTTCCAGTCTGAGAACCACCTCAATACGGTGCTCAGCATCGAGCCCGGCCCTGCGGGTCTTCCAGGACCTCTGACCTGCACCTGTGATGGGAGGGTGTCCGTTTTTGAGGATCTTGGAGAGGCATGTGGGGCAGAGGGGGGACACCAACCCTAATCTGCTATTTAGCAGTCACAGCTGATCTGATGGGCTGCTCCTGCAGGGGCCTGACAGGTCCTGCTGGACAAAGCCCACTCACTGTGTGGGGCTGCCCTCTAAACCAGGGACGGCCCTGTAGAGAAGCCATGGCGCACTGGTGCCAATCACCTTCAGCACATCTAGCGACAGGAGCTCAGGGCTGGCCAAGTCCCAGCAGCAGGCATGGCTAACTTGTCCTCCCAGGAAAGCATGGGTCAATTCCTTTAAACTGACCAGCAGCGAAGCACAGCAAGAACCAACCCGGGAGCTGCCCACTGAGCCTGTACCGTGCGAGGCAGAAAACAAGATCTCGGCGCCCTCCCAAGCCAGCCAAGGCCAAGAGCCCACGCGACTCTGGGCCATCAGGGCAGTGTCCTGTGGCAAGGTGAGTTTACAGAGATCCCCAGACAGCCATCTGTGCCCACCTGGGGACGGAGCGGGTTTGCTACCAAGGGGCAGAGAGGCTGCTGCAAGGGACAGAGAACTGTAGAAAGAGGCCAGAGGACAATGGGGCCGATAGAAGCAGCACTGTCAGACCAGGCCCAGTCCTGGCCAGGTGCCTCCAGTGACTGTGACCTCTGGTAGCCACACCCCCACAAGCCCCAGAGGCAGTTCAGTTCCTTGCCGCCCTGACAGACAAGGACAGAAGCACAGAGCAGGAACACACCGGCCCCAGCATGCAGCGGGCAGAACAGCGAGTGGAGCTCGTGGCTGCCCTGGGTGAGTCCCTGGGCCAGAGACCCGCTGCCTCCCCGGGAGCAGTGTCGAGAACCAGAAACGGCCTCGGCCTGGTGCGACAAGCTGCGGGAACAAAGGGTGCAGCCAGCACAGGCTGCCGGGTTTTCTCAGGGCAGGAGGACCACAGTGGAGACAGGGCAAGGAGCCAGGGGCACTGAGAATAGGGACAGCCTAGGGGGCTGAAGGTGGAGAACAATGACCCAGAGCCCCAGTGGGAGGGGCGGCTCCTGGATTTGGAAGGGAGGCTTGGCGGGAGGAAGGGGCCTGGGAGAGGCCTGCTACAAGCCCCTTCCTGCTCCCAGATGCCAGAATGGCTGGACCGCACATGTCTACGTCACACCACAGGAAGAGATGCCCGGGAGACAGAATGCCAGCCCTCACACACGCCGGCTCAGGTACACCAGCCTCCAGGGGCCTCCCTTGCCCCGACCACAAGTTGGGCTGTGATGCTCCTCACAGATGCTTCTCCAAGAACAGGGTGGCTGGGCGACTCTGGTGCTCCCGACTCCAAGGGCCCCACAAGGGCCTCTGACACACTATAATCATGACTGTCCTTTTATACCATGATCTTTCCTGGCCCCCCAACCGAAGGCAAAGAGCGAGTCTCGTCCCCCTGTGAACTCCAAATGTAGCCCCCGAGCTTACACAGCACCTGCCTGTCACATCAGCTTACTCCAACTTTGGGATCCTGAAGGGCTGGAGCCCTCACTCTACTGCCCAGACCCCTTCCCCAAATGCCCCTATGCAGAGCTGCATCTTCCCGGGCTGGCTCCACCTAGAGGTGGGAAGTGGTGTAGCCCAGCTGCCCTGGGAGGCCTTCTCCAGCATCCTCCCATCTGAGGGTTCAAGAGTTGAAGACCCTCCAGGCCAGTGGCCTATGCTCTGTCCCAGCACAGACATCAGTGTGCAGAGGATGCCTCCAAGCCGAGGGTCTCTGAGGAAGCACCTGGTGGCGGGGTCCAAGGGAGGCACCTCCTTCCTCAGACTCTCAAGTGGTTGAAAGGTTTCTCCTGGGGCTAATTTCTACCCAGGAGATGGGTGCCCACACCCATGATGCTGGAGTCCTGTATCAATTTTGGTGCCCCCACTGTCACCAGTCAGCCTCTTAACAGCCCTGGGCTCCTCCTCTGACCTGAGGAGTCCTCAGCTGGGCCCTCAGGTGGGGGCTCATGGTGCTTTATCCATCCAGTTGCTTCAAAGACAAATAGCTGGAGGCAGAAGCAGACCTCCCAGGGAGGGACGGAGGCAGGACTGCGTGTCTCACAGGGAAACCGAAGCTGTGCTGCCCCTCGGCTGAGCCTCCTGCAGGCCGCCAGCTTTGCTCTATGTTAGGAAGACAAGGATGAAAATGGCGCTAGTACTAGTAGCTTACTGGATGTGCCCCTTGCCACCCGGCACTGGGAGGCTCAGGAGGGAGCAAACCCTTGGCCACGGGTGACAACATGTGACAGCCACTGTTGGAAGGCTCTGCAGTTTGTGCCACAGCCAGCCAGGTCAGCAGGAATGAGAGCAGCCCCACCAGGTGCTGCTCACATGGGGCTGACCACAGCCCATTAGTCCTGCACATCTCTGCTGGCTTCACCTGCCGCTCTGAACCGCTGGGTCACAGGCTGCACTTGGCCAGCAAACAGGAGCCCAACGTTTTTGTGCACAAAGCCAACCACGAAGACGCAAGTGCTAAAATATCCAAAGCATGGAAAAAAGAAAAGCCGACACTCTCTCTCTCCTCTCCAAAGGGCACAGGAAAACAAGTCCACTTCCTAGGCATTCCTGCTCCCTAGAAGGAGGACATACTCATGTGCTGCCAAGGAGGGACACAGCTGGACTGAGGATCTGAAGATCGCCACCTGTTGGCTGGGAGGCAAGGTGGGCTCCCCAGCAAGCAGCAAGCACCCCTGGTCCAGGGTGCTTTCCTTTAAGGCAAACATGACCTCCCAAGGCTCAGCAACCCTGCCTGGGGCAAGTGACTACAGGCACACTGTTCAGTCTCCTGCTGCCTCCAACACACCCAAACCTGCTGCACAAGTGGCATTTGCACAGCTGAAAAGCTACAGGGGATGCCCAGCCCCTGCCCCCACCCCGATGAGGAAGAGTCATCATGCCACACGGAACGTGTGATAAGGCACAGGGATGACAACTGCTGCTATGGGACAGATCATTTGACAGAATTCGCTTGCTGGCAGACTTCCGACTGCAGACTTCTTCAGCACTGGCTGGCTGCCATGCCAAGGAAGTAAAAATCAATATCCTCGGGTCTGCAAAACAGTGTGTTAACAATCACACTCCAAACAACTCACACAATATCCCTCGCCCTAGACCCAAACAACAGTGAGTGTTTTTGTTGGGAGGCCGTGCTAAATAAACAGAAAGGAGGGGGAAAAATAAGGCAATTTTGCAGGTCCTCCTTCAGCAAAACCTTTCCACAACTTCAATGAGGAGATAATCTTTCTGTGATTATGACCAAACCTTCCCGTTGCTTAGCAACACATAATTAAGGAATATGTTTTCAGATCCGCTTTGCAAGCCCAGCCATTATCAGATGAAATTACTGGAGCAACAAATGTCATCGCCATGCAAATTAGTTGGTTGCAAAGAAAGACTGGCGGAGAGAGAAGGCGCAGGCCCTCAGAAAAATTATCTGACTCGCCTCCTCTCGCGCATTGATTAAAAGTCAAGCAAAGTATATGATCAGACTTAAAAAAAAAAAAAAAAAATCCACATGACACACAACCAGAATCTCCAGCAAGAGAAAAAACAGAAAAATTACTTGGTCTTTCTTTGGAAGAATGAAGAGCCTAGAGGACCCCCCTGGGACAACAGTGGTCATGACAGCAACCCGGGGCTTAGCCGTCCTGGGGGGAACCTAGGAGCGCACGACCCGGTTCCTGACACCATCTGCTACCGTCAAAAGGGTGCATCTCACTTTTCAGCATGGTTCTACCCTCTGCCCAATAATGCCAGTTACTGAGAAAAAAAAAAATTTGTTCATTCGATAAAGGATTCACTATGTTGTGAAGGCAAAGGGAGAAGAAAGGAAGAAAACGGATTTACTGTGTCAATTTTCAATCAAGATTCTGAAATTAAAATTAGAAATTCTGATGGCTCAGGTTAGCAGCCTAGAAGTTTAGGCCCAGCCCAAGGAGACACAGGCAGTAAATCACATGTGGCTCGTGCTTTGAAGGAAACCAGTGAGCACCAACCTCCCTTTCCTCAACTTGGAAATATATTCTTCCCTACAAGCAAACAGAATTCCCAACTGTATTTCCCAAAACGAGAGACTAAATCTGTTTTTGAAACACGGAGTTCTAAGGGATTTCAACATCTTGCTTTGTTTAACCCACAAGTGTGGAAACACACATTTTTATCTTTATGGTGGGTAATCCCTGTCTTCAAGAACGCGTGCAGGCGCTGTGGAGGTACCCTTCCACACCATGATGTGCTCTTAATGGTACAGGAATGGCGCAGGATTTATGGGAGGTGTTTGAGCAAACATCCCTGCCTTTTCCAAAGCCACCCAGGGCAAACTGGAGACTCGCCAAGCCTTGTGCATGGAAGGTCACAGCCCGTTCTGAATGTCGAGTCTCTCCAGGACACAGCTCCAGCACTACAAAGGGAAATCCGCAAAGCAACCTGGACTCCACAAGAGATTGGTGAGGTGCTGCCGCCCCAGAGGGCCAGCCTGGCAACGTGACTCTACTGAACCCAGGAGAACCCAAGTCCATTGGCCAGCCTTGGAGCTGGACCTGGCACTGTGGCCTTCCAGCTTGGCAGAGCGAGACTATGTGGGTATATGTGCCCACGGCCCAAGTGGGACCTGTAGGAACCCATCTCCCTTCTCAAAGCTCTGCCTCCCTCCCACATCCCTAGGGGCCCTGCCAGGAGAGGTGGGAAGGGTGCATTACTTGGCTCCGGTGTGAGCATGGTGGACACGATGATGGGTGCTCCAGTCCGCCGGGCTACCTTCTGGTACGGTGAATGAGGTGTGTGCAGGCTTTGGCTGACTGGCGTCAGGGTAGATGACTCCATGGAGACCCCAGGCTTCCGCAGGAGCTGGGGGCTGCTGTGGGGGCTGGGAAGTGGAGAGGCGGCCATGCTGCGCTCCCGCTTCAGCAATTCCATGGGTACCGTGTACGAGGTGGAGTAGGCTGTTCTGGGGCCTGGGTGGAGGGGGGTCGAGGGGCCTGGGTTAGTCAAGGCCGCCCCAGCCTGTGAGGGGTATGTGGGGCCCAGCCGTGTGGTCAGGGTGCAAGGCGTAGGAGAGCTATACCCAGAGTTGGAGGAGACTTGGGGTCCTTGGGGGGCTACTCCAGGGGCAGAGTAGGTGGCTGCCGTCTCCAGGAGATGCTGAGAGGGTGCACTGGAGGGGCGGCGAGCCAGGTCTCCGGCCCGGGGGGGTGCCGCCTGCAGGGGTGTGGTGCCCAGAGAAGCCAAGTCACTGGGCAGCAGTTCACTTCGGTGGCTGAAGCTGCTGGACCGTGTGCGGGGCAGGGGACCTGCCTGGTCCTGCCTCCGAAACTGCATCTCAGTCCTGCAGCTGCTGGCCAGGCGGCTCAGGACTCGGGCCTGGCCCAGGTTGGGCGCAACAGACTTGATGTCCGCATCCTCCAGGGTGGCCAGGACGGCTGGAGAGTCAAAGCCTTGCTGTAGCAGGGCTGCCAGAGTGGCCTCTGTGAGCCCCTCTGCCCGCAGCAGGGCCAGGAACTCAGGGAGCACATTCCTCTTGCTGAGGGGCCCCTGGAACGCCAACAGGTCAGCTTCATAATTCTCATAAGCCATTTTAGACTGGACGCTTTCCCCAGCAGGCCCGTAGCCTCGACTCAGAGGACCAGGGGTCACCCCCGTGCTGCTCTCAGAGGGAGCAGCCGAGCCAGGGTCCACGACCAGGCACGTTGGGGCCACCTGTCTGACAGGGGCAGAATCCACAGGTCTTTCACCAACATCGTTGTAGACCTGGCTTGGGGGGTAGGCAGGTCCCTCTGCCCCAAACCTGGTGTCCGGCAGTTCCCTTCCATACCGACCAGGCGACGGGGCCCTGCTCTGTGGCCGCTGCCCCTGAGACGTCATTTTGCCCCCAGGATCCTGGTACAGGTGCCCGGTGTCCTGCAGGGCAGGTAACTGGCCTTGGACATGCTCCCACGGCACTCTGCTGCCGAGCACTCCATAGCTGGGCACGGGCCGGTTGATACCTGTGTCCCGATAGTAAGGTGGCTCCCTGGGCACCCTAGTTCCTCTGGACGGGTCGCCATAGTAATCCCGCGGCAGCAGGGCGTGGCAACCAGACATGGCCTGTCTGCTGTCGTAGAGGGTAAAGTCGGGAGCAGAGCCCTTCCTTGCAGCCAGCGAATTGTAAAAGGCTTCCCGGTACAGGTAGGGTTCTGCGGGCCCTGGCAGGACAGCGTCCTGCGCTTGGTGGATTGGCGGTTCACACCAAGTCCCCTCTCCAGGGCCATACGTCAAAGAGCTTCTCCTCCCTGGGGGGCGCGCGGCCTCGGTGTTCTCCCAGGGGCCCTGGTACCAGCCAGCAGCATCCCAGCTCTGCGATCGGCCAATATTGACGTGCCTGCTGGGAACCGGCATCGGTAGAACAAGTGACTGCAGACGAGGCGCGGGGGACGGCTTTCTTCATAAATCTTCAATTACATACATCAAAACCAGACCCGGCTACACGCAAACCCTTCCGAGATGGCAGCAACAACCAACTGGGGGTTTCTGTTTCAAAGGACGGCCTAAATTATTAATCCTCCGAAACCTTAGTAGGCAAAGCAGCAGACTCACGGTAACTTTGCTTCCCTCCCCGGCGGTAGCCCAAGGTCTGTCCTGTGTGGCTGTGTCCCGGAAAGGAGGCTGTACTCCAGCCAGCTGGGTCCCCTCCTGGCTTCTGTGCTCACATGGACCTTGGCTCTCAGCAGGCGGATTAGGAGCTAAATAAAACCCCTAAAGCTTTTGTTCCATGTGACATCTTGTTAGCCTGATGAAGCTGGTGCTTGCTCCACCCAGGCCTCCCAACCTGTGACTGGGAATTATCTCACACTGAACTTCCGGCTGAGGTCCCTCCTGCTCCCTCCCCAGGGTGCTTTGAGGTCGAGCTCAGCCTCTCTCCCCTCTACTCCCCTGGGTGATCCCCAACTGCCGCCCGGATTGCCTGAGAGCTACAGAAGCAAAATAAGACTGCTTCCATGTCAGCCCAGCCTTAATCCTCTCTGATGAAGCGCTAATCCACTGCACACGGCTAAGAACCAACCAACGTGGGCGGATGGGAGAGTCTCATGTGATTCTGGAGGGTGGGTGTCCTACGGGGGGGGGGGGGGGGGTCAGTCTGCAGCTACCACTCTGCCAACACGGGATGTGGCTTTGAGGACACTGCTGACAGATCAGAAGTCCACATACCTCGTGATCAGAAAACAGATCCTTTCAAACACTTGAGGAAAGTAGGACTGGTGACAGGGAAAGGGGGAGGGGGTGGGGGGCACAACACTGCACACCTTCCAGCAAATGTGCCAAGGGTCAGGAGAAGCCCCATGGCAGCCACAGGACGGGCACCAGGGTATTCACCACCAGATGGCCAGGAAACCACAAAGGCCGGCTGCATTTAAAAGGTTTTAAATAAAATCATAAACCAGCCCCGAGACGGCTCTATCTCACCCACAGCCCTCTCAATCCAAGAAGCTTCAACTACTAAAAAATACTATTTAAAAAAAAAAAAAGTTAAAAATAACAATGTGAGAAGTACTAAAGATGACTATGAAGTGGGAGGGTGGGTGTGATTCCATTTCCAGGAACTATAGCCCACGGATGCCAGACCGTCTCATCCCGCCCACCCCAGGCACTCAACAATACGTATTAAATTTGAGACAAAGTCTGTTTAAACATTCACATTCCCCAAGGAAATGCACCAATTCACCCAATACCCAGAAATTCTGTGGCCACTTCTGGACTAGTGAGCCCCAGGAACTAGACCAAGTGCCACCAAGCCACCGACCAGGCAATCCCAAGACCATGGCAGGTCAGTCATCAGCTCCATTGACCCCTCTCTGTTCAGAATATGGGCAGAGCTTTCTCCCAGCCAGAAAGGAGAGGTGCCCCATGGACAACCCTTCTGGGAAGGAGGACCAGCTACCTGAGGAGGGCCCGAGACAGAGCATGAGCCCATGTCTGCCTGCTCACCAGCCTCTCCCAGTACTGGAATTATTACTACTATTTTTGGTGGAGGGGGACCCACAGGTGCAATTCCACCTCGCTGAAGCCACATCTGATCCCACTACTGGCCAGAGAGGATGGACACCACTTCAACAAGGCCCTCAAAATAAGATGACAACTCCGCTGCCATTAGCATCCATGGAATGCCTACTGTGTGCCCAACCCCAAGGGGCGCTATTCAACTGGGATGACACCACATCACAGACCTGGAAATGTAGGGGTGAGGGTTTTGTCCAAGGTCATAGGACTTGGATGCAGCAGTGTTGGGAAAGAACCTCCAAACCTGGGTAGCTCTGCCCTTCTGGTGATAAAAAAGGAAACATGTTTACAAAAGTAATACTGGCAGTTTCTGCTACACCCAAATTCCTAAATCCAAACAGGACTACACAGAGGACTGCTAACCGAGAGCTCACAGGGTATCACTAATTTTTCTTAGGTGGATTTCAAAGGCAAGCTCACAGGGCAAGGTGGCAGTGGAAGATAGGCCCACGGGGTGCCGCCTCCACGTCACACCTTCTTGTGTGGCGATCACCCAAACTATACAGCCTTGGCTCTGAAATTTGCCAAATATTATGACAGAGGTTTTCTTTTTTCTGTTAGGCAGAGACACCTGAGTGAACCTGAACTCTGTCTTTTTTTTTTTTTTTAAACACATTGGGGTCTTTCAGAAAGAGTTACTGTCCTGAAATATCTCACACTGACTACGAAAGGCAAGAGGGGACCAATTTTGGAAAGACTCTCAAATCCTACTGACTTCTTAATCCTGCCAGGATCCTCTCTAGAGGACACTGTACAAAGCAAAAATACAAGTATAAAACTATTTTGAAAATTAAGAAAGACAACCTACACTCTTGCAGACAAAATAAAGAATTAATAAAGAATTAATCTTGGAGGAGGACCAAATGGGCAACTCAGGGTTACAAGCTCACTCTTGAATGCGCGGTGCAATGGCAGGCAAAAATTCACAACCACAGAGGCCTCTGTGGAGAAGGGTCCAGACAGTTCCAAAAGAGTGGGGAGAAGAACAAGAACGGGACTAGCTCGGGCTCACTGGAGCAGCCCCCGACCAAGCCTGATGGGGACTGTCAGATTGGAAAAGGCCAAGCTGAGGGGCCATCACTTAAAAAAGGGAGATTAGGCGGAATCAGCGAATCTCAAGGTCAGGCCAA
This sequence comes from Spermophilus citellus, assembly GCF_964194105.1. Lineage (NCBI taxonomy): Eukaryota > Metazoa > Chordata > Mammalia > Rodentia > Sciuridae > Spermophilus > Spermophilus citellus. The sequence continues at coordinate 91,043,303 of NC_138195.1, forward strand.
TAAGAAAGTCACCTAGCTCAAAGGCCTGTCCATTGACAGCTGTGTGGTTCCCTGCCCACGAGGTGGACAAACGCTGCCAGGTTGGTCCAAAGCCTCCTAGGAGACGGTTTGTGCTCAGAAGACGGCCAGCCCCCACCTGGGGCGCTATGGAGAGCTGCCTAGGGCTTCCACCCTGAGCGCAGGCGGAAATGAGAAGCTCCCCAGGAGGTTTTCCTGCACCTCCCCAGGGAGGAGGCTGAGGTTAGTGGGTTATGCACTGCTTTCCAGCAGAGAGGAGGCCAAGACTATTCTTGGCCCAGACACACCCGCTTCCTACTTTTAAATGTGGACAGCCTGTGTGTATTTTTTGGAGGTTTCGGTGAAGAATAAGTGTTCTAAAATTTAAATTTAAAAAGTGCCTTCTGCCTTTAAAACAATATTCCTTTAAAAAAGCCCCAGCCCCCACCCCCACCCCATCCCTACCAAAGCAATTTACTTACTCATCTAACGCGCAAAGGCGGGGGAGCCCCAAAGGAGGAAGAAGCCACAGGAAGTCTGGCGACCCTCATCCAACCCTCATCAGCACCACACAGGCACAAACAGAAAGCAGAACCCTGCAGACACCACTGCAACCAGCAGAGGGACGAGTGCAAGCTCCCAGGCTCAAGCACTAATGCCACTTTCCAAGGAGAGCAGTGAGCCAGGTGCACCTTACCCATCCAGCCCCTTGCAGAGGGCTGCACTCTAAGCAGACAGCCCTGGTGTGACTCGCCCCTCGCCCCTCAGGGAAAGCAGTGGCTAGCCCCAGACTTCAGGCCCACTTCTCCCACTCCACCACGGAGCTCTGGGAAGCGTATTGCAGAGATTAGCCCTCATTCCCACTCACCAAGGGGCAAAGAGCCTGTCTAGAAGCGTCTGGTGAACAGACATGCAGAGATCCCACATCCAGTGGGACAGCTGCGGGCAGAGGGCACATCTCACTGGAACTGCAGGCTGCAAAGGCCACTCAGCTCCTGGGGAGCTCCTGCCCACAGCCAGTGTCCAGCTCACACCCCTTCCCTCCTCTAGCACCAACACTTCCTGCAGCTCCCCGACGACCTCTCAGGCTCCAACTCCTCGCCCCTCCACACTCCACTGTTCAATGCTTCCTCCTCAGAACTGGGCTCAGGACAGAAATTCCAGAATTTCATTCTTCCTGTTTGGTTTAGATGCTCCTATCATTCCACAACCACCAGGACCCACATCAAGTAACCCTCCACCACGAAGCCTTCTTGTTCAACATTGTCACTCACTTTGTTCCCAGTTCAGATAAATCACCATCTACTGAGATGACAAATTCTCCCCAAGAACAATCCCGGGGATCTAGCTGCAGAGACAGGCCATGATCTCTCACGGGGGCTTGGAGCCTGGTCCCCCCCCCCCCCACGGCCTTCAGAAGCTCAACACTTGCTTTTCATTTCATTTGACTTGTGGGCCGTCAACCAACCTGCCCTGCAAGGTACTGTTTGAGGCATAGAGTATTCAAGGTGATGGACAGTCCCTGACCTCAAGGAAGGTACAGCTGGGTGGGAAAATGACAGACACCTGCATATGGTTCCCCTCCCCAGGACCGCTCAGTGGTCCGAATCTATGCGCATGAGGAAGCCCAAGCAGATCCAGTCGCAGGCACCACCAGGGCCTGGGCTGCAGCAGCCTCCTTCCTCACAGTGAAGCATGACCCCTCACCCCACTCAGTTTTGGGAGGATCTGCTTCCCTCTTTCCAAGGTCATCAGTTCCTTTTGATGCCAGCTGAGTGGGAGACATGGAGAGGGGGAAACCCACGGTACCCCAGTGCGTATCAGCATCCAGGACACTTCCCCCCACAGATTACCTCCCAGTCCAGCTGGGGGAGCGCAAGTCTCAGGGCGCATGTGATGTTCAGGACACTTATGAAATAATGGCCTGATGAACTTGGTAGAAAGCAGTCAAGAACAAGGAGTCTCACTGTACACACTCTAAACACTCGTAGGTTCTGAGATAGCACAGAGAGGGCAGGAGCCGGCAGCCACGCATGTTTATCTCTGGGTTCTAGTTCACTCCAAGGACTTGGGAAGGCATGCGAGCCCAGAATACTCTTTGCATTTGGGTGGGGCACTGTCTGCAGGGTGACTGCTGCCCCCAAACGAAACGTAAGCAGGGACTTTGCTGGTTCTTAGGAGGAAAACGGACACTCAGAGCTTAGAAGCGCCATGACTAGGAACAAACTTACAGAGAGCAGGAGGCACTATGCTGGGCCAGGAGCATAGTGCCACAACAGCCACAGATGCTGCACCACACACCCGTGAGCCCCAAAGCCAGGCCCGAGCAGCTTGCACAGGCTGCAGATGTGGCAAGGGACAGACCGTGCCTCCAGCAAGCGGAAAGCGCAGAGAAACAATCAACCAAAATTTAAACACTGAGTATGATTCTCGGAGCAGAAAGTGAGGGCCCAGAGACCGTGGGGGAACAGGGTGGGTGCACCCCCAGGGCAGCGGTCAGTGCTCCAAGTGCATCTGAACACCAGGACCATATACGACACCATGGAATGTCGTCCCTTGCAAATAATCACAGTCCTGCCCGTGACTGTTTCCCTGTTGTTACATTAACAGAAATGTTTTGGTATATTTATTTGTATTATGGAGTTTTGAGCCATGTCTAGTTGACTATTGAATATTTAGACTGCTAATATAATTATAGTAAATCACTTAATTACTGGAAATGTGCATAATTGCCCGATACTAACATATAATTAAAATGTATAGCAACATTATTAATTCCATTTTTAAAATCGGCTTTTTAGGGCTTTCAAAAGATATTTATTAGGAATGATCATATAGTACCCATGAACACCAGGTTCCAATTCTGTTGCTCTAAAAGTGCTCAATACACCAAACAGGCAGGGATTATCTAGGGCATTCTTAAGAGGACAAATAAAAAGTCCAGGCTACCCAGAACAAAAACAAAATCATTCAGGACCAAGCCTGTGGACACTGGGCATCACACAGGGGAAAAGACCACCCTCTGGCTCTGTGGTCTCTGAAGGGCACACACCAGGCAAGGAGGATGCTGGAAGACAAGACCCAATGGCTCCTCCCAGCAGCCAGTGCTCAGCAACCCTGGAGGCCTTTGCCTTCCTGGTCCCTCAGCCACCTGGAGGCCCGCCCATGAAATGCCAGGAGCACCCAGGCACTTTCTTTGGAAAGTTTGCTGAGCAGAACTCTTCCTGTGAAATAAGTCACAGGCGAAAGTGGGCTCCCCCCCACCCCTGCAGAACTCTGACTTCTGCCCTCCTCGATGACAAAGAACACACAGAAAAGCCTTCTTCCATCCTTTTAGTGTATGCTTACGAGAGCATTCCTTGAAACCATTTTTTGACATTTCTATGACATCTGAACAAAATGAAGTAAAAGGAAATATTTACTTTTCTTCAAATTTCATTCTTAATAGCCACAGGGGAAAAAAGTGTTTAGTAATTGATTCTACCAAAATCCTCAGCGAGATGATCCAGGAAGAGGCCATCAGCAAAGCCACTGAGGTGCATTACCACTCTACAGACTCAGGGCTGCTGAAAATGCTTCTCTGGGTTACTTTTGCATGCTCTAGTCTCTGATCAACAAATATCTGAGCTGAAACAAAGCAGCTCTGGCATGGTATAATAAGACACGCAACTCTCGGGTGCAATTCACAAGTGTCATGGGTCAACTACGTCAGCAAAGTCACGTCAGAACATAAAAATCATCACCTAAATTATACACCAGAAAAGAGAAGCCTGCAACCTGGGTCTACCCAGCCCACACTGTCAAAGGCTGATGAATCACAAGTATCCTTACACAATGGCACTTGAGGACTGGTTAGTAAGGGGCATCCAAAAAGAGGAGAGGACAAACTTAGTCAACTTGAAAGCCTATTCATCATCCCAACTGATTTGGTGGAGTCTGGGTCTTGGGTTATGTCCTCATCTCTGAGCAAAGAGGACAGCCTGGGCTGAAGCTCCGAGCCCTCTTTCTCTGCCCTGAGTCCAGAGGGGAGCAGCCAGAAGTGCCACCAAGGACAAAGAACGGAACCCATCACCGAGAAGGGGCTGGACAGGTCTTACCTAGCAGGTACCTGATGGGGAGAGTCGCTGCCTAGGAACCATGCTCAGATTTTGTGTCCAACTCAGGCCTGGGACCCTGGAGCTGGGTCACATGGGGTGGGAGGATGGAAGGAGCCAGTATCCCCAGAGACCACTGACAGAAGCCCCTCCGAGCATTCTGTCAATGGGGTAACTACAGAGCACAGAGGCTTCCTGCTTCAATCCTTTAAAAACAAAACACTCCTAAGGACACAGGCTATGGGGAAGGGCTAACAGGACAGGCTCTCTGGACTTTAAAGAGGTCAGGTGACAGAGGCAAGGCTGATGAGAGTTCAAAGCTGTGTGTGTGTCTACACATCCTCAGGCAGAACACATACCCAAATCCAAGACTGACCTGGGGGAAAGGCTATACAGAGAAAGCATACTGCCTGGTACTGGGTACACACGGCCAGCTGCCCAGTGACTACCAATCCCACATCTAAGAAGTTGCCACAGAACCCTAACAGCTTATCAGTGGGAGTACCGGCAAAACACCTTGGCACAGCTATTGATCAAGCACAGTGAGCAGGCTTGTGGGCCGAGAGCTGTACCTGTAGTTTACGCTTATATCTGTGCACTGTACTTTAAATGATGAAAAAACAAATTGGCTGCAAATTCCACATCTCAGATGCCAAACTGGGTGGGAGGGTTGGGGACCATGCTGGCACAGAGGATCTGAGAGCACAGGGAGGGAAGGTCACTGCTCTTCCCTCCTGACCTCATCCCTGATGTAAGGTCTTGAGGAGTGGCTGGGTGGGGATGTGGACCCGCCCCTTGCATAACACCAGCCCAGCAGGGCTGATCCACTAGAGCACTCAGAAGAGAGGACTCAGCAACCTCAAAGCAGCCCCCTTCCTCCAGAAAGTCAAAAGCCAGTTTTTAACAACCTGCCCCAAGCGATGAACCCAAATCTTCAATTACACCATTGCCTGCTCACTGTGCTTGATCAATAGCTGTGCCAAGGGCCAGGGGATTGTTTTAGATTCAAGACTGAAGATGCGTGGCAACTAAGCAGAATGGGTGACCCCTGCCTTGTTCCTACACAGGCAAACCACACCCACCAACCAAACTAGCCAAACAGATGCTGAGGGAGCGAGAATGCTGTCTGTATCAGATTCCTAGGGGGCAACTGTTGCCACTGTGGTTATGAAGGAAAAGGCCCTAAGAGGGGACAAGAGGCCCCAAGAGGGGGCACAAGCTGTAGGTACAAAGAATAAAATACTGCATCCGCTAACTTTCTGGTGGTTCTGGAAAAAAAATCCCTCTATTCATCTCCCATGCACACATGCACACATGCAAAGCTGGATCTCTAGAAAAAGAAATCAAATGTTATCCAGTGGTAAACAGCGTTAAGGACACGCTGGCATTCATTGTACTATTCTTACAGACCTTTCTATAGTCTATAAGACTATAAGTGATTTTGAAAAAATATTCACATTTTTCAAAAAGAAAAACATAAATGCCAAGCTCCTTACAGTATAGCAGAACCCCAGGGATGGGGGCGGGGCCGTCACTGCTCCTACATCCTTAGTACAGAGCTCTCAAGGGGTGTGGAGTCACATAGCAGAATATCTTTGATGTCCCCACCCCATGTGGCTTGAGCTACAATCTATTTAAAGGACAAACAATTCCATATGGGTGGGGGTGCACACTCCTGCCCAGGAGCTGGTAGGCCAGGCGTGGTGTGCACTTGGAGGGTGCAGAGGGGGTCATTGCACCCATTTCAGTTCCGTTTGCCATAAATCCTGCAGGGAAGGCACTGGTGACCACTTGGAGCCAAGGCTAGCCCTGGAGCACTGATCTGGGCTGGCAGGGACCACTGAGCCCCCAGCCACAAGTTCTGGGTTTCTTGCCACTCACTAATTAGGAGAGGATGGTGCTTAATCAACATTTCAGTTCTGCCCCAGGTTTCCATTAGGTTTTTAATTATGTTTATTTTTCCTTTCATGATTAAAACACTTCCAGACATTTTCAAAGATACTCGGGACTCGGACACATCATGAGGGGGCAGTGCTAGGTTCTTTAGGAATATCTTGGAATTCACTGTTGTAAATATCTTAATTTAAAACAGATAAAGTCTAGAAACTTCAGGAAGTAAAAAAACCTGGTCCTAATATACAGCGCCTTTCATATGTAAAATAACCTGAGGTGTATAAAAGAAGCAAACCCCCAGCGGTCTCCAGCCCCACCTCAACCCCAGCAGCCAGGCTGGGTCCTGCATGAAAGGCCAGGGGCCCCTTGTGGGTACCTGGGCGGGCGAGGTGTTCAAATGGGAGGGGCTTGGACTTGAGAGGGCGGGGTCCTAGCCTTGGGTGTGCTAGGCACAGGTCCTGGAGGATCTGAGCGAGGGGCTACATGTCTTTCGTTACAAACCGCCAACCACGCTGGCTCTTACCTTCACAAATCCTGTCCAATCGCTGCCGCTTCACTTTGTGCTTATCCACAAGGGCCATTCTTTATCGAACTTTGCAACTCTGAGTCAAAAGGCAAAGCGGTCCTCTAAGAACTTAGGGGAACTCGCAGGAGTCTGCGCGCATTACGCCACTATGCACCCTGAAACAAGGAGAAAAGAATCCTTACTCTCTGGAGACCTTCAGGACACAGGCCATTCAGGACTTTACTGCCACTTGCTACAAGGGGACCTGCCATCTGGCACGTGGTGCTTGCTCTCCTCCCGAAACACCGGTGGAGGAGGCTCCAAGTCCATGTTCGCCATCTCCTGCTTTCTATCTTGAAACAGCGAGCAGTGAGTGCACAAAGGCGGCTGTTGGTTATTTCTGCAAGCAGCAAACAGCACGCGGACCTCCTGCCTTCAACTTCAGAGCTACAAACGCCAAATGCCAACCAACCTCCACTGCCAGAGGCTGAGCAAAGCTAGCTGGACCTGCCCTTCATTCCTGGGGATCTGAGGTGCTGTGTGACAGGGGGTGGAGGGACGGGGTCACAGACAACTGCAGAAGAGCACACTTGGCAGCAGGTCCCAGGCACAGTCGCTGAGATGCAGACAGTCACCATGGCTACGTGGAAGCTTCAAGGCCTTTCGGGTGCTTCACAAACCCACTTTCCAGGATAGCCTCATGGGGGCCAGAAACCTAAGCCAGAGCTCAGCACAACACAAGCCCCTCCACCCACTGTGCCCCTTGACCCAATGCACCACGGAAGTCACGGCATCACCACCCAGGTTTGCCCATGCCATCTCCCTGAACCTTCCCCAAATACAGAGGGGACTTCAGCCAGCACACTGCTGGCCTTGGTAATGGGACTCAGCTTTGCAGGCTGGAGGTGACTCAGACTGAGGGAGTGGCTGGTGCCTGGGAGCAAAGATGTCCAAGCTGTCTCCAGACCTGGCAAGGAGGCAGCAGAGGGAGGGTATCCCATGTGGGCTGCAATAGGTAGGACTCTTCAGAGGGAAACCCCAACATAGCCTGGGAGCTGCTTCCCAGTCTGCTTTTGGCAGGAGTTGGGGATGCAGAGTCTGATCCGCAATTAGTTTCATGCAATGTGCCTCTGAGGCCCAGATCATCAACCACGACCCAATGCCTAGTGTTTGGTTCATGGCTTCAGAAACTATGTTCTTTCCATTGATTACCACGTGAAGAATCCCAACAGGAATTATACAATGTTTTGGGACCCATTTTCTGGTCTTCTGTATTTTACTCAAAAAAATACGAGACTCAATCTTATTTTAAATCAACACCAATACCACACACACACACACACACACACACACACACACACATATCCTTCCCCCAGAAAAGGTTGCCCTCAGTTATCAGGCCAACTAGAGAAAGAAGAGATAAGACCAAAATGAGGCTCCAGGGTTAAAAATGAGGATTCTGATGTATGCTCATCAATTATGCAAAAATGCTAGGAGTTACTTTATCAAGGGTCAGGCTGCAGGTCTGACTATTAAAAGGTAGGCGAGTTCCTGGTAGTTAATGGCTAATTTCCCAGCAACAAGGGTGAAAAAGCATCCAAAAGATTTATGGCAATAATTATACGATTTTCAAAAAAGATCTAGAAAAAGATCTAGGAAACAGCTCAATTTCCAACCACATAAATATTTAATGGAACATCAAAGGACACCAAACTCTTTCCCAAGACCAGGAAGTTTCCTAAAACCTGGGATGACCACATGGAGCTCTGTGCTAAAATAAGTGGGGTGGCCACGTGGACATGTTTGTCCAGCTCTAATTTCGCTATTGCTGGGCTTTTTGAAAGGCAGGAATGCAGGAGAAGAGGCCCAACTCCCCTGCCAAGCTGCAGGAGGCAGAGAGGCCAGGGCCTGCAAGGGTATGCTTTGGCCCTGGTCCACCACAGAACACTGGGGTCCACCTGCAGCCTGGCCCCTCCTCCTCTGGTGAGCTCCTATGGAGCTCCACCTTATGCAATGGGTGAAAGAATTAATGAGTTAATATTTGCAAGGTGCCGTGGAGATGAAAAATGACAGCATTAGGATCCCGGGCAGGATGGGTTGTATGACCCCACCCCCACCCCCAGTGAGGCATAATCATTCTTTTTGCTTTCCTTTGAATTTTAATTTGTATAATTAGATGGCTTCCTGAAAAATTGATAAGTAGAATCTCGATCATGCAATCAAAGAGAAGATCAGCCGGCAGCTCCCTCCGCTCACACATCACACCAACGCCTGTGTAAAAGAGGCTGCAGTGGACTCCCATGCTGGGCTTTTCTGGGGCCCTTCTGTGGAGTTGTCTCTGCAGGCCCCCAGCTGTCCCTGTGTCAGGTCAGCCATGTTGGCAGTAAATGCAGACTCTGGCCGCCAGCCACTGGGTCTGGCCCACCCATCCCCTCTCTGTGATGTTATTAAAAAACATACGTGGTTTCCCTCCTTCACCTTTCAAGGAGCAAGCTATATACAAGGATGTAATTAACAGGGCTGTTTTTCTAATGACGGGTGGTCTGTGCATGGTGGGCCCCTGTTGGCACTGATACCACCAGCACCTCACCCACCATGCTAGGTGTGGCTGCACTGCAGCCTGCTCTTTTGGGTCTGCTGCAGAAAGTCAACCTTAGCCCTCATCATCATCTACTATCACCATCAAGACAACATATCAAAACCACAAAGGTACAGAGACAGACGAAATGGGAGGAGGCATGTATGTGTCCCACTCTCCTGCTTGAGCTGAGGACAGGATCCCAGGACCCACTTGCACAGTGACTTGGGATCTGCTCTCCTGCGAACTCAGGCTCCTGCTCATCAAAAGGTGATCATGTCACTCTTGCTCTTGTGACAGACAAGAATGTGCAAGAAAACCCTTGGTGGAAAGCAACAGGCATCTGACTCTGAGGACTGTTCCTGCCATTCCCTGGTTCAACACCAATCCTTCCAGCACTGAACCTCTGGCCCAGACCGGAAACAAACCAAAGTACCATTCTGCACTGTCCCCCTCAGGACATGAACCACTGATGCCTCTGTCCAGCTTATCCACACTGTGTAGGCTACCTGCATACACATACACCTGCATAAGCATACACCTCATTTATCAGATTGGTTTTTGGACTATTGAAATGCATGTGTTCAAGTAACCCTTATCTTACTAATAATTGTGAGCTTGACTATTTGGTTGTGCAACAAAAGGCCATTGAGTGCTTTCTCCGAGTGAACAGGCGAAAAGTTTATTATGGATATATAATGTTAGGAAAAAATGCAGCACATACAAGATTCGGTTTTATCCAGAGTTTCAGGCAGCTACTTGGGACAAAGCTTCCCTGCACACGGGAGAGTCTATTATATTTCTAAGATGCCTGGGTCAGAAAAGTACTTGGGAGATTTCTGGTCACTCTGACAAGCTGCAGGAGGAGGAGATGTGTTCAACGTGGGTGTCAAGAAAAACAAGGAATGCATTTCGCAACCACTTCCTCTGAACTAAGGGCAGAAGGAAGAGAAGATTCCCAACGTGCAACACTGTCTAGATGAGTTTTTTTTTTTAATTGTAGATTGTCACAATACCCTTATTTTATTTTTATGCTGAACTGAGGATTGAACCCAGTATCTCACAAGTGCTAGGCAAGTGAGCCACAACCCCAGTCCCCAGATGAGTTTTTCCCAGATGATCACCAATAGCCATCCCCTCCCAGGACCCAGTACCATTGGATGGACAGAAGAAAAACTTAGAAATGCAAATTGAGGAGGGCTAAGTCTCACATTTTGAGGATCTTCTCAGCTTCTTTATTCTAGTTCCCTCCCACCTTCTAAGATTAAACAGCTGAGGGATTTACAGAGTAAGTGCATGTCTTCAATGGTGCCTTTCAAAATCAAAGTTCTCCCCCAAAAGTGGTTAAACATAATGATAGCTTTCAGTTCTTTCAAAGAAATCTACATAAACATTATGCTAATGAAGAAGGTCAAGTCTAACAAATGAATATTATCCTAGTTAAGCAAATACGGACAGTCTTTTGCAGGGACCCCTGCCCACAAAGTCCTCAGGGTATATTCCCCACGAAACCTGAAGGGCACTTGGGCACTTAGACTAAAAATGCGGGAGGTGAGGGTGATCCCATGTAGGTAGAACAGGCTCCCTGCAGCCAGGAGCAGCCGGGGTGCCAAGGGTCTATAATATCCAGTCTGTGGTCCCCTAAGGGCAGAACACACTCTCAGAGAGCCTCCTTTGCCCAGCCTACAAGCTCTGTGGTAGCAAGACCCAGCTGGGCCACCATGGGGAAGCAGCACGGGTCCAGGCACAGGTGAGCATCCGGCTGGCAGCTCAGCCCGGGTGCACCTTTCCACAGTGTCTTGAGCTTTCTGGCTCACCAGTGCCACCACCCTGATGCAGTCTCTGCCTCTACTCCCAGAGAGAAAGCTGCAGGTGTCCATGGTCCCTCAGGGAAGCCACTCCATAACCTTCAGGGGCCAAGCATGCCCAATGCATGCCTTCTGTGTAAAGAGCTGGTCTGACCTTCAGTCATAACAAAGACAGTTCCAGGAGTCAGGGGATGGTGGGCACCACTGGCCTAGCTGTGGTTAGATGGCGGTCAGAACACCATAATTAATAACAAAATTATTAATACTTCTTTAAGGGAGGAAAGAAGTTTTATGGATGATGAGTGGAACATGAGCTCACCAGAATCAATTCTCAAAATTATGCCACCTATCACAGCACGAGCCCAATCACTAACTTTAGGTTAGAAAAACAAAGTCCCCTTGGAATTCTCCCTTGGGGAATACTGAAGCCCAGCTCCCAAAGTGATGGTGTTGGAGGGGCGGCCCTGGGGAGGCGACTCGACTCTGGGGTTTCAGTCTCAGGAATAGGCTCAGTGCCCTTGTAAGTAGACTGTTATCCCTCTCAGGAATTAAGCATGTGGTATTTAAGCCCCACAGACCCTGGCCATCTTGCTACAGCAGCCTGACCTACTCAGACAATGACCAACAGACAGCTCCTTGGTCATGGATTCAGAAGGTTTTTGCAAATGGATGTGTTGGTGGTGGGGACTGAACACACAGTTGGGACATAGAGTAGCATAAAAGGTGTAGAGGGAATCCTCCCTTCCCCACAGTTCCCCAACCAGCAGCGCCCTTCCTGAGATACATATTGAAGTTCAGCTCAGATTCCAGGGGACAGGCCTATCCACCATGCAGCAAGACTAGGGAGCTCATATCTCCCTGCAGAATGCCTAGCAGCCCAACCTTAGGGTAACCTGGTCACACCCAGATCACATGTCTTCCAGCTGGTCCAGGAACTCCACCCTCTGTCCCCCAGGGCTGATGCAACACAGGGCACCCTAGGGCACCCTAGAGACGTTCACAGCAGCTTGGCTGCAGTTATCACAGTCCTTTCCCAATGCCCAGAGGCTCCGAGTGCCTCAGGATCCAGAAGCACTTGGAATGTAAAAAGACAATACACTGCTAATGCCACCTATCACAGCACCAGCCCAGCCAATATAACTTAAGATTAGAAAAACAAAGTCAACAAGACTTCATACCAGAACATGATCAGGCCCAACTGGATCAATATAGCAAATAAAAAATAACTCAGGATAATAAATTAGCACAGGTCAAATATACCACCTAGGGCTTTTATTTGTTTTAAAGAATTTGGGCGTGAGACTTTAAAAAAGCACCCCACCCCCAAGTTCAGACCCTGTAAGTTACATAGTTTGTAAAGTCAAAGAACTTGGAAAGCAAGTCCTCCAGCAAGCAGAAATCAGGGCGCCAGAAGCTAACACACTACCTGGCCAAAGGCTGTCGCAGCTCAGTGGAGGCAGGCAACTTAAAGGCCACTTAAATGCTGGTGTTTGGCCTCAAACAACCTAAATATTTTCACTTGCTAAATGCTGTACTGAAGGACAGAGGGTCTAGGCAGTTGTGGTAGCTCATGCCTGTAATCCCAGAGGCTTGGGGGTCCCAGACAAGTTCAAAGCCAGCCTAAGCAACTTAGTGAGAACTGTCTCCAAAAAAAGACACAGAGGTTGAGCAGGAAGTCATGATTTTTCCACTGGTTGTTTCTTTTGGGTCATGATGTTTAGAATTTTCACACATTTTAGAAGTACCGTCTTCAAATTATGCCTTGAAAGAATACAGTTTTAATAATAGAGGCGGGGTTCGGATGAAAGCAAATAAGCAGATTTTCATTCAAATTAAGAGGCAAAAACTGATGCCTCTGTATTCCCATTGTGTTTAGACCCAGGAATCGCGTTGCACAGATGAACGTCTGTTTGTCTGGTTCTCTATTACTCTGGCATTAAAACTTTGATGGGCAGCGGCGGAGCTGGGTCAGGCAGGGTAAAGGGATTAGTGATCTTGAATTCAGTGCGGACAGGAGCTCCTCCCTGAGCAGCTCCTCTTTGGTTACAGGCTCGGCACCGTGATTCCAGAATATTTATATTTCACCAACTGGTGCCCCACCAAGGAAGGACCCAGAATACCTGAAAGTTTTCCTGCAAGGTCTGCAGGGGTCTTCAGTCTTAAGGCTGTTAGGCTGGATGTCACTGGCTAGACCGGGACTATTTGTTAAATTATGATATAATAGGTAATATATCAATTATACACAGAATATTAAGACATTAATATACACTATGAACATACACTGTAGAATACACCTTATGATACTAAAATATGAATTACTAAATTTGTTATTTAAGTCTGTGGAGTGGGGAGGGAAGATATACATTTGAGGCAACCTTGAATTATTTAGCATAATCTAATATACATGAAATATACCTGTATTTAAATCACATAAAGGCAATGTATAAAAAATTGCTTACTTATCAAAACTATAATGATAAAGTCTTGAATTTTTAGAATGCTTTTTTTTTTTTTTTTAAGATACCTGCCTCTTCAATCCCCGCCCCAGAGATGCCTCTGTCTGTGATGGACTGTCAGCCCTCCTTGGGGACACAATTGTCCTTCTTAAGCCCCAGGAGGCTCATTTCCTGACACTTGAGGTCTAGAATGCCCATCCCAGGCTCACAGTCCCCAATCACTCTCAGAAGCAGGGGAAACTAGGCCCATGGGGCCACCCTCCTCCTCCTCCTCCTGGTCCAGACCTTCTTGGGAGCTAGTCCAACCAGGAAGGCCTGCTACTGCCCAGCGGTGGGCCCTGTGGCCAGCAGAGGGCACTGTTCACCCTGCCTGGTCTTCCCCATTTCTGTCCCTGTGTGGGCTCTACAAGAATCCATCGGCTTCCGAAGGCCTGAGGAGGAGATGCCACATTCACCTCTGCTCAGCAAGGAGATCAGAAGGCACCCCTGCTCTCTTGCAGCAGAGACGTTCAGTGGTGGGAAGGGAAGGAAGGGAAGAAGTGATGAGGCCTCCTGCACTGAGAGCTGGAATCCCTGCTCCTAGAGCTCAGGGATCACAATTCAGGTAGAGACGTGGGTGAAGAAGCAGGAAAGCTCCTGTCCCAGCATGTGGGGTTCCCCAACCCCAGGGCCACCCTGAAGGGCGGTTTTCCATTATGCCCCTGCCTCTTATTTAAGGACTGGTGAGCCACAGAGATGACAAATGGAAACAACTGCTCAGCAACAGAATTAGGACAAACTGTGGAGGGAGGGGGCCGTGCAGTGCCTGTCAGGGTTTCCATGACCAGCTACAGATTCTGGGCAGGGCACGCGCCTGATAAACTGGTGACTGCTCACACCTCTTGGATCCCCGAGATCCTTGCTGTGAGACCTGGATGACCTCAGAATACATCATTTTTTGTTTTTCTGGCAAACTCTACTTTGGAGAGAGTTGAGGCAAAGGGGATTTTCCAGTCTTATTTAGAAACGCATGGAGACCAGCAAGGCCGCCTCCTGCCTGCTGACCAGTTTGACCCACCAGGTTCTAAGAAGGCAGCTTCATCAATAAGTTCACTAGCTCACTCACCACGAGCCAGGCACCTCAATGGCTCGGGAAAGGAAGGGCTGGTTTAGCTCACTGAGGCTACAGCAAGAGGGTGGCATGTGCCCCATCCAGTGCCCACACTACCATGGGATGCCCTTGCTCTCTCTGACCATCATTTCAAACCCACAGTTGCCATTGCAACAGGATGCGGTTGGTTCCCCTGCTGACTCCTGGTTTGACCCGACTTTGCTTTTGGAGACAAATGGCCACCAACACACTTGGGGTCCTGAAGGGCTCCTATGAGCTCCAATTCCACCTGCTCCAGGCAGCCTCCAGATGAGCATCCTTCCTCCCTTTATGGCACCACCATCCCAAGCAACCCCCCCATTTCTTCAAACAATATTTTCTTGTTAAACCTAGGTGGCTCCTCTGTCCAGCCCACTTTAGTGTGGACAACTCTGTGGGCTACATGGTGGCCAAGGAGAGACTGACAGGACCAGTGGCACCATCCTGGTGGGCAGGAGGGGGACTCTGGCTGGACTGGTGACGGTAAGTTATCCAGGTGAGCGCTGATTGGGGCTCTGCATCTGTTTTTCAGAAATCATGTATCCGGAGAGGTTCTTTCAAAAACAAAACAGAAGGAAAAGCTCACTCCAAATGGGCCCACCTGTTAGAAGGGGCAGGGACCACTCTCCAGTATTCACTGTTGGCCAGGTGGCAGACAAGGACCCAAGCAAAGACCCCAAGGAACCCTGTACCCAGCTTAACACGCCCAGGACAGGATGGCCACTGCTCCGATGCGGGGCCCAGCTCCTCTCCTCCCGGGTCTGAGCCAATGTTTCTGGGCACCAACTTCAGGCAGTGGTGGGACAGATAGGTTGACAAGTCTGGGGGCAGCCGGCCCTGTAACTGAGGTGCCCTGTACACAAAGGGAGGCACCTAGCAGAGCCACCTCACAGCTTGGGAGTAAAGTGTTTGTTTTATGACATATATTCTAAAGATGGACTGCTGCACATACCCAGGTTCCATGGTTCTGACATTCTTGAATTATTTCGCCTGTTCTGTAGTGAGCTCCAGTCCTGGGGTCCAACCCCATTTGAACATTTACCCACAGCCTGGACAACAGGTAAGATAGCCCTTAGTGGAGAGCAGCTGCTGAACTGTGGCAGGGAAGTGATGCTTGTGGTGCGCCTTTCCTGGGGCATCGTGGCTTGGATCAGGAATGTCCCCCAAAGTCATATGTTGGAAGCATTTCCCTCAATGCTGCAGGGTTCAGAGGTAGAGCTCTGGGGCAGTGATTAAGTCACTGGGTTCTGACCCACAGGGGATTAATCCACTCAGAGCGGACAGGGCTAGCGGGAGGTGGGACCTAGCTGGAGGAGGCAGTCATCAGGCCATGCTCCAGAAGAGTGTGTCTCCCTTTCTCCCCACTTCTGGGCTGCCACTCACCATCATTTCTCTGCATGGTGTTTCCGCCACGGAATCCCCAATCATGAAGTGAGAGCTCTGAAATTGACCTCTCCTCTACGTATTCCTGACAGGTATTATGCTCACAGCGATGACAAGCCGACTGTGTCACAGGGTGGAAGACTACCACGGTGAGTTGGCCTGCACCCTGACCTTCCAGGGCCAGACTACCACCACCTGCTTAGACAATCACAGCTCACCTGTGCTAATGGCCAAGGTGAATTTGGCATAAAATCCCATTAAGGAATACCTGGCGATATAAAAGCCACTTCAAAAACCTGCTCTAATTTCTGGGGATGCTGTACATATTAGAGGAGCTCGGAGGACTTGTAAGACACCTGGTTGCCAGCTGTATGCCCCAGACCAGACACCAAGTGGGAACAGCACAGCAGGGTGTTTGAGGCCGGGCCCTGGACACCTGTTCCTTGCGGCCTTCCTGACCAAGCCTGCACACTTACCTATGGACCTGGTATAGCACCCCAAGGGAACTGAACTAAAGGACTGTGGGTCACACTGACCATAAGGGTCTTGTTAATGAGCTGACATGTGTTCACCTCAAATCATGTTGAAACTCTGAGTCCCAGTTCCCTCCAAATGTGACTACATTTGGAGACACAGAGAGCAGCAATCAAGTTAAACAGAGATGGCTGGGCTGGGGATGTGGCTCAAGCGGTAGCGCGCTCGCTTGGCATGCGTGCGGCCTGGGTTCGATCCTCAGCACCACATACAACAAAGATGTTGTGTCCGCCGAAAACTAAAAAATAAATATCAAAAAATCTCTCTCAAAAAAAAAAAAAAAAAAAAAAGAGATGGCTGGGCTGGGTTCTACCCCAATGACAGGTGTTCTCATAAAAAGCAAAGTGGGGACAGAAATATGGACAGGAAAAGGTTGATATGAAGACACAGGGAGAAGATGGCATCTGTAATTCAAGAAAAGCCTAGAATGGGTCCTTCTCTCAGTCCTTCAAAGGAACAAACTCTGATCTCGCACGTAGTCTCTAGAACCCTGAGAGAATAGGCTTCCGGGGTTCATGTCACCCAATCTGTACTTTCTTATACGGGTGCAGGCAGACTCCTGGCAGCCTGCTGATGTTAGGGTCTACAACTCAAAAGGAACGCTCTGGGGGTAGTGCACCATTAGACTTAGGGAAGTTCAGAGCCAGGAAGTCACACACCATGAAGGAACAGCCCCTACACAGTGAAAGGACTGGGGAACCAGACCTTCTGCTTTCCTATGCTTAGAACTGGTCCTCCAACACAGCTATTAAACCTGAGCTCTCCAAGTTGGAGAGAAAGAGGATGCAGGTGAACACTTAAGGTGGTCTGCAAACACTGTCGGAGCAGAAACAACCACTCCTGTGGTGTGGACAAGCCCCACCTGGAGCCCCAGCTGCAGAGAAGACTTGGATCACAGCTGCAGATGCACAGAGTCGGGCAGGGGTGCACACAGCTGCAACCAGGGGCCTAAAGGCCCGCGTTCCCTGGCGTTAAAACCATGAAACCAGGTGTTTCTGGGGCCTTGAGATTTCAAAAGTCATCAAATCCAACTGCTCCTTTCACACACAGAACCTGAGGCTCAACCAAGCCAGTTAACTCCCAGGACATGTTTTTGTGGGTTCCCTAGGATACCCCATGCCCCCCCCCCATCCTGTGCAACCCCTATTCCCCTAGAAGAGCTCTGCCAAGGCTTACGGTACAAAATCCTGGAAACCAGAGAGGGAGATTGAGCCACGTCAGCCAGGCTCCTCAGTGACATCTCATTTAGCCAAACCCCACGGCCACTAAACCCCTCGAAGGCAGTGCTCTCCAGACTGAAGGAGAACTGTTCTGTACACTCATCAAAAAGAAAAGCAGGGCTGCGGTTGTGGCTCAGTAATAGGGTACTTGCCTAGCATGGGTGAGGCGCTGGGTTTGAGCCTCAGCATCATATAAAAATAGATAAAATAAAGGTATAAAAATATTTAACAAAAAGAGAAAAAGGAAAGCAAAGGAGGGAGGGGAAAAAAGCAGAAGCTAGGGAGACACATACCTGAGTGCCAGCCAGCAGGGACACCCACAGAGAAGTGGGACTGCGGAAAGAGGGGAGGCTTCCAGCACTGGGTGCTTAGTGTGCACCAAGACCTGCTCCACGTGGCTCTGAGGCCAGCTCCTGCTACCCGTACACAGGCAGGCTCACATACGCTGCCGAGATGGCTCCAGCAGATACAGCATCTGCACTGCAGAGAGGCCCCGGCATGACAGACACCTGGGTTTTCACACCTGTTCTGCAGGCAAGTCACCAAGACTTGCAGCTGGCAAGATAGAGATATCCCCTCCCCACCCAGGTACTTTTTAGGAGAGCACACCATTGGCTCTGAGGAGCCTAGACTGCCAAAGCCCATAAGATCAGGACACAGGTGCTGAGGAGCCGGGCAGGATCTGCTCAAGGCTCTTTCCCTCTGGTCACTCGCTAGGCTCAGCAACTCCTGGGAAAGCTAAAAGCCAACACTGTCTTCCTGTCTGCTATGGCGATCGCACCTGGTCAAGACTGCAACATGGGGGCTGGGGATGTGGCTCAAGCGGTAGCGCGCTCGAGTTTGATCCTCAGCACCACATACAAAGATGTTGTGTCCGCCGAAAACTAAAAAAAAAAAAAAAATTAAAAAAATATATTAAAAATTCTCTCTAAAAAAAAAAAAAAAAAAAAAAAAAAAAAAAAAAAAAAGACTGCAACATGCCATCCTGGACTAGGGGGTGAGATGCAGGAACTTTTGGGGACTCAGGACCTCCAACTTCTTCATTCCACGTTGCCATGGCAATGGCTCACTCCGTGTGGTGTGCCTGCTGGGGACCCACTGCCCAGGGCACATCCCTGCTCCGGAGAATGACAAGCAACAACCACAGCACACATGTATCCACATGCAGAACTCTGGAGTGTTCTCTCCCATGACTCGATGGCCCCTCACTGCATTCTGTGTGCCTCTCCATCTCCATCTCACCTCTCCATGGAAAAAGCCAGCTTCCTTCTGCTCCTGGGAGCACCATAGGAGCTGGGTCAGGCCCTAAGTTCCACTCCAGGTCCAGGGACCAGAAGTGAGACCACTAAACCACAGATGGAACCATCTTGGGGTGTGAGGCTCAGAAAGAGTTAAATGGATCTTTAAAAACAAAACATGAAAATGGCTTCAGTTCAGTTTGATGAGGTCAGTGAATATGAGGCCTAATGACACGTGTAAGAAAAAACATCTGTCAGTGTCAAAGGTCGGCAGGAAGTGAGTGGGGTCTGGGCAGCTCCAATTGGCTGGACACATGCTCCTCGAAAGAGACACACATGGCTTAACTTAGCCCTAGGGGAACAACAAAACCCCCTTTCAATTGTCCTGAGCAGCCCCGCCTCTGCCTCCAGAGCAGCAGAGGACCCTGACTGGCTCTTTGTTCACTCTCTGCCCCATGGAGGCCAAGCCCTTTGGAGCAGCCTTCGGGGAACTGGGACAGCAGGCCACAGAGCCTCCTGCTTCACTCTAGAAACACAGCAAATGCCTCAATAAATCCATCACCACCAAAACCAAAACAAGACGCTCCTTTGGGAAAACAGGAAGTCCTGGAACACAGCACAGCCTAAAACAGGGCGGATTTACTGAGGAACAGCACCAGCCTCCTGAGCCTCTGCACCAACTCACCTTATACTGGTCCTGCAGGAGCCGGGGCAGACGGGGCTGCCCCCAGGAGGGAGGGGCCTGGTCTTTGTTACACTCTGATGCAGGTCACAGGTCTGGGACTTAGCCAGTCCTGCTTCCTGTCCACAGGCCCCAAGAAAGGCCTCAAGGGAAGCCATGCCGCCCTGCTGCAGGAATGAGGCCTGGTGCTCTCTATAAACGGGGGCCGCTGGGGCCTTCTGGAACCTGCCTGCCCCTCATGGACAGCTACAGTTCCAGGAAGACCTGGCAGCTAGGTGCCAACTCCTGGGAACACACTGAACTTCACCACTGTGTGGTGGGCACGCAAGGTGCCAGGTTTCATCTGATATGAAGACTGGGCAGGCAGGAAGATGAGAAGTTCCCATGTCCCCCAAAGGTACCCAACTTTAAAGGGCATAAGTACAGGAAACCTCCTAAGAAACCGTAAGTGTCTTCCACAGACTGTGCACACAGCTTGTGTTCCTTATGCCGGCTCCCGCCAGCTGTGCCCAACTGTCCCCTCCTTTCCCACTGATTTTGTTTTGTTTGTTTTAATAACGGCCAAGGATACTGAGGGCAGTCAAAAGCACAGCCTGTGTACCAAAACTCTACCCTGGCTGCAATGGAGAGCAGAGAATCAAGTCAGCTGACCTCCACATGGAAGAGTCCAAGGCCCCAGAGTAAATCGTCCAAGGTCATGCTGCTTACAGTGACCTTCAGCATGTTCCTTTACCTCAAGGAAAGACCAAGGTGGTTCCTGCCCCCAGAGCTCCTGCAGATTCACAGGGACAGCTGCCTGGGACACTGCATTAAATAACTTGTCAACTCCAAAGGGAATCAAAGTTCGCACTTGTTGGGCGTGGTGGCACGGGCCTGTAATCCCAGCCTCCCTGGAGCTGAGATAGGAGGATCCCAAGTTCAAGGACAGCCTGGGCAATTTGGTGAGATCTCAAACATCAAAGAGGGTGGAGGATGTAACTTGGTGGTAGACTGCCCCAGGGTTCATCCCCAGTACAGGAGGGAGAGAGGGAAGGAAGGAAAGGCCAGTCCAGGCTTAAGTAAATAAGAAAACGTGGGCAATGTTGGGTATTTCGGGATTTTAGTGAGTTTTGTTGGTTCACAGAGAAAAAAAAAATCAGCTGAAGATAAACATCAAGGCACACAATTCTGTTTAAATATGAATTTAGTCCACCATGGGGGGGAACGGAAAATTGAGAAATGGGGGAGGGGAGACTATGGTAGGTAGAACTGAGAACTAAAGTGATTCAGATGAAATGCAGTTTGGACCTAAGCCTTGCCACCACATAGCCATCCTGATCCACGTGCATCCTGGACTCCAGTGAAGCAGCCCGACCTGGTGCGACCACGCCCCTCTACCTGACTTCGGGGCCAAGACTTTTACGGGGTTCTTTACCCATGACCTCAGGAGCAGCGTTCCAAAGGAGTCACCTCTGAACCATGAGTGCAAGGCCCTCCTACCCGTCTCCAGCCTTTCTGAGGGCCAGAAGGTTGTGTTGGGGGCTTGTGCTAGGTCTAGCTTTGCAGATGTTCCAGGGGAGACATAGGCGACTCTCTCTCAGGACCTCCAAGTTAACCCACTGTCTGGCCTGGGGTTCACCCTCCCAGGGGATCTGAGGTTTCAGGTCTTCGGTGCCTAACTGAGGCCATCTCGTCCAGCTCTGTTCTTTCTAGTGAACAATATGGAGAAGCTGAGCACATGTGACCACGCAGCTGATCCACACAAGCATTTCCCCACAGCCATTTATTTTAAGGCACCAAGCACTATTTTTACACTCCACAGAAACACTGCCAAGGGAATCCACAGAGGAAATCAGAGAAGCTTCAGCCGCCCGGGCTACGCTGGTTTCGCACATCCACAGCGCCAACGATCATGGTGCACTATCTGCCTCCCTTCCTCAGAGACGAGTCTCATAGCTACAGTCACCGGACATTGTTGAAGATCAACAATTAAAAAAAAAATGTTGCAAATGGCTTTGAAATGAAAACTCAGTCTCTCTTCCACCGTTGGCCAGGATATCCCACCTGCAACCTCGTTGTGAGCAAGTGACAACATGAAATTCCAGCGTAGGGAACAATCGATGCCTGGGACCCATCAGTCTTGCCCTCTGCCTACCATTCTGGGTTCCGCAGTTGAGGAAAGGCTGACCCTTGCAGCCCCACCCAGAGGGCGTGGAGCCCCGCCCAGGACTGCTACACTGGCTGGAGATCCTGGCTGACCAGTGCAGGCAGAAATGCTAGGGCAACGGGAGGAGGGAAGAGGAAAATGCAGTTGCCGGTTGTATATCAATCAGCCTGTTCCAGACTCTTCTGGTCAGCCCTGGAGGTGTGCCTTAGGATGCCCAGCAGCCAGTGCCTATTAGACCCTGCTTGCCCCCAGCCTTTGGAATGCTGAACTCTCCCTGGAATCCTCAGAAAACAGCCCTGGTATGTACCATTTTATTTGCACTCAAAACATCCTTTCTGGGCCCAAACTAACAAGCTGAGCTTACTATTTTTGACGAAGGCCTTGGCATTGTTTAGGAATGTTTTCAGGGCTAAGCACATCACTAAAGCAAACATCTTCTTTCCCGCTGCTAGGCCAGCGGAGCTGTGAACGTGCCTCCCGACAGGACTTCCAGTGGAACTGCCCCCTCTGGTGGAGCCACTAGCAACAGGCGCCCTGGCTCCAGGGAGCTCTGCTGGGCACCAGAGTCCAGTACCCATGCTGTCTTTGAGGGTGGCTCCTTCAGCAGCCTCTGGCCCCTCACCCCAGCAGCATGGGAGAGGACAGAGCCTCCTAGGCCTGTCCTCAGCACCCTGACCATATCATTGAATTTTCCCAATGGTGCTAGGAAACAGGCATGATATTATTTCCACTCAAAATGGCAAATGTGATGTGCAGGGCATGGAACAACTTGTTCAAGGAGACTTATAGGTGTCCCCCAAACTCTGTGAGAGACAACATAAGAAAGTTTAGAGGTGAGGTGACTGAGTCATGCAGCCTTAACTTAATCTGTGCATTCACCGGGTGGTGACTTGGCAGGTAGGGCGTGGCTGGAGGAGGTGGGTCACTGGGGGCTGTGCCTCTGGTGAGCAGAACTCCACTTCCTGGTGCCAGGCCCTGAGGTGCCTTCCTCCTCCACACCCTCCCACCATGATGTCCTGCCTCACCTCAGGGCCCAGAACAATGGAGTTGGCCAGCTATGGACTGGGCCCTCTGAAACAGTGGATTCACATAAATATTTCCTCCTCTAAAATTGTTCTTGTCAGGGTTTATAGGTCACAGCAGCAAAAACAAATAGCCCCCCCCAAATAAATGCCCCCCCCCCAAAAAAAAACCTTGATTAAAACCGAGACTCCATGAGGGGTAGAGGTAGGCAGAGCCATGCAGTCCAGCTGCAGCTATACGCAAGGTCCTGGAGAGCTCCCAATGCACAGGCATTTGAGTACATTTATTTTAACTGCTACAAGGAGAGCACCTTCCCATTGGGCAAGGAAGGAGGGCCAAGAGAGCATGCGACTGCCCACAGAGAAGAGCACAGGAGCAGGGGGCTAGAGGCTGCACCCCTCAATTCTAGACAGTGGAGAGAGCACCCCCAAACAGTGGGGTGTACTCACAAAACCCTCACATTGTTCGACTGCCTTTTAGATAATTTAAATAAAGGGGTGCCAGTATGTAGTATTTCTAGATTTGAGAATTTCAGGCACAATAAAAAGCCTTGAGGGCGCCACAACCCACAGCCCACACCTGCTTTATATTCTGCCTATTCACTGATGTAATGAGTGACTTGCTTTACAATGAGGATGTAAGTATCCGCGTGTGTGCGGACAGCACGTGTGAGGTTGCCATCAGTCACCTGTTCACCTGGCCGGTGGGCACACCTGCTTTTGGACATTTGCAACTTCCCATATGTTATTACTTTTCTAAAGCTGCAGTCTGTACAATGGGACGGGGCTGGCTACTTAGTAAAGTCGCTAGGAGGCACAGCTTTATGCAAATAGCTGCTGCTTTTGTGGCTCTCCTGAGGTCAGGAACGTTGGGCCAGCCTGCTGCACACCCATTTTTCTGTTGGTTCTAAGGAGGACATATGAACAGATCACTGTGTTCCAGTCACCTTTCCAGGCTTCCAGACAGCAGGCCAGTCCTCTGCATGAAGGGAGCTGGACCTGACGGACACCCTGACCCCCAGACCAGCAATGCCCTGGGCAGCAACGCACCAAGGGGCAGTGAGAACCTAGACCTCTACCGCCACGGTGTGCTGACCACGGTGTGCAGCCATTGTTAGCTGAACCAAGAACAATGAGCAAGCCATCATCACATCATCCACGTGGTGAAGCTGACTGCAGGCTACCCTGAGGACGTCTTCATTTCAGATGTGGAAGGAGCCGGGGTGAATTGCTCTGGTGGGCAGAAACATGTTTGAGAGACGAGGATCGTTTATCCACCTGCAAGCCCCGTGCGTGTCTCGCACATGCACCATGGGACCAATTTCACCCCAACGAGGAGTGAGCATCTGCCCTCAGCCTGGGCTCTGGCCACTTGAGGAACCAAGGAAAGATGCTGAGGCCACCCGGGAGGGGCCCCAAACATGGCAACCTGATCCACAGGCCAGAAAGGATTCCTTCCTGCTGTAGCAAAACTGTTAAGTTCCTCTCAAGGTACACAAAACCAAGGCAACCCTCTCGTCCTTTGGCTCCCCTCCAGTAGTAAAAATTAATTGCCACATAAAATTGCTGATTCCTAGCAAATGAAGCTATACGATTTATCAACTCACGGATGGCGCGAACTCAATAGTGGTTTAACTACATCACCTGAGTTATGGCTGTGTTTTCTACCAGTGACAGCTTTACGGGGAATATAAGTTTAGCAAATTCATTCACGTAGGACAAACTCCCAAAGTAAACAAAGGCATCAGGCAGATGCGGCTCCCTGTGGCTTTGTCACACTGATTCTCAACCAGCACCAGGAGTGGACTCCCCTTGGGCCCTTATCTGACCAAGCTCCCCTTGGGTACCGGTGAGTACTCACCTTCCCTTGCCACCCCCTAGGCTCCAGCACCATCCCACCAGGGGCCCTTTCCCAAGATGACCCAAAGCCTCGGCACCCTAACTTTAGAGTCATAGTTTTATTACCCGATGCAACTTTGTAGAAGAATCCAGTTATTTAAGATGCACAAGAGACAAATTACTGCCAATAGCGTTTTAATTTTCTGGCAGGGTGACGAATTTACAAGTAGCTCACAAGGTGCAGCAGACCCTTAGACTGAGAGCTGCTCCCTTGACACCCAATGACAAGCAGCACCCGGCTTTCCAAGAACATAGGCACCTTTGTTTCACTGGAATCACTCCCGAGATCTGGACATCCCTGTCATGTCTTCTCCACCCCACCCCCACCCGCCACCACTTTCCTTGTCCTTTGTCCCCTAACATAGTGCCATTCTTTCTAAACTGAATGAGACTCCGGCCTGGATGGGGGGTTGGTCACCTTCTGGTTCCACAGTTCCTAGAACAGGCCAGCTCTTCCCTGCACTCTGTCTTTGGAGAAAAACACCTTTGGGAGAAATCCTTAGAGAACAGCAACCTCAGGAAGGGTACCGAGAGGGCCCCCTACCTGTCCCTGTCCGCAAAGGAAAACCAACGGCTACGACTCTTGGGAGAAGCAACCGGATTCTGAGAATTCCAGGCTGATGGAAGACGCAGCAATCCTGGCTAGATCTGTTTTGTTTTCTACCTGTAGCTGTCAGTGTGGTGCCTGGAGGCTGTCCAAGAACCCCGATTTGAAGAACTGGACATAAGAGGAAAGTCACAGGTCATTAACCCGCATGTGGATTTTCCCCATTTCTGGCCATTCCACTCTGTCCCTCTGTCAACCCCAGACTCCTCCTCCAAGGATGTGGAGATTCTGCCCACGGTTTGTGGTCAAAGTCACAG
The DNA here is from genome assembly GCF_964194105.1 of Spermophilus citellus. Taxonomy (NCBI): domain Eukaryota; kingdom Metazoa; phylum Chordata; class Mammalia; order Rodentia; family Sciuridae; genus Spermophilus; species Spermophilus citellus. The sequence continues at coordinate 91,068,751 of NC_138195.1, forward strand.
GAAGAGAGACCAAGAATGCAGCCTTTCTGGTTTGGTCACTTACCTCAAAGCTGGTTTTGTCCTTTCTTCTTTCATTGGCCAAGTTGTGCATATTTAGGATTTTCGTTCCACAAGTTTCCCCACCTCACTGGTTTTACTACTTCACGAGCAGAGACTACTCCCTCACGATTATCTTAAACGCACCCGCAGGTCACCCCAACTATTTGGCACAGAACACGAAAGGCCCAGGAGAAGTCTCAGCTGGTGATGAAATGTTTGCCTCCAGAAAACACACTACTGTCCCCACTGCCAAGGGGTAGCTGAACCACTCTGTGCAAAATCTGTGGGCGAGGACTTTCTTCAGACAAGGTCCTCTGGCGGGGTTCACAGCCATCTCTTCATGCCAAGGGGGCCAGGCCCTCAGAGCCCAAAGCCCTGCAGCTGTGGCCTTGCTCGCCTCTTCCGTAGGGAAGCCAGGGCTGGGACTCGGCTCACCACACAGGGAGACTCTGACAGCTGGCAAAGGCGCACACTTTTTCCTTTGAAGAATTTTTTTTTTTTACTTAAAAAGCATGCACAGCAGTCCTCTGCAAAACCCCACACCAGGTGACCAGAGACTGGTGACCAGAGACTGGGAAGCACGAGGAGGACACGAGGCCTGAACGTCGTGCAGGGTGCAGGTTGGGGTCCCGAGACGGGAGAAGGACATTAAGCAACTGAATACAATCTAGACTTCAATCACTTCTCACCACGCCTCAAGGTCCTTCAGCTCAAGGAAGGCTACTCCATACACAGGGCCCAACAAAAAGCGCCTGAGCAGGGGCCTCCGCTGACCATGCTGACCTCGGGACAGCCAAGTGTAGTGCAGGGCCAGTGTTAAGGTCAAGGCCTAGGACAGTGTGTGCAGCGCACTCTAAGAGGGCCAATTCCTTGGCGGGACTCCTGCCTGCCCACTTTACAGGGTCTATCATTCCCGCAAAGGGGCCCTTTGGTGCCAAGCAACACTGGATTCATACTAAATCCTGTGGCGGGATGGTCCTCAGCTCACATGGTGTGCCCAATAGGAATTTGGGAAACAGAGCGGGAAGGAGAGTTAAAGGTGGATTTCCCCACCTGGCTGGGCACCACTGACCCTAACTCCAGGGGATGCTTCACAGAGAAGCCAGAGTTTTCTCCTCCAATGACCTTCTTGGACTGTGGAGTCATGTCCCTTCTGACCTGATGTGCGCTGGACATAGGACCAGCACCACAGAATGACCACGCCCCAACTCTCCAGCCTGAAATTCTGTCAAGGAATCCTAACTCTCTGGTGGCGTGAACCACAGGAAAACAGCATTTGCACGTACAACTCCCCGTCCCCTTTTGTCAGAATAGTAAGTTAGAAAAGCCTAGAAAGCAAAGAACATCACAGTCCCATTCTGATAGCCTAAGGTTTAGGGATCAATAAAAACAAGAACGCTCATCCAGAAGTTAGGCTAGTCTCAGGGGGGCAGGAAGCAGAGGAACACGCGCGCCACAGGGGTCGCGAGTTAATCTGGACTGCACATGGGACTGTAGCCTGCCCCACAAGGAGGGGACCCAGGTTTTCCAGTGTGGTCTTTGGGGGTGGGGGTGGGGGGACTGCACTAGATTTATCAGTGGCCCCAGACACTAGCACTCCTGGGCCAGCAGGGCCTTGTGAGGGGCTCACTGCATTGGGGGGGGGGGCTTTTCTAGCAGGTGGTCCCCCTCAGCAGGCACACCACGCCCGTCTTCCTCTACACGTGGACTCCTGGGCTCTCTGGATTGAGGTGTGACCTCACACAAGGCAGCTTTATTTCTGATCCTCCAGGTCCCAGTGGAGACAAAGAGATAAGGCACAGGAAGGAATGGCGCCAGGGCAGGGCTTGGGGCGGAGCAGGTGCCCCCATCCTCCCCTAGACAGCCTCGGGGCTGCTCACTTCCAGACTTTCCTGTGGACAAGGTTCCAGGTCCCCTGGCCTGCTTGTGCAAACCCCTGGCCCACCCACAACAGCCACGGGCCCTTCTGATGACAACACCGACCCTGCAAACAAAGTGGACGGTCATTTCCTGAGCTTTTAAAGTCCCCAAGTCAGAATGGGGATGGATCTAATCCATAAAATACCCCAATGCTGAATTTAACAAAAAACACGACTTGCTCCAAGATTCCACTTACACAACCTTAGCTCTCATGTTAAATCCCCAAGGCACAACCTTAGCTCTCATGTTAAATCCCCAAGGCGGGACCTCGTCACTTCGGCTGACTCCCCCCCATTTCATACAGAGTACTTTACGGATTCACCCCCTTCACTAAAAAATTCCCAGAGGAAGTGGAAAAGAAACCAAAGGTGTAAAATTATTTCCTTTTCCTCACCATAAAAAAACAAAACGAAAAAATCATATAGAAGTTTGCCTCTCTGAGTAATAAACATCAGCTAATAACAATATTTCAACATTGTTTTATTGGCTGTAACAAACACATCATACCAATGTAAGAGGTCAGTAGGGAACACTAGGTGGGCAGTATATGAAAATTATTAGATTTTTTTCCCTGTAAATTTAAAATTACTGTAATACAAGTTATATTAAAATCATTATTATTTTTATTTTTGGTACTAGGGGCACTTTACCACTGAGCCACACCCCCAGCCCTTTTTTATTTTGAGACAGTATCTTGCTAAGTTGCTGAGGGCTTTGCTAAATTGCTGAGGCTGGCTTTGAACTTGCAATCCTCCTGCCTCAGCCTCCTGAGCTGCTGGAATGACAGGTGTGCATACCAAATCCAGCTAAAATGCTTCTAATCAAAGAAAAACTTACCTATGCCCCCTCCAGTTACATTCAGGGCAAGAGAGCCCCTGTGTGCAGGAAGCCCTCCCCTCCCCCACTTCTGAGCAGACTTGCTCAGCTCTCCACTGTGCATTCCCTCCACATCCAGCTGCATCTGTGTCCTAGGCAGGACCAGCAATGTCCCAGCCCTTGGAGCCCCACTCACCTGGCAGCAACGGTCGGGGCATCCTAGAAGTGGAAAGGAAATTTGAGGGGAGGTGTCAAACACAGGAGCCTGTGGAAGATGACAGACAGCTCTGGGCATAGGAGGAGGGGCCCAAAAGGACAGGGGGCAGGATAGAGAAACCAGAAGACAAAACTCACAACACTGGTGTGAGCTGACGGCCAAGGAAGGGGCAGAGCCCGCAAGCAAATCGGCCAGGTGTGTCGTGAGCTTGAGCCCAAGTAGAACAGGAAATCAGTTCAACATCACAAGACTCACATCCCAACCGTTGGAACCAGGTGAGGGGAACCCAACCCAAAGTGAGCTAGGACCAAAAAGATGGCAGTGAAAACCTACAAGACTCAAATTAAAACACAGCAAATGGCCACGACAGCCAGCCACGCAGCCAGAAAATGATTTTCAAGAGCCGTTTAGAAAAGCAGGCTCACTAGGGCCACTGAGGGAAATAATGGCAAAATAAAAACCTCCGCCAACAGAGGATAAATCTCTAAAGCCACGGTTAATGGCCCAATAATTTTTTCCTTCAATAACAAATGAATCAGCAAAATCAATTTCCCAGATACCCAGAAAAGCACCCCATGGCAGCCTGACACTTCCCAAACAGATCAACACCTTTGCAAAGATGGCCACCAAGTGCTACAGGTTCAAAAACAGTGCGAGGACAGGAAGCGGAATCTGGCCATTTTCACAGAGGAGGACAGGCCAGAACAGCCAGCTGCACACACGCAGCAGGCGGGGTGTGTGGCAGGAGACCAAAGGTCAGGAAGACTCCACCTCCTCCTCCAAGCTGGAGGGGGCCTGCCTGGGCCCTGGACAGACGCCTGACTTCAACCCTCCGGCCTGGCCAGGGGGTTCCCTGACCAGACACAGAAGGGCCAGAACAGAACCCACCTCTAGCCCAGATTTATCCTGCAAGGAAAGGCAACCGGGGAGAAGGACAGATGCTAGTTCCTGGGGTCCCTCGTGGCTGCTGGGCAGGGAACTCAATGCCATTCACTAGGGGCTACCAAATGGAGGTGCCGACCCTGGCGATACACACAGAACAGGTACGGGCACAGGCTGGGCAGGGCCTGAAAGCTCAGGTGCAAAAAAAAAAGCTGCTCTTGGAGATTTGATGTGTTCCCCTGGATATGTGCTTCAGGACTAATCATTTTACAAGGCCCCAAATCATTAACAAAACGGTTGATTACAGTTCTGGCAATCATTATTTAAGTCATTACTTAGACTGTTGGATGCAATAAATAGAGAGATGACAGAATGGCAAACAGCTGAGATTCCACCTCCAGAGCCCAAGAACACAGTGTCAGGGAAGGAACAGAGCAGAGCCGTGGCGCAGCCACATGGGCTCATCCCAGTCTTCAGATGCGAACCGAGCCAGATAAATCACTCTAAGATGCCTTCCTCTGCCTCAATTGCAGGGGTCACTGCGCTAAATTCTTACATAGCCCCCCATCCACTTAATTTTAGTGTTGGTTATGTATATTCAGAGGCTCAAAAATACTTGATAATTCCAGTGGACCCACATAATTTTGAACTGTTTTTAAATATAAAAATGGACATATTAATGAACTGGAAATCAATTAGGACATAGCAAACCCTTTTTGGTAGCAAATCAAGTGCCTTGGTTCATAAAGCGGTGTACACATAGTACTGTGGCTCTGACACTCAAGTTTTACCAAAAGATTCTCTTAGAATATGGGCTCATCAGGGCTGGGGCTGTGGCTCAGTGGTAGAGCACTTGCCTCACATGTGTGAGGCACTGGGGTCCATTCTCAGCGCCACATATAAAGGTCCATCAATAACTAAAACAAAAGAATATAGATTTATTAGAAGGTAACGGCCAACACGGAGGCTTCCTGCTGTGTGGTTACCTAAGACAGAATCCTCCCCCTGGCCAGTGTCTAGAGCTGGGCTGGAGGCTGTGTGATGTCATCTCACCTCCACAAGAGGCGGCTCCGTTCTTGCCCACTGCAGCCCAGAGGTGGAATTCCTGGACCCTAATCCTCAAATCCCTCAGACACCACCGGATGCCGAGGATATTCTAGCACCATGCCAAGTGCCACCCTGGGCACCGCTGACATTGGGGCTGGATAACTCTGCTGGGGGCCGTCTGTGCACTACACTACATTTTATGGCATCCCGGCTTCCACCCAGTGGAACGACTTGGGTGACAGGGGTTTCCTGCACACATTCCTGGCAGGAACCTTGCCTGCAATGATGTCCTCCAGTGGCCACACTGAAGTCGGGGTGGCCTAAGGACGCACTGTGAAATGTGCAACATTGACTCTGCTCTCAGCTCCTGTTCTTCCAGGAACGCTTGGTACTACCTCCAACTACCCTGGCACCTGCTCCGGGAGCTGTTCCTTCCCCACAGCTACGGGTTCAACTAGAGAGAGAGGTCTCATAAGCGAGATGGCAGGGCCACACAGCTGGTATTGCCCAAACTGGAATGGCTGGCTGCCCTCAGGCACACAGTCCACTTGTCAATCTCTCCTGCAACTGGACAACCCAGCCAGCCCTATCACCCACAGCCATCAGCCTTAGGTGCTCAGCCATGAGGGATGTTGACAGGGCTGTCACCTCTTCTTGCTCCTACTCAGTCCATCTAGAAATGGCGGCCTTCTCAGGGCAGGCCTCGACACCGCAGCTAGATGCCCGACTCCTGTCCCAACTCCAAATTCTGACCTGTTTGCAGAGGCCGGGGACTGACCCGAGATGTCTGCCCCAGCCCGTCAATCCAGGGGCCTCAGGAGCAGCAGCTATGATGGTGCCACCTGGAGAACTAAGAGCCTACGCACCCGATAGTGGTGCCACATGCAGAGTGGAGAGGAGCAGGAACCTGGACTTAGCACCAGACACAAGCTGACCAGCACGGAAGGGGGAAACCATCAGACTGCTAAAAGAAGACACCGGAGAGAGTCTTTGGAATCCTGGGTGGGCAACGATGACAAACGAGCCATAAAAATACAATATTCAATACGGGACTTTACAAAACTTCTGCTCATCAAAAAGATTCCATCAACAGAGTGTGATTGCAAAGTAGGAAAAGATATATTTTTGGTACCAGGGATTGAAGGATTGAACTCAGTGGCGCTCGACCACTGAGCCACATCCCCAGCCCTTGTTTGTATTTTATTTAGAGACAGGGCCTCACCGAGTTGCTTAGCAGCCTCACTTTTGCTGAGGTGGCTTTGAACTCACCATCCTCCTATCTCAGCTCTGGGACACACAGGTATTATCACCACACCAGGCAGGAAAAGAGATCTCAGTACTAATATCTAACTCAAGACCTGTATCCAGAATCTGTCACAGGTTTGTACAGTTTTAGTGTGCTAGGGTTTGAACCTGCCTCCCAAAATGTGTGCACTGGAAACTTTATCCCCAATGCAAAGGTGTTGGGAAGAGGGCTCAAGGAGCAGAAATTGGGCCCATAAGGCTACACCGTCATGGATGCATTAAGCCCTTCATCATTGGGACCACACACATTTGACACAAAAGGACCTTGCAAAGCCCAGGCAGCAACTGAGTTGTAGCAGGGGTTAAAGGTTTCGTATCCACGCTGGCCAGAGGTAGCTTACTTCTCAAGGACCATCCATGGCCTCCGGATATCTCCCTTAAGAGTCTGAATGTCCAGAACGCTCCGTCCTCCTGAACCTCTTTTCTTCCTCCCCCTTCAAATTGTCCTTTCTGCCAAGAATCACTTGCCTCGCTACTTCCTGCTGACACATTAATTACAACAACAAATAACCCGAGTGATGTCATCTAAACGCTCACTTCCTGTAGTGGACTGGCCGTGGCAGGGGAGGGTGGGGAGGCAAGGCCTCTGCCCCATGTCCAGCACCTCATGCCTCATTTTAGAGAGGAAAAAAAGACCGCGGCTCTCGCTTGGCACGAAGCCCTTACACAGAGGAACTCACCCCTAAGGGTAAGTTAAATAAAAATAAAATGTGTGTCAGGCACCGCTGCCACCAAAACACAGCTATTGTAGTGGGAAACAGGCTGGCGATTGTGCGGAACTATGTAAGTGTGTGCACAGAAAGGGGAGCCACGTTGGAGGCGTGGGCCATGAGATGCAGGGTGCGATCACATTCCCTGCGTTCCCAGCATGAGTTGGTGAGGAAGGCCCGGGCGGAAGTCTCTGTGAGGACAGGGAGGCACCTGCGGGGCGTGAGGACGGTGCGGGGGTGGTGGTTCCCTGTCTGTACTCTTAGCATGATGGATAGGCCTGGAGACAGGGAGGAAGGGCCAGCTCCAAGGGCCCCGGGCTCAGGGGAAGGGCCAAGGACCAGCTCCAAGCTCCCTGGGCTCAGATGGCAGCTTGGCCCATCGCCTTCACCTGCCCTGGCAGCCAACACTGATGGGTGTGTTTAATTTTCTGAAGGGAACAAAGATTTAAGCTGGATCCAATAGCACCTTCTGGAAATACTTGGGACTTCCACCAAATGGGCTCTGTGGCAGACAAAGAGGAACGTGACCAGGAAACTGGAAACCCAGGTTGGCTGGTGACATCACGGTGAGGAGCTACGGGGGCGACACGGCAGAGGCCCAGCCCGCAGTGTTCCACACTGCCCATGGCCCTCACTGTTTCACCCGAACTCACCTCCATGTGTTTCGTCCTAACGGGGCCACCAGCTGGAATCTGTCCTGCAAGCCTAGCACTTGGTATCACAATTATCTTGGATTATGGCTTCAAGAGCCAAGTCTGACCTTGGGTTCAAGGTCACATCCCTAGGCGGGTGATCAAAGGGCAGGGGTGGCCACTCTGAGGCCATATGTCCCCAACCCACATAAGAAAACTTGTTCTGATCTTGTCACTCCAGTTTCTCTAAGACCCCAAGCAGAACCCTCCTCATGGAAGGCCACGGGCTTGGGTACCCAAATCAACAATCCAGGAGACTTCAGGATTTATTTTCTAGGAGACAAGAGGTCCCAAATATTACCAAGACCGTTTTGTCTGTAGTCCTCTAGATACACGGTCTTAGTGTCAGTTATTGTGCATGTATTCAGCTGAGCCCAACCTACCCCATCCTCAACGTCACTCCGTCACTCAGAACTACCTGCCCTATAGCCACCAAGACTCTTATACTGCCACGGCTTTTCTCAACGTGTGCTGGCCAGTCTCAGAACAGTGTTCCAAGTTCCTAGCCAAAGTGCTGCTCCCACCTGCTGGGAGGTCACAGCAGGTCCAGCTGTGAGAACAACTGCCCAGGCAAGGGACAACTCAAGGTCGTGCCTGCAGGGGGTCCGACCACCTTTGGGGCAGTTGACTCCCAAGTCTTCAGCTGACCCTGACCCCAATGATAGAGTTCCTTTCTCCTGCTCGGTCTTCTTGTTCCTGATCATGCACAGAGTGCTCCATCAACCCAAAACATGGGAAAAGCAGCCCAGGCTCTCTAGACCTTGATGAGCTGAGGATTCTCCAGCCTCCACAGGGACCTTCTGGGAGCCAGCAACAAACACATCACCCGCTCTGTGGGCAGGGCCCTGGCTTGCTGTCGCACAGTGAGCAGATGACTTGGGAGGCAGAACCGTCCACAGCCGCTGAAGCAGAGGCTGCCCACACTCACCAGCAGCACAGGGCCCCAGGGAAGGGTGGAGGGGGAATCCGAGGACATCTGCACTGATCTGCCTGGGCGACCTCCCTCCAGACTTGAACCCCAGTCCCCTGGTCTTAGGGATGCCATGCCCTGGGGTTCTCTTTACAGGGACCGAGATATACAAACAGTGGATCCATTTCAATAAGATATGAAGAAACGAGAAAAGATCATTTTGAAACAGGCTGTTATATATAGAAAATTAAATCAAGTGCCTTGGATGTAAACACCAGGGTGGATCATGCACCAGAGTGCCATTAATTATTAACTGTCCTGAAATGTCCCAATACGGACTAAATGGCCTATTCCCAGAGCAAAATGTATTCTCATTGACAAAAGGAGACCAAAATATTTGTCATGGTTGCTAATTTGAATAGAATGGGTTCCAAAATTAGAAAGTGGCTACTTCAATGTTGAGCATCTTGACAAGGCTTTTTGCAGTTGGAACAGGGAGACCAACAGGCTGTCTCCCCAAGCACTCCGTGCAGTGGGCCTTACTACCAGCCTCCCCTTTTGATTTTGAAGAATTTTAAAGCCAAGCCACACTCCCTCCATTACTGGTAACCATGCTAAACGGTTCCAATACCGCACCTGAGCATTTGCAGCGATCCTGTCAAATAAAATCTTCCTCCAAGTTAACTCTGCTCTATATTTATGCATTAATATCACAGCTTACTGCAAAGCGCACAAATCATTCTAACAGAGTGTAAATTTAACTACCATGAAGGCATTTTATACTCTGCTTAACTTCACTAAGGGGCCCATATTTTTTGGAGCAGATAAATCAGGTTTCCATATAACTCTACTTAAGGGAACAGAAGTCAAAACTTATAAAGAGAAATATGCCCTGTGTCCCTGGAATACAGAGCAAATAAACATATCTGCACCCCAGCCAAGAGTCTACTTTTGTCATCTGTCACTCTTACCAAGCATAGAGCACCCACTGGAATACCTGGCCCAGGGAAGGTGGAAGGGCGGGAGGGGTTGTCACCTTCCTCCCAAGTCCGGTCCCTGTCCTCTTGCTATTCTGCAATGATGAGGACTGACCACTGTTGCCCTGAGAACATCTTCCCCACATCATGAGGAGCCGACATCTGTACCATCTTGAATGTCATCGATAGAAACATGATCTCCTCTGGATCTTTCCTAAAGGGAACTCATGCCCTGATGTCACAAGGTCCCCAGATGCACACAAGTGAAAAGAAAAAAAAGGGGGGGGGGGCAAAAGAGATCCATCCATACCCACAGCAGCTGAAGTCATAAATTATTACTGAATAAGGGAACCTTAGCCACGGCCCATCTGGAAGGGCCAGACGGGGCCTCACACTGTGCCCTGAAGGTCGACAGAGGGAGGGCCCCAGGCCTGAGAAGCCGTGGTCCTAGCCTCTGAATCCAGTGTAGGACGCTCCCAGGTTCACAGCACATAACCCCAAACATGTTGCATGCACCAGTGAGGAGCCCTGGCCACTGCCTCCCGCATCCCACAACCAGACACCCAAGACCTGTGCAGGGTGGACAACAGCCACACCTCCTCAGTTTCTGGGGAAGAGAAAAGTCAAAGACAAGATAAAAAGACACATGAAAATGTGGCCCACTCAAAGGGCCCGACTGGCCAGTTCAGAAGCAACCCGAGTGAGCTTCAAAACCATGGCAGGACCGGCTATGACAATGGGATGAAGGAGGAAGCTGGGGCTGTGGATAAGCACGCTCGGAAGTAGGGATCACGATGAATGCCAACAGCTTAGCAAAGGCGCCAGCAGATCACACTACCAATCATCAGGCTCAACAGAGGGAGGGTGAAGATCACAGGGCTCGATCCCCAGGCTTGTTAATTACAAAGAGAAAGAGAAAAACATCAGCCTTACAGCGAGAACAGACAGGCCACCATAGCCATGTGATCAGAATCAGCTGGCCAGTAAGGAGAGAAACTGGGCAAGTCTTAATCCGTCTCCCCAGGTGGCTCAGGGTGGCTGAAGCCTGGTCAACTGCCCTCCTTTCTGGCCAGCATGTGTTACAGGCCTGAATGACCACATGGCTCCCAAACTCATGTTCATGACAGCTCACTGACGTCCTGTTTAGATTCATCCCTCTGGAAAAGACAGGGAACTATCAGTAGCTTCCCCCCAAAACCTTGTTCTTCTGATAACTAACCCCGACTTTCCATTCTAATCAATCCTTATAAAAATTTAACATGCCTCTAGCCTCAGGTAACATTTATTTTTAGCTAATTTTGACGGTTCCCAGTGACTAGCCTGTGGTGGGCACACCAGTCCTTCGGCAGGCAGGCTGTTAACCATGATCACTCTGCTGTGATCAGTTGTCCATGGACACGTGACCAAGGGCCTTTGGTATTACCATCTACTTAGAAAATTCAGCTCCAAAGTCACAGCTCCAGGAAGGTGTTTCCCAGAGTGCACCTAGAGAGTTAGGAATCCCCTTTCTCCAAGCCAGCCCGAGGACCCCCTCTTGCCAGTGTCCCCAGACTGTTAGGAGGGCCAGCAGGGTATGGACCCCCAGCTCATCAATGCATCCCACCGGTTAGTGCTGAACACCTGCTGGACTTAATACAACCAGGTTAATATTTACCTTAAGGTTCCAAGTATACGTCTGACATGGAAATCGAACATAAGACCACCAGATCCTGCCCACGTCCTCTACACACTTTCCAAAGCTGGAAGTCAGAGCCAATTGCTTGGAAAAAGGTCTTTGGATTTTACTTCTGAATGCAACCAACAAGTCTTCCCACTATGTTGTAGGGAAGCAACTCCTGAGAACACTCGGGGTCCACCCCCCAGGCTCCACAGGAAAACCCCCAGGTCAGGGAGCTGCATGCCCAGCACTGGGCATGTCAAGGATGCACAGTGACCAGACTACCAACCATATGGTACATAAGCTCCCTGATCCGGGGACTTGGGTAAGGACGCAACCTGCAACATGGTTTCCTCGTCTGCAAAAGAGGAAAAAAATGCCACATTTGGAGACTACGAACCTAACCACCCACAGCTAGGCCGGAAGATAATCCAAGCTGCCTGAACAGGACCCAGGACCCAGGACCCACTGGCTGCTGCTTCTAAATGCATTTCTTCTCCACAGGCTGTGAACATGTACCAGCCCACAGCTCCAAGGCCACCACTGCAGGGTACCTCAGTAACACAGGGCAGGAGCCGCCGGGGAGCTTGGCCCAGTCATCCTTCTATTTCAGGCCCTCGGCAGCCACATGGAAAGGTGACTGATGAGTAAGAGTCTGACTCAGAGGGAGGCGCTCTGCAGGCTGCTCTTGCCAATCTGGGAGGGGCTATCTGCTAAGTGGAGGCCTTATGTCCAGTAGCAGGGTACCCCAGCCCTCCTTTCTGGGAAAGGAACACTGGGAGCTACCTCCATCAAAACCACAACTTCTTGGGCCAGAGGGGTTCTCAGAAGCACTCTCTCTTCCTGCCCAGCCTTTGTTCCCTGCAGAAGGGTGAGTGCGGCGTCCACAAACCAGATCTGGACCCCACCCAGAAAGCAACAGTAACCTACCCACTGGTGCTCTTTCCCACCAAGGCCCCTTTAGATCGCCCAATTTGGCCCCCGGGGATGAAGAACTCGCCACCTGTTACTGCCCGTTTTGACACCCAGCCGTGAGTTCTGGCTTCACCCCATTATCGAACCTTTGCCCAAGTGTATTTCCCTTGAACATTCCCCAGGCTCCATGCAAACAAAGCCCTCTCCTTAGCAACAGTGCACTGGGCACAACCCAAAGATGACCCAAACTGGAGCTGCTCCAGCAGCCGGGGTGTTGGCCATGACCAATGACATGGTGGCCAAAATCACCTTCATCCCTCCCGTCTCCACCCATTCCCGAGCTGAGACAACAGTCCATCAGCAGGAAGAGAGACAGATTGCAAACAGCTGCTGAGTCCTGAGATCAAGAGTTTTATTTTAGTGGCTACAGGGAAAAGTCAGGAAAAGCCGCCAACATCTTCACTAACAGCATAATTGTATCAGAGAAGACACCCTCCTCCAAGACTCCCGTGCTGCCCTGACGGCAGTTTAATCAGCGGAGGAAAGATGGTGAAGACAGTCATGAGGCAGGATTCCGTCTCCTTCCCATGCACACGTCTGACTCTCTTTAATGACAATGAAAGAAAGCTACACAGCCATATGGCGAGGGGAGCTACCCCGGGTGCGGCCGTTACATAAAGCGTTTAGCAGAGGATTTAGCTGCTGTAAAGATCCCATTAACCAGAGACGGTTTCCATCTCCGACTCTAGGCAGAGCTGGTAGTTTTACTTCCGAGATCAGGGCAAAGAGTCTCCCTCAGCAGGTACTCAGGGAGCCCTGGCACTCTGGCCTGACCTGGGTGACACCACTCTAGGGTGCCACCTAGTCCTGTTTCCCGCCAGCCACCCACCAGCTCCCCCATGGTGATCTCCTGAGTGTATATTTTTACCCTTTCCTACATCACTTCCAGGCACACCAGGGCTGGGAGGTGTCTGACGAAATCACACAGCCCTTGCAATCCTGTGGGGGTGGGGATGACTTGGTGGGTGAGGTCGGGATTCTGAATGCCAGCTGACCTGCCCTGAATTCCCCCCACCCCTGAAGGGCCCCAGCCCCAGGCTGCTGCTCCCTGCCTGGGAGCTCTGCAGACAGGCCCACCTCTGCCCAGGGGCGCTCCATCCCCTGACCCTCCTGCAGCTGGCTGCCTCCTGCTCCTCCAATCTGTGTCCTCCAGAGGCCTGCGCCAACGCTCCCACCAGATCTAAGACTTGATGTCCTGGTCTGAATGTTTGGGTCCCTTCAGATTTCTATTGATATCCTGACATTAGGAGGTGGGCTTCTGGGCATCAACTAGGGGATAAAGGCAAACTCAGGATGGGATGAGTCATTATAGGAGAGTCCCTGGGAGCTCCTCTGCCCCTCTACCATCTATCTGCACTACACCAAGAAAGTACTCTCTATGAACCAGAAAGGGGACCTTCACCAGCCACCAGATCTGCTGGCTTACTGATCTTGAACTTTCTGGCTTAGAGAACAGTGAGGAAATCAAGTCCTGGTCTTTATCAGCCAATGGTATATGGTAGATCTTTCTAGCAGATAAAGACAATGGATCTTCCCCTGGAGAGGTAAGGCCAGCTCACAGAAAGCCCCCTGCAGGGGGATGCCCGACCTCTAGGACATGGCTCAGTGAGAGCTGGTCCACTGCCGTCTGCTGAATCTGGACATCCCTAGCATGCAAACACACTTTCTGAATGAAAGTCTATGGACGGCAACAGGCAGCCCCCATTCCTCAGCCCTGCAGAGATAAGTCTGGGCAAGTACTGAGTAAGAATGGAAGCACCTGTGAGGGCCAGTGGTCACCAGGCTCCTCGGCGCAGGTGTAAGATGATACCCCATGGCGATAGGACACCCACAGTGACAGGGTGTCCGACTAGGCCCACAGCTGCTTGCCTCGACATCAGGAGCCTTCTCATTCCAGTGGACACACCCCACCCACAGGTCTCAGCCTCTCTGAAACTCATTTTCTACTTAACAAGTGAGAGCCCCCATTTAGGAATGTGCCAGACAACTAGAGTGTGCCTGAATACACGAGATCTTCATACTTCAATGCAGACTGCTCAACACGCAGACCCCTCGGGCGAGGCCCGGTGGCCTGCCATGCAATTCAGCAGCACCCAGATGGTCCACCTCAATGGTGGACAACTTGCATGTGCTCAAAGTTTTTCAGATTTAAATGAAATGCACCTCCTCATCTCCCAGCCCTGCTCAGCCCTGCCTCCTTCACAGGACAACACTGAGGACAGGTGTTTTCTTCTCTGGGCTCAAAGTCCACAGGTCCCTGAGATGCCATCCCCGCCCTCCATTCTACTTCCTCCAGGGAGTTCTTCAGGGGTCCAGGTGCTGTTGATGCCTGGCCCTAGAACCTGACCGGCATTCTGGCCACTGAGGACACATCCAGGAATTTCCTGGGCCCAAGATACCTTGGCTCCTGGAGCCACCAAGAGTTGCAGGAGGGCTGGGGATGTGGCTCAAGCGGTAGCGCGTTCACCTGGCATGCGTGCGACCTGGGTTCGATCCTCAGCACCACATACAAACACAGATGTTGTGTCTGCTGAAAACTAAAAAAATAAATATTAAAATTCTCTGTCTCTCTCTTAAAAAAAAAAAAAGAGTTGCAGGAGTGGAACAGAAATCCAGTCCTTGAAACCCATCAAGAGAAGTGCAACCAGCACTTGCCGTTTGACGGGTGCAGCCGGGTCGGCAGTCAGCAGGAACAGAAGAACCAAGAGAAAGGAAAGGGGAAAGGGAGTTGGTGAGGGGCAGGGCCTGTGCTGGGCAGGACAGTGGCCACAGCGCAGGAAGAACAACTCAGGAATGCCAGCACACAGCGGGAGTGCCCCACATGAGGTGGCTGCTGTGCAACTTAGATTGGCCTTCGATTCTGGCTGTCACCATGCAAAGATGGCCAGACACAGATGGTGCTGCCGTGTGCAGTCTACTGCTCAGCACTTTGGGGCTCACCACATGGACTGGCCTCTGAGCTGTATGGGATGAGTCAACACCACCTCTGGAAATTACTTCGTGTTTCCAGCTGCTAGGAGCTGGCAGCCCTGCCCAAGGCCTCACAACACAGAGTTACTTAAAAACACAAAGGGGGCAAGGCAACCTCCATGATCTCCACCGCCTGCTGCTGTGGAAGCCCACAAACGTGCGCCACGGGGAGGCCCAATTGGGAGGGAGGGAAATGCCAGCCTGAGCCCTGCCCACCCTCCCCCAGAATCCGATTCTCAGAAGCCAAGTGGGGAAGCATCAAAGCCACCCTTTCACCTGCCTGGCCCATCCTGCTGGGCCTCGGGCTTCAGCACTGCTCAGACAGAGTCAGTAGCGGAGACGCGGAAGCTGTATTCTCCCATCTCCTGGAGCTTCCAGAGGAATGCAGCAGCTTCAAAGCACATGGAGACCTACACAGAGTCTTCCTGTGTCTGATCATGTGCCGCCAAACACTCCTTTTACTTTAACACATGTGCTCTTGACAACACGTTTTAGATGAGAATAAAAATCGCTTTTTCACAAGAGGATTGAAAAGGAAAGCAGGAACCGTTGGTGGGAATTTGTTTTTAAACATCTGGAGATTTCCAAACTATCAGAGGTTCACAGGAAAACTTCAAATCAGAACAAAAATGCCTGAGAGAATCAGGGAAATTATCCTGCACGGTTGACCGGCTCTACTGAGGGCTACACTTTGGAAGTAAGGCTCTAGCCCATGGAGACAGAGGACAGTTAACCCAGGGCTATTAAAATGATGACTGTCAACCCAGAGCTTCACTTGCACCCCAAGTATGTCAAGCAGGCCATGGAGGACCTGTGCTCTATCTAGGCACAGCTCGGAGGGGTACCCAGAGCCAGCACTGCTCAAGAGACAAAACCTCCAGAGCAGCCCACACGCCCTCAGAGTCCCTGTACACCCTGACGTACAGCAGGCTAAATCCATGTCTGTTCAACAGAAGACACCACTACTTAGGGTCTGGCTGCTCAGCAAACCCATGACTGGGACCAATGGCAAGAGGATGATCCTCTTGTCCTCTGCTGGCTCCATGCTCACCAGGCCCGCCCCTGAAGTCACCCATCCTCCCTGGAAACACTCCTGCCTGGGCACTTCCTCTTGGGCTGGGCTACAGCTTTGGGTTCTGCTGGTGGGACTCCCAGGGGCAAAGCAGCCTCAGGAATGAGCCACCCAAGGGGCGGCTCCAATGCCATCAACCTTGACAGCTGATCATAATCCAACTGATCACAATCCCACCCAAAGGGCTGTAGATACCATCTCCCCAAGTGGGCAGGCAGGAAGCACAGCCAAAGGGACTTTCCTTCAAAAAGAGAATTGTGAGAGGGAGCCGACTCTGATAGTTAAGGCTGTTATCAAAGACAGTTCAGGGCAAAGCATCTGGGTTAGGCATGTGGAAAGAATTATATCTTTACATGTTATTTCTCAGGGGAAGACAGTAACAATGTATGAGGATGTGCCTGGCATGTGTGAGGTGCTGGGTTTGATCCTCAGCACCACACTTAAAAAACACCCCTCAATTTGGAACACTTCACTGTGCCCTGCAGCTTGGGGTGGGGACATCCCTGGGGCGCATAAGAAAAGAGAATTCTCATGAAGAATTCCAATGATCAAGCATCCTTTCCAGTCCTGTTGGCTGCCCCCAAGAACATGCTCACCACCTCTGTGTATGACACAACCAACTCGGCGGGCCCTGTTTGGGGTAGTTTCCACATTAGAAGGCACAGTGGTTGAGATGCTTGTACAACACACGTCCTGAACAAAGCCAAATACCTAAACAGGAGAGCAGACTGTTTCCCGCATGTGGATGTATTATAGATGGGCTTGCTGGTCACCCAGGCTGCCCCGCCCCCTTCCTTCTTTCAGACGCAGCTGGGTGGGAATTCACTGACCTAATATCACTGGACAGATAATTCCTTGCCTTGGGGAAAGACTGGCAAAGCCCATGGCATCTGCCATTTCCAATCTATGCTTTGGAACAGTGACTTGGGGCCTGTGCCAAGTGGGGGCAGGGCAGCACCGGAGGCCTCAACAGGGCTGCGGGTGAAACCTTGACAATCCAGCTCCAGCCTCCTTGGGAGTCCCTGCTCTGCATGGGAGAGCCAGGCATTTGATCCAGCTAAATCATCTCAAAGCCTGCTCTGGAGAAAATAATTGAATTAAAGAGTTGCCATAAAAACCATCCAGTGGGGAGCAAGGAGACGCGCAGGACGTTGTCTCCCCAAGATGGTGAGGAAAAACGTAATATGATGTGGTTCAAAGGACAGATGGGACTTTCCTAATTGTTCCCAGATTCCTAGCAGCAGGAGGGGTAACTAAACTGTTTCAATTAAAAGTTAGAGGAACAGGGGAAGGCAGGCGAAATTTTGCCGGGTACTGATGAGACTCTGGGATGCATTGTCCCAACTTCAGATGGTGAGTGGCAATGGCACATGAGTGGTGAACCCACCCCAACATGTCACCATGTCAAGGTGACAAATCTGTCAAATGCACTGGCGGGAGAATAAGCGGCCAAGCACCAGGCGCTAGCAACTGTTTCGGGGCAGGGCGCCTCTGTCTCACAGGAGGATCCCTCCACCAGGCCTGCTCCTGCACAGGAGGGTTGGAAAGGGGACAAAGTCAGGTGCAGTGGCATTCGCCTGTGATCCCAGTGATGTGGGAGGCCAAGGCAGGGTCACCAGTTCAAAGCCAGCCTAGGCAAAGTCCCACCTCAACATCCAAATAAACTGGTGTAGCCCATTGGTAGAGCACCCTTGGGTTCCATCCCCAGGACCGAGAAACAGATAAAAAGGAAACGTGCTAGCAAAGCCAGGAGGCAGCTGGCTGTGGTGCAAGGGTGATGGACACACGCCAGAAGGCCCAGACAGGCCCCAATGGGGGTTTGAGGCCATTTCCATGGGCATTGAGTAGACTCCAACATGGAGAATGGACTTCCAGGCAGTTCAAGCCAATGGTCAGGGTTGCAGGAGACTCACACATCCACCCCTGGAGCCAGTGGTTCTCAGGCAGGGGACAGCTCCCACCCCGGGACACCAGGCAATGGCTGGAGATGGTTTAAATTGCACTCTGCAGTGAGGAGGGACAGTGTTCCTAGAATGTGGGTGCCAGAGGCTCCAGTTCCCATGTCCAGGGACTACTGGGCCCAAAACAGTAACAGTACCAAAGCTGAGGAACGGTGGCTGGCAGGAATCATGATCGCAGCCTCTGAAGTTTCAAAGGAAACAAAAATGCTAAGGAATAATGGCTGGGTGTCACTGATGCGAAGGTGGCTGATGAAAGGGACAATGGGAGATGGTGACAAAAGGCATTCTCAAGCACAGAAGAGCAAAGAAGAAAAACAAGAATGCGCTCCTGTCACCTGGAACAGGAAGGTGGTGTCACAGGCCCGACCCAGCCCTCAGCTCACTCCAAGTTCATGCCTCCCGTCCACGTCACCCCGCAGGGAGGAAAAACTTGACACACGCCTACACATAGATCTCACAGAAAAAAAGTTGTCGTCGTCCCTAGCTGACAGAGGTGAACAGAGACACTGAAGCATTGAAGGCCCCAGAAACCCAAGACCAACGAGCCGACTCTCACTGCTGATGGTTCTTATCTACCAGCCCCATCTCCAGAGTAGCTACAGCAGTCAGATGGTTCAGCCAGGGGTGCAGGGGTGCAGAAGTAACAGCAAGGGACCCATTGGCCAGGGGCTCTTCTTCCCACGCAGATGAGGTGGGTTTGTGTAATCCCACCCATCTTCACCAAAGCCCCAGGGATATGGCTCTAACGGAGCGCTTTCTGCCATTCCCGCAGTGTTCTATCATGTCCCGGCTTTGAGGAACAGGTGTGTTCAGGTGCACACAGACACAGGGCCTGCGAACAAGGAGGAGCAGGTGCTGAGCTCTACAGACAAGACAGATTCCATAGGAAATAGATTCCTCCCCCATCTACCACAGGGAGGCTCCAGGATCAGGCTGTCCATGATCCCAATCAGGAGTAACAATGCCTCATCTGGGCCCAGCGGCCATTGACCAGGGGCTTGAGAGTCCTTGCATCCGCCAGGAAGTCTGGCCAGGTCTTCTAGGACACAGTCCTTCTAGGAAGCCCCGGGAACAGGGGGCTGGGTTCAATTTCTTTCTCTGCTTTTATTGGTCTGTTTCAGTGCTGGGGATCAAACCCAGGGCCTCACACGTGCTGGGTAAGTACCCACCACAAACAACAGAAAACACATACATGGTTTAAGCAATGGGATCACATTTACCACCACTACTAAACTAGGGAATACCCCCAGCACCCCACCAGCCTAGTACTCTGCCACCAGAGTTAATGCTTCCTTCTTTTCCTTTCTCTGAAAGTAGGACAAGAGAAGACTCTGAACTCAGTGTCACAGCTGTCCTGTGGGGGAAAGCCCTGCGTGTCATAAGAAAGTGGCAAAAAACCAAAATTGCTAAATAAAACACAGTCCTGGCGATAAAATCCTAGCACGAATTGAGACTGAAGCCTCTGGAATTGAACACTGACCGATCGATGCTTCCTAGTCCCAGCTCAGCAACGGGGACAACAGATCTACAAGCCCAAACCCATGGCCCACCACAGCCCAGTAAAAGACAAAAGCTCGCAGCCTTGAGATTGCAGGTGGAGCCCAGAGGGTGAGTTCCCTACACCCCACTCTCCTGATGAATCCCCTCTCCTAAGACAGAGGATGAACATGTTTAAGTATTTAAAAAGAAGAAGAAGAAAGCAAACTCAGTCCCTGAGCTTGGAAAAACCAAGTCTGGCTAGCACGAACCATCTCCAGGTTTGTTTAGTGAAATTAACTAGCGGTTTAACGGGGGGAGTCTGATATACAAGAGTGCCCCAATTTCTTCAGAGAAATTAACATTTCAATCCTGTTTTTATCTAGAAGTCATTAAACTGTGCAACATGAATTATTGGAAGTGGAGTAGCGAATTAACTCTATTCATCAACTAAGTCCAAACACTTTAGAGTGCATCGGTAATGAAAAAATAGCTCTACAATTCTATCTCTTCTCATTAAAGTAAACCAGTTTTCCCCTCTCTCAGTATATAAAACTGTCTTCTCTTCATATAATTTATATTACCATAAGCCGGCTCACATTCTAAACTATTACACGCCTCCAATTAATTTTTGCAGCTTTTGCCTGAAAATTTAATGAGATAGTAGAGTATGAACCTGCTGACTTCAGATTACGTGCGCGCCCCCAATATTCATGTTGGCATAATAAAATAATCTGATCTGGACCTGATGAGAGCATCTCCCATTGCCAGAGCGGTGAAGGTAATGTGTAAACCAGGTCTGCGAGTTTTACTCTTTTAAATCCAATTACAAAATTTACTGGCCTCAAATTAAACTGCTCCTACTCATCAACCTGGGAGAAAAGAAAGACGTGGCCCAGTCTAATTACTGCCCAACACCACTTCCATAAACATTCCAGTGAGTGGTTAAGACGAATGACTATTTGTGCAAGTCCGTAGTTCTCTACCATGGAAGCAGAGGCCAGCCGCTCGGGCAGTGTGGGTAAGAGGAGCCCTTCGCTCTGTTCAGCAAGTTCCCTGGGGTATGTATACCGTGGGCAGGGTCCTAATCAACTCCTGTGTCCCAGGTGTGTAAGAAGGTGTAGCTGTTTTGTGTAATACCTATTTATATGTACAGGTGTGCACACATATTTGAGCATGTGCAGGACTGTGTCTGTGGGTTCTGAGCAGGTGCATGTGTGCAGATGTGTGCAGGAGTTTGCACTTGGTGCTTGACGTGCGCCGGAGGAATTTAGGCAGAAATGCATAGGTCAGAGGCACTGGTGACTGGTGTCTCATCAGGCCTTCTTATTACTAACTTTTGGCCAAAAAGATTATAAAAAATTATAAACAAAGGTGTTCTACAGGTATAGGTAGAGAAAAACTAGCAACCAACGTGTGGTCGTACGCATCCAATCCCATATCTCACCCAACATCCAGGCTTTGGGTGGAGGGGATCACGTGGGCATGCAGCCCAAACCCAGTTCCATTTAAATCCCACCTCAGCTCCTGCCAAATGCCAAGAAGTCAATGAGCCTTCCTTATCCATTAAGTTAACAGGAATAAAAGAAAACCTAGCCTTGCAGGGCTGTCCCCCCATACACGAGGCGGGAGGCCTTGTTTAGTAGCGCTCAACACACTCAGTTCACAAGGCTTCCTTTCCGATGTCAGCGGCTAGACTGCTTTGGGCTTCTTCAACTCTGCTTTCCTGGTCAGGGATGGCCAGGGACATGAGCCCTGATCCCCGACCCTCAGCTTTCCCCAGGCTTGCTGGGCTGCAGCAGCCCAGCCATCCTCTGGAAGATACTCCTTTTTAAAAGGGCAGGTTCCTCACCCTCAACACGAAAAGGAGCCCTCATAAAGAGACCTCTTACGGATGTGTAAGAAGGCCAACCACAAAGGTACTCTGCTACCAGGGGAGGTGGCAGAAAGATCCCTAGGACTGCCCAGGTCCATAGTCACTGTTGCAATCTGTCACTCAGGTGGGCCAGGGTGGGGTGGGCACCCAACCAGGATTGGTCAAGCTGGGCTCTTCCCAGAACCAACAGTCCTAGCACACTCGAACCAGATGCATCTGAAATACAGATGCCACACTGTCTCAGGCCCATTCCTACAGGACCCCAAATTCCACAGGGCAACCCCCCCCCCATGTGTGCAACAGCAGATCTCTCACCAAGATCACACAAAAATGCTATGAGCCTTCCTGTGCTGAAGAATGGAAGCTATTAACTGTGTTACTGGCATGCACAGATGTTGTCTATTTCTAAAAATTCCCAAATAGATCAATTAGCATATTATAAAGAATTTACTTCCATTCTCCCTTGACAGATCATAAAAGCCCAAACATAACACTCAGTTTGAAACTGACAAGTGTATATAGCAGGAGGTTCTGTATGAACTGCAGACAACAGCAAAAGAAAATGGTATTTATCATGATTAGACACCTAATTAATTCTAAGAGTAGAATGTCAAAAGCTATATATACATTTCTTTAGTAACCGAAGTTCAACATCAAACAGTCACTTCTGCTCTGCAAAGGGAAGTCCTAACATTTTCCAAACATCTGTACCTAGCAATAAGGGCTATTCCGCCCGCTTTCTTGGTAAGTTAGACAGTAGAAGCAGGGGGTGGTCTAGGGTAAGTAAATAAGTACTCGCGCAAAAAAAAAAAAAAGGCAATACATTTTAAAATTAAACCAGCTTAAATACCACAACATACTTAAACAGGGCTCTAGGATACTCGCCCATCCCCTACCGTGGCAATTAACTCAATTTAAATTAAGAATTCTTGAGCTTCCACCATGTGAAAATTCTGGAGGCCTTTTGTGTTTGTTCGATTTGGGTGGGTTGGGGGTGGGTTGGGGGGTGGCTGTAAGGCGGACAGACAGAGCAAGGACATTATTCTGAAACTTTAGGCATTGTTCTTACTTGGGTGTCTAGCAATGGCCCTGGGGAGAGGGGTAAAGGAGATAAGGGCAAAAGGAATACCAGCAAGAATAACAGGCAAAACCAAAATTCAGTTAATAGATGCAGAATTGTCCTTCTCCCCATTCTTGCAGAATTCTCTTCCTAGATTGCAAATCAAAATCTGCATTTAAATAGAATCTTTTTAATGTAGAAAAGAGGAAGCCCTAGGGTACAAAGGTATTGCATTCAATATCTATGGGCACAACATTGCATTTTAAACGAGATGCCGCATTTTGAAATTTACTGAATATATTATGCACTCCAAAATTGTCTTGTTATTACTATTTTTACTAAATTCTCCTTTCTTAATGGGTTATGTTTCTTTTACAGCTAGGACTGTTAATAAAAGTAATGTGATATTACATCATTCTATCAATTTCATCGAGAAAGGACTACAGGGTACTGGATCTCAAAAGCTGTGGGCTCTGATAATTCCAGCCATTATTCAGTGTGAGATTCAAACAGTCTGAATTCATTAACATTGGTTGTTACAAATCTGCATTTTTAGACTTTGCCATAAAATGCAGCAGTCCAAACCCAGTGACCTGAATCTAACAGCCTTTCACGTGAAGTGGTCGCGTTCACCAGCTTCTGTCGTGGCTCTAGGGATAAAGCCCCATGTCCTCTCCTCTCCCTGGATGGACAGAGATGGGAGTGATGTGGGTCCCAGGCCTGCTGTGGTCTGAAGGTGTCCCTCACAGCACCAGGTGGACACAGTACCCAGACTCAAGTGCTGATGGTTCCTGGAATTGGGCACTTTAGTGGGTACGCAGGACTGGGTGAGGCTGTGGTCCTTGGTGGCTCTAAGCCTTGCCCATTCTCACAGGTCCTCTGCTGACAATGTTTGGGCAACTGCGAAGATCTTGTTGCATCAGCAGGAGAGTGGGGTGGAGGCCCATTATTAGACAGGTAGGGTCCAGCAAATGCACACACCTGGGTACAGAACAGGCGATTTGGGCACAGCCGCCTGGCACCAGCACTTCACCTTTGCTGGGATTCCACAATATTTCCTTCCCAAAGTAGGTGAGAACTGGGATCCAACACAGGACCTTGGGGAAAGGCTTCCTGCTCGGTGAAAAACCATCAGCACCAGGCTGGTAGGAAGTGGGTACATCCCAGTCCCAGAAGGAAAATGGAACCTTCAGAACCACCAAAGGTAGGTGAAGCTGGGGAAGGCAGATGAGAGCTCTCCTCTGTCACATCTACTAACCGCTCATGCTAACACAGACCACGGTGCTGCCCTGATGAAAGGCACCCTTCCTTCCTGCCAGCTTGGGATGGGCCCCATGCAGAGCCTGCGCTGTCAGCATTGGTGCTGCAGCCATTCCTCCGTGCACACGGCAAACCAGGGCCTTGCTAAGCCCTCTCCAGTGTGTTGGATGGGCACAACTGAGGTTATACACCGTCATTAACCCCATCCTGTGGCACAGAAAGTTTGTTTTCCGAGGTCAGTGGCATCAGAAGCAGCAAGGGTCCAGTGGCAAGAGCATCTTGTGATCCTGCCATCAAGATTCTGCTCTGTCCACCGTCAAGCCCTGGGCATTATGATCGCCACTGTTCCCATTCGAACACAGAAGGAGCCAAAGCCATGGGGCTACTGATGGGAGCCACTGTCATGAGCAATGCCATGAAGAGGAGCCAAGCCGCTTCCTGGCCACGCCTACCGCAGCATCAATCTGCTCCGTTCCAACAGGAGCACAGAAGTCTTTCCTTTCCGGCCTTGAACAGGCCTTGCAATGCTGCCCTTACGCCTGTGGCAGATCAGAGCACAAATCAATATGGATGCTCCTTCCTGGAGGAAGCTGCAGCCCGGCGTCGTGGTTTAGAGGTCATCTTCTGCTGTAATTAGGGAGCGGCAGCGAGTGGCAATTGAATTATGAGAAGCTGGAGCACTGTATACGCATCCGAGTGAGGGGCTGGGACTATCAGTTACACGCACAGCAGCACCAGCTGCCGGGCCTCTGGAGGCAAGGTGAGGCAAGCAGCTGCTGAGCTGGACCCACGGGCGGAATTTGAATCACAGGCCACCTAAGCATTGGTGCCAATGGATCTGGGGCTTTGGGACTTGGGGAACCAGTTGGACCTTTGTGCCATCCTTATGGTCACAGCTTGATGGACCAGCGCAACTGACCAGCGCATGTGCCCCCTCACCTACATGGCTGGCACAGGCGGGGCAACCCCAGATGATGAGAGAATGCAGCCAGGTGCCCTCGCCACACAGGGCTCAGATTCCCCACTCCACCTGCATGTAGGAGAGCCAGGCACATGCCTTTGCCTTCCCGTGGAGGAAGGCTCCAGAACACGGCTTTGTTATTTCGGAACATGTACACTCCCCTGGACAGGTAGTACCACGTGCTGGTTTGCCTTCTGTCTGTGGAAAACACTCCAGGCTACCACAGAGCAAGGCAGCCCTCCCGACAGATGCTGGGATGGGCTCCTGCCTGCACCCAGCCCACTCCACCCCCCCACCGGCAGCACTGAAGCCCAGATTTACTCCTTCAAAAAATACTTGGGGGCACCTGCACTGTTAAGCTCCCCCAACAGAAAATTATGGAGATCATAAGTGCAACGGGCACAGGTCTGCCTTGGAGGGCTTGCAAAAATCACTCTAGAAGGTTCTACGTTACCAGAACTCTACCCCCTAATCCATTAATCTTACCTGAAGCTCAGGAGAACCCAGTCAAACACAACAAAATCCAGCTATGGGCTCTCATGGGACATGAGGCCACTTTCCTGCACTCAGGGCACATGAGCAAGGGCCTGAGCAAGTGAGGTGGGTGGGGGCGCCCAGGCAGAGATCGAAGGATGCACGGAGAGGCCAATCCCAGGGTTCCTGGTGCAGCCAGAGACAGAGAGGAAGCCAAGTGTCCAGGAGCACTGGAGTCGAGGTCTCCTAGGACAGAGACCCCGTCTCTTCTCCGCCCATCTAGTCCTGTATTCTGGGAGGCCCATCTAGTCCTGTATTCTGGGAGGCCCATCTAGTCCTGTATTCTGGGAGGCCCATCTAGTCCTGTATTCTGGGAGGCCCATCTAGTCCTGTATTCTGGGAGGCCCATCTAGTCCTGTATTCTGGGAGGCCCATCTAGTCCTGTATTCTGGGAGGCCCATCTAGTCCTGTATTCTGGGAGGCCCATCTAGTCCTGTATTCTGGGAGGCCCATCTAGTCCTGTATTCTGGGAGGCCCATCTAGTCCTGTATTCTGGGAGGCCCATCTAGTCCTGTATTCTGGGAGGCCCATCTAGTCCTGTATTCTGGGAGGCCCATGTTGTGGAAATGAACCACTTTCGGTCAGCACGGGGCAGGACACCATCACTGTGAGTGAGCCCTTGGCCACAGCCTCTCCCTGGGAGAGAGGCACCCGTCCCCAGCTCTGGGACCCTGTCTAAGGCCCAGTCCTATAGACCTGCCTCCCCAGGCCCCAGAGGGAGCCATCAGCGGGCGGGCTGCCAGCTCCAGCTCAATTCTCAAGGAGCTACAGGGTCTGCCCCATGCAGGATGGTTTCCATCGAGTTAAAGGCCCTATGGCTGAATGGAAGAGGGAAGGCAACCACAGGTAGAACAGGTGTCGTTACCAGTGACAGGACCAGATAGATGCCTCACCACCAGCCTCGTTTTCTACAAAACTATGTCGAAAGACAGCAAAACGCAGTTCTGAGAAGCCCAGGCCCTCTCCAAGCAATCCAGCTGGAAGTCCACAGGGACACCCGATTCACCAGCCCAAGAATGGACGAAGGGGAGGGTCCTGCGTGGGAGCCAGTTACCGAGTACATGGATAGAGAAATGGAAATTCAGCACTGTAGTCGGATGCGCTGAACTGCTATTTGTTCACGGGTTATGTTTTTTTATCCTTACACATTAACATTTTTTTCCCTAATGTTCTATCTTTTTGCCATATATAATTAATTTTAACAGCCTCTGCAACTTACCCCACAGGTTGTTTCTGTTTCTTTTAAATAGTGTACCGCTGAGAAATTGATTTGTTTGCGCCGCGTGCCTAAAGAAACCACATTATGAAATATGTATAAATGTCACTGTTTGGGCCGTTTCTCAGGATAAATACAGAAGAACATCCCACTTTACTCCTTACATGGGAGTCCGCTTGAAGAAGAGGTTCTCATGGATCACCCATGTTCCCACACACAGAAACCAGTGAATTAGGCAGCATTTTCTTTTAAAACCTGCTATTTATCCTTAACTGGTATGAGTCTGGGGAATTATCTTAATTGCTACATGGAAAGAATGAATTGCAAAAGCGTTCAGTTAACCAAGACTTTATTTGTAACAGCTTGGGGCCAGGTGGGAGTTGCCAAGTTTGCCAAAAATAAATGAAATCAATCAATAAATAAAGCAAACCTGTTCTATTGGTGTCAGGTAGATGCCAGAGAAGGAGGAAACACAGGCAGCAGCACCCATCTTTCTGCACCAGATAAAAACACCAGGCTGGGGACCCACTTTCTACGAGGGCCCTTTCCTAGAACGTTAGTTGAGAAAATACATTCAGGTTTTTGCTCTTCAAGCAATACTGAAATTAGGAGTAGAAATGTCACTGTGACGAATTCTGAAAGTACCTGGGTACTTTCCTATCATGTGGGCTGGTTGAGGCCAAATCCCCTTTCTAGCACTGTCTGGATTACTCGTGAGTTGCTGCAAGCTCACAGTTACGCCCTTTACACCTGAACCTGGGCAAATCCCTGGAATTTCAGTGAGGTGATGGACGCCCCCCCCCCCGCCCACACACACACACACACATACACGAAAAACCAAGTACGACTGCCTAAAAACAAGGCCATGCTTAAAAGAAAAGACGCTACTGGTCTTCCACACTCTATGAGCAGTCATAAAACCAGGAATGGTAACACACAACCACTACACAAAAATGCCTGCGGAAAGACAAATCCCTTTCCTCTGCCATTAATCATCACACCCAGGAACTTGACTCCAGATCCAACATTTTTAACAAGAAAGCTCATTTCCCTGCCTCCTCATTTACACACCAACATGTGCACCCTAAACCTCCTCAAACTTCAATTTCACCCTAAACACAAAACTCTCTTTCAACACAGTAGGACCCTCACCCTGTTGCACCCATCTATTCCCACTCTCCCCTGCTCCAGCAGGCTCACTCCGAGCCTCAGAGGCCCAAGGCCCGTGCTTGGTCACTGACGTTGGCCTCTGGTTGTCCCACAGGATGGGGTCGTGGTTCCTGGGTGCAGTGGGAAGACCAGCGCTGGGGCAGAAGCAGTCTACAGTCATCCCCACTTTGCATGACCAACACTATTCTCCAAGCTTGGGGTGGAGACCAATGCCAGACACTCGAGAAAGACTTCCAAGCACATCTAGACCAGGGAAGTTGGTCACCGAGGGTCCTTGATATTGTTGACACAGCAAGTCACACCACCTCAGTGTTTCTGTAGGCTCCCACCAGGCAGGGGAGCAGGAGAAACCTAGGTTTGGGGGTACACCAGCAATACCTGAATCCTAGGTGTACAGAAAGGTCCCAGGTACTGAGAGGAGGATCTGAGCACCTAGCTCCTCACACAGGAAATGGGGATCTTAGCCCAGGTGCCAAAGACCTGGGAGGGTGGGCCACACACCCACACTTTCCAGCATGGCATCCAAATCGGGTGCTTGACAGTGATGTGCACGAAGTCCCCCAAGGAGCCAGAGGCCAGCGGGCTTGCCACCCTTTCTGAAGCACTGCTCAGAGCCACCTGTCGCAAGGAGGGCCCTGCAGTGGGACACTCACCCTAGCAGGGAACCTCAGAAAGCACAGGTAGGCTTCTGCTGCAAGGGTGACAATGAAAATTGAGACCTTCCGTTTCACTCTGCTCCTCCTGACTTTGGTTGGAACCAGCAGCCGGGGTGGGTGGGTGTCCTCTATAAACAGAGCAGAAGATCAAGCCCACCGGGAGCAGCCAGGGCTGATCCACCAGACCTGGAGAATAACGGGAGATTGGACTACGGTGGCTCTAGTGTACTCAGGAAGCAATGCTAGGACTCAGAGTCTCAGGAGGAATGCAGGCTGCGGCCACACCTTCCATGTATGCTCGGGGGCTGAGAATGGCAATGGAGTGCTCAGATTCTGAGGCACAACCCACATCCTTTACTACAGGCCCAGGAGTAAAATCCATCCAAACAAGACCCAGAATTTCAAAGGGACCCTTTGCTCCTCAGAGAGGGCAGGCCAGGGTGGCCAGGGCTCTGCAGCATGGCTGCAGGCTCTGCCTCAGCCTGCTGACTGCTTCTCATCTTGACAGTCTCCCAGAGGTGAAAGGCCCCAGGACCATCCTCTGACCTGTGATTTCCAACATAGGCAGTTGTGCCTCTGGCCTAAACATTGGATCACTCGCCCCCAGGTGGACATACTGGCTGACATTGAGCACCCAGAAGGCCCTGGGAGGCTGCAACACTGGGACCACAGTGCCCATGGCCAGACACCACACGGCTCCACAGTCCACGCCACCAGGTCCTGAGGTTTAGGTACTGTGTCTGGAATAAGAGTGTTGTACTTTGCCTTCCATTTTATCATGTCTGTTCTGCCAGAAACGGGTCAGAGATCCTGACTAGGGAGAAGACCTTGGCTGGCACTGCAGAGCTCCCGCTTCAGACGGTCAGTACAGCCTGGGTCCCTGACAAGGAAGGGCAAGGTCTCCCACCACCACACACCAAGTGACCCTCAGATTGCCACCTCCAGGGTCCTTGTTAGGCAGGTCAAGCTTCCACGTTATTATTGCAATCTCTCAGAGCCCTCAGTGTGCACAGGCCGCCAGACGCACCGTCACGTTGTGCGTTTGCGAAACCACAGCCAGCATCAGCCCACCATCACTTGACATAAAGGCAAAGGGCTGTGACTTGCCTTCACTCACTCACAGACGTTCAGCCAAAGGGGCTTCTTTTTCTCTGACACTCGAGTTAAAATTACAAGATAACTAGATGGCTGCACAGAGCACAGCTTAATGACAACAGCATAATAGAAACCACAACACAGGCGAAGTGATGAGAAAGTTAACTCCCGTTCCCGAGTAGCCAGCAAGATACAGGGCACACTGGGTCTTCACTGCACAACCGACTGCAGAGAGAACAGCAGTTAAAGAGGACAAAATGTGACAGGTCTGAATTCAGCACGCTGCCCTTCATTATAAATCACAAGATGAGCCTTCCTTGGGACAAGAAAGCTGACCTGTTTAATGAAAGTTTTCATAAAAGGCCACAAACCAAAATATGAAGCCTGGTGCAACAGAAATCTAATGCTATTAAATTAGGACATGCTCAAAACCACCAAGAATGACAAAAATGACATAAAAATGGTTCTAGTGCCTCGCATGTTTGCCATTCTGAATTCATGACTTTGATGGAGTTGTGGATGTTTTCATTGGCCTCCTTCTGGGTCTCCATCAGGGATCTCAACAAAGGAGTTGAAATTGTCATGCGGTCCTTTAGGAGACAATTTAGTAGCCGAGGTGTTACTGTACTTCGACTACAGGTAGGTGGAGGGAGTGGCTGCCCACAGAGTGGGGTACATCCTACTGGGCATGACACCATGCTGTAGAGCACACTCAGGCTTCCTGGAGACGTGAGAACATCATTCTGAGGGGTTTGCAAGTGTAGTCAGGGGAGAAGGTCAGCCCTGGCATGGGGGCAGCAAGGCAACCTGTGTGCAGACTTTGGAGATCACAAGGTACCATCTCAGCACAGTGGCCAAGCTCCAATGAGGGCCAGCTCCATGACTGCTTGTCCAAAGGGCCATCCAAAACTCTTAGTCAGGTCAGGCATCCCTGGAATCCCAGCAAGTTGGGAGGCTGAGGCAGGAGGATCAGCAAGTTCAAGTCAGCCTGGGCAACTTAGGAAGATGCAGTCTCAAAACAAAAAGGGCTGGGGTGTAGCTCAGCAGAGAGTGCTTGCCCAGCTTGGGCAAGGCCGTGGATTCCATCCCCAACAGGGGGGTGGGGGGGGGGGTAGCAACAACAAAAAGCTTATTCAGAAGTATGCCAGAAACCCAGGTGTGCTTGTAAGCACTGTACAGGCTGTGTCGAGGCACACTCGGGGCTCAAGAAGCATCTGCTAACAAATGTTGGGACCTCATTCTGATACTGGATGCATTGGTAGAATAATTCTTTTCCTCCGAGATGGGGACCAGTGCTAAGCAGGGTCGTGAAGTGGCTCCAACTTGAGTCAAATGAGGATGCCATCATTCACACATGTATTTTAAAAGTACATTTTGTCCTTTTCTGCATCCTTTAGGCGAAATGAGTTCACAGCCCCAGCCCGAGTACCCATGAACACCCAGGACTTTCCTCGGCAGTGCTGGCTCTCCAGGGGGGCACACCCGGGTGAGCGCAGGCAGGAGTCAGGCACTGCCGGTGCTGGCCCACGGCCTGGTCCCCTCAGCAGACCTGCCCGTGACACCTCCAGTCCCAGCACTGGGCACAGGAATTCAGGCATGCCAACCCAGAGGACTGTGCCTCTGCCTGGGAATGCCGGGAAGGTGCTACGAGGGATAACGGGAGCCAGAGGAAAAGGCACACGTTGGCCTTGAATGGCAAACTGGATGGCGACACCACAATGTCCTCGTGTTCCCCTGGAGAGGCCCCAGTGACCCTTCGCTGTTCTAAGCTGCCTAAGGGCTCCCTCTGGAAAGTACCTGAACATGAGGGCCACCTCTGCCGTGATGGCTTTTGCCCTGCAAACCTCGTCTAAGCATTCCTGGGGAAGGTCTCCGAGTCTCCAGGTCAAATTAAATCCTGGAGACCATCTTGGCCCACCTACTCAACTGACAAAGAAAGGTTCTATCACATGACCAGAGGAGGCCAGGCTCCCTGCTCAAGGTCATCATCCTGCTGGCCCATCTGTAGGCGTAGGCTGGGGGCAGTGGCCTTGCCCTCCACCCGTCTCTACCACTTGAAAACGAGGAAGACAGCTGGCAAGACCTTCCCAGTCCCGACCCACTGTCTGCTGTGCTCAACCTGACAGCTCAGCCCCCCAGCGGCTCATCCCACCACACGGGACTTCAAGTTGCTAATGGCCTCCACCAACTCAGGAGGCCAGACCCTCCTCCTGGCCAGCTCCAGCGTTCTCCTGTTGGACACCAAGTAAACTGGCTTAGACTTTTCTTGCTTTTGAATGACACTGTTCATTCAAGGATAGAAGAGGGCTTTTTAAAAAGGTAGGAGAAGGGGGAAAAAAAATCAATCCCAAAGATGTTGCCACTTGGAGATCTTGAGTAAGACCCACATCTTGTGTGAATGGTTAAAGGCATGTTAAAACTAAACTCCAAACCCCAAACCTTGCAGCAGGTGCAGTCTGATCTGTTATCAATCAATATTCTCTCTACCACACTCCAAAAGAGTGTGGGCAGAATTGAATGCTCTCTCTTGCCTATACCCAAATTCCCAATCAACTCCCCCAGAAAAAAACATCCTGTGTTAAGACAGCCCAGAGGTTTAGCAAGTCTGAACATCTAAGCTGATTCGAGAGTTGCCCTCACCAGCAAGCTGCTTTCTTTATAAAATGTCCATTTAACTGTTTTACAAGGGGCTGGGGTGGCAAGAAACCATCTCCCTAATTCATTTTTACTCTTTTTAATTAATACATCAAGAAGTCCTACCACTGTTTCCACCCTGACTTGAGTTCCCTTGTAGTATAATTTCCGTTGACTTATCTCTATAGCAGCAGCAGCAGCAATCACTTTACGCTGAACTGTACTGCTTCAGAGTTAATTACATGTATTTTGCTTTTGATAAATGAAAATACCAGATGCAATTAATTGAAAGACAATCAATATGATCCTGCTATTAGACATCCCGGTGATACATCCAGAGGCTGCCGCGATCCATAGTCATCAACTAATTGAAAACACGTTCCAAAGGGGGTTTTAGAAAACTGAACTTTTACCTGGAGATGTTTTACAATAACTCACCAATATAAATCTGTCTGCAAATTCTACAGTTCACGCGACGGGCTGTCCGTCTTCTTAAGGGGATACAGCTTCATTGGCTCAAAACCATTTAAGGTGGTGAAACCCTGAAAGCAAAATGAATCAAATCAGTGAGGCTGAAGCAGGGGTGTTGTTTACATCTTAGCCAGCCTTTAATTGCATCTTCCAATGCTTTCGACTCTACGCTACCGAGGTTATTAAATGGTTTCATTAAAAATACTATTTGTCTTGCTGCAGTCACACACCAGATCAAATCAACCAGTAGAGCCCCAGAAAAAATGGACTCTTTCCATCTACCGTGACATGAAGCCAGGAGGGCAAGACCAGAAGTCCAGGTTGTGTCATCGCCAGGAAAATGTCATTTAGCTTTCTTTACATCTCCAATTGGCAAGCAAAGGGACCAAACAATCAATACCTTCAAGCAAAAAGTATTACCAACTGTTTTGAGAAATGCAGAATTATGGAGCACAATTCATAAGCCCATGGTTTCTCAGTGCTATTAGCATAAATGCTGACAACCGTTAATCTACTGTAAGTCTGATGAACGGTTGCAGTTGTCCATTAATAGAAGGTCATTTTAACTTACTACTGGAATTGATTACTCAGTTAAGAATTCAATCCTAATGTTCAATAAAATCGCACTTTCTTAGCAAATGCAGTATGAAGTGAGGTGACGCATTAAACAGCACTCACATTTATTTCACTGTACTGGAGGAGAGAGGAAATAGATGGTACCATTCATGTCATCTGAACCACTTCCTACACACACAGAGCTGCAGGAGGAGAGAGCACCTCCTGGGGTTGACAGAAAAGGCAAAGGTCCGGGCAGCGGCATGGCCAGGGGGCTGTTCTATGGCTTTGCAATGAAGAAAGAACTTTTCAACATGGGTATTGCTATTCAACAGGAGGGTCCACACAGCAAGGTGACCCTTCTCCAGCCTCAGGAGAAAGGACAGGACTGTCACAGCCAGTCCTAGCCATGCCCCACCCCAACTTCCTTACAACCAAGACACACAAAATGCCATATATCACCATGACCAGCTCTAGCTACACTCCAACTTTCCAATCATTCACATCTCAGGAAGCTATGGATTCCTAATAGTTCTCATGTAAAACAGAGGCTGAGCCCTAGGACCCAATCCTGTTTAAAAAAAAAAAAAAAAAAAACCATACAGGAAGTCACAAAGAAGGACCACAGGACCTCCCAGGTCCTCCACCCACTTCAAAAGAAAACCAGGATCCCGTGTTCACCTCACTACTTCACTTTAGGAGTGGGGCTTTGGAGTGAGACCGCCAGCTCCACTCCACAAGAAAGCCCAGGGCAGGAAGGCCTCCAAGGAACCATCCCTCGGAGGCTCGAAGCCCTGCATAAACCCCAAGTCCTCCCACCTACTTTACTCCATCTCTGTCAATCCATGCCACATGAATAGCGGTTACCCTGTACTTCTTAAAAGCTGTACAATTTTTTATTATTGTGCTGCGTTTTATATTGGGAGGCTCCCCCCCAACAACCATTTTCAATCTGAGATGGGTTAAATCCACAAATGCTGACTTTGTAGACATGGAGGGTTAGTGGTACTTGGGCAAAGAGTGACCTCTATCCCCAAAGTTATCACCCAAGATTAAGAAAGACCTCATGGTCCTAGGCACTGCACATGGCATTATAACCCCCAAGTCT
The DNA here is from genome assembly GCF_964194105.1 of Spermophilus citellus. Taxonomy (NCBI): domain Eukaryota; kingdom Metazoa; phylum Chordata; class Mammalia; order Rodentia; family Sciuridae; genus Spermophilus; species Spermophilus citellus. The sequence goes on from NC_138195.1 coordinate 91,102,973, forward strand.
ACAATTTAAAGAAAGTAGGGACAAAGCAGACATCCCAGCCTTTTAACATGAGAAGAAGGGAGGGACTAGCACAGACTTTCAGTAGTCCCCAAACCTATAATGACACAATCACCAAGAGCCAAGGAGCCATCTCCCGTTAAAAACAAAAACAACTGATACTGGAAATTAAAGCCAGGGCCTTGTGCATGCTAGGCAAGCTCTATCACTGAGCTACATTCCCTTTTTATTTTTTTGGTCTTGCTAAGTTGCCTGGGCTGGTTTCGAACTTGCTATCCTCCCACCTCAGCCTCCAGAGTGACCAGGATTACAGGTGTGCACCCCCATGCCCAAGGAACCAGGTGGGGGAGCTTCTCTAGAGAACTTCTCTCCACACTCCCAAGCGCTTCTCAAAGGTATCTTCTGTTACTGCTTCCCTTCCAGGCTGCTATATACCCTGCCCATCTCCAAGTCTCTAAATGTTAAAACACCTTGATCACATTTTATTCATCTCTGGAACACAAGAGGAAATCAAAGATTTAGTTAATTGTGTAACAGAATTTATATTCCCTGCTAAGTACTACTTGTCCTAATTGGCGAGGGACTCTTTCTTTTTCCAGAGTTTTGCACAAGAGACAAAAATGTTCACTGATGCACAAACATGAAATCAGTTGTCAAAAATGTAAGGAAGTTGTCCCTTTTGGAAAGGAGGAAAAGAAATTGGGGGAAGATTTAGTGATTTTGTAAATTACTTCTTGATTTTAAACAAAGGTCTGAGGACAAACAAAATAACATGGTAACATCTACCTAATCTTGGTGTTGGGCACAGGCTCTTACTTGAGATCTCCACAGTGAAGATAATTACACAGGAAGCACAGCTGTACCTGGAGAAGGCTTCCAGAGAGGTGGCATGCCACAGAACTTCAAACTGGGGGATTCGGGGAAGCCTGTGGACTGCCAAGTGAACAGTGACGGCTTATTTAGTGGGTTAGGAACATGAAAAGACTTGGAAGACTGTCAGAATCTTTAAAGCAAGTGCCCATTGTTACTTGAAGGTCGAAAGAAGTACTTTAAAAGACTGCAGCTACAGAAAAGCTAAAAATTCAAAAATACTTGTTTCGGCAGATACTTGCTGACAGTGCAGCGTGGAGGTGTACCCCGAGGACTTGCCAGGGGAAATTTTCTTGGCAGGATTTCTCTAAGAACTTCCAGGAGGATACAACCAGATGCAGAAATGACTTAGCTGATTAAGATCACCTCTGTTCCCCATGCAGCAGCTGTAGGAGCCCCAGGAGCAGGGCATCTGAATGCCAGTCAGCATAGCCACCACATCTAGGTTAACTGGGCTGAGCCACCACATCTAGGTTAACTGGGCTGCTTCTGGCAGAGAGGTTCTGCCTTTGGCTTATGCCACCCACCTGGGGGATCTACTAAACATCCTTTGGCCTGATGTGCTCCCCCCCCACACACCCAGGCAGGGCAGAGGCGCTGACGGGCACAGGCATCCTGGGAGAGGAAGGAGCACCAGGGAAGGAGTTGGAGCCAGCAGAGCTGCTGGGTTTCTAACTTGTTCTTTAACAAAGTCAGGTATAAGAAAAACTGCATTCTAGGTGGAGAGAGAATAAATATTCTTTTCTGAAACTCAGTGAAATTAGCACCTTGGGAAACCTGCAAGAGCTCGTGAGGAGCCTAAGCAGATCTTGAAAAGGGACTGAAAGGCTCTGCTTGCTCATTCCACAAGGGCAGGTCCTGTCCAGGAACTTAGGCCATCCTGCAGAATGGCTTCTGGGCTCTGCACGGCACTGGAGGGCAGCCACTCACCACCCAGCCATAGACAGTGGAGAGGGCATGCAGGCGGCTCGGCCCACCTGGCATGAGCACTGTTCAGAGTGCCCACCTACCTGCACCTACTCGGCACAGGGGATTTCTGGAGCTACTTCTCCCAACAAAGGCTTGGGTAGGCTGGCTCTTCTCAGCATGCGGGGCTTTCCTGAAACCTACTTGGATTCTTTGTCCAGACCGAGTTGCTGAGGCTTTCCAATACCCATCTACGGTCCCCGAGGCTGAGTCACACTGGCCAGTGAGCAGAGCACAGCTCAGCTTGGGCAGTTATCAGGAGGAAGGTCTTTAAGAGGCAATGTGGACAGAAGGAGGTGGCCCATTTGACCTGCTCATGGCTTCCCTGAGACCCTCACAGATCCAAGGGCCCAGGCATCTTTTACTATTTAAACCAGACAGGAGTTCAAAAAGTCATCCCTTAGGCAGTACAAAGTTACCACAAGAGCCTTGGAAGGGGCTCGGGGAAGAACACTGCATGCGAGGCAGGGTGGCATTCCGGTTTGGTTGGCGCACGGGGAGAACCAAGAAACTGACCCTGTCCAGTGCAGGGCAAACTGTCTGCCACATGGCACCATAGACTGACCACGGCCACTCCTATAACTTGATTTCACTGTCGCCTCATGGTAAATAAGCCATGTGGATGAACTTTGAAACAATTATCCTTTCTTGGGGGCGGGGGTCCTGAAAGCCAATTCTGTCCACAACCCTCTACAGCCATCCACCTTGGTCAAGTCGACACTTACCATGCCCCACGTCCCACCGATTAGAATTCCAGAAGGAAAATGTCCTCCAGGCAGAAACTTTACCTACACAAGCTCTTTGAGAAGTGCTTATGGAAACCTAGAGATTAAACGCACTCAGCTGGTTTTAGGTGAAGACTGGAAAGGCCCAACAGCCAGAATTTGAGAGCTCTGGTCTTGAGCACGAGGACAGCCATGGAACGCTAGAAGGCGCGACTTGGGACTCTGCCATGTTCTTAAGGAAAATAAAATAGGATAGCGCCTGGGTGTTGTCTCAGATGCAGCCAATTAACCCTGCTCTGCTCGGTCTTTCGGCTGTTGACTTGTGGACGCCACAGAGCCCAGGGCTGCCAGGCAGGCCAAGGCCAGGTGAGGGGAGAAGCTGCCTGGTGGCCGTAGCTGGGCCTCAACCCGCTGGAGCGCCCTATGCCGAGGCTCCAGGAGGGAGAAACAAATGAGGGCGTGGGAACAGCAGATGGGAGGGCTTGGCAGCACCAGAGAGGAACACGGAGCGCAAATTGATAAATGGGTGCTGCCGATCAGGGCTGGCGCTGGCCAAGTTTTGAAAGGGGGAAAAAAAGGATAGATCCATGAGCAGCAGCCCACACAATGACGTCACTCCGTGAACTCAAGCTGTGTTCCCACACCCCAACTGCCCAGCTGGCGGGAAAGCAAGAGCAGCTGCTGCGGCTGCGTGTGCTGACGGCGGCTCCCAGAGGCCTGGCCAGGCCCCAGGTCGGCCCGTAAGTGGGGGTGCCACGGGCCTATTCACAGTGGCACCTCAGCAGACCAGAGTGGCGAGGGGTGCCTGCCTACCAGAGGGACGGGCCTCCATCAACTGGCCCAGCACAAGAAAGCTTCTACCAAACTTACCAGGCTGGGGGTCCACCCCCATCCCACAGAGACCCAAAGGGGCATCGTCTCTGGCCTTTTACATCTCCAAACAGTAACCCAACCAGACAGCCACCAGGTGAGGCGCCCACACCTGTGACACGGCTGGGAACTATCTCAGAAGAAACGGAGGGCAGAGATGAGCCCAGGAGTCTACGAGAAGTCGGTGACTACTAACGAACTGGTACGTCCTGACAGGAGGTGTTTCCGAGTTCCTGCCACCAGGCCCCCAGGACACCAGTCTCAGGGAGGTGGGGTGGGGGCAAGGAGCAACAGTCAGCAGAGGGAGGGGTCTTCAACACACTAACCAGCACAAGGCGAGATGGAACCTCTGTGCCAACAAGCTTGACCCAAGAGGGGACCATCCAATAGTGGGACACTTCCTGATCTTCAGGCTCTGGAGACAGTCTACAAGGCAGACCCCTCATGCTAGTGGGAAGGGCACTGGAGGACATCTCGCAGTGGGCAACGTCTCTGGAAAGTTTAGCCCCTGCTCCACTGACCCCCAACAACAGGGGAGGAGATAATCCTCCTCTGATAAACTAGTGCTACTCAGGATACCATGTTCTACATCATACATTTTGATCTTGAAATCATGCGATTAAAAAATTTACAGACACGGGAAAAAATAACTATAGGTCAAATGGAAAACGAAATACAAAACATATTCAAATCTTATATTTAGAAATATTCTTCAGTGAATTTCACTTTCTAATATATACATATATGCATAAGAGGCAGAAAATATACCCAAAGTGTTGTTTCTCCATGCTAAGATTGAAGAGAATTTTTCAAATATATAACATAAAAATAATTTAATTTAGTTCCCCCCACCCATACTCTCCTATATTTCTCCACGTTTTACAAAGAGCATGATTTCCTTCAATCTGGAAAAGGCTGTGGGCTACTAGGTCAGGAAGCAGGACAACGCTGAAGGCGAGACACTGCCCAGGTTGCCCCTGCAGGCTCCCAGCCGGGGTGCAGCCCCAAAACATTAGCCCTCTCGTTTAACAGAAGCTTTCCTAACATGGCTACATGGACTGAAGAATCCAGAGCCCCGGAAAGAAAGGCTGAAAGAAATTCACCCTATTTTATTTCAAAGTAAATTAAAGCTTGAATTGAAAATGAAGACCATCGCTGTCCTCGAAGGCAGCAGCCTCAGAGACTGTCCTTATTAAGAGTCCATTCCCAAACCAGGTATACCAGAGGCCAGCATACAAAGTCTGTAATATCGACTCCAATGACACCCAAGGACCTAACTGAATGTTATTTCCTCTGGAAGCAACAAAACGAGTCACAGTGCCAGAGGAGTGCTATGAGACCTGGGAATGGGGTCCAGGTCACCAGCCAGGCACGGCAAGGGCAATCCCCCTTGACTCAGTCTTTTCCGTTCCCCACCAACACCCTGTCTGTCGGCAACACTTCAGTGGACCAACTGCAGATGGCAACCAGAGCAGGCTGACCTCCTCCACGTGAGGGTCCTAGATACAGATGCTGCTGTCAAATGCCCAACTGTCCCATTACCCACCTCGCCAAGTGAGCCCATCTCAGGCACCAAATGGGCTTTCCTGTTCTGTCACCTAACATCCCCCAAAAGGGCACAATGCCCAGAAGCAGGGCTGGCTTAGCAGTCTCCCTTTAGCCAAACAGCAACTAGCAAACAACAAAAACCAAAACCTGCAGAGCCCCTCCAGCAGAGGGAACCTGGGAACACTGTGAACACCGTCCGCTGATTGGAGCACACAGGAACTCACCCTGGGAGCGAGCGAGCCTGACCCAGCCTGCACACACAGCCATTACTCAGTTACATTTCAAGGACAGACACCCTTTAGCTCGGATGTTCATGAGGGCCATAATTCAGAGATGCTGTCCTCACTCACTGGACGAACATGTAAATACACATGTACTTCCAAAGCACAGTGCAGGGGAGCCTTCTGGAGGAACACAGGCGGCTGACGCAGAGCTGTGAAGGAGATTCTGGAGATCCACTCTTACTCCAGCAGCCACAGCCACGCAGGGGAGAGGGCTTCTGCCTGAAGAGCCATGGTGACACAGCCTCTGATGGCTTAGCACACGTGCCTCCACAAATATTCGTGGAGCATGACCACTAATGAACAAAGTGGACTTGATTATAAATTCATCCAAAATTGGGTTTCTTCACATATTTCAGCCAACGTGTAAAAGCACTCAGAGGAACAAAACAAGCTAAAGATGCTCTTTGCTGGTCCCTAAACCAGACAGCCCATCCTGATGCAAAGCTGCCCTGGGCATCACCCCATGGACCCCAAGCAAGCAAGGGCCCTGGAACATTCAGTCTCCATGATGGATTTCCAGCTGCCCAGAGCTTCAGTGTGAGATACTCCTCATCAGCATAGACACAAACCAGGGACACGTGCAACCTGAATGAGTCTCCAAGGGAACGAAGCTAGACAAAGCTGATCTTCAGAGGCTACGTGCTATGTGATTCCATTTGTGTAGCATTCTTTTATGACAAAAATTAAGAGCTGGAAAACAGATTAGGGGTTGCCAGGTTCAGCACTGGGAAGGGGAAAGACAATCCAACTCCCGAACTTTGAACGAGTGGGTCAGTTTCAGGTATAATGAGCCATGTGCCAGTCTAGGACTGTCCTAGTCACCTGAAGGGGGTGCAGTTACAAAAGGTTAATTGGGGACTCTTGGGGTGAATGCATACAGGAACTTACACTTGTGACAATATTGTGCAGAACTAAAGATACACCCAAGTGCATACTTGTAACACCAGGGAAATAGTATTTGAGGGTAGGAACAATGTCAATTTCCAGGTTGTTACAGTTACACAATGTTTCTTTCCACTGAGGAGCTTCAGGAGCTGAGGGATCTGTGTTTACTTCAAAATAAGAACTTTAAAGAAGTAACGAGGAAGTGGGTGCTGTTTTTTGGTTATTTGTGCAGTTTGGCTTGTGCTGACAAGTAGGGCACCTCCTTCCTTGTGGCCACCAGGAGCTGGCCTTGTTGATACTGCTAAGGCACCGGGCTGGGACAGGTGTCTTTTAGCTCCCGGGGCCCAGAAGAGCTCCCAACTCCTGAACCCTGGCCTTCTCTTGCTGACGCGGGCCAAGACGCCTGCCTGCTACTTCAGTTCTTTCCTGGGAACAGGCACAAATGCCCAGCTTGCTCTCTCCCAGCAGCTACCAGCCACCCAGGGCCACACCCGACAGATGGCGCCTTCCCTGGTAGAGCAGCCTGGGGAGGAGGAGAGAAAACCAGCCCAGGGTGTCTCCGTGCTGGGCAGGTGGGCCACTCTGGACTTCTGATCCCGCCTAGCTGAACCGAAACCTCAGGCAGCAGGCTGGAACAGGCCAGGACCATCCGGCTGACACACACAGTTGTACGCGGGGCTGGCCAGCTTCCAACAACCAGCGCGTTCAAAGAAAGTTCTAGAGCTGGGGCGTCCCAGCAGATGACCAGGATCAGGAGAGCTGCCTGCCATAGCTCTGCCCCTGCTCTTGCAGCAGCCTGGGGACCTGGCTGGTGCCTGTGGACTCCACATCAGCCTTTTGTACCAGGGGAAAGGTCCGCCGTGGGGCCGGTGCCCAGTCTGTCCTCACAGAGCCTCTGGGGCCTCCCTTTTAAGGAGAGCTGGCTTTCTCTGCCGAAGCTCCCAGTCACTCCCTGCTGATTCAAAGAATCCAAAGGAAGAAAATTACAGGAGTGCCTTCCCTATTTCTGTCTTTATTGTCTTCAGGGTTACACTTTTTCCAGTTCCCTCGACAGGAATTTATCCTCACTAACTCCCAGCAACAGCAATGAAAACACCCCCATCCCCCATTCAAATGCACACCGACATGCACACGGGTGGACAAAAACCTTTTCAATAATACTATTTTCCAGATTCAATAAACCCTTAAATGGCCATTTACTCAAAGATCTCAAACCGCTTTCAAATCAGCACTGCTCAGCTTCAAAGCTCTTGAGAAAAAAAAATAACCAGTGAATCTCCTCCACACGAATAAAAATTACATTCTACATAAATTAAATATATAATTTGATTAAACATGTTTATGTCTTTGTGATGACATTTAAAATAGAAGTAATCATTTTCTTTTTTTAAAAGAAAAACTCTTTCAAATATAATTCGAAGCTGTCAAACCAATCTTCTGCTACAGATCTTTTAAATGTCACATACCTTCAAAAGGGGATGGCAGTTTCCTTTTAAATATGCAATTCCAAACAGTGTGTTCTGAATCAAGAATGTATTAAAATACACCGCTGGCATTTATCCCGATTTAAGTATCGCCCTTTCCCCCTCCCGATTTGCTCAGAAGCATAGCACTGTGGCGTCTCTCCCCAGGACAACTCAGGGCCGTCAGTGCCACCACCGCTGGCTGTAATCACGGGGTTGAACACCAAGTCACACTCCTAACACCTTAGCGGGGGCAAAGGTGTCCTCTGCTGATTCTACCAGTTTCCCTCCCAGATGGCTTGCTGAACTCTGTGTAACCCAATTTTGGCACAGCATCAACGGCCCGATTGTAAGACAGTGTTAATCAGATGCAAGGAAAACTCGGAACTCATTCTCATAAGTCAATGACCTACATATTCAATTGCTTATTCGCCATCTCAGTAGCAAACACTGTGCTATATTTAAACGCAGAGTACAGATCTATCTTTCTTCTAAAAGGCTTAGAGAGACAGATAAGCTTACACTCCAGCCCTCCTCTCAGCACAGGGAGGGCAAATCTGTCAACATCAAATGTTTAGGGGACCCTGGAGGGAACACATTGTCTATCTCTCTGCTGTTTGGATAGAGAGGTATGAAGGGCCTTTTTTTTTTGGTAAGCAGCAAACATGAGTCAATGCTTCTATTGAACTTAAGGAGACTGAGGTAGGGTTAATGCTGCCTCCCAGCATCTGGCAAAAATATGTGGGGAGGGGTGGGGGAGCCAGACAACTTCAAGTCAGTTAAGCACAGGTAGCAAGTATACCAAGTGCCCAAAGAAGTCGAGATAGTGACAGGATGTGAATACTTCTTAACTGCAGTCCCCCGGCAGTATCTGAGTCATCTTGGAGCCAGCAGGGGCAACAGCAAAAGCAGTAGAGACCTCTTGAGATCTGGAGCAGGGAAGCACAGCTCAGGGGCTGGCTGCTCACATCTCTTGGTATCTCACCCAGATCTGATGAAGTGCGGGCATGTCGGCTCCTCACCTGGAGGTGTAGGGCAGAGCTGGACAATCAGCCCCAGGCCAAAGTAGGCACCCCCTACCTGGGAAGGGGAAGCTGCACCCAGGACCTTGCCCTGCACAACTCCAGGGAGCCTTTCACATAGTCTGTAGTGCAGAGGTGCTGGGGAGAGGGCTGGATGGGATTGCTTCAATTGAAGTTGGAATTGGTCAAGCTGGGTGGCAAATGCTGTGGGGCCAAGGGCAAGTAACTAAGCCTCTCGGAGCTGAGGCTAACTGCCACCAGGCAGAGGAGAGGAGGGATGCAGCCAGAGATGCACCAGTGTTCCATGTAAAGCCAGGCAGCCATGAAACTTAATGAGTCTCAAAAGTCACTGGGGCTTGAAGGAAATCCAGAGGGTGGAAAATTAAGAGTTGGGAAAAAGACTCTCCTCCTCTTAGGATTCAGACAAAAGTCCCTACTTGGATGGCAAACCCTGCTCCCAGGAAATGGACAGGAAGGTCCAGAAAACACTAAGGCCACACCCCACGAGCTGACACCAAAGGCAGAAAGTCACAGATGACCAGAAAGACAGGGCAGTGCAGGGTCCATGCATAGCTCTTTAAGCACTTGTTCCCTTCCCTGTGAGGCCAGATGTACTTGCTCTCCTCTCCCTGGGCGGCCCCACGGGACTGTCACCACCTCTCGCAGGTGACAACGTTCCTTCGTGTGACCCTTACTATCCTTACTCCAGTTATTCCCAAGGTAGACACACAGCACATCCACGTACCTATGTACGCACACACAGAGGGTCCCCGAGTAATGATTTGACTTTACAATGGTGTAAAAGTGATTTGCCTTCAGTAGAAGCTGTACCTTAAACTTGAAATTTTGAACTCTTCCTGGGCTAGTGATACGTAGTTCAATCCTCTGACGTGGTGCTGGGCAGCAGGATTGGGCCTCAGCTCCCCAACAGACACGGCTGATACAAATGTTTTTTTAGAAGGGAATAGACCCACATCAACTGACAAGTCCTCCAGGTGTTTCAAGTTCTATCACAAAAGATATTCCTAGCTGAACATGGAGGCACAGGCCCATAATCCCAGCAACTCAGGACACTGAGGCAGGAGGATGGTAAGTTTGAGGCCAGCCTGAGCAACTTAGCAAGACCCTAAGCAACTTGGTAAGATCCCGTCTCAAAAAAAAAAATTTTTTTTTTTAAAGGCCCGGGACTGTGGCTCTGTGGTAAGCGCCTCTGGGTTCAATCCTGGTGTTTAAAAAAAAAAAAAATCCCTGGAAAGGCTCCTCACAGAATGGCCTCCCCTAAAATGTCCCTCTGGCCACAGGTATGGGACTACAGGCCTGGCATGTCACCAGGTCCTGGGCTGTGACAAGGCTTATAGAGCAGCTGCCATCCCTCTACACCACTCCCTATACTTACTCTTAATGACAGCTCAGTGACACATACTGGGTATCCCTAGACTCAGAGCTGCCCCCCACCCAAGACATCTCTGTCTATAGCCAAATGTCCCAAATTTGCAGTTGTTTTATTTGTATCCTTTTTTTAAAGTCAACTCTGGTCCTCATCCAATCTCATCCCTTCTTACAGCTTTTTTTTTTTTAAGTCCTCAAAGTACTTTCTCGAAAGAGGAAGGTTATAAATAAGTAAAACAGAATCCACTAAGAGGACACTCTAGGAGCCCTATAAAACACGCCTCTGAAAATAACGGCCCCAGAGAGACTTGGGTAAGCAGGCAGCAGCGACTCAAGGCTGCAAGGCCAGCTAGCCAAGGCCTGGGGCCCTGGATGGCCCAGGTCACAGTGTGGCTGAACAGGTGGCCCCTGTTCAGAACCCCTGCTTAGCCACTGTCCTCACCGCTCTGAGGCAACCTAGAAATACAAGTGCTCCCATGTAATCATCAGGGGCTCCAAGGCCAACTGTCAGTCATAATGTAAACGGTGGACAGAGATATTAAACAGATGCAGGACCACACCAAGAACCAAAGGGCCACAAGACCCTCCCTCTGGACTTACTGGTGTCAAGCTTTGTTGGAAAGCAAGGTGGCATGAGCCACAGTGGGCCAGGGACTGATACCCATTCTGAAAACTCTGACTACAGAGGAGCAGATGCCAGTTGGCTTAACAGGGAATGGGTGTGTTTTCTGGGGTGGGGAGTCCTCAGCCCACCTCCAGCATAGCAAAAAGTATAAACCCTGCACCATCTTGAGTGGTGGGAATAAGGGAGAGCACGGGGCTCCACCCACTTATACCTGCAGGAAGCCAACATTCTGATTAAAAAAAAAAAAAAAAGGTAGCTCTAAATTCCATGATTAGTCTTAGAAGATTTCATGCTTCCACCAAACAGATTTCTGGGCCATGGAATAGGTATCTATGTCCACAAAAATGTTCATAAATGGTTTGTTTTGTTTATTTATTTATTTATTTACTTATATGTGGTGCCGAGGATCGAACCCAGCACCTCATGTGTCTAGGCAAACACTCTACTGCTGAGCCCAAGCCCCAGTAGCAGTTTTATTCAGAACCCAAACCTTAAAAACAGACCAAATGTCCAAAAATAGGTGAACAGGTCAAGAGGCTAGTAAATTCGTTCAATAGAATATTACTCAGAGGTGCAGAGGAACAAGCAACCGAGATAGGTCCCCAAACGGGCTTTTACAGCTAGAAAACATTGATTGAAAAAGGCTCTAGGCAAACAGGTGTGCATGGTACATAATAAGCACATCACAGATATACACTATGAATGATGTGTGTATATCATACATTCTATGGAATTCTAGAACAGGCAAAACTAATCATACTAGAAAAATAAAACAGTGCTTGCCTGAGCTGACCATGGAGGTGGGAGAGGGGACGGCATGGACAGGACCATAGGGACTTACATGGAGTGACGGTATATCCTGTCCCTTGATGGATGGGTATAGGATGGCCAAGTGCGAGTCCCTGTTGGAACCCATGGACGGGCATACTGAAGATCACCTTGTTCCACGTCTCTTCCCAGCCAATCCCCATTGCACCCCACACTCCCCAAAAGTTTTTTTAGCTCAAAGGAAAACAAAATAAAAAGAACCACAAACAAGTGGACCTTGCTTGGGGAATGCTCCCTCCCAGGGATTTGTAGCAGGTCTTCTCTGGACTGAGGCCCACAGAACCAATTCAGCACACAGCACAGGCAACACGCGCTTCCCCAAAACACTCAGGGCTTCCAGGAGGTCAGCCATGCTCAGGACTGTGTCAAACGCAGGTGGACAGCAGGGACTCCTACACAGGAAAAGGGCCACCAGAGGACTAAACCCCCCAGGACACCGGCATCTGCAGTTCCACAGGGCTTTGAGACAGGGGAAAGGACAGCCCAAGGGTTTCTGATGCCTCCCGCCAGCCTCACCAGTGGCAGAGCAGCCTGCAGCCACAAACAGCTCCCAAAGAGCAAAACGACCACCTCAGGTCCATGTGGAAGCAAACTGCTAAGTGCCTGGTGACTTCTTAACATGGCTGCCGTCACAAGCTGCGTCCTATTAAAGTGGGGCTTCTCGATCTCAAGTTGCGTTCCCAGTGCGGGTCATGCGCAGGCTGTACTTACAAGCCTCTCTTATTACCCAAGAGGCTTTTAAAGTATTAAGTACAGAAAATGCATGCAACTCCCCAGTTAAAATAGAGCGCATGGACACTCAAAAAGGTCAAGGCAGCCTCCACTCCATTTTCATTACGGATGCTTCATCCAGATGACAGGGATGCTGCGATAAAAGCAGTTAGAGACGCCCTGACAAGGGCTAAAACCTGTGGCGGAGTCTTTGAACTGGCAGATCCTGGAAATCACCTAGCACAGACCCTCCCTCCCTCTAGAGGGAGGCAAACCCAACGGGGAGAAGAAATCGCTTGCAGTCCAAAGTGGGGGGAATTTCCTGGGCACCACTTCATTTGAATAAATTCAATGCATGTTAGCTGGGGTCCTCCAGAAACCAAAGACTTCTTCCAGAACAAAAGACTTCTTGGAGAGCCAGAGGGGGCTGGAAGGCAGAGGGAGATGACCAGGATGCCCTGCAGTACCTGAGATGGCAGGAAGGAGGAATCACCCAGCGGTCCCTGGCTGTGTGCCAGCTGTGAGTAGGGGCACAGGTTGTATGTAAACTTGGTGTTGGAGTCCAGTGTTGGGACCACCAATTACACTCCCAGAAATAGAAGGTCATGGAGGAGCATCCTCATGGCTACCACACCAGGCCAGGTCACCGCTACAACATTATACCCAAGACTTGCTTTTCAACTTCGTCACGGTTTTGATAGTTAGACTTCTAGGGCCACCTGGCAGAACCCAATGCATCTAGGTGGACATCACCGGAAGGTACGGGACTTTCATGCTGCCCCCAGTATGCGCAGAAGGGAGGAATGGGATCTCTAGGACTCAGTGAGTACATGGACATGAAGGGATGGAGAAGTGGAAGCCATGAAGCTGGGACTGGTGACAGGTGGAGGTGACACGTTCTAACGGAAGCAGAAAGTGAGACAGAAGGGGACGGGGGCTCAGAGAATTGACAAGTTAATCAACTACCCAATCTCAATGTATTAGTTAGGGTCAGACACTTTCTCTGCAAGCCTGAGCGTGTGTATCAGTTCAACACATTAGAAAAATAAAGAAAAAAAGAACAATTGTTGCTCTATGGCATGCAGATCAATTGGGTGTTCTTGATGGATGGACAACTCAGTTCCAGTGAACCAGGGCCGAGGATCCTCCTCCTTCAACTCCTGGCATTCCCTGCGCATTTCCCACATCCAGCAAAAGAAGAAAAACTGGGTAAGGCATGCTGACCTCTCAACTACTTCTGCCAGAAGTGACACATATTCCCACCCACGTTCCACTGGCAGAACCACCACGGGGCTTCTGGCTGACGCCCGGTGGGCTCATGGCCACGCCGGCAAGAAGTCCCCCAGGAGGAGGGGAGGAGCGAAGGGTGTTGGCTCCTTTGTACCCACCTTCCATCCCAGCCTAAGATGGGCTTATCTCTTTGGGCTGGGGATGTGGCTCAAGTGGTAGCGTGCTCGCCTGGCATGCGTGCGGCCTGGGTTCGATCCTTAGCGCCACGTACCAACAAAGATGTTGTGTCTCCCGAAAACTAAAAAATAAATATTAAGATTCTCTCTCTAAAAAAAAAAAAAAAAAAAAAAAAGATGGGCTTATCTCAGAATCTGCTGGGAACTCTGTCTCTCCAAGCACAAGAATCCTAGATTGTGTGACCACTGAACAACATCAGAAGAGATGCCAGCTACTCCACAGACTCATCTATTCAGCCCTCTCCTTACCACACCACTCGGAATTCAATACAAGCCTGGCCAGGACTGGTCTTTCATTCACCAACTCCAAGTTAAGCCCAGCCAACCATGACAGCATATGCCCCAAGTCCCAGAACTTGGGAATCTGAGGCAGGAGGATCAAGCCCAAGAGTTAAGATCAACTGGGGCAACTTAGGAAGACACCATTTCAAAACGGAATAAAACAAAAACAAAACAAAAAACACCCCTTTTCTTGTGAAAAAAATGTCAAACTGTAAACCCTGGGCAATGCTTTCACGCCCATCAAGCCTAAGACACCATGACATCTTAGATCAGCACCACTTCATAAACCACTAAAGAAAATAAAATACTGTCAAGTATTTGTTGGTGACACAACAATTCCAGAGATGTTAAAATGTTGGAAAACAAGTTAATATAGTGCTTCCATTGGACTCTTCCCATACCTTTGGTAGAAACACAGAAATAACCATTTCACAAATAAGGACCTGGGGCTCCCATGGGTTGGGTGACCTGCCAGTAGTCACAGCTGGCTGAGCTAGGAGAGGGGGATTTCCAACAAGCGTCTGACTCAGCATGGGGTTCAGGGTCCAGCTCCCCACAGCTGTCTCCTGGCACCCAATTCTCAAAGCCCAAGCCAAGCCCTAGTACTCTTGCATCCACAGAATTCTGATCCAAATGGCAAATCAAGCACCTTGGAGATATAATATCCTTATAAACACATTTGAATTAAAAAAAAAAACTCCACTAAAATATGGGTTTTCATCTGCATAACACTTTACCAACAAATTCTACGAAATTCAAGTGAGAACAGATGATGTACAAAAATATCAAAAACAAGGATCCGATTTGGTAAACAGTTGAGCGCTATTTTCACATCATCCTAATGAATTTAGTTTCAATAAACACAAATCAAGCAAACACTCTACAAATTTTAATGGTATGGTACAGAATGAATCTCAGAATGACAGTTCTGGAAAACAAACTCTTTTCATCAAGTGACAGATATCACAAGAGAAGAAAAAATCACCACGGGAGCCTTGGTTCAAAGGGTCTGCTCCCAATCTGCTCCCAACCTGTGCATCTGAACTTGGCCCTGGGCTGGCTTGCCTCAACCCAGGCTGAAGAGGAAAGCTCCAGGTGCCAGGCTCGTTCTGATGGGGGGGGGGGGGGGCAGACATACCGCAGGCAGGTCACACAGAGGTGAAACACGGCCACAGCATTGAGTGAACATCACTGGGAAGGCGTCTGGGGCTGGCATGATACAGGCCAAGATGGGCCCACCCATCCTCCCATCTTAGTCCCATTCGCACTCTGAGGGTGGCATCCCAGCTGACGTTTCAGCAAAGTTTTAAAAAGTAGAAACAAACCAAGTTCATGTCAGGCTAGTCACATCACCTGGGTGCAGGAAAACATGTTCCTGCCCCAGCAGGCAGGCCTTACCCCAAGCCCTCTCATGGCTCCACCTGAAAACTGAGGGTTGTGCTTGGAGGCTATAATTAGAACACATGTGAATGGGACTGTAAACCCTAAGGCATGACAAAAAAGACTGGATGGGTCTCTTGAAATGGTGGGGGATGGGCTCTGGGAAATTACAAACCAACAGGAACAACTCCACCAGTTGTTTCAGAAAGAATCCTGGAGCCTAACACCACCTATCCCACCACGAGCACCCTGAGCCCCAGGATGGCACAGGCCGGATCCTTCTGAGCCCCAAGTGCAGGAAATGGATACCGAGGGTCTGGCAACCCCTGGCCACGGCTCCAAGGTCTTCTGTCATTTTCTATTGTGCACGTGAGTGATCGAGTCCCAAAAGATAGACTCAAATGCATTTAAGACTTCACAAATATGGCATTAAAAGGCAACAGATCAAACTTGAAAAACACATGATAGGAATGCCAATACTCTAAAGCCACCAACCGGAGTGCAGGCCCTTTCCCACACGCACAAAGATTAAGGCAGCCCCAACCACCAGATTCAAACACACGACCCCTCGGCAAACCCGGTGCAAGTGCCACTTCAGCAGTTAACTGTTATCACTCCGACTCACAGGTGAGGAGACTCACAGGTGAGGAGCCCCAGGCTGGCTCGTGCCAGAGCTCACAGTGAAGCTCAGACGCAGGCCAGCCCACGTGCACCAGTGTGGCAGAGGAAGCTTCAGTAAGGACCACCCAGTGGGAACACAGAGCCCTCGGCTCCCTGTTGTGCCCCCCTCTACCCTGGGAAGTGGTGCAGTGAAGGCACTGTTCTAGCTCTGAGCTGGGGCTGATCCAGGCAACCCCAGGAGGGGGCCACAATCCTGGTCCCATCACCTGCTGGAGACCCTCTGAGAAAGAAATCCTGCCAGGGAGGACCACCAGAGCACAGAGGCATCTGCTCTCCTGGCGCCCTGTGGTAGCCCTGTACCTAGAGCTGGAGGCCAACCAATCGGGGCCACAGAGCTCCAGCCCCAGAAGCCACCTCCAAGAGGACTGGGGTGGAGCTGGGTTTTCCCTTAACCTGACCGCCCCCCCAGCCTTTCCTCCTTTTTCCTTTCTGGAAAATTAAGTCCACCGTGCACCCCAACAGCTGACCACTCCGGATTTTACGATTCTTAAACCCCTTCCCGTCAGAAGCAGCAGCAAGACAGTGTCACAGGCAATGAACCTGAGGCTCCCCCACCAACTCTGCCCAGCTAGAAAGCAGCTTTCCTTAGGCCAGGTATCACTCTTCTCAGGTTTGCATCCTCCCGTCTAGGAGGACGCTTGGGGAGAAAGCAAGTCCCAGCACCCCCACCCATGCCCTCCAAAGCCCAACGCCCTGCAGAAGGAGAGTCCTGGGAACTCCTACCCACACCTGCACCTCACTCCCTGCTAGCCAGGGGGCACCTCCCCTCACCCCACCCCATTCTTTGTAGGCCAAGGATCCCTACACAGGGACTCCCAAAAGTGAGGTCCTGGTCTCCTTTGAGATACCCTGAAAATTGGATTCTTTTTCTATGAAAAATGTATCACCTCATGCATTTCTGGGGTTCACCCTCCAAGCAGGCATGGTGCCCTGAGAGGTCTCTGCCCGAGTCCAGCCCTCCGGATGGGTTTCCTAGGCAACGGAGGCTCTGGCCTGCTAGCTCCGCATGGACTGACGAGGCAGGTAGATTATGCTGCTCCAGGTTTCTTCCACAGGGAGAAGAGGCGGCAGCTGTCTTTTATTCGGTGGGGGCACGGGCCCTGCCAGGCTCGGGCCGCAGCAGCTACCTCATCCACGAAACTAATTCCACGTTTTCTTGCTTTCTTTTTTAAAGCTATGACTCTCACCTGTTGATGGAAAGCCAGGCCACAATCCACCTCCAAGTCCAACCAGGGTTTCCTGGCCCTGAAGGGCAGGTGTACCTGTCTGTCAAGGTAACTGAGCAGCTGGGCATCCCTGGGCATCCCAGGGCAGCCCGTGCCTTCCAGCCCAGGACAGGAAAGGGGTGTTAGCTTCTATTAGAACCACCTGGAGCTTTTGAACCATTGAAGGCAGGCCCCTAGTCCACTGATTGAACCTGGGAGGGTGGGTCTGGGCTTGGATCTTTTTGCAAAGCTCCTCAGGTGATTCTCAGGGCCAGAAAGGGATGAGGATGATGGGGTAGAGGGACGCAGGTGGGGAACCGGGCAGGAAGACAAGAAGACAAGTGGGAGGGGGGCCCAAGCTGGCCTCCTCAGGCTCGCAGCCCCATAGCTCACAGCCCATCTTCTAGAAGAGGTGCCCCCTGGCCTCAAGGCATAAGGGTGGGGAACCCCTAACTCCTACACTCTCCTACTGGCGGGCTTGCCCACTTTATTTGCTAGCCTAGTATGTGTTCTGGTGGATGGCCAGCTCCTTTGGGTCAGAACTGAGTCAGGCCACCCCCTCAGTGCCCAGCACAGCAAATGCCCCGCTGTCCTACCATCCCCTGGGGGACTCACTGGCCCTGAGTCAAGGAAGGCCCACCGCTTGAGTGTGCCTGATAGAGGACAAAGACACTGCAGAGGAAGTGAGCAAAGAAAGAGAGCAGGAACTCTGCGCCTGGCACCTCCTGAGCTTCCCTACTTGGGTCTGATTTGCTTCTAAAACAAACTCCTGCAGAGATTGCAATTCACTTAATCCTCACTGTGCACCTACTACATGCCAGGGCCTGATGAACTTGAACCTGGCAGTCTTTTACAAAACGCCATCCAGAACACAGACTCCTAATCCCCTCCCCCGCCCCCCAATGGCTTTGAGAGTCCAGGGACATGTAGGGGCAAAAACACTAGACACATTCTCCCAAAACAGCAACAGGATATTTTCCTGATGGTGCTGCCCATGGCCTTGAAAGAGCTAGGATATGCAAACAGGCCCTGGGCAGGCAGAGGGTGGGGAGCGGCAGATAGGAGTGTCCCCATGCTCTGACTGGGAGTGAACCCAGGCTCCCTACAACGGAGCTACACACATCCCCAGGTCTTTTTGCTCTGTAAGACAGGCTCTCACTAAATTGCCCAGACAGGCCTTGAATTTCCAATCCTCCTGCCTCAGCTGGGATTACAGGCAGGCACTACTCTCCATGTCTCCAGCACTGACGTCACTTCGAGGAATGGAGATGTTTATTTGTTGCAAGGTCTCCTGTTTCTGCTTATTCTTCTACTTCAAAAGTCTAAAATTTCCCATCGGGGTCTTCACATACCTGCCACGAAATCACAATTCACCAAGATACTGGGAGCACCCACAAGCACCAGAAGAAGAGAGATTTAAAAAGAAAAGCGGTGAGGAAATCAAGGTGATTGACAGGTGTAGGAGGAGTGGGGTATTTTTACATAGAGGTGTAACATGGGCCTACAGAGACAGTGACCAAACCTGCAGGAGTCTCGGCCTCGGCCTCGGCCTCGGCCTGGGGCCTCCTTTCCTGCCAGATCAGCCTTCCCAACCCCCCCAGGTTGCAGGTGGTTCTCCTCAAGGATGGTGAGCGGCATTACAACATCAGGGATCAGACTTTTATCTTTTAAATGCACAGTGTTCTTGGGCCAAAAACAAAACAACCTTTCCACGATGCTTTCCAAATTCCTGAAACACGCTTGGTGGAAAAATGGAGCCTGTTTCCTCTTATTTTGAATCTTACATTGGCTGTGTTTATAATGAAATAGAATAACTTATTTATTTGCTTACCTTACTTGGAAAGACAATAAATTGGAAGGGCTTCATAAATCTCACAGGGAATTCCTTTAAACAAGGACTGTCAGCAAAAATTCGTAAATAACCTCCTGCCAGCCTTGAGCAACCCCCCCCCCCACTGCACATTCTTGTTCCTTCCTGCGTTTGTACTAATCTTCTAGCAAACAAATCAAATCAAGCACCAAAATGTTTTTATTCTTATGGAGGTAGAGCTCAAAAAACATCCGGAGTCCACAGGGCTGCAGACTCTCATGGTCTCAGTGAAGATGAGATGCAGGTGAAGCCCCCCCCCCAAAAAAAAAAACCGGCCACACTACTCTCACTCATTTACAAAACCTGAGTGAGTTTTTGGCTGGCTTCAAAAATAGAGACTGGGCTATTCTAGTAACAAGCACAGCACAAATTCCCTCTGAAGCAAACCTTCTCTGCAGAGCTCTGGGTGAAAACACCTGAGGAAAGAAAGTCCAGGGCAGGGGGTGGTGAGAGGCCCTCAGGCCCCCGGCCTCCTGGGCTAGGCAGGTCCCAGTGTGGGGAGCCTCTGGATCCAGGAAGTTCTGGTCCAGTCGCTTCTCCCCAAGCAGATGAACCGTCATGCAAACCCAGACCTCAGGCAGCTGGTCCTGCCCTGCCACACCACAGGGCTTGGTGGGGCTGATGAGAGTGCCCTTCCGCACAGTCTGGATGGACAGTCTCACACTGAGGTTTCAAGGACTGTGCTAAAAATAAGTTTAAACAAGAGGCAGAAGGAGGCTTGTGGATAATCAAACGTGCAAGACTGGAAAGGGCAGCAGTAATCAATTTACATATCAGGAAAATATAATTACCATAACCAAAGGGAGAGTTTCCAAGCCAAAGGTTTAAAAGAAAAAAAAAGTCAAGACCAGCCAACCCAAATGGAGAACAAACGTGTGTTTTCTGCCAGGGCCAGACTTCTGAGTTCCCCGTCAGTTCCCAGAGCCCTGTAACTTCACCCCGTGACCTTGATTCCTGGGTGTAAGGAGCGCGGCTTAAGCAATCCAAACATACTAGTTCACATCCGTCTCTTCACTCAACTGGTTCACTGTGCAGAGACCAGCTTTTGATTTAAGTCCCATGGAGGTTCCCATACAAGCAAAAAAAGCCACTGAAGAGCTCCCGCTGCTGCCCAGGTCCCTGGGCCTCTGGGAGCCAGCTGTTCTGCAGCCTCCAACTCCTACAAGTCGCCCTTCTCTCCAGAACCCAAAGTGCTCCAAAATCTGACATTTTGAGCGCTGATATAACACAAGGAGAAAATTCCACACCAGGGCACTTTCATGCGCAATATATTATAAATAATGTGCTATTATTTTTAATATGTGTATAAAGTGTACATAAAACCAACGAGGGGCTGGGGTTGTGGCTCAGGGGTAGAGCTCTAGACTAGTACATGTGAGGTGCTGGCTTCCATCTCCGAAGCCTCATAAAACCAAATAAACAAAGGTATTATGTCTATCTACAACTTGAATGTTTAAAACAAAACAAATGAATTTTGTTTGGATGTCTGTCCCATCCCCCAGATAGCTTATTACATATTTGCAAATACTCCAAAACCGGGCAGGGGGCCCCCCCAAATCCAAAACAGTTCTGGTCCCGAGCATTTCAGAAGAGATCCAGGGCCTGTCCTATTAAGGAGCCACAAAATACATTTCCATATTCTCCTCTGCTGGGCACATTCCTGGCAATCAATAAACTATAGCTATTATTATTATTCCTTAACGTGTGTCTAATAGTCTCATACATCTAGTAGTCTCAGTGTGAAGGCAGAGGACCTTTTGGGAAGGCTCCTTTCAGTGCTTCAGTCACCCACACAAAGAGTATTGTCCTTTTCTCCCCTCCTCTGCAGGGCCCTGGGAGCTCTCAGCTGGGGCCGGCTGGGCCTGAGCACAGAACATCAAGCAGGGAGGCTGTGAACTCCCTTCCCTCCAACAGTCAGATGGAATCTCAGGATCCATCCAAGGAAGCCTTCCCTACCCAAAGTGGGAGACAGGAATGGAGCCCACAGAGGAAACTGGGACAGCATCCCATGCCAGAACACCCCAGGCCCTGCTATGCTCAAAGGCATGTGGTTCGGAGCTGCTGACCATGCAAGAAGGCCCCTGTGTGGCTGACTGACTGTTGGGGACACAGTACAGAACAAGACTATGGATGCCCTTCACCACACCACAGCACCTTCTCCCTTGTGCTTTTTTTAAACAGTGGGTATGTAAAAGCCTCCTACAGTTAACGCAGACAACTCAGTGGGTGTGGACACACACATGCACCTGCAACGCCACATCAAGGTGAACACAGCCCTCTCCTCCATAGAGGCTCTTGCCTTTCTCTGATGTTCAAATAAAGCCCAGCTTTCTGCTTTCCCCATAATAAATTCCAACGTTTGGGCAAATGTTTTAGCTGACCAAGGATCCAGGGGGGAACTGCCATGAGGGGCCCCTGGTGTGACAGTGGCCAGGAAGCAGACTAGAGGTGGCCACACTCTGCACAACTTCCACCCAGGTTCCGGCAGACAGTTTCCGACAAGAGCTCTTGCCATGGTCCCTAGAACCTTCAGGACAGGACCCACTTTCGACTATGAACCCAAGACTCCAAGGTCTCCTTACACCCACAGCAAGCCTCCCCTGACCCCACCAACATCAAATGCTATAACCAGTTCTCCACTGTCACTGCATGGCAGCTCACAGATAAACACCCCAAAGCCAAGGATGAACAAACATCAATCTCAGACCAGGAGTCAAGGTCACATTCAGTCTGAAGTCACGGACATCGTTTTCTCGGGCAGCAAGTGCACACAGACAGGAAGCAGCGTGATCACTTCGAGGTGGTCGACCAAAAGATGAACACGCTCACCTGCCCCTGACCCCATCTGAACAATGGGGGGACCAAGCCTGAGCCATGAAAGGGCACTTCTGGCAGCAGCCAAGAACTTAAATAACTGCAGCCATCCCCACTTAACAATTTAAAATACTCCCAAGACATTTCTTAAAGTTTCCCCCCAACAAACAGAAATAAAAGAACATTGAAAACTGCAGAGGAAGCGAGTTAACTGCTGCTCACATCCCAGAGCGCAGCAGGGCACCTGGCCAAGCACTTCCTCTGTGCCCCGCTCCTAAGGGCACCTGGGCTGGGAGCATGTCACCTCATAAACACCTCTTTCTGCAAAGCCTGACCTTCCTATTCCACACAGAGGAAGCAACAGCCGTAGGAGTGGGACCCAGGACTGGCCCCGGGGGATGCTCGCCCAGGTGCTCCAGCGCCACACTGGCCTCCAGGCAGCCTACCTTCCCACCAGGAAGTTCTCTAGTTCCTTGGGCTTTCCAAAGACCGTGCTCCTTGACCTCATGAAGATGGCCGACCTCTACCTTTGCAAAGTAGAAGCTGCTTAGGGGTCTTGGGAACATGCACAGCCAGCAGTGGCACCAGCATGGTCAGTATGCAGCCTGGCTCTCTCCAAAGCCACACCCCCCACAGAGAAAGGAGGAAGCAGCCAGTGACCTAGCAGTCACTTGCAGTCCCTCTGGACCTGGAGCCAGTGGCCGTGGCAGACGGAACAGGCACCTGTTCCCAGGCCCTTCCAAGAGGGGCTGGCGGGACAACGCATGGACAGACAGCAAACCTGTGTGTGCATGTCCCCAGGGAACCTGGGACAATGGCCTTAGATGCACCTAGGCCTTCAAGTGTGGGTCCAGAACTGTCCTTTTGGGGACTCAGGTGGTTTAACAAAACAGACAAGATTCTGAAGTGATTGCTTTTGACCTGACCTATCTAGCTAGCATAAGCCAAAGTCCTTCAGTCTCAGGCATCCCTGGGATGACACTGCTGGGAGGTCACCTAGGCAAATGCATCTGCTCTGACCAAAACATCCTTGCAGACAGGCGCAATCCTTAGACATTACAGATATCTCAGAAATCCCTGGCCTCTCACACCAACACCCACTGACCTTTGTCAAATTCCTAGGCTGGCTTCTCTATTATCCAAAAGGAATGATTTGGCAGCGATGGGCAGGGCTGGGGTGAAGGGAGGCACCTAGGGCCCCAGGAATATTCCTGGATGAGGAGTTTGCTATGCAGCCAAGTGGTGGTACCTCAATCTTTCAAAACTGACAGAACTGTGGCCACCTGGTAACCCCAGCTGCTCAGGAGGCCTAGAGAGGAGGATCGCAAGTTCAAGGCCAGTCTGCACAATTATGAGGATGGCAGCCACACACAGGTGTGGACCTTGGGTGGGGGGAGAGCACTTGCCTGGCATGTGTGAGGTCCTGGGTTCAATCTCCAGTACCTCAAAAAAGAAAAAAACAAACAAAACCCTTGCAGAATCGCAGGCTGAGATTGAGTTTTGCTGTACATAAATTATATCTACATAAAAATTTTTAAAAGCTAGTATCCCTCAAAAAAACAAATAATAAAAGTAAATGACTTTCCCTTTTCCTATTCAGTAAGCTGTGGAGTCCCGTGGCTGCCTCCAGGCCTTTTTCCAGCTAAAAGGAGGGCTGGCCCTTCACCCTCCCCACCAGCTTCCTGGAACCCTCAGCCCAACATCAGTGGCAAGGGTTCTTTCTGGTGGAGGCACACAGTTTGCCTCTCCTGCAAGTCAGTTACACTTTAATTTCGTCAGGGAAAACCCTTTTTATCTCTGGCCACAGTGTCCAGGAAATGAACTCCCTCTAAGAACCTTTCCTTAACTGCTCTCAGCTTAGAGTTCCATCACATTTACCCCCACCATCCCCCCTGCAGTCTAACTCTAAACCCAACAGCCTCTCTTACCAAGCAAGAAGGGCACAGGTTCATCCTGGCCCCTCTAAGTCTCTCCAGGAACAGCCCTGGCAGCACAAGGTCCACCTGTGTGTGGCTGCCGTTCTTTCTCCGGCAACCTCAACCCCTCCAGAATCCTACCTTGTCCCTTCTGGGGAAGTCTGGGCAAGCAGTCATGGAAGGGGCAGCCCAGCTCCCCTGATCCTGTCCTTGCCTGAAGTTGCAGAGGCCAGGGGATGCCCTGAGCTGAGAACCCCAGGACACATGTGGATAGGGAAACTGAAGCTCAGCATCCAAGTTCACCCCAGGGCACTGGCAAGTTAAGGACAGAGCCAGGACAAGACCCTGGCGGTTCCTTCTACTAGAGAGGTTCACTGCCACCCTGTGCCCCCTGTAGATGTCCTATGTGGGGAAGGCCAAAGTGACGGTGACAACATAGCTTTCAGCCCTACTCTTGGCAGGACACAGGGGGATCATGCCCAGGTATCCCAGAATGAGACAGAAGCTTGAGCCTCATCAAGATGAGTTGGGGCCACCCAATCCCGTATCCTGTACCCTGGAGCAGGGCTCCTATCACACCTCTCTGGCTCTCAGCGTCATCATTTGTCAGATGAGAGGTAGTTTAAAAGGCCCAAGACAGTGCCTGGCACATAGCAGTTCCCCTAGAAGCTGTTATAGCCTGTATCCAATAAGGATACCAAGGACCTTGCCAAACACCAATAAAATCTGCAAAGCCCTCCAGCTTGACTATTCTAGAATTCTGTGCCTGGATGATTCAGGCCATCCAACCGTGGCACCAGAGGCAAACATCTTCAGGACTAGGTGAGGCAGCCCACTCAGGACACCCTTACCCTCACCCTCATGGTCTCCAGGACCTCATACCTTCTTCCACCCCAGTGAATGCTGCAGCTGAGGGCAGCAGCTGCCCACCCTTGGGATTCTAGATGCTTCCAACTGTGCCTCCAGCTCTTCCAGGGCGCGGCCCTAATTTAAATGTTAAATGTCACTTCTGGAGATAGAAACTTCTGAGTCTGCAGCTAAGTCAGAGGCCTTCGGATGCTCTCCCGGCAGCCTACTCCCCACTCTTGACTTCACAAAGAGACAATAACGACCCACATTTGGGATCACAAGCCCTAGCAAAACTCATTTAACCTTCACCATGCCCTGGGAGTCATTTGCCCAGGGCTCCCAGCTAGTCATTCGACAACCTGGTAGAACAAGTGCATGTCCTGAGGCTGTGTGCTTACCCACCACACTTCAGAGGAGCACCAGGGAAGTCCTCAGCTCTTCCAGTGGGTCCCCACCCTTACCCCAGGCACTTTCCTACCCAATATATTCCCCCATGACTGCTGTGAATTAGAGTGAACTCAACTGTTCCTCCCTACAGCCCTAGGCTGGCCACCACCTCTGGCTACAGCAGGGGCCCCATTCCAGTCAGCACCCAGTAGGAACTCCATTCTATTCAAAGCAGATCTTCCTTACGGGCAATTTTCAGAAGCAGCAAATTCCAACACAATGTCACTGCTTAAGTTTCCAGCAATCAATCCAAATTGAGTTACCTTATCATATAACATGTATAAACCCTATGCCTAATATTGCACAACTATTTGTTTGATTTACTAAATTATAAAGCTTTTCTAAATCTCTTAAAGGTAGTTTTCCTACTAATGCATAACTGCTTAATTGGGAAGTGTACAAAACATAATTACACTGCCTAACACTCCGATATTGCTTATGGGAATATCTCCGTTCAGGCATTCTGCTTTATTTTGTACTTAATCTCTATTAAGATGTCTGTATGGAAACAGATAGGTATGCTACTTTTCATAAACACCATAAATCTTAAAGTCATTGCTTGGTTAGCCACCAAAATCCAAAAGGAGCCCCAAAAGATGTTTGGGCCCCCAAGCCTACTATTTCTCATATTCAATCTGACAAACCCCTTGCCTTTTCATAGGTAGCCAGGACCACCTAGTCCAGGCTACTTAGCCAGGTAACCAGAGTTCAGGCCAGGGCTGTTAATATGCTCCCACGGTGATACCTCAAACTTCCCCCAGGAAGCAGTTACCCAAACCAAGGGTTAGTCCCTTCTGCCTAAGACCTCAGTTACAAACCTCGTATAAGGGATAAATGGAGGCCCCTTCCGTCCCCCCTTTTCTGAAGACACCTGCGGATACCTATCAAGTTCACCCCTTCACTCTGGGCTCCCATGGAAGGTGCTAGCTCTTACGCTGGATGGTTTTCTCCTGTCCTGCTTCTGGCCTTCAAACCCACACTCTTCTCTAGAATCAGGGGGTCTGAACACAGCTGCCTGTGGCGGGCCTGGCTCAGGTGGAGAAGCGACCATCTGGATCTTGCTCCACCCTTCCTGAACCAGAGGCCATCCTCGGGGCTCTGCCAATTCCTCAGGTGGGAAATAACCACAGTGCATTACTGTCTCACAGTAGGGATGTTAATGTATGACAAAGAACTTCTGCAAACAAAAAGAGAGGTAACCTGTTGGCCTCACCGAAGCCCAATTAAAAATTCTCCAAAGAAGATGAAAAGCCTTTGCTAGGAAATGTTCCAGAGTGTCATCCCCAAATGTCTCAGAGCACTGGCATCACAATAAAAAAAATGCAGTTGGCACAGGTAGGGGCCTCAGCTGAGCCCCCAAAGGTCGATTTATCTGCCCTGAACTCCATGTGCCTATCTCTGACTTGAGAAGAGAAATTTTCACAGTGTTACTTCACAAAGTGATTCAGATTTTACAAAAATACAATTTGTAAAAACCATTTCTTTTCTAGCTGGTGTCCTGTGCTGTTCCACTCTGCCTCATCTCAATAAACACGCTCACTGGTCAGGAGACACAGTTAAATGTCATGTGCATCTGCATATGGAACCCGCTCCCCAAGTGTCAGACAGACAGCAAAAGTCCTCTGGGAAAGTGTGGTGAGGTTTATGGAGGCGGGGATCCCTCCTACACCAAATTAGGAGTAGGGCAGAAACATGCATCTCAATTTTCAAATCTATGCATTTATTTGGGGGTGGTTATTCAAGGTCTATAAAATTTCCTTTCAAACACTTTGTATGCCAAGTGTTCCTTCAGGAGGCCCAGGGTGTGGGCTGCTGGGGAGTCTTTAGAGGCAGTCTAGGCCGTCCTGAAGGGCTGCATTAAGAGCAGCCTGGGCGAGTTTGCTAAAATGCAGATGTTAGGGGCTCTACAAAAGGACCGAGTGGGCCCAGGAGACAGACTCCTGGCTAGAGTGCCCCAGGGATCCCCCTGCATGACGGCCTCTCTCAAAACACCCAGGCACAGGTCCTCCCTGGGGACCGTGTGGTCTCTCATGTGAAAACCACCAAGCCCACAGCTGGTCTGTTACCACCAAATTCTGGGGCTGGAAAGGGCTGGGCAGGGGATGGGCTGGAACCCTTCCGCTCCCTCCCAAGGGCCTTCCCCAAGCTCCTGAGGACCCTAATTTTAACTGTGTGTTAAAGATTTCTGAACCCGAGTTTCTAGATGGAGGTAGAACTGGAACGTCAAGTGCAGCTCTCACAAGACAGAGGTGAAGGGGAGGTGTCATTCAAGTCCATGAACGCCACCACAAGGACTGGGCTGCCCTTATTCCTACCACGGTCACCACCCCCAATGATTGTAACAATTAGCTAATGTGAGCACCTCTCAGGTAAATCAGCTTCTTATGCACTGTACACTTCCATGATTCGCAGCTGGGAATACGTGGCGGCCTTCTGGCCCCAACGCATGGCCTGCGGGGATGCCCTGGCTTCCAGTAACGTTGCCTCCCAAGGGCATTTTCAAGGACCCTCTTGCTTTCCCAATCTCCAAACTATAAGTTGAACCCAAGAAACTGCTGGTCCATGCAATGACCAGCCCCCTGTGACCGTATCAGTCCAACAGACATCTGTCTACACATGCCCTCTCTCACCAATTCACACTCACCCACACTTACAACTCACACTTGGAGCCCACCATGCTGCTTAGCACAGCATCACCACCCAGGGGAGAGAGCATCTCACGTTGGTAGCTCCCGCTTGGAATCCCAGCTACCCGGGAGGTTGATCCAGGAAGGAGAATTGCCTGTTTGAGGCAACTCATTGAGGCTCTGTCTCAAAATTTAAAAATAATAAGAAGGGCTAGGGATGCAGTTTGGTGCGAGAGGGCCCTGGATTTAATCCCCAGTGCCTTAGTGAGGCACCGAGCCCATCCATCCTGTGTGTGGCCTTTTGTGGGTGGCTCAGTCAGCACCTGTGAGTGGATGGGTACCCTGGGAGGAGATGATGGATCACCACCCCATTGCCAGGGCCAGGGTCAGGAAAGGGCTCAAACACCCCCCGCAAATCTGCCACCCAGCTGGACCTGGGCCAGTTACCAAAGCACACAATACCCACCACGTGCCAGGAAGACAAACCTATCAAGAGTCCAGGAAGCAAAGGACTGCCCTGACCAGGGTGCAGACCCTCCTACTGCCTGGGGACCTGGAGGAATTACAGAGACAAATCCACGAAGGGGAGGGGCAGGCAGAGTCGCTGGTGCCTCTGCAAATGTGGCCACGTTCCCCCACCTGCACCCTGGCTCGCTTGCTCTAAAGTGGGTGCTGAGCCTCAGGGGTACAGAACTAAAACCTGAGCTGCCCTTCTCAGCAGGCTCCACCATGGAGGGCAGCCCGGGCAGACCCACACCCCCATTCTGGCCACCCAACAGCCAAGACAACTTGTTTATTCCTTCTCTGGGAAGGGAAAATAGATCTAAATAGAAAAGTAAATATTTTACTGGGCATTTCTTGGAGTACACTAATACAAAGTGACATTCTGTAGACTAAAAACAACCTGAGTGATCTGTAGTCTATCACTGTAGTCTCCCTGTACGTCTCCCTGTAGACTATAGGTAGATCTGTAGCCTATCTGTAGTCTCCCCACCCACTGCCCTTCCCTACCCAGGTGCCCTGCACATTCCAGTTTTTGTTGTTGTTGTTATTGTTGTTGTTTACTCTAAATACTTCTCACTGTGACCCCCTCCAAAAAAAAAAAAAAAAAAAAAAAAACAGCTCACCAGGCCCCATTAAGAGTCATCCATCTATCCTTCATTGCAAATGATAAAAATACCCTGCACTGCAGGTCTGCCCCTCCAGACAGGGCACAGCCAGCCCACCTGCCACCAGTGACCACCCAGCTCACTCCTCACCCTGTGCTACCCACCCAGACCCAGGGAGCCTCCCTGCTGTCCCCAATGCTGTCCCCAGGAGGGAGAGCACAAAGTGCCCAGAAAGTCATGGCCCCTGTGCTGGGTAAATCCCCTGCTCCTGTCCTGTAGAGGAAATTGGTGATACCAAGCTCGTGGCTTTTCTGAAACAAGACATACCTCCCATACCCCAGACCCACCTAAGCACAGTTCTGAGACCGCCCACACCCTGGCTCCTTTAGGAAGCTGCAAAGGCCATCTGAGCATTCAGACCTCAACTGCCTACAAGACCAGCCACTTGGCCGGGTCCACCTCAGGCACAACAGCCTGAGGAGCAGCCCCACCCTTCGTGTCTTGAGTCTGAGGGGATGAAGCCGACCCAGAGCTGATCCTGGCCCCCCAGCAGCCCACCCACACACCACCCTTTCCGTGTGGAGTGAAGCGGAATGGAGACCTGTTTGAAAACTGCAGGGGGACTTAAAATAGAATATAATCATTACCCAAGCTGGAGCCAGGCCAGGACACCGGGGCTAACATGACTAATTTGTCAAGAGACACCTCCCCGTGATTCCCTCTGTTGACCTGAAACAGGGAGGGCCTCACTGCGTGCCCCCAGCCTCCCTGGGGCCCAGGCCCCAGCTAGACGGCAGAGATTCCTGGGCACTCGTATGGTCACAAGCCCACACGTGTTCCTGAAAGGAAGAGGAGGGCTGTGAAGCAGGAAGATAGTCTTATAATTAAAGGAAAGCCTGTTTTTCAGGAAAATCTCCACTGCAGGAGGACCTGCCTCTAGGGGAAGCCAAGGTCAAGTGCTCCAGCACCACCTGCCTGCTCCAGACTTTCTGGCCAGGCTTGGCTCCGGATCTCAGGACACACCCAATTTTGGGCTGTGCCCTTCAGATCAGATAGCCTGTTTGAAAAAAAAAAAAAAAAAAAAAAGCCTGTCCCTTTTGTTCCAAAGAATTCATTCAAATTCCTCTCTAAGGCTCCCGGGCCACAAACTCAGGGCAGCAATCAGAAGGAAGCGCCCCCCCTCAGACAAGTTTCTCACTGGTTTTGATAGGAGTGGTGCAGACAGAGTATCCCAACGGGAGAAATCCTACCCAGCTCCCCGGTTTCTTCCCCTACATTCCCCCATGAATGCAGAAACCAGATCTTATTTTAAGACGTGCACAATGAATCCAGTTGAAAGTGAGAAGCAGCCAGAGTGGGGGCGAGGGATATCCCATTCTAGCCCCTCCCTTTAGAGAGGGGCACACCCCAAAGGCCGGGCTCACTTTGAGAAGACATCACACCAGCCCAAACCTCAAACACAGAAATCGGAGTCCGATCTACAGAAAAGGATACCAGGATACCTGACCACTAAATCCAGATGACCACATACTATCTACATAATCCCAGGTGGGGTGTGTGTGTGTGTGTGTGTGTGTGTTGAGGGCGGGAGGTGGAGTATTACCTTGGACACAACCAGATGGAGGGCAAGGGAGGAAGACTGTAAGACATCTAATCTTGGAGCATGGCAGTCACCCCCAAACACCCCCAATTCTCAGTTAAAAAGCAAAAAGAAACCTCAATCAAAGACAGGAAAAACCAGAGCCAGACAAGGATATAACTAGCTCACTTCTGGCTCCCTTACTTCCCTAACCTCTTGACCCTCAGTCTCTTCATCAGGTAAGTAGGGACTATCACTTCTACCGCCTGGAGTCAAAAGAACAGAAGTGAGAATATGGCTGAGGCTGGAGTCTTGACTGGCCGAACAGTGAGAATCCAGAGAATTCTCCCCACAAAGCCAGTGAGGACTCTGCCTACCATGCCTGGCGGAGGGTCCTGATCACAAGCCTTGGTGTTCTGAACATTCATCCCCAAAGTGCAGTGAATCTAAAACTGGCCTGGAAACAATCTAGAAAGCCCTCTGTGGCATTAGACCGTGATATTCTAACAAACAGACCTAATCAGAAAACTAGCTGAACTTATAGCTCCATATGCTCTGGGGAGAAAAAAAAAATCAGGAGAAAGATATTTGCTTCTGAGATGAGAATTTCAATCCTGCGGACACATGCCTGCTAGGTGCTCAACCCAGCCCAACCCTCCTCACCTCTCCCTCTACTTGGATCCAGTGGGTGAGAGGGGGCAAAGAGCCCAGAAGAAGGCTCCAGAACCCACAGTTCTCCCACCAGCGAGTCCTGCCAACTCTCCCCCACCCTCTTCCAACAACCCTGTTCAAATCCCAGCTCAGCCACTTTTAGTGGGGTGGGTCCTGGGCAGTCACCTGAAAGTGCCTGTCTGGCGTCACTCTTGTGAACCTCAAACTCCATGGTACACACCAAATTACGTAGCAAGCGAGCGAAGCACTGATACCAAGTAAGCGCCCAATGGCTGCCCGCTACAATGTTACTTCAGCAAAAGTTGGTGAACGTATTTAAATGCCGGCAGGGAACCTGGGCCACCAAATAAAGTCTGCACAGGATAGAAAGGCAAACAGAAATTCCTCCAAGGAGATGCAGGCTAAATGAAAAGGCCTGCATTGGGCAGACCTCACCACTTAGTGCTTGGGCAAGAGTCCCGAGCCTCTAAGTATCGAAGAGCTGACACGCAGAGTAACAGTACAGCTTCCTGCATATACACCTGCTACAGCAGCTGGCGCAGTTTCCCGCACCACGGCGCTATTTTATAGTACAAGTAAAATACTCAGAATCGAGAACTGCGACTCCAGACACTGCCCAAACCACGGGATACAAACCCGCCTGGTCTTAAAGATGCCGCTGTTTACCGTTTGCTGGCAATTGATCACGATCGCTCAATCAACCAACCTCCGCAAAAGTCCACTAGAGGCGCCAGGGACACCAAGACTACAGGTCTGGGGCATCGGAGGCCGCGATCACTGGAGCGGGGATGGCCCGAACAGGGTCCTGCCGGGTACCTGGCTCCTGTGAGGCTCATCCTGGGTACTCGGGCCACTTGGGCGTCCCGCGGCGCCAATCCCCGCCCAGGGGCCCCCGCTGGTGTGGGCCGGCGTGGAGCCCGACCCCCACCGCCCGGGATGCCAGCGCTGCACAAAGGCCTGCGGGAGGCAGGAGGAAATGAGCGCAGGGGCAGGGACCATTTCCACCCCCTCTCAATGACTTCCCCGCGGCGGGAAGCGATTCCGATTTACACGTGAAAAGGCGACCGCAGCGGAGGGGCGTTTCCGGGGGGTGTCAGGTACCGCCGCCCGCGGAGGGGGCGGGGCGCGCCCGCCAGGTACCGGGCCTGCGGGGGCGGGGCCTCCAGGTGCTGGGGCCCGGAAGGGCTGGCTGAGCCGCCAGGTGCGCGGGCCCCTGAGACATCCCACCTGCGGCCCGGGGAGGCCTGGAGTCGCGGAACCCCGGCCCCAGGATGCCCCGACGCAGGAGGCCGTACTCGCGGGAGGCCCGAGCTCCGGCAGGTCCGGGGAGCACGGCGGAGGCGCAGCCCGGGAACCTCGGCCAGACCCCGCCCCCTCCAAGTGCGGCGCGGCCAGCTGTGCGGTGGCCTTCACCGAGGCCCCTCCGCCCTCCGCGCCCCCACTTCGACCCAGGAGTTCCCGCGGTCCCAGGCCCTCCAAACTGGGCGCCACTGAAACAAGACAGAAACCAGCCTCTTTCAGTCTTTCTTCCTCGCATTAAAAACACGGATTACTTTATTTACCCAGCTCGCAGGAGGATTAATGGCCGTGAAATGTTTTTCAAGATCAAAACCATTCCCAGATTTTACTTGTGGGCACCTATGTGTATATTGATATCTGTCTGTCCAGTGAAATACACTACCCATTGCTCTCCCGAAATGACCTCTCTCCTGTAACCTGAAATATAGGTAGGGGACTCCAATTCAACCACGTGCACTGGGCGTTTGAGCCTCACTTGAAGACCTCTCAACATCTAGAGAAGGCAGAGGGGAACGTTTAATGTTATTTGTCACCCGCACTGAGAAGAAAATGTGGCCTGTCCTCCTAGGCAGGTGTCCCCAAGCTTGGGCCTCCATCCGGGTCTCCCTTGTTTGGAAAGCCTTGGTCCACACAGAACCCCAGCGGTCAGCCAAGCTTTGCCAGTTCTGGGAGGAGCCCACGCAGCCTGTCTGGCCTGGCAGCTCCACCAGCTAGGCCTCCCTTGTGTCACCAGTACTGTTCCTCAGAGCAAAGCCAGGCCAAGTGGCTAAGCCAGGGAAATTGTTGCCCGGCAGAGGCCAGGGGTCTACTCCAGGTTGAACCGCACCCTCAACTGTTCCCAGAAGGTGGTTTTTCAGAGCTTTCTCAGACCCTGCCTGATGGTTGCTTTGGCCTTACTTCTGCGGGAGCTTACCGCAACAGTATAGGACATCCAGGACCCAAATAAATGAGTAGGCACTGTTCTACTCTTCCTCGGGCCCACTTGGGCCTGAATAAGAGGATAAGCAGTTCGCACTTCCACTCAGATCACACTGAGACCACCAGTCAGCAAGAGAATACAGCCACTGCTCAGAGTTCGTTTAAAAGGAAAGGTGCACACCTCACCCCCTCCAACAAAGAACTCTGGCAGCTCAGCAGCCTCAAGCCTCTCCCCTCCCATCCCCCTCCTCACCTCCCCCAACACACACACATCTGGAGCAGGTACAATACTGTCACTTCCTGGTTTGATTCAGGCCCCTTCCAACAACTCTTGGCTAGCCTCAACACTGAGGTGAGACTTTAAAACTGCCATAATGGGGAAAAAATATCCCATTAAGCAGAGAAGTTGACCTCTGATTTAGGTCTATGGTTCCTTCCAGAGAAAACTTCCTGGGTTCCTTCCAGAGAAACTTCCTGGGATTCCGTGCCTCCAATAATGAAGTTTTTGTTTGTCCTGGGCTGGGACAGACTACAGGAGGCCAGATTTCAGGCATGGTTGGCAGCACAGCTGCAATTAGGTGCCTGGCACTGGGGAAAGACCCCCATGCCCATCTATGTCCACAGTCTTTCCAATGGTTCTCCCAAGCGCTTTGGGAGGAGACACAGAGGGTCACCATTTCCCACTGGAGGGCCTTAAATCATAATTAAGGATTGGTCTTAATGCAAGGAGCACATTTCTGCTATTAGAGGGCTGATTTTGAATGGAGTAGAAGTGAATGACTTAAAGAAGCATGGCTTTCTTTCTGCATTTTACTTACAATGAGAAGGATTTTTAGAACCACAATGGTTGAAAAGCAATGCCCTCCCCAACCCCCAGGACTTTTCTGGACTCAGAGGCCAACAGATCCCAAAGCAAGCCTGACCACCAGCTCAGGAAACAGCAGCTATTCAGGGTTAACATCCTCTAAACACCAAATGACCTTTGGGTAATATTACATAGGACACAAGTCACAATTCCCCATAAAACCAAAATCACCACTTGCCCCAGTAATAAGAACTCAACTGTTTTTAATCACAATTTTTGTGGATATTGAACCCATTTTAGGCAATCATCTGTTAGGTAAACAACTAAAGCAGATCATTTCTAAAACATTCACTAAAGGACTGTTAGATAATGAGGTGCATGGGCTAGGGTAGGTACATCGAGAAACTGCCACTGGCCCCCAGAGTTCTAAGCTAATGTATGTGGCTGAACAGCAGAAGAGGTGATGGTCTCAAGAATGTTCAGCTATCTAGGTCAATCTCGCTTAGGGTGGGGGGTGAAGAGAAGGTGGTAGGCATGCATATCATCTGGGTGGGACCCTTGGTTGGCTCCTGCTGGCCCTAGGTTCTTCGGGTGGAAGTGAGAGGGCTTTGAGTGGAGAAGAGAGATAAAGGAGTTTTAGAAAGGGCAGCAGGCAGGACGTGTCCAGGACACTTTCCCTGACACTGCAAATAGCACTACTTCAAAGTGAGAAAAAATAAAAATAAACACACCTTCTTCCTGGGACATGAGATGCCTCAGTTTTGGGTGCTGAATATTACTTTGTCACTCAAATTTCTAGGGGGGAAAAAGTTTGATTTTTCCCACTTTCCTGGAAGAACAGTACTATTTGCTTTTGGCATCTTTCCTCCAAAAGCAAACAAACAAAAAGACAAACAACAACAGCAACAAAAAAGCAACAAAGCAGATTACTGAAAAGAGGAAGCACACATTCCCTAGCAGCCCAGAAAGACCACCTTCTAAGAAAAACTCTGGAAGGGAGGCAGTCCAAATTTTCCATGCCCGGCCAAAGCAGATGAATGCCAGGCTGGTTCCCACCCCGCCTGCAGCTCCCGGGGTTCTGTTCTCCAGCAGTGAGAATGGAGGCACAACTGCCCCTTGGCTCTCATTGTCAACATTCCACACAAACAATGGCCCGGCTCGCTCTCCATTGTACATTCTGTATTCATTTGTGAATCCCCCTTTTTTACACAATGTGCAAAGCCCTTCTTTTCACAGGCAAAGTTCTGAATGCCCAAGTGCAGCCATAATTTAGGCCTTAAACATTAATAATGACAGCTAAAAGCAAACTCTGGATTATGCCGAAACATTAATTTGTGAATATCTTTAGAATCACATTGATGGCTTTTGGATGCTTTCCATTAAATCACCATCAAAAGAACCACTGAATACCTTAAAAGTGTTTCTGAAGTTTTGAGCAATTATTAAATATAATTTTCCAAACCTGGAGATAAGGAGATCCTTTCGGAAGTCTTTGATACACAGTCTATCAAACCCAGACTTGAATAAAAATTAACTTCAAAAGACAGGCATAGGGAGAAGCCTTGCATTTCACCTTTTTTTATTTTTTCCAGGAGTGCTGTAACTTTAATTTGCAGCCCCGAAAATTAGGATAGGCTTACCAGCTGTAAAGGGGAAACCTGATACCTGCCCAGGCAGCAGCCTGGGAGAGTTCATCATCCAGCATTGAAGTGCCTACCAAAACTTTTCACTAGGCCGCATCTTCACAAGCATTCCTGAGTTAGCAATTCTCAGGGAAGATTCTTGGGGAATAAGATACCCTGACATTTCACCAAATAGGGTCACTTCTGTTAAGGACAAGGAATTCTTTGTAAAGGATGAAACTGTGCTCCCATTTTTTAATTACTACAAAATTGTGTTCCACACTCTGTAATGGAATGATCCCTCAGACTTAGAAATATTACCTGAATTGTGCCCTGCCCAGTGGATAAATTTCCCTTTCCAACCATGTGCTGCATGAATACCTATTTGTGGCTGGTATCAGGGACCCGGGACACTTGGCTGCTGCTTTTCACTGATGGAAAGACTATTAACAGAGGGACCCAGGTTGCACTCTCATACATTATGATGACAGCCTCTCTATATTGAAATGACAGTGGTAAAAAATGACAACTGGGGCCACCATTCTATTGCTGCTGTAAACTCTTTAAAATTTTTCCATTTAGGGAAAGCATTAGGTGCAAAGGGTATAACTTTGCCTTCAAAAATGATTCATGATGTTGGTGATCCGTTGGCAAATGGCATTCCTGTGCTGAATCTCAGCAGGGCCCCTCCCTGAGAGCTGTCCTTTTCTGTCCTTTTCCTCTTTAATAAGTGAATCTCAAGAATTTCAAATAACATGAGCCACCCTGAGCTCCCTTTCTCCTAGTATATTAACAGTTCCCCAGGCTGCTCTCATTCTTAAATCCAGTCCACTCCTCCTTCAGTGGACACCCAGTCCACTCACCAGCTTCAAGACCGGAAAAGTTGCAGGTTGGCTTTGCAGTTTTGTTTGTTGTTTCTATTTGTTTTACTTAATCTCTCTTTAAAACACTTTCCAGCCTTAGGAATAACATTTCTGTTTGGAGTTTTTAAAGTCAAGAGTGAAGTTATTGATTATTCCCTGAAAAGGCAACTGATGAACTAGTTAATAATTATTCAACTAGCAAGTTTTACTGTTTCATCTTGTGTGTGGGGCCAGATTAACAATGCCAGGGAAAGCAAACTCAACTCAGTGGGACAGGAACAGGTGTGCCTGAGTCTTAAAAGGCCAAAATATGTCACTGGTGGTGTGTTTTTACAATGGCAGTTAGTGTTTGTTTTTAAGTAGCCAAACTTTTTACTTTCTTAACTTTTAGACATACTTTGCTAATATTTCTTCATAAGACAATGACTAAATATCGCACATAAACTGCAACTCCTGCCTAGCAAAGAAATGCATTTTGGAGACAAAGAGTTTTTTTTTTTTTTTTTCAGTCACAGCTAAGTTACCCTGCTCATCCCCCAAGAGAGCACCCATTCAAGGGTTAGTTTCAAAGATCCCAAATGAAATCGTAAATAACTCAGGAGGCCAAACTCAGTCTGCAGAGCACACCACCTTCCCCTCTGCCTTATTAAGGTACCATTAAAGGGGGGAGGGTGGAACATATCCCAAGTTAAGTATCTTCCCAAGCAGGAAAAGAAACCAAAAAGCACCTTGTCAGGTTCAAAACAAGCGCCAAACCCTAATTCCCTCTAATCACTGCTTTCCATAGGGACAGAACTGGGGTTCCCTACCCCTGGGGCACAGAAAACCAATCAACGCCATAAATCCCTTTGCCTTCGACCCTCTGGGGCAGGGTGGGGGAGGGGTGACCCAACATCAACACTTACACTAAACCCTTCAGTGCTCTACAGAAATATGCTGGCTTATTTCCTTTGTTTGGTCATGTTATACTTGATCAAGTGTGAACGATTAAACTGGTTTCATTAAAAGCAAGTGCATTCACGGCGAACATCCAACTTCGGTGGCAACTGTAAGCATATTTTGCAGGAGGGAGGGCCTCCTTGCTTCAAACCTAGCATCTCATTAACTTTTCTTTGGGGGGCAATAAAAAGGGCACTGGGGGTTTTTCCAGGAGAGTGTCCGAGCCAGACAAAAGGATATTCAGTGTTTCAACTTTAAGATACAGTCCCTGCTACTTAGAAAAATAAAAAGAAACCTTGTTTCAATATTAAAGCTGCTGACTGAAAATGTTGAATTAGCATTTTAAATATTACTTTGTAATTGCTGTAAGAAGTACTCTTTGAAATCAAGTGATTATAAACACAAGATCCTTTAAAGTCCCATTACTTCGAAATGTAAAATACTTTATTTATTAAGATTTCAAAACAGTAGAATTCTCCGAAGTGGATGAAAACTAGTTTTACTTTTGAGAACCGCAGGCAGCAAACCAATCTTAGGGGCCAAATACTGGGTACTTTTAAAACTGTCCTTGAACCCCAGCACCGAGTAGAGAAAGAATATTTTCTTTGAGAGTGGTTCGATAGTGGATGTATTTCGTCAAAGTTTAGAAGGCAGAAAGAAATCACTTTGTAAACTTCCCTCAAATATAACGTTCCCTCAAATATAACGTCCCCTCAAAATTATCCATATCAGATAAAAATATACCAGTCTCTAGAATATCCAACAGAATTGCAAATAAGGCATTTAGCATTTTAAATTCCCAATGCATATTTATAGAATTCTCTTGTCTACCCTTCAAGCCACTCGCATCTGACTCTCTAAGAACTTAGCCCGATCTCCAATCTTTAAAGAAAAAATGGGGAAACATAAAGATCTGTTTACCCCGCGTAGGGAAAGGGAGCCCGGCGTGGCGACGTAGGCCACTGCCAGCAGCCTCCACCACGAGCGCGCAGGCAAGCGGAAATTTCTATGAAAAAAAAAAAATTCCTCTTCTCCCTTATAGAATCCTAAACGTGGGGTCCCCAGGAGCCAACTGCTGTTTGGGCCGCCTCCGGAAAAGTACGGGGGTGGGAGGGATAACCACAAACATTCGCGCGCGCACGCTCTCCGGGTCCGCGACCATCGTCGCCGGCGGAAAGCAAGCCACTGGAGGGAGTGTGCGCGCGCGAGTGTCTCGGCGCGGCCCGCGGTGACCGCGCTGAGCTCTTGGGCCCGCGGCCTCCCAGCCCCAGGGCGCAGCGTGGGCTGCAGGCGACCCGCCACGCTGCTGGGCCTCCCGTAGGAGAAAGGCCTGGGCGCGCCCCGGTTCCGGCGCTCCACTGCCCAACTCGCCCCGGGCACTGGGGAGAGAGCGAGGAAGAGAAAGAAAGGCGCTTCCCCTTGGCCGCGCGGGGCCGTCCAGCACCGCGGAGGACGAGGAAAAGGAGGCGACCGCCGCGGCCCGGCTGTCCCTGCGCGGCGCTGAGTCCCCGCCGCCCAGGGCGCGCCCCAGCCAGCCCCTCCTGCGAAACTTTTTCTTTTTGATTCGCCCCACCCGAAAAGTGCGGCCCGGGCGGGGGAGGTGAGGGAGGCGGGCGGGCCGGGCTCCCGGCGGCGGGTGGCGAGAAGGAAGTGGTGCCCGCGGGAGCGCGGCCGGGCAGAGGAAATGCCCAGCCCGCCCGGCCCCCGCCCGGCCCGCCCAGGCCCCCCGCCCCGTCGCGACTTTGGCGGGCCGAGCCCCGCGCGGCAGTGGCGGCGGCTGCTGCTGCTGCGGCGGCGGCAGATGTGGCCCGGCTGCCCGGAGGAGCCAACAATGCCGGGCTGGCAAAACAAAAGGGTTCCACTTCGTCTCCTTCCCGGTCTTTCACTTGCGCTCTCTGGGCGCCGCGCGGGATCCCGGGCAGGCAGGGGCCGCGCCCCCAGGGGCCTGAGTCGCGCGCGCCCCGACTTCCCCGCAGACCCCCACCTCTCTGCCCCCCCACTCGCCTCGCAGGCGCAAGGCCCGCCGCACCCCGGCGTGCTCGGACTCCTGGTCCCCAGGGATCCGGCCGTTTTGTCCCCGCGGCGCGCCGCGCGCTCCGCCCGGGTCGCCCGCGGCCCCCGCACGCGCACCCACCGGGCTCGGGGGGCAGGAGCCGGGGGTGCCTAGGAAACCGTCGCCGAGACGCCGCCGCCGCCGCTGCCCTCCGGACGCCGCTGCGCTCCGGGTTTTTCTTTCCTTTTTTTTTTTTTTTTTTTCCAATCCTGATGGGAAGGAAGGTGACCGCCTACTTCGCATTCATCAACTCTCATCACAACAAAAATCCTGGCGCAAACGCGACCAGCGGGCGCAATCGGTGGCGGGGGGACCGCAGGCGGGGACCCCGGGCCGGCACCCACCCCCGGGCGCCGAGAAGAAACCCGGGCCGGGGTCGCGGACCAAAGATGTCCTCGGAAGCCGGCTCGGTGTCCTTCGCCCTCCTCCTCCTCCTCCTCTTCCAGGAGTGGCGCAGTGAGGCGCGGGCACGGCGCCCGCGGCCGCAGGTGAGGCGGGGGCGGCGGCGGCCCCAGCCCTCCCCCCTCCCCCGGTCCTCCTTACCTCGTCCAGGGCCGCCGGCGTCCACCGCGAAGGGCGCCCACCCGGGAGGCGGCGGCGGCGGCGGCGGCGCTCCCGCCCCTCCCACCCCACCCGGCGGCGGTGGCGGTGGCGGTGGCTGTGCTGCCCCCCCTCAGCGCGGCATGGCTCCCGGCTCCGTCCCTCGCTCCTCGGGCCGCCTCCGGCTCCTCTGGGCCGCTCCCGAGCCACCTTAAAATGACACACGCACACAGGGACACACACACAAAAACTTAATCTCTCCAGCTCCCCGCCCCTCCCCCTCCCGCCCTACCCTCCCTTCCCTTCCTCCTCCTCCCCTCGCAGCCAAGCCTCTTCCTACTTCCCCACCCACCCCACCCCCTTCCTCCGCCCACCCGGCTCCCGATCACCCCCACCCCTAGTCCGGGCCGCGCGTCCTCCCGCCAGCCCGCCCTCCAGGCGGGGGCTGCACTGGGGGTCCCCGGCCGGCGCCCGCCCCGCGCCGCGCTCACCCCCAAGAGGATGCTGATTCCAACTTGGATCGGGGGAGGGAACGTCCTGGATGCAGAGCGCCTCCCGGCTATTTGCTCTTCTTTATTTGTTTTCTCCTCCGGGAAAGGAGGAGGAAAGCCGAGAGAAAAGGAAAGGGAAAGAAGCGGCTCGGACCGCGTCTCCCGAAGCCTGCTGGCTGCGCAGGAGCGAGGCGGGAGGCGAGGTGAGGGTCGCCGCTCGCTCACTCCTCGCTTTTTTTTTTTTTTGGGGCAAAGGCGGGGTCTCTCTTTGCAAACCAATGACACAACCCCACATGGGCCGGTCTCGCCCCCTACAGATACTCCTCACTACAAATGGGCTCTCTCGGGGGATTAGTGGCTGAGCGAAAGTGCACACTGGCGCGGCGGGCACTCCCCGGCCTGCCCCCCACCCCCGCAAGGTTCTGGGGAGGCTCGGGGCCGCAGGAGCAAGGGCGGGGGTCCAGAGGCTGCGGCCTGGAGTCCGGGCTCCCCTCTCCCTCCTTCCTTCTCCTCCCGTTCCACGTGGGGCCCCAGGCTGTCGGCCACGTGGGAGGACGCGAGTCCGGGCGGGCCTCGGCGCAGATCCCCCGGATGGCCCGGACCTGTAGGGCCCCCTCCAGGCCCCCGGAGCCGACCTGCCCCTGTCCCCGCCGGGCGATTCCAACTTCCTCCTGGGCCCCGCGCCGGCGGTTTCTGCCTTCTCAGGCCCGCGGGGTCAGACGAGGGCCGGCCACAGGGGGCACTTGCGCTCCCCAAATCCAGATTCCGGAGGCTGTGCCAGAGAGGCGGCGAAGGCTGAGGGTGCGCGGGGATAGGGCCCCATGTGCTGGAACTTGCAACGGTGTGTTCTCCACAAGAAGCAAAACATTTTTACACACATTAAAAAAAATGTTCCTTCCTGTTGCCTGGATCTCGCCGGAGCTATTTTTAAAGCCTTGCCTTGAATGGGATCCCGAGGCCTCACGGGACCGATGCGCGCTGCTGCCCAGGGTCCAGGGGTCGGGGTCCTGGGCTTGCGCGGCGCTCTTTCGCTACCCCAAGCCCACGCCGTCCTGACGTCCTGCTGTTGGAATCTGGACACCAAATACGGATCTGGGCCCAGCGGCCGCTCTCGGCCAGACAGCACCTGGACTGGATTCCATGCCCGTGACCTGCAACATCCGAGCTCCGTCTCCGGAAGGGAACCAGCGGTGCGGAATGGGGAGGCTCTTTTTCCTGCGCCCCAGGGCCCCCCAAACTCTGATATGATCCCCTGAGTCCTCAGCGCGTCGTCCAAGAACCCCTGTGGGGGCCGCACAGAGCCCTTGACTTGATTTATTTAAAACCCGTATTGAGATGTTAGAAGCTGGATTGAGACGTTGAGCAGGAAAGGCGCGGGGAGGAGTCTGAGGTCTGGCCTTTGAAGTCGGGGACGGCCATTCCTTGGACCAAGTGAAACGAAGCGCGTGGTTTGGCTTCCTCTGAACCTGAGAACCCTCAACCTATGTGACCAAAGAAACTTACTGCCAAGGCCGGGCGCGGGGGGGCGGGGAGGGGGGTGCAAAGAGGTCATGGAACCGCGGAGCCCTTCGCTGCTTCCACAGCAGCCCTGCTCCAGGCCTCCCAATCCATCTCTGCCTGTTGCCAAAGCGCGTCCAGATGCCCCCTGTGCGATGGGTAGTGTGGGGCCGTGGCTTCTGTGATTTGCCTTATAATCAAACTGGAAGTACTGAAGATCTCCTGTTTCTGATGGCATCACGGAACACACAAGATGTCCGAAGCACGTTTTTTTTTTTTTTTTTTTTTTTTTTTTTACGTGGCCAGTTATGTGGCTCGAGCCTGCGTTCCGGTTCCATGGGTGAATTCCCAGACAAGTGCTCCCAGTTGTCTCCATCTTCTGGTGACTCTATGTCCCCACAGACTTATCTTTAGGGCTCTCTTGTAACCAGCAGTTTCCCCTCAAGGTCATGGTGCTTAAGACTTGGTTATAACTGGCTTTGTCCACCACTAGGCTACTGGGCTACCAGTTTCTGCTTCTCTGAGTTTCTTGGACACAAACGATAATAATTATAAAGATTTTTCTGCTTCCTTATTTCACAGAAGATCTTTGGTTCTGAATAGTTGTCCATCCTCCCTGAGAAACCATAGAAAGTCAGTTGGTTCTTCATATCAGTTGCTCAACTTTTGAGCCTTCTATAAATTTGAATTCTCCCTTAGAAAATGCTGTCTTCTTTGTTTTGAGAATATTAAAAAGAAGGCCTTCTCAGAGCTGAAAATTATTTCCCACTTCAGCTTGACACCCTGCATTTTAAAATACAGAGCCAGTTGCCTCCAACATATGAATTATTTCAGACTTTTTTTTTTAAAGATGTTGCAAACAAAGAGTCCCATTCAAAAATGGGCAAAGACTCCAATAGACATTTCTCCAAGGAAGATATACAAATGGCCAATAAGCACATGAAAAGATGTTCAGCTTCACTAGTCATTAGGGAAATGCAAATCAAGACCACAATAAGATACCATTTCTTGTCTACTGGAATGGCTATTATCAACAAAGCAGAAAAAACAAGGGTTGATGAAGATGTGGAGAAATAGGAACCCTGTGTATCGCTGGTGGGAATGTAAAATGGTACTGCCACCGTGAAAGGCAGCCTGGCAGTACCTCAGAAAGTTAAACATAGAAATACCATATGATCCAGCAATTCCATTTCTGAGTATGTGCCCAAAATAATTGAAAGTAGAGACTCAAGTGGATATATGTACACCCATGTTCATAGCAACAACATTCACAATAGCCAAAAGGTGCAAACAACCCACATCTATCAAGGGATAAACAAAATGCGGTGCATCCGCACAACGGAATATTATTCAGTCTTAAAAAGGAATGACACTCTGACAGGTGCTACAATACTAATGAGCCTTGAAAACAAGCAAGTGAAACAATCCAGACACAAAAAGACAATGTCAATGTGTAATTCCACTTAACTAGAATAGGCAAAGCTATCGACAAAGTACAACGGCAACTACTGGGGCTGAAGGAAAGCGGAATGGGCAGTCAGTACTCCAGGATACAGGGTTTCTCTTTGGAATCATGATAAAGTTCTGGGAATGAATAATGGTGGTGATTTCACAGTATTGAGAATGTGTGATGTTTCCCGGGGCCACGCCGCTCTGGCCTGTAATCCCAGCAGCTCCAGAAACTGAGACAGGAGGATAGTGAGTTCAAAGCCAGCCTCAGCAATGATGAAGTGCTAAGCAACTCAGTTAGACCCTGTCTCTAAATAAATACAAAAATAGGGCTGGGGATGTGGCTCAGTGGGTGAGTGCCCCTGAGTTCAATCCCTGGTACCAAAAAAAAAAAAAAAAAGGAGAGAATGTTTGATGTCACTAAATCATGCACTTAAAATGGATAAAATTGTAAATTCTATGTCACATTTATCTTACCACATCATAAGAAAGTTGCAAAGTACCTTTGTCTTACAAATG
This sequence comes from Spermophilus citellus, assembly GCF_964194105.1. Lineage (NCBI taxonomy): Eukaryota > Metazoa > Chordata > Mammalia > Rodentia > Sciuridae > Spermophilus > Spermophilus citellus. The sequence continues at coordinate 91,147,048 of NC_138195.1, forward strand.
TCCTAGCTGTATATTTATTGCTATGTCTAAAAGTATTTTTCAATAAAGAAAAAAGGATAATAAAATGTTTCAAAACCAATGCCAGTTAATTTTTAGAATAAATATCATTTACTAATTGGTATCTGTGTATATTACTTCTATAGGATATGTTTGGTTTTCAGAACTTCCAGTGGTCTCTTCCTATCTGATGAATTGGTCAAGTTGAATTTCTAGTGTTTCAACATGGAATTGACAGACCCAAAAAACAGGGGAGTCTTAAAACTCCTAACAGCAGCAGGTGGCAGAACTCATACTGTTCTAGACTTACCACCATGCTTAGCCCTGTGTCACATACCTGAGACACATCTTCAGTCTTCATGGCAGCCCCTTAAGAGAAATTCCAGCATTATCACCATTTTACAGTTGAGGAGACTTGAGAGTCAAGGACAGAACATGATGTCCCACCTGTGCTGCTGATGAGTAGGCACTGGGCTTGGATGCCAGTCCTAACACAGACACCCCTGCGTGCTAGAAGGGGACTTTACATATCTGCACTGTCAGCAAAGCTCCAGAAAAGGCAGATAGTTAATCTTGAAACATATACTTAGCATCACCCTACTTGAATGTTTTTTTTTTCTTTATTTAATAGTTTAAGAATGAGTCTTCAATCTTTAAAGGCAGGGGAAGCCCAAGAATTATGTGGTCAGAGACTGGTTAAAACGGAAAAGACAAAAATGGGCATGATATAGTGGACTTTAAAACTCCTAAGGGTCAATTTTGGAACAATAACAAAAAGCCATGATAATGAGAAAGCAGAAAGTAAATTTTTAGTAACTGGGAATGAGTAACCCATATGCTTTCATATTTGGGAAGGAGAGATAACATGGGACTTACTACTTTGCAACTAGTGCTTTTTTTTCTTATGAAATATCGATAATCATGTTTTTCTGATTGTTCGAGTTAAGTAGCAAATACTACTTTTTTTCAGACCTTATCATTGATCAAATTTCTTTTTATTTTTTAAAATTTTTTATTTTTTTTATTTTTTTTAAATGAGGTGAATGATATCCATCCATCCATCCATTCACCCATTCTACACTCTGTTTTTAGCATTTTATTTATTTTTTTTAAAGAGAGAGAATTTTTTAATATTTATTTTTTAGTTTTCGGCAGTCACAACATCTTTGTTTGTATGTGGTGCTGAGGATCTAACCCGGGCTGCATGCATGCCAGGCGAGTGCGCTACCGCTTGAGCCATATCCCCAGCCCCTGATCAAATTTCTTGAGTGTAGGTGAGTTAGAAAAGGACACACTGCAGTCAGATGTATATAGAACAGGCGTTTCTACCACTTAGCTATATCCCCAGCCTGCCCCCACCCCCTCCTTTTTGCTAAGTTGCTGAGGTTGGCCTCAAACTTGGGATCCTCCTGCCTCAGTCTCTAGAATCACTGGGATTACAGGCATGTGCCACCACACCTGGATAAGACTTTCTTTTTTATTCTGGGGAATGTAACTTATCTGCCTAGAAGCCTCCATTCGTTTATTTATTTATGTTTGTTTGATTATTTATTTGTTTTTGCATTTCTGGGAATCCTACTCAGGGCCTTGTGCATGCTGGGCAAGCCCTCTACCCCTGGATTACATCCCAGCCCTGCATTCCATTTGATCTCAGATTTCCTGGTTTGATTCTGTTTCTCCTGACTCCCTCCATCTCTTTTGGGGTGCATGCAGTTTGAACTCCCTATCAAAATGAGTCTCCCCTTGCTCCAGAGTCTGCATTCTTTTTCTGGGTGCCCAGATTGGGATTCAGAGGAGTGCATTGGAGGAGAGGGTCCCAGTTTTCCAGTTCAGCAGTGTGGCCTGGTGGAGCTCCAGAGCTTTAGGGTTGAGGGTGGGTGTACCTGGCACAGGTGTGACTGACTGTACAGACAGGGCAGAGACATTTTGCCTGGGGACCCAGACACTCCCCACTAACTAGGCCAGCACCACTAACCCTGAGATGCTGCCTGTCCTCCATAGGCTCCCCTTCCACAGCCCGAGGACAGGGCCACTCCACCTCCAGGGAAACCTTTTAACTTTGGGGTGCTTTCTGGGTTCCCCTGGAGGGCACTCCTATCACTGGCCATCGATCCAGTCTCTTCCCTTGCCACCCACCAGCAGGGCAGAGAGGAAGGGAAAGGCAGTAAAAACTAGTCCATCAAACCTTGGAGGTTTCTATTACCTCTGCTCTGCACTCCTCCAAGAGAGAACAAAGTGCGTTTCTCTTGAAGATCTGATGGGTTTGCTCCGAAAGATCATTAAAAACATGGGAGTGATCCTCTTTGCCGGGGCTCATAGGAGGCTCAAAAGTCAAGTTAACGCTCAAAGATGCTGCACCCTAATGGCATATTTTAGAAGGCCACATCCTCCTTCCTCTTTGAAAACTGATTTTGTTTGTTATGGGAGAGGATTGGTTTGTGGCATTGGAAAAGGCATCACAAATATGTGCATATATTCGTATGCTTGGAAAAAATATCAATTATCCTTTTAATACAAATTAAGGAAAGGTTCAACACAAAAAGTTAAAAAGAAACTGTATTGAGGAAGTTCTGATTTCCATTTTGGCTTTTTGATGAATTGTAGCATCGTACAAGTTTTTACTGTAACCATGGATAGTACTTTTTGGAAATTGATAAAATACACGTAAAACCCAACCATATCAATATTCCTGAGTTAGGGCCAGGGACATTTTTCCCCTTGGGAGAGGAGGTTCAGAGGAGGCAGATATTGTCCTCAAGGGCAATTGTCACATTTGTAGCTCTGGAGTTGAGTGAGGGTTTGTTCAGTGCTGTAGAGCTGGACCCTGGGGGGTGCTCAGGAGGTATTTCCTGGGTAGATGGATGGATGGATACATGCATGAATGAACAGACAGACAAACGGTTCTGAAGTGAGCTGAACCCTGATGTAAGGATGGATCAGTTGCTTAGTGAATATATTTCAAGAGATCTGAGCTGTACAAAAGTTATATATGCAAATGGATTAAGAGAATGAGAAGACTTTCAACTGAACATCTTAGTGTTGGGGTGGTAGGATTTGGGGTGATCTTTAACTTTTTAAATCTTAATTTTGTTTCATTATTTGTATAATTTCCAAAAGTAAAGGGGCTTAGGAAATGAAATATATAGCCTACTCTGCAAAGGTTTAGAAAATGATAATATGCATAGAATAGAGAACAGCAGAGCGCACGAGGCCTTGGTAAAAGGATTGCAGCTCGAGCCATCTCGGCGTTCTTGTGCTGGGGATCAAACCCAGGGCCTCCCCCTTGCTAGCCAGGAGCTTTACCACTGTGCTGCAGCCACAGCCCTTCTTATTACTATCCTAACAACTTCTCTATAAATCCAAATTAATTTAAAAATTTTTTGAGGCACTGTAGAATGAACTCAGGGCTTTGAGCACACTAGGCAGGTACCCCAGCATTGTGCTAAACCCTTTGCTCCCCAAATGATTTTTTTTTAAGGAATGGGGAAAGATGAGGTCTGCAGCCCCAGTGTGGGGTGTTGAGTGTAAGGACTTCTTTTCTTCTATTTAGGCTTTAAACGGGATGTTGTGATTCCCTCCTGCTTTCTACCTCCCTGGGAGTGGCTTTGATGTCTCGGGGAACCAAGGACCCATGAAAGGCCCATGGGACAGGTCTGCTGACACAGTTCCGCGTGTGTCCCCCGGGACAATCAAAGTCCTCTAACTGAGGTCCTTACTGCTCTGTTCCCTATCTCTTCTATTTCATTTCCAGAAAGCAACAGTTATAGAGAAAAAGATAGTGGCCCTAGATAATAGTGGGTACTTTTATTGTGACTGTTTTGTGCAATAAAATGGACTAGTTATGTGCACTTGAGGATTTCAAGGGTCTCTGCAGAGAGTTCCTGGGAGCGGACTTCACTGGATTGTCATTCACCTGTCTCCCCTGTTCAGGGTTCAGCTCACTTCAGAACCGTAATTAGCTGGAACTCTCAGTGGGTGCTGTTCTCAGAGGTGGCGGGTGGAAGCGGAGGATCCTGCCTCGATGCTTGGCTGCATAGCTGTGCTCACTGTGGCTACAGTACAATCACTACACGATTCATAATTAATTCTAATCAGTGAGTACACGTTGCCTTTACAGATGCTGCGGCCCTTCTCAACCATGCATTAAAAGTCCTGTGCTCACAGCCTACACAGTAAGGAGTACAGATTGAGACTTTCACAGATTCAGGATTTAACTGGCATTTGGGTTTAAAACCATCACTTTCACCGGGCATGGTGGAGATCACCTGTAATCTCAGCAGCTCTGGAGGCTGAGGCAGGAGGATGGTGAGTTCAAAGCCAGCCTCAGCAACATCCAGGCGCTAAGCAACTCAGTGAGACCCTGTCTCTAAATAAAATGCAAAATAGGGCTGGGGATGTGGCTCAGTGGTTGAGTGCCCCTGAGTTCAATCCCCGGTACCAAAATAAAACAAAACAACAACAAAAAACCCATCACTTTTATTTTTAAAACACACACACACACACACACACACATACACACACACACAGTGCCTGAATTCTTTGAAAAACAGTTTGTATGGTCCTAGGAAAACAAAAACAAAAATGCAGATTCGCAGACACGATGAATCTGTAATGTAACATCCAGAAGAAATAAACACCCACTCAGAAGCTCGACCACTCAGTGAACTGGGAGGAGGGCCTGCTCGGAGCCTGGCCTGGCCGGACCCTTGCAGCAAAAATTTACCCCAGGGATTAGGACTCCACAGTTTCCTGTGTGAAGGGTGAAGCTTCAAGAGAGCCCAGGGGTAGGTCTGGCTGCCCCCTGGGGATGGTGGGTGACCTATGTAGTCACACAGAGCTCAGCGCTCAAAACGGCTGCCACTTGAACAATAGGCACCACGGCCTCATCGCATGGAGCCATCCAGGTTGTGTACCTCGTTCTGAAGGAGTGCTTTGCCTAAGGTCCCTCTGCCGCTACATGGCCAACTGAGTACAAGGGCTTCTTAAGCCTCCAGTTTCACTGTTTGTCAACCCCCTTGGAAAAGGAACTTAAACACTGGATGAAGCAGGCCTGTGAAGATTCAGATGGGGACGTCTCCCTGAAGCACGTGGGTTAGGAGCGCAGCAAGGCTCAGAGGCGAACAGATAGGACGAGGAGCACTCTGACTTGTCAGTGGTTAATCCACTTGATGGATTTATGATTTGAATGGACCACTGGGTGGTAAGTGCGGGTGGGTGGGGTGTGGCTGGGGAAGTAGGTCACTGGGGAGCATGGCCTTGGGGATTACATCTGTCCCTGGTGCCTTCCTCTGCCCACCAGCTGCCACACCTTCCACCAGGATGATGTCCTGCATCATCCCGGCCCAGAGCAATGGAGCCGGTTGACCATGGACTGAGATCTCTGAACCCATGAGTCAAAATAAACCTTTCTTCTTCTAGTTGTTCTTGTCAGGTATTTTACTCCCAGTGATGAAAACCTGACGAACAGGCCCTGTCCTCGTAGAGCAGGTCCCAGGGTGGAAAAGCCTAGAAGCCTTCACCAGTAGCTTTTGGAGTCAAGTAGAAGCCAACGTGAATGTAAAAGGCCCCCTGGCCTCCTGTGAGGCCGCTGCCTTACAGGTCTGGCGTTGACCATACCTGGGAATGTTAATTTTTCTCTAGCAGGGGAGGCTGGTGCCTGCAGACCTTCAGACATGTGACCGATGGTGACTAAGGCCAGAGTCCCGCAGGCTGCTGATGTCACTCAGAGGACCAGGGGTGAGGCCGTGGGGGGCGGGAGTTACTGCTAGCAATAGCCAAGTGTGGGACAAAGATGGAGTGGTTGGACTCCCTGGGAGCTGGGCACTAGGGGAAAGATCCCTCTTGTCAAAGATTATTCAGCCGCAAGTAGACTAGTTTTAGTGTCTAAAGCTCCTGATAGTCACCTGCAGTTCCATAGTCTGCAAAACACCCTATTAACAGACCGTACTTCACTGAGAGTCTGTCCTCCCAGGGGAGCTCTGTACTAAAAAATAAAACAGAATTTAAAAATCCATGTGACCCTGCATTTCCCTGAAAATCTACAAATAAGGCCCATGTTTGTGGGGTCAGCTGCTGGCCAGGGGAGCCCACACCACACTTGCTAATACATTGCTCATGGCACCCTTACTGCCCCTAGACAGCATGGCTACTTCCTTTGGGTCTGGTGTGGCCCTTGCATGTCCCCGAGGTGGTGCTGCTGGATTGGACAGGTGAAAGTCCCCCGACCTCTGGCTCACCCTTGCCCTCACACTTAATTTGTGCTGCGAAAAAAACGAGGCAGGGTCTGCTAGTTGTCTTACCCGCTCCAACTTTTTTTTTTTTTTTTTTTGGTACCAGGAATCGATCTCAAGGCCACTCTACCACTGAGCCACATCTGCAGTCCTATTTTGTATTTTATTTAGAGACAGGGTCTCACTGAGTTGCTTAGTGCCTTACTAAGTTGCCGAGGCTGGCTTAGAACTCGTGGTCCTCCTGTCTCAGCTTCCCGAGCTGCTGGGATGACAGGCGTGCGCCACCACACCTGGCATGCACCAACTTTTCATTTCAAGATTTTTTGAATCTATAGGACATTTGAGTTACATAGTACATGAGTGCTGCCCACCAAGGCTGCTGACTGTTGGGGCCATGTATTGGTACCAGGCATGTTTAATTCAGCTTTCCCCCTCTCTATAGAGAAACAGCTTCCTGAACCATTTGAAAGAATGCTGCAAACGCCCTGCATGTTAAGTAGTCTAGATAAGTGCCCCCCACCCCAATCTGTATGTTCAAATCTGGTTTCCAGGGAGCCCTATTGGGAGGGGTGGGGTCTTTAAGAGATGGACTTCATGGGAGGTCTTCAGGTCACTGGGGAATGCCCTTAGTGGAGTAGGGGGAACCCCGCCTCTTCCTCTTCCTGGAGGTCTTGCCCCACCTTCATTCCTGCCGCAGAACCAAAGGCACTGAGGCCAGTGAGGCATGGAGTGGAGCCTCGGAGTCTGTGCGCAACCAAACCAAACAACAATGAGAAAAAACAAACCCAAACAATCAGAGAACACTTCTCATAGGTGATCATCTCAGGTACTGTAGTAGCAGAAAGCTAACACAACCCCCAAATACTTTAGCTTATTTTTTAAAGAAGAAAGTCCTAAAAGCCTTAATATCTTATCACACCTATGAAAATTAACAATACTTCTCAACACCAGGGCTGTGAACTCAGTGCAGCCCTACATACGGCCACTCTGTGTGGCTGACCTTGCCCTATTTGTTACAGGTGAACAACAAGCTGACTTTAAAAACTGAGAGCAAGTGTGTAGAAACCTTTGCAGAAAAGTGACAGGTTGAATTGAATTATTATTGAATCTAATAATAAAAATCACCATGACTATGTCTTGTATATTTTTCATTTTATTTTCCTAGAAATTCACTTTTTATTATATTTTACAAAAGCATCAGTTTGAGACACTAAAAAACAAATAAACAAACAAACACAAACAAACAAACCTGTTTCTTCACTGAACTTGTTTGAAAGGCACCAGTGAACACCCAGGCCATGTGCAGAGTTGCCCAACTGTCCTGAAACGTCTTTTGTAGGATACGCCTCTGGATCCAGGATGTGCTTGATGCATTTCATGGTCACGGGCTCTGCTGGCCTTTCTTAGCAGTACTTCTTGCTTCCCTTTGGGTGGGTCCAGCTTAGAGCCAGGAGTGTAACTATCAGGGGCCCATCCAAGTTACTGTTCACAAAGCAATAGAAGTCTAAGCCCAGTGATTTGACAAACCATTTTCAAATGTCATATGAATGTTTTCTTGATGCAAAGAAAAATTATATCTGTAGCATTTTGGCAGATGATACGGAGCAGGCAGAGAACCTGTGTTCATGCTGAATCTCAGCCAAGCGAGGGGTGGGTGATGACGGGCAGGACAACCGCACCTCGGGGGTGGGGGAAACTTTGCACAAGAAGAAAACATGGTCTAGTTTGGGCAGCAGTGCTTCTCGGGCCTGGAGTGGGCGTCTTGATGTGGACTTGGTGCTCCTCAGATGGGAAGCAACCATGTTTCTCTAAATCCACTCCCACTGAACAGAGAAGTCATGGGATTGTTAGAAAGCATCACAGAAATGCCTGTCATTCATCATGTGTGATTGTTCAACACCGGGTGTGGCACAGGTAGGGGCTTAGAGTGGATGCCCCTGGGCCTGCATCCAGGGCGGGTTCCCAGGCTGCAATCTGTGCAGGTGCAAGAGGCCTCATGCTTAGAAAGTCTCTAGGTTTACTTCAATGCTCTACAACCACCATCCTCTGGTTCTTCATACTTTTTTAAACAAGGGCCTTATTCTTTATTTTGCACTAGGCTATGCAGCTCTCCAGCTGGTCCTGCCCCACCACATCTGGTTGACCTACCTCTGATTGCAGCGTGGGGGCTGCGGACAGGGGCGTGCGAGCTCAGACTCCACTCTTGCAGTCCATAGATACTTCCAAAACAGATGGCCCCACATTCTGCAACCCACCCCTGAGGCTTCTCCTGAGGATCCCACTCACCAGCATTTGTGACAGTCCTGAAGTACAGGAGAGATCACTGGGGGGGGAGGGAACCTTGCAAGCAGCCGTCACTAGTGGGGACAGGAGCTGGGGGAGAAATGTGCTGGGCTCCTGCCCTTGCAGAGGCAACTCTGAAATGTGTTCAGGAAACTTGTCAGAGTTCCCACCTTCATTCGATGCTCCCAATGCTCCTTGCCCTCCCCACACGGACTCTCCTGCTCCTGGGGCTGTCTCCTCGTGCAGGACATGACGAGGTTCTGCTTCTGGGGTACCTGTGCTAAGATGGTCCAGGCAGGGGGTTTCAGCAACACCTACTGGGCCCAAAGGATTACTGATAGGAGACAGGGGGATGAGCGAGGAAGCGCGAGGCCCAGGGCCTGGCACATAGTAGGAGTTCAGTAAGCTATAGCTGCAAGTGTGGCTTCCTGTTTCGCCTGTCTACTTTCCCGTCAGCAGAACTGACATGAGATGCAGGACCACATGTGACAGAAACGGTTAGTGTCCTGGGCTGCAGGGACAACTCACCACACACTGGGTGGCTTGACAACACATCTTTATTCTCTCACAATTCTGAAAGCCAGAACTCTGGACTCAAGGTGTGGGCAGGACCGTGCTCCCTCTGAAGGGTCTGGGGGAAGGGTCTTCCTTGCCTCCTTCAAGTGTCAGGCAATGGCCATTCCCCACGGTGTTCCTGGGCTTGTGGACGTGGGCTCCGGTCTCTGCCTCAGTTGCCGTGGGGACTTCTCTTTGGGACCTGAGCACACATTCTTGTCTTCACCCTTAGAAGGACAGTGGTCATTGGATTAGAGCCTGCCCTAATCCTGCCCACACCTTGACTCAGTTACATCTCAGTTACATCTAAGACCCTGTTTCCAAGTAAGATCACATTCCCAGGTCCCGTGACCTGACACACCGCTAGGGGGAAGAGTTCTCCCCACTGTGGAAGACGAGTGGAAGTTATTTAAGGTGAAATGCAGAACACTCTGGAATCAGTTCATGTGTCACTTTAGAGTCACACTGTGACACCATGAGGTCTTCGTGGGAAAGCCAGACTTCCCGGGTGGAGTGCTGAGATGTTTTGACATGGCCTTTTGTAAGTGAGCTGAGAATTTAACTTCTGACACAGGCCATAATCCCAACTGGGCTTTTCCCACGGAGCTATTTATAAATAGCCTCAGATGTTAATTATTAATATGTATAAAATATTTATTAAGCACTTAATTTATACCAGGTTCCTTTGCCAGGCACTAGACAGACAAAGAAGAATCAGGCACAGACTTGGCCCTCAATAAGCGCCTTGTTCACTGGACACTGGTAGTAAAAACTTGCAAATCCATGTATGAGCACCTGCTGAATGCCTACTGCATGCACAGACAAACTGGGCTGTGAGGCCTTGCTGTCTGCCTGTTTGCCACCCAGCCGGGCTGCCTGGGGAACTGTTCCTGGGCAACACACTAACACGGTGCCACCCCTGGGAGCTGTGGGGTGTGCTCGGGCTGCAAGCTGGGTGCTGCTCCTGACTCTGCCTTCCTACTGCCCCCGTGGTTTGATGGATTGCAGCCTCTCTGGCCTCCCTCTCTTCCCCTGTAAAGATGAGCCAGTGAAATCGACGGTGGCCCAGGAACTACTGTCATCCTCATGGTCAGCAGAACCAACCAGACTTTTATAAGCACTTACTGTGTGCCAGGAACAGACTAAACCCTTGCCACGCACCACTCCCTTTAGTCTTTGCAACTTCCTATGAGGTGTGGGTTTAATAATTGGTCCCATTTTAGCTGGGCATGCACCTGTAATCCCAGCCACTCAGGAGGCTGAGGCAGGAGGATCACAAGGCCAAGACCAGCCTGGGCAACATAGTGTGACTCTGCCTCAAAAAATAGTTGTTACTGTTTACAGATTAACAAACTAAGGCAGAGAGGGAATAAGTCCATTTCCACGGGGAGTGGAGAGTTAAAGGTTAGAGCAGGTGTCTAACCCAGTGGTCTGCCAACAGGTTGGAGCCCTTAACAAGTGTGCTGGGCCATCTTCCTGTGCGTGCTATGACTTTTCAGTATTGAGAGGACTTTTAAAGGGGGCAGCAGTCCACCAGGTGGGTGGGGAGGGCAGGGGTGTGAATCTCGAGCTGTTGGGGAGGAGCGGTGGAGTCTTGTGTCTTTCCCACACCATGGCAGAAACTTGCTTCGCCTGGAGCCGCCTCTCTGCTTGTCCTCTGCAGTGGGTTCTCCCGAGCTCCCTTTGGCCTGCTGGACAGCACCTCTCCCTCTCTGTCCATGCGCTAGAGCTGGGCAGCTCACACCCCACCTCTGAACTTCCTCTAGCAACTACAGACTACCGTGCAGGATGCATTTCATGTCCCTTCACTGCTCCTGGCTTTAGCTCCTTTACATATTCTCCCCCACCAGCCCCAGTACTGGGGCTGGAACCCAGGGCCTCACACATGCCTGGAACCTGCTACGTCCCCAGCCCTTTTAATTTTTAACTTGAGTCAGGATCTGGCTAAATTGCCTAGGCTGGCCTTGAACTTGTGATCTCCTTGTGTCAGCCTCCAAAGACATTGGGATTTGTTATGGTCTGGATGTGAGGTGTCCCCCAAAAGCTCACACGGGAGACAATGCAAGAAGGTTGGGAGGAGACATGATTGGGTTATAGCCTTAGCTCAATCAGTGAATTAATCCCTGATGGGATTAATTTGGTGGTAACTGGAGGCAGGTGGGGTGTGGCTGGAGGAAGGGGTTCACTGGGGGCGAGGCTCTGGGGTGTATATTTTGTACCTAGAGAGGGGAGCCTCTCTCTGCTTCCTGGTCATCACGTGAGCTGCTTCCCTCTGCCGCCCTCTTCCGCCATGATGTTCCTTCCTGCTCACCTCCCACCCTGAGCAGTGGAGCCGGCCTTCTCTGGATCTTAGTCCACCTCTGAATCCAAGCCTCCAAATAAAGGTTTCCTCCTCTGCAATTGTTCTGGTTGGGTCCTTTAGTCCCAGCAGCAAAAAATCCAACTAAACAGGATTACAGGCATGAGCCACTGGGCCTGCTCTAATTTTCCTTCTACTCTGGGCTGCAGATGTCTCCCCTACCCCCGACCCCCAGACCTACTGCATGTCCTTCCCACTCTGTGCTATCTTGGGAGGTGGACACAACACGTGGCCTTCTGCTCTGGTTCTTTAGCCCAGTGTGTCCAAGGGCCGTCCACGTAGCAGCCGTGTCCCTGCCTTGTTCTGCACAGGCGTCCTTTGGAGACCGTGCACCCCTCCCTGGGTTCTGGTAACTTTTTCCTTTCCCCACTCTTTGGGCTGGGCATGGTAGGAGTCCCAGGCTGCTGCACGATCTTGGATCTTGTGGGGTCCCCTGCACCCATGTCTTTGGAGGTAGATCCCCCTCACATCATCCTATTTGGGAGGGGTGGGCTTGTGCTCCAGTGGGTCCCATCTGAGACCCAGCCTCTTTGCAGGTGTCTGTATTTCCTATGGATTGTCATGTGTGAGTCACATGCTTTTCCATGATGAGCTGGGACCAAAACAGGTGCCTACGGTGCTGTGCTGGGTGTGTGGCCTGTTCTCATGCCTACCAGTTACCAGGCGAGTGCATGGGTTTAAGAATCTCGGAGGGTCTCGCCCCCTCCAGCCCTGCTGGTTCTGGAAACATCGGTCAGGGAAGGTCTGCTCCCCGGTGGCATTTTGGAAGTGGCCACGTTCACTTGGTTCACATGAATATAGAGGAAACTTCTAGTGAATGTCTGCGTTGAAAAGCGGCTGTGACTGTTGGGTTCACACGAAGACACGAAGACACGCGGGAAACTTGCGAAGCCTTGATGGGGGCGGGGGGATGGGCAGCTGACACAGAGCCATTTTCTTGCTTTCATCTCGTCACCACTGGTGGCTGGGAACAGGCCATCCAGCCTCTGCCTACTCAGGAGGATTTTCAAAAGAGTTTTCAGGAAATTTCATTTATTAACAAGGAACTGCTCTACTAGAAAAGAAGAATAACATTTGCAAATAACCTCCTATTACTTAAGGCTTTGATTTTTGCTGTATTATGGAAGAATTGGCAAGAACAGCAGCGTAAGACAATGCGCTCCAAAGCTCAGGACCAAGAGGAACAGGCAAGAGTTTCTTAAGCCTGTCACTCAAACCCGAGGGCTTCTTTCTGGAGCAGTCTTTGATGTGAATGCCCCAAATCCAACGGTCATTTAAATCTTAATGATTACACTCAGGAGCAAGGCAACTGTTTACAACACGAAAGCTCTACAAAATAAGGACTAGGATTTCAATGTTACTGGCCAGAGAAGAAAACTGAGGTCAGCATGTCCAGCTCAGAGCCATTTTATCTCAAAGATAGTGTTACTGCCAGGCGTAGTGGGCAATCCCAGAGACTTGGGAGGCTGAAGGGTGAGCTCAAGGTCAGCCTGGGCAACTTGGCCAGACCCTGTCTCAAAATAAAAAATAAAAAGGATTGGGGTGGTGCACGCGTGTGGTCCCAGTGGCTCAGGAGGCTGAGACAGGAGGATTGCGAGTTCAAAGGCAGCCTCAGCAAAAAGTGAGTTGCTAAGCAACTCAGTGAGACTCTGAGTGGCAGAGTGCCCCTGGATTCCATCCTCAGTACTAGAGGGAAAAAAAAGAAAAGAAGAAGAAAACCCTACCATTTTCAACAACATGGATGCTTCTGGAAGACATGATGCTAAGTCCAGTGAGCCAGTCAAGGGAGGCCACTTATATGAGCATCTCAAACTTAAATCAGCAGAATAGTCAGTGGTGGTTGTTAGACAATGCGGTAGAGGGGACCAGAGAGTGGACCAATGGGTATAAAGTTGAGGTTACACAGCATGGGTAAGTTCTCGATACCCACTGTTCAATGTAATGCCTGTAGTGAACAAGAAGGGGTTGTTCTCTTAAAAATTGGCTAGGTGGGGGCTAACCATGTGGCTCGGAGCTTGCCCAGCACGTGTGAGGCCCTGGGTTCCATCCCCAGTACTGGAAAAAAAAATTGGCTAGATGGGAAGATTTCATCTTAAAATATTCTTATCACCAAAATAAATTAATTAAAAAAATAAAAAACAGCTAAGGGACTTGAGAACTTCTGGAATTGAGGGGTGGGGGATGTATCTATTCCCTAGCTTGTGGTGATGGCCATGAGTATGTGTGTGTCCACATTGCATACATTAAATATGTGCACTTGTTTTATGTATCAATCATACCTCAATAAATGGTTAAATTTTTTAATGGCCTCAGAAAATAGTCATATCTCATTAAGTTAAAAGAGCCTGTTGGAATTATAGTGCAATCCCAATTTTGCAATAATTTGGGTGCACAGACATAGAATAAAGATGGGAAGATATATATTAAAATATGAACAGGATATGGTCCTTGGGCTTCAGGATTAGAGCTGGCTTTTATGAATGGCTGTCTGTCTTCGTTCTTTGAGATGAATACACACCAGTTTTCTAATCAGAAATAAATAAGCAATTTTTTAAAGGTAGAAAAACAAGAATGAAATTCCAAAAGGATTATGTCACACTCGTGGCAGGTGAGATTGGAGCAGTTGAGAAGTGACTTTCATTTGCTACTTTACATGCTTTTAAAATGTGTGTATTATTGTTATAATTAAAAAAAGAAGAATGACGTCAAAGCAAGTTCAACTTCTTTTCTAGTCCAAGCCCCACCAGATGTGTTTTCAGAGTCACGGCTTAAGAGAGAGTCAGTATACATAAAAAGCACCTGACCACAGCGGAGGCCCCGAAAGCCTTCACAACTGGGACTGTCAAGTTCTGCAAGTTTCAAGGTTTGTGGCACTGTCCCAGCACAGGCTGTTGGGAGGTGACAGGAGCTCTGGTAAGCAGAGGGTGGGCAGAGGCACCTCCAGTAGAGCCTGTTCTGTGGTCGGGGGCGTTGGGGACCAGAGAGAGAGCCACCTGGTGTCTCAGACAGCAGAGGGCAATGGATAGGCTGGAGCATGCTCCAGCAAGTGTATGCAACTCTCCGTTTCCAGAATCCAGACGTCCATTAGCAGCAAAGAATGCAGGGGGTTTCTCTGTCTTGACAAAGGAGGTGTTTGGGTTTTGGAGTTGCTGTCCAAGTGTGCAGAAGCAGCGCATCGTCAACATACTTGAAGACACCCGGTCACCCCGGCTTTCACTACTATGACAGACCATTGTGAGCCTGGTACGAACATTGCAAGAACTTCAAGATCTGGCAAATTTTGCTGTGATCTTTTTGCTGTGTCTGGTGCTGGGCTGGAACCCAGGGCCTTAGCATGCTGGATAAGTGCTCTACTTGGAGCCACACCCACTGCCCTGCAGTGCCCATTTTGAAAGAGATGAGGAATGGTCTATTTCCAACTTGTCTAAGGATTTATTTTACTTCATTGAGTTGATCATGCATTTTTCTAAATGGGTCTCCATTCTTAGGGCAAGTCTGCTTATTTTGATCCTGCTCTTCAATTTAGTATGACAAGTATATTTTTCATATTAATACAAATTTTTCAAAAACTTCCAAAATGTCATACAATGGTCCATAGTATGATTGTGCCATAAATTATCCCTTTGGCTCCCATTGAAGTTGCTGGCAATTTTATTAATATTGATACTGCTGTAATTAATATTTTTGTGCCATTTAAGCCTTATTCATGTTTCAGGCTATTTCCTAAGGGGTGGTTCCAGTTGCAATCATTAGGCCAAAGGCATGCACATTTTTCGGTGTCTTTTTTTCTTGTGGTGCTGGGGATGAAACCCAGGGCCTTGAGCATGCTAGGTAAGTGTCACGCCACTGACTGAGCTACAATCCCGGCTCCTACCATTTTTTTTTAACCATTTGGTTTTTATTTTATTTCTTGGTCAAATTTTATTTTGGGTTTCTAGGTTATATTTTTCTTTATGTCTTTCTTTGACAGAAAGAAAATAGCTTTCCCTTCTAATCATAAAGGAAATACCTACCCAAGGTAAATGGTTCTGGTAAAGAAAAAGAGGTAAATGAAAAGTCCCAGGTATTCTACCACAGAAAAGTCCCAGGGATTCTACTTCAGGCATTTCTTCCAGATCTTTCCTTATGTGCTCAGGCACACACATGTGATCACCACGCTTGTTCACCTCTAACTTCTTCCCTTAACACATCACAAACATCTTTCTAATTATTTGTTTATTTATGTGTTACTGAGGATGGAACCCAGGGGTGCATTAACACTGTGCTATATTCCCAGCCCTTATAATTTTACTTTTTAAATTTTGAGACAGGGGGCTGGGGATGTGGCTCAAATGGTAGCGCACTCGCCTAGCACGCGTGCCTCAGCACCACATAGAAACAAAATAAAGATCTTGTGTTCACCTAAAACTAAAAAAAATAAATATTAAAAAAAATAAATTTTGAGACAGGGTCTCATTAAATTGTTGAAGCTGCCCTCAAACTTGCAATCCTTCCACCTCAGCCTCCTGAGTCATTGGGAGGCTGTAGCTATCAAACCGGGGTTCCTAATAATTTAATAGAGGACTCTACAAATTTTTTTTGGCTGTACTCTGTCCCACTCTATGGAGACATGCATCTTACTTCACTTTTTTGTTGTTGTTGCTATAACCAGATACCATAGACTGAGCAATTTACTAAATACTAGCACTTGGCTCTGGTTCTAGAGACTGGCATGTTCAAGAGCAGGGAGCAGGCACCTGTCCCATGTCTGAGAGGGCTTACTTGCTGCGTCATCATGTGTTAGAGGGTGTCACATGCTGGGACAACTTCATCTAATCCTGGTTACTTCTGAAATACGCTCCCAAATACAGTGAGCAGGAGCTTGTGGATTATGTTTCTAACTTTGGGGACACATTTGAATCAAATTTGTGCTTCATGAAAAACCAAATTTGGGCATTTTTTAATGTTCTTGACTCATCACCAAAATACTTTCCGGCATCGAATACCAATAGTAGCCACTTCCGGTGCCAGCACGCGCTGGTCACTCTCTTGACCAATAAACATCATTGGCAAAGGGGAGTGCAAAGTCGGCTGGTGGAGGGGCTACCTTGGAAGAATGGCTAGGAATCGCAGCAGCCACCTCGGCAGCTGGCTTACTTGTACGGAGCACGCTGAAGGGGTGCCGAGGAAGGGATCCCGGAGGATGGTGGCTTCCCGGAACACAGCTGTGTATTTATCAAGCCCGTGATCACATCTCTGAATTCACATGGGGGGCTTATTTACTGTAATGTGACGCATCTTGGGGGAACATTGCATATTGATACTAGCAATCAGCTTGATCTAAGAATCACAATTCTTGCAATTAATGGAGCACCAGTCTGACACTCCAGTCACCAACTCTACCCAAAAGGCCAGTTGAACGGGAGCGGGGAGACTCCTACTGAGGCGGGACTTGCAACACCGACCAAAAACTGAGATACTGAGGGTCAGACAGGGAAACATACCCATCTGCACCACTTCACCCAGGCCAAGGGCACATGGCAGATAATGGCACTTGCCTGTGACAGTGATTCCCCATTTGCTCTGCCCATGAGAACTGTGTGACACCGAGGTCCCTGCTCACATCCTGACTGTGTCCATTTACAGGGCAAAAGGGGCCTTGGACCACTGTACACGGGCTGCGGGGCCTTGAGAGCTCTGGAGGGGTCTTCCCACAGTCCCCTGGTGGCCCGAAGGCTGCATTTATTCTTGAACTTTTCTCACCCCAACTTGTTCTGAGGGAGACCCGTGCTCCCAGGGCAGCAGAGCCTCTGTGCCTTGGTTGTTTCCGTCACCCCTCCATAGGGATGGGAGACCTGGGGACTGAGGGCCTCTGCCTTCCCTGCTCCTGGGGAGGGAGGGAGCGCCAGCCACAGGATCCTCAGCACAGCCTGGTTTTCTCCCGGCACTGACCCAAGGTTTCCCGTGGCCTGTTCGCTCTCTTGTGCCGCCTCCATGGTCTCCCTGATCCTCACAGGACACCGTCTGTGTTTAAACTTTGGTTCCCCTTTCCCTCCCTTTCTTCCCGCCATTAACTCCTCTCTTCCTCTTCCCTCTTTTTCCCCACTCTTCCTGGTGCTCTACCTAGTGAACTCCTACTCATCCCTTCAAACCCAATTCAGAGCTCAACTCGGGGATGCTTGCCTGTCCCCTTGAGCTGCTCATCTCAAAGTGGGTCCATGTGTCAGGGAATGGCAGGAGGCTTTCTTAAGTAGTCTGGCCTCATTTTGCATTTAAACCCGTCATTTGGGGCTGGGGATGTGGCTCAAGCAGTAGTGCGCTCGCCTGGCATGCGTGCGGCCCGGGTTCGATCCTCAGCACCACATACAAACAAAGATGTTGTGTCCGCTGAGAACTAAAAAATAAATATTAAAATTAAAAAAAAATAAAAAAATAAACCCGTCATTGGGATTCATTAAAACTTTCTCAAGGGCCTGAAACTGCAAACCAGAGGCACGGCAGACGGCTCCGCTCTGTTGTGAGTCTCTGGGGCCTCTGGATGACTGGTGGCCTTTGGGACCCCACAGCAGCACCAGAAGACAATGGGGCAGCAGACCAAGGGACTGTTGAGAAGAACCCTAATGAAGGAATGCAGCCCTCCCTCGCCTCGGACCCAGGGCTTAAGCAATTTGTGGGGTCTGCCTCCCAGAAACAATACGAAAATCAGCAGGACAAAGACTCCGGCTTCGTAAATCTGCTCTGGTCCTCTGTCCCTCAGGGCAGCCACTGCAGCCGAGCCAGATGCCACCCTCTTTATGGATGATGCTCTTTCCCACCTCTGCTATTGGCATGTCCATGCTGCCACCAAAGGTGATTCGACTCGGGAATAGAAAGTCAAGACAGGTTCTTCCCTCCCAGGAGCCAGTGCCTGAGGAAAGACAGGCCACTGTCCCAGCAGCCAGCATTCTGGGATGTCTCCTGGAGGCGTCTCCCTCCCAGTCAGACACTTTATGTTCTCAGGAGGGAAAAATGCTTCTTAGGGGCTATGACAGAGTGGAATTTAGAAGGGTCGACAGAGTTTCAGTGAGTGACAAGGAGGAGTGTCATGTACCTCTGGTCCCTGACAAAGTTGGTCCAAATTCTTCTGCTGGCATTGAAGACCTTCCTCTTGTGGAGTCTTCCATGGCTCCCTAGCTCAGTTCTACCAAGCTTAGCACCAAGGCCTAGAATATGCCCTTCCCAGTGCCACCATCTTCCAGGGCACTGCCATCTCTTCCTCCTCCGACTCGTTCCTTTTGCCTTCGGCCTGGAAGGCTCCCCTTGTGACCGCCTGAGTTTCTTCCTGCTTCATCCCCCTACGAGGCTGTGGGCTCCATCCTGGTCCCTGGGCAGCCCCTCAGCCTCCACGCAGGACGGTGCTCCTGAAGGTTGGTGGCTTGGAGTCTCTGCAGCCTCGGGAGTGAGCTTCGCTCTGCCAGGGGAAGGGTAAGCACTGAGCCCCCAGGACCCCTTTGGAAGAGGAGGGTTGAACCCGTGGCTTCCTCTGCTCTTCGCTCCCACACAGGGGATGAGCCAGAGGGTGCCTCAGTGTCCCTGGCAGGCCTCTTCCAGAGGGTTTCCAGAGGGACAACCCAAGAGCAGGACCCTAAGCCCTTCCCTGTCCACTCAGCAATTCATGCCCCCCACACATGAAAAGTGTGCATGGGCCAGGCACCAGAGGGCTTTCACAGGCCTTCCACCCCAGAGGGGACTCAGAGCTGGTCACAGAGAGGAACAGCCGGAGCCTGGCCCAGTGGAGGCTGGGGACAGGGTGGACGGGAAAGGCCCTGCAGGCACAGCAGTGTTGGCCTCAGGACTGGGAGGAGCACAGACTTGTGCAAACGTGTACAGGTGTGAATGAGCTCTGCTCTCCCGTGCCCCTCTTGTTTTTACGTGTGTGTGACTGAGTGTGGTGAGTTGTGTACATGTGGGTGTGAGTGCATGGGTATGTGTATGAGCATGTGCTGTGTTGGTGTATGCATATGTGCATTGTGAATATGTGTGTACCCGTGTGCAAGGGTTGGTTTTGCATGTATGTGTACGTGTGAGCGCCTGTGCTTGCATATGTGTATGAGTGTGCTCACTCTACCTGTGTTGTGTGTGTTGTGTGTCACGTGTGTGTACACTGTGTGTGGGAGGGCATGTTAGGCAGAGGGAACTGCATGTGGGAAAACAAGGGTGAGCAGGGTCACTCCCTGATTCACTCTGGGCTTCAGGGAAAAAGGCGTTAGCAGCAGCGCTGGGTGGGCAGGTGGTGGGGAGGGTTTGAGCTCCTTTGCTCCTTGGAGACCACCTGGAGGGAGCCCTGAAGAGTCTGAACTGGAAGGTGACATGGCTGGAGCGGGCCCAGTGCCCCTCATCCTTTGGAAGGACGGTCTCCGTGGAAGGGTGGCTAAGCTGGCCATGGGCAGGTGAACTTCAGGTGAGGGTGAGACCAAGGAGACTGGTACTGGTCCTCCAGTTTCTGGGGTTTGACTTTGACGGAGTTGGAAAGAGACACGAGGGAGGTCAGCGCCTTCGGTCCTGCCCGTCCGTCCTGCTCTTTACATCCCGGGGTTTCCTGCTCCCTCCCCAGACAGTGCCCTGCACTGTATTATGGAGCCCGGGCCCCCACAGCCTCTATCCCTGCACTCAGGTGACCTGTACTTGGGAGGGACGCCCCCATGGGGCCCTGCACATCTGCGTCAAGCTGGGGAACCTGCCACAGGGCTCTTTAAAAAAAAATAAAGGCCTGGGTTTTGAACAAACTCTTTTTTGGGGAATAATTTTTATGCTTCCAAGTATTTGTGGGTTCAATTTTGCACACAATTAATTGTACTTACAAATGCCTCCTTGAGGGCACAATTAGTCACCGACAACTCCTTCTAAAGGCGCCAGAGGCTAATTGTACCCCCAAGTGAGAAGTTCCAGGTGTAATTAATTATTCTTTAATTATTAAATTTATTACTCATTGGTTGGATGCACAAAGTTGTGCTCGGATGAACCGGCTGGCATGGGGTTGCTGGGGCCGTGAGGCCCGCGCCGCCTTCAGAGCAAACCCCTGCTGGGGAGATGTGTGCGAGGAAGCGAGCCCGCCGGCTGCCTGGTCGTGGGAATTCCTCGAGTGACACTGAGGGGCCAGCAGAACTGGGTGGGCAGCAGGAGGCCTGCCCAAAAAGCTCTTGCTTCTTCCTCTGGCTCGAGAGAGGGAAGCAGCTGGGGCTGCAGTCATCCAAGTCTGCCCTGCAGCTGTGACCCCTGGGCAGCCCTGTACC
The DNA here is from genome assembly GCF_964194105.1 of Spermophilus citellus. NCBI lineage: Eukaryota > Metazoa > Chordata > Mammalia > Rodentia > Sciuridae > Spermophilus > Spermophilus citellus. The sequence continues at coordinate 91,167,723 of NC_138195.1, forward strand.
CTCCTGAGCCTCGCCTGTGAAGGGCAGTGGCACCAACTAGGTCCCTTAGCACTCAGCACATGCAGGGGGTTTGCTGCGGGGCCAGCCTCCTTGTGGGCTGACCTCAGGAAAATATCCTACAATCAGACTTACCAGATTTTTAATTTTTAATTTTTTTTTGGTGGTGCCAGGAAGGGAACTCAGGGCCTCATGCCAACACTCTACCACTGAACTCCATCCCCAGCCCTTTAAAAATAATTAAAAATAAAAAATCTTGTCAGGTGTGGTGGTACACACCTGTAATCCTAGAGACTCAGGAGGCTGAGACAGGATCACAAGTTCAAAGCCAGCCTCAGCAACTTAGCAAGGCACTAAGCAACTCAGCAAGATCCTGTCTCTAAATATTTTTTTTTTAAAAAAGGGGAACTGGGCTGGGGATGTGGCTCAAGCGGTAGCGCGCTCACCTGGCATGCATGCGGCCCGGGTTCGATCCTCAGCACCACATACAAACAAAGATGTTGTGTCCGCCAAAAAACTAAAAGATGAATATTAAAAATTCTGTCTGTCTCTCTCTCACCTCTCTCTTTAAAAAAAAAGGGGGGGGAACTGGGGTGCAGGGGATATAGCTCAGTTGGTATAGTACTTGCCTTGCATGCACAAGGCCCTGGGTTCAATCCGTAGCACCACAGAAAAAGAAGGGGAGGAGAGTGGGGATGTGGCTCAATGGTCAAGTGTGTCTGGGTTCAATCCCCAGAACCAACCAACCAACCAACCAATCAACCAATAAGTAAATAATCTTGAGACAGGGTTTTGTTAAGTTGCTTATGCTGGCCTTGAACTTGCAATCCTCCTGCCTCAGCCTCCTGAGTAGCTGGGATTACAGCAGACTTATCAGTTTTGAAACCTGAATATATACATCAGCTGTGTAACCTTGGGCAGGCGATTTCTCTTTGTGGGTGTCAGTTTCCTCTGTGAAATGGAAATTCATAACAGCAATCCCCTTCCTGGGGCTTCGAGGGTTGAATGGGTTTGTGTATGGAAAGGCTCAGCTCGGCACTTGTCCCTGGCGAACTTCAGGAAGTGTTTGCCACTTATTTATTTTGTTACTTCCACGTCCACCAAATTGTTTTCAACAGAGAAATCACTGCACAAATGGTGCCTCCCCAACTTTGTTTAAAATATCCCTAAGATATTGGGTGCCTAAGAGAATAGGTCTTTTGCATACCAAGTCAGTAGGAGTTACATAAACATTCAAAGTGGTCCCAGGTGGCTTCGGGATAATCATGGGTGGCCATTTTCTTCTTGACTTTTTTCAGTATCTTTCAAGTTTCTTAGTTTTCTGTTTTTTTTTTTTTGGGGGGGGTTGGGTGGGTGGGTGGTACTGGGGATTGAACTCAGGGGCACTTGGCCACTGAGCCACATCCCTAGCCATATTTCATATTTTATTTAGAGACAGGGTCTCACTGAGTTGCTTAGTGCCTTGCCAAGGCTGAGGCTGGCTTTGAACTTGGGATCCTCCAGTCTCAGCCTTCTGAGCTGCTGGGATTACAGGCATGCGCCACTGTGCCCGACTTGGTTTTAAGAACGCAGTGTGTTGAAACAGAGACAACAGAATGACGTGAATGCTGCCAGCCGGTTACGCACACCCTCTGCCAGCCCTTCGGCAGGTCCAGGCCCTCAATGCCCTTCTAGGACCAGTTTTGTCCTGTGTCCTTCCCTAACCACACCACCCTCACCAAGAGTGGCCATCTTCTCCTCCCCAGGATCCCAGGCTTTCACATGCCTCCAGGACGGCGCTTGCACACAACCTGCCTCTATGCTGGCCTGGCCATCATCCCCCCAAATCAACTGCCAGGATCTCTCCTTGCAGCATCCCACACTGGGGCTCAGTCAGGAGCTCAGCTGACAACCCCCTGCACCTCGGACCTGCACCCTTCATTTGATTTTATGTTTTCCTGGAACAAAAACTCAGAGCAATCCAGAGAATAATGCAATCAGCACCTTCAGCATCCAGCACCAGAAGCAGCACAGTAATCCCTTCACTTTGGTTTGTTTTTTGGAAATGAAGCCTACAGATGCAGTTACTGCCTCCTCCATGCCCCGGCCCAGTTTCTTTTCCCTCCATCCCCGCCCAGATTTGATTTGAATTTGGTGTATCTGTGTGTGTGTGTGTGTGTGTGTGTGTGTGTGAGTATTTTTACTAGATGTGTCTGCATCTCTGCACATATCAGTTTTATGAAGATGTTCATGGTGATCTCATTTTGCAACATGATTTTTCCCCTCAACTCTCTGTCGCTGAGCCCTGCCCATAGGGAAGTATGCAGATGCAGGTCTTCAGAGAGACAAGGCGAGGCGCTGCCGAGACACCGGCGACAGACCCTGGGATGCAGGGATTCGCCCAGCCGACTGCTTCTTCATGGCATCAGAGAGTTCTGGCCTCAAGCAACAGAAGCCCAGCAGCCCCACTAAGTTAAGCTACAAACAAATTTATGGACCATGTAGCTTAACTCACAGAAGGAACTACAGAAAGTCAAGTTTCAGGACACACATCCAGACAGCCCAGGCATTTGGCGGGCAGGAGCTAACCCATAGCCTTGTTGGGAAGCCACTGGCTAAGGTTTTTTTTTTTTTTAAATCTTTGTCATTTCACTCAAGATTCAGGGTTCCTGGGCTGGGTTTCTGGCTCAGTGGTAGAGTACTAGCCTAACGTGTGTGAAAGCCAAGTTTGATCCCCAGTGCAGGCAAAAAAAAAAAAAAAAAAAAAAAGATTAGGGTCCCTCAGAAAAAAACCTCACTCAAACTGGTTTACACAAAGACAGAATACACATGACTCACACATTAAAAACATACTGATCAGAAGTAGCTTCAGGAATGGCCTGATTCAGGACCCAAATAACATCACTGGGACTCCACCCTTGCCCTTCTCTCATGGTTCCTCCTTGTCTCATGCTTGTGCTGGAGCGACGGCCCCTGCAGTTCCGGCCTTCTAGGCTCTCAACTTCCAATGGACAGACAAACTCTCAGCTTCTATCGTAGCTCTCCCAAGAAAAGACTCCTGTGTCCATTGGCCTTGGTTAGGGCATGTGTTCATATCTGAACCAATCACAGCGGCCAGAGGAATGCAGTCGTCTCATTGGCTAGTGCCTGGTCACAGGCCCTGCCTTAGGAGTTCTACCTGAAGCAGGGGGCTGAGATTTCGAGGAGCAAGCAGCTTTTCAAAGGGAAACAAAGGGAAATTTATGTCCAGTTGGCCAAAACCCATCACATATCCACTCTGCAAAGTGAATAGATAAATAAGCAAGAGAAGAGATAGGAATCAAATGAAACGTGGTAGCAGCAGGCCGGCCACGCAGGACTGGCCAAAGAGGGAGACGGCAGGACCCCAGAGGCAGTGCTGGGAGACGGACAGGGAGTAAGCCACTGTCTTCAGACATCGTGGCAGTGCCCAGGCTCACCGAGCCCCTTGCTGCAACAGGGTGGGCGGTGAGACCCTCCACCTGCTCCCTTCCACCTTGCTCCCATCCATTACTGCCAAGTGATTAACTTCAGCCACATACTACATTTTCCTGGGATTATCCCCTCAAATGAATTATATGAATAATAAAGTTTCAATATTTTTCATTCAGCAATTAATCTTGGTGAGCATAAAACTTCATTTAAAGTGCCGGCACAGTGGCTGGAACCCATTAATCAGCGGGGAAGGAGCTGGCCAGGCGCAGGATCCGCCTGGGCTGTGAAATATGGGCACTTCTCAAAAACCGAGGTCCCCCCCAGATTCCGCTGCCGCCTCGGAGCCCTGCTGGGCTGCCTGGCTGCAGGGCCTCTCACTCGGATTCCACGTGGCAAACCCCAGGTTGGGCTTCACATTCACCGGGAGCGTTCTCCTTCCTCACTGGAGGAAAGAGACGATCGAAAAAATAGCTCATAAACCCAAACCAGTCATTATTAGAGCAGCAAAAACACAGTGCTTATACACAGAATAGTTTACGTTAAATTAAAAACCATAACTTATCTCTGAGACACTCCATTTAGTACATCTGAGGTTAAATATGGTTCAGAGCAGCTCCTTCAATTAAATTGTTCTTCCTTTGCTCTAGTAAACTATATTAAACATAATTTCCTGAAAAGTAACAGAGATCATTACTCTGTTTGCAAATTGATACCATGCTATTAAAATAGGAAATATTTGCAAGGATATTTAAGATAACTGTGTTTTTACAGAGACTCTGGGATCTGCCCTGATTTCTGGCTTTCTGGCCTGGGTGCGGGCAGGAACTCTGGACGCAGCAGGACAGGAGGACTGGACAGGCCAATGAGTCTCCAGGCTGGTCCTGAGAAACCAGGAGAAGTTTTCTAGAGACTTCCTGCTGTGACCCCACCCAGTATCTCCCTAGCCGGAGAGCTCGGGTTGGTTCTGAGCTGTTCATTTCTGTTGACTGTGGTTCCTGTACTGAAGCTGACTCCGTGGCCGAGGCTGGCTCTTCTCTTTGCCACCTGTCAGGAAGGCCGTTATAGTTACCTGGAGCAAGGCTGTCTCTCACCTCTGCAACCCGAGTCTTGCTCACAGGATGATTGCAAGTTCCTAAATAGCCTCTGGTTGGTGTCCCCAGGTTGGAGCACCAGGACTGGCGAGCCCATCAAGCAGGTCCGGCTGCCATCCGGAGTGACCGGCCATGGGAGGAATGGAAGGCCCTGGTAAGGACTGGGGGACACAGCCTGGCTGAGCTCTGGTACTTTGTCAGGGACAGAGGCTCTGGGAACCAGGTGGCTCACCATGTGGAAGCCACCTGTCCAGGGCAGTAGGGTGCCCGGTCCCGCCTGCCTGTCACCAGAGGCCGAAACTGGAGACTGATGGGATTGCAGAGGTAAGAGGAGGGTAGAGTCCTCCTTTGAGTGCAGGAGTAGACAGGATGTGTTCCTTGCTGCTCTGGCCACAGCTGTGTCACCTGAATGCCATGGTGCAGGAAGGCAGCGCCTCACGTTACGTGGAGAACATGCAAGAATAGTCTTCAGAGCCACCCACTCGCACGGTGGAGACTCAGCCCACCAGGGGGGTCACTGTCCCTGGGACAAGGAGAGATACTTGAAGACCTGGGGCCTCCAGGCTAGAAACTGCTGCTGGGGCGTCCGGTGGCCGCTCTGCGGGTACCTGAGTTCCAGGCCCCCTGCCTGTGTGCCCCAGCATGCAGCAACTCCCAGCTCTGTCCCGGGTCCCCTGGGCCCAGCCGTGACCTGGATGGGGTGTGTGTGGTCTATAACAAACGTAAGACAGTGTGTCACGAGGGACACTGAGCCGTGGGGAGATTCCAGGTGTGACAGCCGCACTGCGCACTGTGCCCTCCCCCAAGCTCTCACCAACATCTGACGGGGGCTGAGGGCTGACTAAACCTCCAGCCACCGGTGAGTAAAAAGGTATCTTATTGGTGGCTTCCTCTTGCTTTTCCCGACACCAGTGAGGTGCAGCGCCCTTCATTCGCCTCTGGGCCTTTTCCATTTCTTCTCTGAATGGCCGTTTTTGGCCCATTTTTCCGTGGGGCTGTCATGGAAAGCATTTCTTCGCGCGACCTGACGATGAACACCTTGTCTTTCATGCATGTTGCAGATACTTTTTCCCAGTCCACTTCTCTTTTCACTTTGTTTCTGGTTTCTTTCTTCACACAGAGGTACTCACTGTTTTCTCTAGAAGGACACTCATCTGTGCGGAAGAAGCCAAGAGGGGCCAGGTGTGGTGGCATGCGCCTGTGATCCCGGTAACTCAGGAGGCCGGGGCAGGAGGATCACATGTGTGTGAGGCCAGCCTCAGCAACTTAGAAAGACCCTCCCTGGCTCAATATAAAGTAAGATGAAATAAAATAAAGTAAAGTAATAAAGGATTACTTTATTACTTTATGAATGAGGATGTAGGTCAGTGGAAGAGCAGTTGGCTAGTATGCAGAGGCCCTGGGTTCAATGCTGTGCACCACACACACACAGAAGCCAAGGATACCCATTGCAACCTTATTTTTAATAGTGAAACACTGTTAAAATAAAAAATAAAGCAGAATCTCATATATTTATCAATAAATGACTAGTTACACAAATGAATGACACATCCCTACTAAGTACTGGGCCACCATGTCGTAGAGAAAAGACAATTGAGACCAGCGTGAGCTCACTGATTGGGAGCATCGTGCAGAGTGAGGTGCAGAGCAGGTTTGGATTCATCAGAGTGAGGTGCTCTCGCGTTTGGATTCATCAAAGCCCAGCAGATAGGAAACTCAGCTGTGCATTTCCCTATGTGATATGTTTTATATTTATTTAATTTTGTTTTCTGTGGTGCTGGGAATGAAACCCAAAGCCTCATGCATGTGAGGCAAGTGCTCTTCCACTGAGCTGCCCTCCAGCCCTTTCTGCTAATAGTTACAAATGCACAGCAGCACAGCTAGAAATACCCCCATGGCACGCATGCATGCCAACAGCCCCAGGGAGTCAGATTCCTAGGGAACTTGAGTTGTGTGTCCGTATTATTATCTGTATTATTTTATCCGTATTATTTGAATATTTCAGAATGGGCTGCATTCCTCTTTCACATGAGTGGCTGATAGAGAGACGCCGGTGTGTAACACAGGCTCCAGCAAACGCTGCGAGATCAGCAAGGAAGCCAGTCCGCGGGGTCCACCTGCTTCACCTGCGCAGCCCAGAGGAGGGGGAGGAAGGAAGCGGCATCTACTGAGGGACATCTCCTGAGCGTCCAGGCTGAGTCAGGGTCTGCCCTTAGTTCAAAAATCACTCTCCCTTAGTGCACGTGTTAACCTTGCTGATCTGTTGACCTGTGTGACCTGGAGGGGACACCATGCCATTCACTCTTTTGGGTCTCAGCTCCTTCATCTCAGAGAGGATGCTGTCACCTGCGTTGTCCAGTTTGTGCCACTTGGAGCTTGAGCTGCTACCAGAACAGCAGCCTCAGGGAGCCCATAGCCCCAGGGAGAGAGGTCAAAGGCCTGCAAGAAGGGAATCCAGGGGCTGGCACTGTTAGGTGGTCATGTGGCCAAGGAATTTTCCTGGAGACACCGTCAGATGGTGCTGCTTATCCTCGGGGAGGGCAGAGGCTTGGCCAGGGCCGAGACCCTCACTGTTCCCTTGCCCTTGAACCCTTGATCCCAAAGAGGCCTGCCGACGACAGAAGAAAAGTGCGTTCTGTTGGCGGCGTGGCACTTAGAGAGTTAAATCCACTAAGGGAAATCGGGAGGATTCCAGATGGAGAAGACCCTCCAGGGGGAAAATTACAACGAGAAGAGCCATCCATTAGGGGCTGCGTCCTCCCTATCTGAGACTGTCTCCAAGGCCATCCGTCAGTGCCAAGGCCAGCGAGAAAGACCTGCAAAGATCAATTCCTCTGTGCAAGATAAATAGTTTAAAATAATTGTATATATGTAAAGGGTTTGCCTTCCATAATTGAAGAGAACAGAGGGAGCCACGCACATTTCAGGGCGGCTTTCCCCTGCTCCGAGCTGCCGAGGCTGCAGCCTTGTACAGATGGGTTAGTAGCTGGCACAGAGCCAAGACGCTTAATCAATCTCCAAAGTTTATTATGAATAACCCCCAAAGCTCATGGATCATTCTTAGCAAGAACACCATCCTGGTTATTTCCTCATTTTTATAAATTGATCTATAACTTTGAATCCGGGTCCTTGAGAGCTGCAGGGGACATTAAAAATCAGCAAATCCAGCTGATTTTATTCTTTTATTCTCGAAGAAATCAAAGCAAACTGTTCTTGTTGACATCGGGGCAGGTCCCTGTCCTCTCAGACCCCGCTGTCCTGTGCCCTGCAGGGCCTCACAGTGGACCCAAGGGCTCTGAAGGATGCACTGAAAACCACTGGTTCGTCAAACTCCCCCATTTTTCAGATGGGGAAGCTGATGCCCAGAGAGGGCAAGTAACTTGACTAAGGTCACACTCAAGGTCAACATGGTGGTCACGATGGGTCCCTCAGCAGCCTTTGCCCAACCACCTTTTTTCTTGACTGAAGAGCCTGTTTCAGCCAGACACGGTGGTGAGTGCCTGTAATCCCAGCTATTTGGGATGGTGAGGTGGGAGGATCTCAGAGCCCATCTCACATAATAGGGACTGAAAGTGCTGTTTCTTCAATTTCCTGACCTGCCTTCTAGCTGGAGCATGGGCCTTGACCTAATTCTGGAAGGGTTTACCTCCTAGCAAAAGACTCAAGCAAAGAGAAATCATCATTCTTCTTGACCTTCAATGTGGCTGTGATGAGGATGTGTTGACTGGAGCTGTGGCAGCTAACTTGTAGCCATGAGAACAAGCTTGAGAATGACCACTGTATGCTCTAGGAAATATAGACCACTCTAGGTGTTTAAAGTAGAGGAAATTAGGGATTGCTTTCAGAGATGATAGAAGAGCCAACAAGTCAAATGAAATGATGAGGTACACCTCTCCTCCAAGAGGTCAGCAATGTTAGGATACTGTGAACACTCCCAGGGATGGAGGGACAGAGGAGGAAGAAACGAGAGCTCAGGATCTGCACTTGGGGTCTAAAATCACGGCCAAGAGCCTTTTGGAAGGAGCTGGGGCACCAGGTGTGGGTTGAGGGGAGGCTGGGCCATAGTACATAGAGACTCATGCACTGCTGGGGTGCCTCAGGAAGCCAGGGAGAGGGAGAGAAATGGCCCCACGTCACTCCTCTCTGTCCTCCAGTCCTTCATTGGTGCCTCCTGTTGGTTGAGAGTCCCCAGAATCCTGGGAACTATAGGTCCTCAAAGTGTAGGTGGAGCAGGGAAGGGGCCAGGGACACAGTCAACCCTTGCCAAGGAAGGGCAGCCCTGGAGGGTCTCACCGAGGCCTGGACCAGTCCGTGCCTTGCCTGCTCCTGAGGACAGCAGGGTCTGAGGTCATCCTCTTGGACTTGCTGGGCATCGAATTCTTGCAGCTGAAATAGCTCGTGGTCACAGCCAGATCAGTACCAAACCCAGTCCCCGCCTGGCACCTGCCCCTGCCCGGCAAAGTCAGGGACAGGTCAGAAACCTGCATCTTGCCCACTTTGAGCAGAAAGATGCTGAGCAGGTGGCCGGGCGTCGGGTTCCAGCTCAGAGATTCTCGAGCAGAGGCAGGGAGGGCAGGGTGCTGGGCCACCCACGTAAGTTAAAGCAACAAATAAGATCCCTTTTAACTCACGTGGCCCGAGGCTTTAGCCCTGGACAGAAGGCGCCTGCAGGGCCATCCCCGGAGCCCAGGTGAAAATCAGGATCTCAGCTGGACAGCCCACCTGAGCTGGTCATTTCACATTTGTTTAGACTCAGAACATTTCTTGGAAGCCCAAAGTAGGGCTCCCCATCCTGTTTGAAGCCCCCGAGGGTCTTCCTGGTATTTTGAGGGGGCAGATCAAAAACAATGAATTGAGTCCCAGCTCAGCTTACAGACAAGGAGACTGAGACACTGGTTCTCAATTATCTGCTGCGGGACAGAAACCCCCTCGAGCCAGCCTGCGTGGTCAGGGGACTTACTGGGGTGGGCACAGGCAGAGCTGGCCTCAGGGACGTGGACCTGGGGCCCCAGCAGCTTGTGCCGTTCGCTCTCTCCCCCTCCCCACGCCCACCCTTCCCCTCCGCCTTCGCCAGCCTTGATGCTGGCTTCAACTCTGACCCTGACCTGATTCTCTTTCACTGGCCTCTCCAGCCCAGTCAAGGTCAGAAATCTGAATGTCCCTCTCTCCATTCCAGGATGAGAACTTCTGAGGACACACTAGCAGGGTCAGGAACATGAGATGTCTGTGACCCCGCCTTAGCCACAAGCACAGCCTGGGGGGGGGGTGATACCAGGGAACTGGCAGACAGCACCTGGGAAGGACTCAAGTGGGGCGGCCCCGGCTGCTCCCATTCCCCGTGATGCCCCAGAAGAGTCGGTTCAGGAAACTGCCCGAGCCCCGCTGGTCACGGGATTCCACTTGATCTTGACGTCCTGAAACTCTGGTCCTTGCTGTCCTTGGCTGTCAGACAGGAAGTCATTTCCCATCTCTTGGTCCTCGTTTGGTCAAGTAGGATCAAAATCGCGGAATGGTTCACACTGCAACTGAGGAGGAGTATGGACAGCGGTGGGCTGGCCCTGGCTGGCCCGGCTGCTCCAGGTTCCTTCCCAGAGCCCCTTGAGGAAGGCAGGGTGAGGCGGTGCCCAGCCCAGCGCCTGCTCTCTGGGCGAGGCCCCGCCTGCAGCCTCCTGGAAGCGTCTCCCCCCTGGGATGGGAGCGCTGGTTTCCAGCATCTTTATTTCTGGGGCTGTGATTCTTATTTGGTTAAATAACACATTTTTAAAAATTGTTGTGATTCCATACTGAAGCTTCCCATATGGTTAATTGGAAGTGTTCTCACCAATATTGCAGGCTGTAAAAACTAATGAGGTAAATGGAAAATTTATCAAGTGCCACAGTTAGAAATTAACTTATAGCTTGATGCTGCGCTCATGGCTAATGCAGTCAGAGGGGAGCCGGAGTCAGGCTTGGCCACCCTTCTGGCCCCGGGTGGGGGATAAGCCTTCCCCCTGCCCATCCTGAGCTCTGTGCCCACCTACCCTCTGCACACAGCGAGCGAGTACAATGAATGGCGTAGTAGTCCATTTCCTGTGGCTGAAAACACAACACCACACCTTGGGCTGGGTGTGTTGTAAAGAAAAGGGGGTTTATCTGGTTTATGGCCCTAGAGGTGCAAGGCTGAGCCATCTAGTGGCCCTGCTGGCACAGTGTGAGAGGACAGGGCATCCCATGTGAAGACACAGGGAGCTTTGCATGTGGGTCCCTTCTGGTGTCACTCCCTCTTCTTATAATTTTTTTAAAAAAATTTTTGGTACTGTGGATTGAACCCAGGGGCACTTGATCACTGAGCCACACCCCCAGCCCTAGTTTGTACTTTATTTAGAGACAGGGTCTCACTGAGCTACTTACCTCTTGCTTTTGCTGAGGCTGGCTTTGAACTCACGATCCTCCTGCCTCAGCCTCCTGAGCCGTTGGGATTCTAGATGTGCGCCAACCATGCCTGGCTCTCTCCCTCTTCTTACGAAGCCACCAACATTCCATCGTGGGGGGCTGTGCCCCAGGACCTTACCTGATCTTAGTCACCTCCACAGCCCCACCTGTAACATAGCGGGGTTAAGTTTTCATGCTTAGTACCCCATGATGGGGACAACTTTCAACACAGGAAGCCTTGGGGACACTCGAACAAGAGCAGACCAGGCTTTCTAAGACTGTGTCACTCCCAGTACATGTGTAGCCGGTCATCGGGTCCCCAGTAGTGACTGCAGCCAGCAGTTATGGTCCGGGCACCTCCTCTGCAGTCTCTTGTGCTCCCCTCCCCTCGAGGCTGTAGGGAGGTCTGCGACTGTGGTCATCTTCAGGTCAGGAAGCGGAGTCTCCGAGGGGCGTGAGTTGTCGGAGGTCACGCAACCCTGAGAGGCGGGCTGGGATTTAAGTCAGCTCTGGCTCCCGTATCCGTGTGTCCCCATCAATGCAGGAATCAGTCCTTTAACCCAACCATACACAGACGCAGGGAGCCGTGTGGTGTGGGCACCATGCTCTCCTGGAGACACCAGGAGGGAGCAGGGTAGTGACCAAGATCTGGCTGCGAATCCCACTTGCTTTGCCACTCGCTGGCTTGGGTGGTGCCCTTTTGGCTGCCCCCCCAGATCTGTCTTACCCTCTCCAGTCTCCACTCTGTGCCCCGGGAGGCTGGCCTGTGGCCCACGGATGGACCCCTTGCCTGTGCTGCTGTTGAGCTTAGTCGGTGGCAGGCGTTGGCTAGAGATGGAGATGGCAGGAGGGTGAGGCGGGGCCATTTATTCTTGGGTCCCCAGTAGTGACAAGTCCCTCCTTGCCAGATGCCATAGACTGTATCTCTCCCATGAAGAATGTGGCCTCCCCTGTTAGTCCTTTAGACCCAGGAGGGGGCGGACCCCTGCCATCGACAGCCCTGAGAGTCTGTGCCGTCCCTTCTTGCTTTCTTAAACCTAGCCTACGCTTCTGCCATTTCCTCCTTTGAGGACCTCCTCTCAGCTGACTACTTCGAGTGACATTTCTTCCCTGCTGGGACTGTGGGAAGGCGATTTCACTCAGGTGGCTGGCATGGGCCTTGGCTCCTTCACCCCCGAGGTGGGTTCAGTAAAGAGCTGCCATGAGAATTGCAGGAATTTTGCAGAAAACATTTGCACATAACAGAGGCTCAATAAACACCAGCTCTTTTTGCTAAGACAGGATTCTGCCTTTAAGGACAAGCGCCGAGGGACTCCATGCTGAGTGTCCCATGGGACCACCTGCATGTGTAGAATCCAGCCCTAGATTCTCGGCCCAGGACAAGTCACACACAGGTGACGCTGGAGACCCTCAGAGGCAGGCTCCGGCCATACCCCTGGGAAGCCACGGGAGACTGGCTGGGAAGGCTTTCTGGGGGCTGCTGGTGAACCCACAGGAGCTCAGGGAATGAGGGTGGGGGGGGCAACCTGATGTGTCGGGAAGTGGGTGGCGGCAGGGCTCTGGCCGCTCTGCTCTGTGGTCCAAACAGCAGCACTGGGTGGAAGCGGTCCTGCGGGTTCTCACTGGAGAAGCACCAATGGGTAGCAACGCCTGCCGGGGCAGGGCTCCAGGGTGTGGGTCTCCGGCCCCACGCTGTTAAAAACGAGGGACTCATCATGGTGGGTGGGCAGCAGAGAGAAATCTAACTCCCGCAGCCCACATTAGACCCTCTGATTTGGGAGCTGTCATAATGTGGAGAGGACTGGGTGGAGGGGGCGGAGGGCAGGATGCTGGGTCTTGGCTTGCAGGACATGTCCCTGGAGGAGGTGGAGGAGATGGCTGAAGGGGTGAATTCGAGGGCTTCTGCTCGCGGCTCTTCTCTCGGGAACTTTCCTGCCCGGCCTGCCCCCGCGGTTGACCTTTAGTGCCAGCTCTTTCCACCAGCGTCACTCTGCGCCACCATCACCCTTGTCCCAGGCCCCCTCCTGGGATCAGGAAGCGCATCTGATGGCCACAGGGGCCCCTCCTGGGAAAGCCAACAGCAAAGCAGCATCTTCCGTCAGAGCCCAGGCCTTGGTTGGGTGCCCATGGGCCCTACATTCTATGTGGGGTGCAGGGTCTGGAGCCCACCAGCCCGGGTTTCAATCTTGTCCTCAGACAAGTGGTGTGACCTCTCTGGTCCTCTCTCTCCTACTCTGCAACTCTGGGTAGCAATGCTGACCTTATCAGATGGCACACATTGTCACCTCGTGGACTAGTCTGAGTGCCGATGGGGGACAATCCCACTGTTTGAATCGGGGTCACGATGCTGCACTCAGAAGAAGGTCTAGGATCAGACCCTGACAGGGTGGAGAAGGATGGAGGTCTTTACTTTTGTGTTCCTGTGTTAAGCTCACCACAGCCCTAAGCAGAGGCAGGGATGTGCAGAGGGTCATTCCTGCTGTTGACCACCTCTGGGCCGGGCCTAGCTGGCCACCTGGGCTGGCGTGGTGTCCTCCAGCAGATCCAAGAAGGGGTCTGTCTGCCTTGGGCCTGCTCGACCTCCCTGGGCACCCCCACACCCACCCAGGTTGGCTCTAACACCGCCCTCTATGGGCTCAGGACACGAGTGTGCCCCATCCTCCGGCCAGTTCACCCTCCTCCAGATCTCCAGCACTTGACTCTGGGGGAGGGGCGATCTGGGACCCCTCTTGGCTCTTCTTTCTCCGCTCCTCTGTAGCTCGTCCTCTCCTGCTATCTCCCCTTACCTCTGTCCACATTGGCTGTCCCCAGGTCTGCTCACTGCCACCACCCTGACAACTCAAGTCCCTCTTCCACCTCCCGCATTGACAACACCACAAAATAAGAGCCCTCTCCTCTCGGCCCTCCACTGGATTCCCAGTCTCTCTGACCGTGGCTTTTCCCAGAGATACAACGTGCCGGTGGCTGATGGCCACAGTCACCAAACACAAGGGCTCAGCCAGCCAAATCGCCCCCCTCACGAGCCCTTGGCACAGGGGCCAGAGGTAATTCCCAGGCCTGGAGGTGCCGTCTCCCCTGCAGTCCCTTGGGCGGCGGCCACACCTGAGTCCTCGGGTCTCCAGGCAGGGAGTCCCGCTTCCTGGGTGCTTCTCACAGGATAGTTGAGTGCGTGAAGCCAGATGGGGCCTCTCTCCGACTCTGAGGCTCGGGGACTGCGTCTCTTCTGCACTGTGCCGGGAACTCTTGACAGAAGAGAGGGACTCCTACCTGCCCCTAGCAAGCCGATGACCCTGCAGCAGAGAACACTCAGTGCCCACGTCCCTCCCGATGCTCTGGATGCTCTGCCTGTGGCAGGACACCAACGTCCCAGTCTTGTCCCATCTCTGAGGTTTCCTTGCCTCCCCCTGGCCTGCGGCACAACCTCCCGGCTGGCCTCTCCTCTCCAGTCCTGCCAGACTCTCAGAGCCGACAAGTCTTCTGGAAGAAGGCAGGTCACAGCGCGACCCTCCTGAGCCTCAACAGTCGCCTGTCATTTGTGAGGAACCCACAGGTTGCCACCAGGTGGGCGCAGGCCTGTCTTTGTTCAGCGGTCTCCCCACCCTCCAGTCATTTCCTCTGTCCTTGGGATGTTCCTTGCTTAGAGCAGTGTCCCACCCCGCAGCTCCACCCTTCCTGACAGTCTCCTGCGCACCTTTTAGGCCCCTTTGCCAATTCCACTTTCTCCTGAAAGACTTCTGATTAAACAGGTAGCAGGAGAATTTTCAAAAACCGAGAGCACTCAAAGTGGCCCAGCAGGCAATCACTTCTGTTGCAATAATTCAGAAATCCCAATGTGTCATATCTATCCAGAGATTTTAGAGTTCTCTGCTTAAACCCAGTAAATCCACTTGTGAGAATCTATATTACAGAAATACCTGGAAGTGCTCTCAGATATTCCTACAGAAGGAGGCTTGCTGCAGTGCGGTGTCCGATCCTGAAGAGAAGCAGTCTGGGATGCATCATGACCTAGCTGGTCAGCGGCAGGGCTGCACGGGTGACCCTCCCGCTGGCAAACGTGTTCTCAAGACGTATCCACGGATGTGGCCAACTGCTTGTGACCTGCGATGTGCACAATGTAGGCTACTAAGAAGGTCTCGATATTTACTATGTGTGTGTTGATACGCGTGTATACAGGCACAGACACCGGAAGGAAACAGGAACAGGCCAAACTGTGGACAGTGGCTTTCTTTAGTTGGTGGTTAGTGGATTATTTCAGATTTTATTTTCTATAACTTTCTCTTTGTATTGCTTCATGATGGAAAATAAAATAAACGCCTTTCACTTCAAAAGAAAGCAAACTCCAAGGAGCTCTGTGCATCTTTTAAGGAGGGGACGTTCCTGGGATGATGCAGGATTTTGGGGTGTTTGTCTCGTTTCTTCTTAGAGGCCGACTCCCTGGAAGCACATGGACTGGCCTTTGCTTCTAGCTCACCTAGAGAGCCCGTGCACGCCTGGACTGCAGGACGTGGGAGCTGGTGGGAAGAATTGGTGCTTCCTTGGAAAGCAGCCCTGGCCGGGACCTGGCCGGGATGGCCAGAGCATGAGTGCGGCTGGAAGCAGCCCCCCACCCGCGCCCTGCAGCCCTTGGAGGGCCCCCACTCTGGTCATCCTGTTGATTCATCTGGAAATAGCTCCATAAATGGAGTCGATGATGACTGCTGCACAAGATCTTTTTTGTTCTTTAAGGACTTACTCTTGTTTTTGCTTAACCATCCATTTTTATTTCTTGCTGATTTGAGGGTCTATTGTTGTGGAGATTAAACTTTTTTGTTGTTAAAACCCTCCAGTCTCCTGCCTTTTCCCTTTCCATTTCAGTTTTATTTTCCGATCACCTGATGGAGAGGGCTTTACCGTCTCAGATGGGTGAGTGTTTGAAAGTGAACCTGAACAGGCGCCCCCACACAGGGACCAGGCGGCCCCACACGGGGACTAGGCGCCGGAGGTGAACTTCCTGAAAGCGAAGGTCCCTGGACCCGCAGGGCTCTCCCCCTTGCTGTTCTCTTGGCTCTCTGCTGGAGACAAATTCCTCAACTCAACTCACATCCCGAACCCCAGGGGAAGTCAAGTGCTCAGTCTTATATCGTGGCTTCTCTAAACTCTGAAGTAAAGAAGCCGCCCCTCTGATCCACGCGGCCCACCTCTCCCTGCAGAGAACCGAGGGACATTGATTCAGGGGCCTGAAGACACAGAGCATGCTGCTTCTGGATGCTGGGCACTCCCCCAAACAGGAGAAGGACCTTACCCTGATTTTTAGGTGACAAAAAGAAGTTGAACTCAAGTTGGGGACAAATGTGGCACCAGTGCGACGGTAAGGGCAGTAGCTCAGTTGAATGCACCGCACATTCATTCAGTCCACAAGAATTTGTTGAGCACTTTCTAGGTGCCAGGGGCTGCTACAGACTCTGGGAAAAATAGTGGGCAAAGCCAGGCTGGCTCCCGCCGCCCCCCAGAAAGCAGTCCTGTGGGCATTCATCAAAATCACACAGACGACATTGGAACTGTGGCAAGCAGCTTCCACGACACCCTGTGGGCCCCAGGTCAAGGGCCTGCTCCCTGAATCCGGCTCTGTGAGTGGGCCCCTTACCCACACCTCTGCTGCTGAGGCACCAGGATGCTCTAAAGAAAGGAAAGGAGGCTGCTGTTCAGAAAACCAGGCAGCGGACAGTTTACAAAGACAAAACTTTCACTGGCTAACAGTGTTGGAGACTGGGGGGTCCAGAGCATGGGTCAGCCTCTGGCAAGGGCCTTCATGCTGTGTCATCCCATGGCGGAAGGCAGAGGACAAGAGAAGTGAGGACCAGAGGGAGCCCACCCTGAGGTGACCTTGCTCCTCCTGACCTAGCAGGTCTTAGGCCCCACTCCTAGGGCCATTGCACTGTGGGTGAATCTTCCAACATGGGAACTGTGGGCGACACCTTCAGACATGGCATCTGGTCGTCTCTGGCATCTGAAGGCAGCTGCCTCCCTGGATGGCACCTACGGCG
Organism: Spermophilus citellus; assembly: GCF_964194105.1. Taxonomy (NCBI): domain Eukaryota; kingdom Metazoa; phylum Chordata; class Mammalia; order Rodentia; family Sciuridae; genus Spermophilus; species Spermophilus citellus. The sequence goes on from NC_138195.1 coordinate 91,184,677, forward strand.
GGGGCTGCTGGAGGGGGGGGGCTCATGTGGGCCCGGGTTTGGAGCCCCAGCTTAATGGAAGAGTGTCAGGGAACCTGTGTGGGCCCTTCCAGTCAGGACCAGGAGTGGGAGCCAGAGGGGCTGCGGGGGCTGCTTCTCCCAGCCATGCCGAGAGTCCTGAGCACGTGGAGGGCCCTCTGCCAGGGCCCATCCACAGGCCCCTGGGGCAGGAGGCTGGTGAGCACCATCCCATCAGGCCAGAGAGGAGGAAAAGGCAGAGAGAGTCTGTCCAGAGTGTGACCACACCTCTACGGAGCCAGCTCTGAGATTAGACAAATGGGTTCTGGCTCCCAGACCTGCCGCAGAGCCCCAGACCCACGCTGTTTCTTGGCAAAGTCTTTCCACATTCCTCTAATTCAGATCCACCCTAGTTTCGTCTCTGGAAATATTGTAGCTGTCATAATCCTTGTTCTAATAAAATACTCATCTGACGACCTATTAGGAAGGCATATTGTTGACAGGAAATGTGCATTTGCCACATTTCCTATTATATTGTCTATTTCCTGCCTCATTTTTCTTGGGAGGGCAGGAGTCACTGGAGATAATAGCATATTGACAGAAAGAGAGGACGAGGGAAAGGGATCATTGGAAGTGGGGAATTTAGTTCTTTTCTTCAGCAAAGGCTTCTAGCAGGAAATCCACAACTCATTTCCTGTCGGTCTGCTCAAAATAACATCTGCCCCTTCTCCCCTTAACAGATTGTCCCCAGCCCTGGAGGCCAATGCCCTGGTGATACGTGGAGGCCACGTCTGTCTTTTCTGGGGATGATGGCCAGATGAGATTCCTTGTCAGGGTGAGAAGGTGTCCCGTCAGTCAACAGGACCTAGTTGAGGCTGGTGGAATAAGAAGAAAGAGATCTTACTTTCTAGAAAATTCTTGCCCCACACCTTTTCTCTCTCAGTGTCAAACTGCAAATAGTAAATCGCCAGGGTATCAAAACCCTCTTACTGGTGGTGGAAACACCCGTGGTTGTCTGAAGACTGCAGTCTGTGGATGGGGATGCCACCGCTTGGCCCCCTTCTGGGATGACCCTGCCCTGCACACACCTGTGGGGCTCTGGATGGCAGAGTTCTGACAATGGCCAGTGGAGTGTCCCCAGGAGGGAGGGGGCTCAGACCTGCCCATGGGGCTAGGGTATGAGGAACCCAGAGGCCGACCTTCTCCTCCAGGACTTCCTGTCTCCACGTTTTCCCTTAGCAGGTGCAGGTGTATCTACAGCTGGGAATGTTGGGGGAGAGGGGAGACAGAGCAAATCTGGGGTGGCCCATCATCCCGGTTTGCCCAGACAGTTCCTCTTTTAGCACTGGAACTCCACAGTCCTGGGAAGAATATGATGGTTGGTCACTCTCAACATGTGAATCTTTTGTTTATCAGTCATGTACAATGCTTTCTAACTCCATGCCAGCCCCCGGGCTAGGCTCCGGGAAGCAAGAATCCTACAGGTCTGGGAGGGATGGAGATAGATATCTAGATTGATAGATAGATGTCTGCCTGGATATCTAAGTAGGTAGGTAGGTAGATAGAGTGGCGCTGGGGATTGAACCCAGGGCCTTGTGCATGCTAAGCAAGCGCTGTACCACTGAGTTACATCTGCAGCCTTCTTTGTTTTATTTTGAGGCAGGATCTCCCTAAGTTACCCAGGCTGGCCTTGAGCTTGTGATCCTCCTGCCTCAGCTTCCAGAGTAGCTGGGATGATAGACGTGCATCCTTGTGTCTGTGTAGCTGAGAGAGAGATATGGACACAGGTTGTGCAAACTACTCAGATGGTCTTAGGTGAAGAGTTGAGTTTCTTGGTTCAGATAATCTAAAGTGGGGACATGTTGCTTCTCAGGTATGGCTGGATGGGGTGAGTGCATTGCTGTGAGGACAGCGCCCCCTGTAGAAGATACCCAGGGAGACAGTCAGCTCCATGCCAACTGAGGGTGGTGGCAGGGGATCCCCAAGGATCACTAGGGTGTGCTTGCTGGAAGCAAGGAGCTGATGCTGTAAGGGCACAGATAGCAGAGGACCCTGCTCATCTGTCAGCGCTCTGCCTTCCCCAGCCTCCATCCCCGGCCTCCATCCCCGTCCAACCCAGAGTTCCAGGCATGCTCCCTGTTTCCCCTTTGAAGCATTTTCCTGCAGATTCACAATTGTTTGTCCCAGGATCTGCACGTCCTCCAGGGCCGAGTCCTGTCTCTGGTGAACTTCTCCCATGCCTTAGGAGATTCTGTGTTCTGAGTTAGGAGGAATGTTGGCCATGGTTTGCCTTTGTCACTTATCTGGCTTTTTCCTTCCAAAACTCAGTAGAATGTTGCCTTTAAGGAATCCACAGTGAGCACTGTAGAGGAGTAAACAGAGGGAGACTCATCTGAGCACCTGCTGGTCTGTGGCCTGGGTAGGGCTAGTGGCTGGGTGAGAAGGAAGTTGGCCCCTGGGCCTGGGAACTGGGCAGGAACATTCTAAGCCAAATTGAGGGCACCTGAGTGAGTTCTTGCTCTGTGTCCACAGGCTCCAGGTTCCAGTGGGATGGGAGCCTCCTATGAGCTTCCCAGCCCCTGCCAGGCACTCCTTTTGGAGCATGCCCCTGCCTACAGTCTGGCTCCTGGTCTGGTTTATTCTTCTCCCCAACACCATGAAAGCAGGAATAAGCTCTGTTCACTGTGGGAGCCCAGGACTTGGCATGGTGCCAGGCACATAGTAGGCACTTACTACATGTCATAGTTACTATTGCTGGGATTATGCTGTCACACTGAGGTAAACACGTTACGTATGTCATTCGGTTTAGTATTCACATTAACTCCATAAGGTCAAGGTTGGTCTTTATTTCTTAATTAAAAATAATTAAAATACATACCAAAGTTTCCCATTTTATCCCTTTGGAGTGCACACTCTGGTGGTGTTAAGCACGCTCACCTTGTTTTGCCGTCGCCACTGTCTGTCTCTGGAACGCTTCATCTTCCAGCCTGAAACTCTCTCCCCATTCGCCGGCTCCCTGCCCCTCTGCCCATCCCTGTCAACCACCCTTCTACTTCCTGTCTGTATGACCACGTGCGTCTGGCTCCTCCCGTTGGCGTGGCATTTTCCTTCTGAGGTTGAGTCACATTCCACCGGGGTCCATCCCACCCACGCTTGTCTGCCTGCGATGGACGCTCAGGGTGCTGTTGCCCTTTTGGCTCCTACAGATAAGGACCAGGAGTTTCAGAACCACCATCCTACGGAAATGAGTGTGGACGCTGAGGGAAGGTAAGCGACTCCCCCGCCACACACCCCCCACGGCAGAAGCAGCTGTTGGCTTCGCCTGTTGGAGGCTGCCACCCCACAGTTCCTCGCAGCCATGGGGTGAGAAGTCCTGCAGAAGGCTCTCCATTGTACCAGTAAGGATCAGAGCAGCTGCTGTCATCTACGCCACCATTCGATGGGCTTAGCATTGGAGGAGAAGTTCCCTCCTCATTTAGGTAAAGTGCAACTGTGGGTTGGTCCCGAGCGAGGGCGCTATTTCTCCATGGGGGTGACTCAGAGGCCCAGTGTTCTTCCTTGTTTGGCTCCACCATCCCTAGGGTCCTGGGTCTCTGCCTCCAGATGTTGGAAGGGGAGGGAAATCAAGGTGGAAGCTTCTCAAAGCCCCTGGCCTGGAAGCGAGCACCCCACTTCTCATCTCTCGGCCTCGAGGGGCACTGGGAGATATAGTCCCTGCTGGCTGCTATTCCCAGCAGCTCTACCTGCTGCAAGTTGGGGCATCTAGTTTTGCTTGGGTCACTTGTGCCTCTGTCACACCAACAAGTGCTGTGAGAATCTGGGTGTGATTTCTCACAGAGGGAGCTGTGTGTGTGCAGGAGGCTGAGATCTCGGGGTGCGCAGGAACATCGTTGGGATCCGACGCGGTCTCCGCTGGTGAATCTCACTTTCCAGGCTCCCCCAATGTCACGGGTTATCCTGAAGGTGACTTCTCGGAGGGCCTCGGTGTGGAAGCGTTTCCATAGGCAGTAGATAAAGATCTCTTAACCTTGTGTTTCCCTCATATCATCATAAATAGCTCATGCAATGCCATTTCAGTGAGCCTGACAGTTTCTACAATGAGATCTGGAGCAGCGGCGTATCTTCTTGTTATATATAAAAAAGAGTGACAGCATCCATCGTTTACGGTGACACCAATGAAGTCTGCTCGTGGAGGTTCCCTCTCCATCCATTCATAATGCCGTTTATGACTTCAGGCTTTTAAACACGGCGCTCCGGTCTATTTTTCAAATGTACCACCATTATCAGCTCAGGAAGCCATTCTTCAATATTTCATTTTTCTAAGAATATCTGGAATATCTTAATTCCTATGAGGTTTCTCTGTGGGCGAGGCTGACAGATAGGCCTTTAATGTGAAAAAGGGGGAAAGGAAGCCGTGGCCGGATCACTCTCTCCTTCGGGAGGCTTCCATTTTCCCCTTCTTGTTACGTTTGCCCAATAAAGACCCACAAGACGCGTGGCTCCTGAGCGCAGCCGTCCATGCTGTCTGGGGAAGCAGAGGAGAGTCACCACAGGGGCTGATCCTGCCCTGGGTGCGCAGTACCTCACCGAAGCCATGAACCTGCCACCAGGAGGAGGGAGCGGAGCGGCCGCTGGAGGTGAAGCAGAGCCCCCTGGTCCCAACGGGGGCTTGGAGTGAGGAGACCTGCTCTCTGCATCCCGAGAGACCCCTGCTGATTAGAAATGCCCACTTGCACCCCCAGGAAGCAACCATATGGATCCAAGAAGAATCACAACTGGCATGGCTTCCGGATGTCCCAGGCCTTGCAGGCACATGGTGTCTCCCTTGGGCCCTTGTCTGCCCATCTTGCCAGAGCTGGGCACCAGCCACTCCAGCGGGAGCAGAGTCTCCAGCAGCAGGTCTCTCCACGGGCTGAACACAATCAAGGCAATTCCCACAGAGACGCAGAAGGACCCTGACCTGAGTACCCTCTAGGGAGGGAAGTTGTGGAGCACCCGGAGCTGCCCACGAGCAGCCACTGAGGGTCTGAAATGGACATGCTGGGCACTCCGAGGATGGGAACGTTTGACCTATTTTAGCAGTAACAAATCCTTTCCCTCACTCGTCCGTCTTTAATTACAAATGAGTTCTTGGTAGGCTTAGCAAGGGTAAATAAAATTGATTCTCTCCACATAGTATTGGAGATGATAAATGTGTTCAAGCCAGGGCTTCAAAAGCCTGTTTGCTGATTAGAAAAGGCAAAATAATTGTGAGATAGTGACTAATAGGTGGAAGGGATCGTGGTGGAATTGGTCTCCTTGCAGAAATGTCACAGGTCTGATCTTTTAGAGATAATTGCCACCAGATGTCTGTGTTTCATTTTCTACCCTTGGGTTGGCTGGGGCATTACAGGGACTCTGTCCCCCGGGGTGTTCTGCCTCTCTTGGCTTGAAGTCTGTAATGGAACCTCTCTGTTTCCTTGAAAGTAAGGGCTGTGTCCCATTCATTTGTTCCCTGGTGCCTCACTGGGTCCAGCCGGCAGTGCCGTGGAGAAGTAGCTGGCAGGTGCTGTCGTGGCTTCCCATCCAGCTGCGGCACACACCCACCACAATCTGGGAAGTCACATGACCTCGGAGAGCCTATTCTACATTTTTGGAATGAGGTTAAACAGCACATAGTTTGCAGGATGCATGTAGAATGAATAGGATAAAATATTTAGTTTGACTCATAAGAAATTGCTGATATTTAACTTTTTAAAACTTAATAAAACAGGGATTCTATATGGTTCCACCTAAGATGTATTAGTTGTTCATTACTGCATAATAAATTGTCCCTAAACTTAGCAGCTGGAAACCACAAACATTTGTTATCCTGTAGTTTCTGTGCATCAGGAATCCAGGTTGGCTGAGGCTGCTCCCTGTGCCTCATGGTCTCTGGCAAGCACAGCCAAGGTGTGGGCTGGGCTGCGTCTTGTCTGAAGACCCGACTGGGTGCACCCCCTCTGGTGACGCAGGCTCACTCACCTGATTGTGGGAGGTTTCAGTTCCTTGTGAACTGAGGGAAAAGGACCCTCAATTCCTTGATGGCCACTGGCTGGGGTCCATGCCCTGTCAGGTCTGCAGGGTGGACTTCTGCAGAGGCTGCCCCAGGGCATGGCAGCTGGCTTCTCCTGGAGTGGGCGGTTGTGGGGCACCAAATACAGAAGCCATATTCTTTATAATCTAATCCTAAGAGTGCCATGTCCTCACCCCTGCCATGGTCTATGTGTCAGAAGTGAGCTGTGAAGTCCAGCACACACTCCACACTCAAGGGAGAGGTGTTACTCAAAGATGCACAAGCCAGGAAGCAGCATCACTGGGGTCACTCAGGAGCTTCCTCCCACAGTGTGTGACCCTCAGCATGGAGTCTGGTACATGAATCTCAGAAATGGTAAAGAAGATCAAGGAGAGGAAAGAGTTGCAGTTTCAGAGGTGTTTGCATTTCCATTTGTGTGTGTGTATGAGTAGGTATATGTGTATATGCATGTGTATGTGTATGTGTGTGTATGCATGTGTATATGTATGTGTATGCATGTGTGTGTATGTGTGTATATATGCATATGTGTGTATATGTGTGTATATATGCATATGTGTGTATGTGTGTATATGTGTGTATGCATGTGTAAGCGTGTGTATATGTGTATGCATGTGTGTGTGTGTGTGTGTGTGTGTGTGTTTGGTGCTGGGGATTGAACCAGGGCAATATCCCAACATAGCCCAGCCTCCATTCACATATATTTTTTTAATATTTATTTTTCAGTTGTAGTTGGACACAATATCTTTATTTTATTTATGTGGTGCTGAGGATCGAACCCAGGGCCTTGCACATGCTAGGCGAGCGCTCTCCCGCTGAGCCACAACCCAGCTCCTCCATTCACATCTTAATTTAATTGGAATGGAACTTTTTTCCATGTGAAATGATGTGGATGAGATAATCCGGAGTAAAAATTCCCAGTAGCAGCAGTCTCCAACAATCCCTTTACGGAGTGCCTCTGGCCTGCTCTGCCTTGTTCTCCTGGGGTCTTCTCCTTAGCATTCTGAGCACCTGTCTTCTGGGAACACCTCCGTGGCTGTCCAAGGGACCTTTCAATGCCCTGGGTCAAAGCCTGGGGTGGGGGTGCTGCCAAGTGCAAACGAGGTAGAGACTTCTAAAGGAGGGACCAGGGCTGAGCTGCCTGATCTTGTGATGTTGGGGGTGTGGGCAGGGCCTTGCTACTCTGAGGTGGAAGTTCCAGCTAAGGGACAGACCCCTCTGGGAGAAGATGCTAGGGAGTGGAGGGAGGAGGAGGGGGAGGGGATCCTGTGTCTGTGCTGGTATGGAGCTCCCTAAGATGGCTCAGCACTTCCTGAGAGCACCCGCTGTTCCCTTGACCCCCTTTACATGCAGCAGGAACCTGTGGGGCGGAGCCTGCTGGAGCAGTGGCTTAGGACCACGAGCATTTGACATTGGCAGCCGCCATTTGTTGGGCGAGCTCTTCCTGGGTTCTCCAGAGCAGCTTCTCTTCTGGGTTCACAAGAGTGGAAGGAGGGGAGAGCTGTCATTTCCCATTCACAGGTGAGACTCAGAGAAACAGGTCAATTGCCCAAGGCCACTCAGAGTGAGGCTGCGAACCCAAGTTCAGCTGAGACAGGGCGTGCGGAGAGCATCCTGCAGACCTGCAGCGCTGGGGAGCTGGGGACGCTGAAGGAGCCACCCAGGGTGTTGCAGCCTGGACTGCTTCTGACTGCAGCACTCTCTTCTCCAGGACCTTAAATCTGAATTTTGCTGCTTCATCATAACCAGCCTAGAACCCACCCAGAGGCCCAGGCCAGGTGGAACTGTGGAAGGGGAGCGAGGCAGGAAGTGACACAGAAGCGTGAAGGGAGCTGGGCTGGCAGCTGGGGACCCCTGACTTGATCTTGACTTCTCCTCCCCCTGGGTCGCCTGGGAAGGTCCCCTAGCTTTTTGAATGGGTCTTTCCCACGTTCCTCTGATGAAATAATCATACTATCCTAAGGCTGGATACTACGAGTTTCATGGCCTGTGTGGCCCTAGGAGGACGTGGCAGCCTCCTGAAACCTTGTGTTGAGGACTTGGATTTGACCCCAAGCTCAGATGAAAGCTTTGGCGTTGACCAGCCCTGTCTGCCACTGGCAAGGGAGGGCAAAGCAGGGGTGGTACATACACCTGGCTTTTGCCAACCCTGACCTAGGGAGGATGCGTGCGGAAGGTCCTCATGCCTGCTTGGTACCAACGGATGCCTAATATTTTTCTTTCAGTTCATTCTGATGCAACTTATGAACAAGTCAGTACTTCACTTGGAAAGCATTGAACAGGCCACAGCAGGTGCCCAGTCAGTATCCCCGGAGTGCTGACAGAATCCCAGGCAGGCCAGGATCTCTCTCGGCCATGCTGACCCCCACCGGGGATCCCTGCACCCACCGACTTGGCAGAAGTAACCAACCAGGACCCCAAGGCTGCCCACGTGAAGCCAGGGAGGAGGCATCAAAATGGCCACGGTATTAAGTTGGTGTATTTACACCCCAAGAGCTTCACTGTCACCAGGAGCAGCCCCTTCATGAGATATAAATAATTTGTGCAGGCTGATCCCGGTTTTCTCATTAATATGCAAATGAGGCATGCCAGTTGTTAGGTTAGAAGAAAGCTGTCATGTTTATTGTGACAGATTTAATGGATGTGTTTGGATTGTGCATTCAATGTGTTTTCAAGAGCATGTCTTATCTTTGTTTAGGCAGTAAATCAAAAATGTAAACAACAATTCATTAGCATCTGTCAGAAGCTCAAAGCCACATTGTTGTACTTGACAATCTTCCCAGAGGTGGGGGGAAACCTATATCTGACTTATTCAAGATTAGTTAGAAATCGCGCTGGTATTTCTCCTCTTTTGCTCACCAGTGGGCAAGTGGCCGTTGTAGGACAGCAGCTCTCCTTGGAGAGCTGCGAGGGTCATAGGCCATGGCAGAGACCAGGCAGTTCTGTCCCCACTCACCTTGCAGTGCCTGCAGAACCTTGCAGCCTCCAAGTGCCCCATGGTGACCAGGGTTCTGGAATGGACACATTGCTTCATTCCACCAAACTCCACCAGCAGCCTGTCGGGAGAGAGAGTGGAACAGAGACAAGTTGAAAAGTAAAAAGATAAATTAGGGACCAAGGGAAACATAGACAGAATGTCATGATGTGGCTAAGGAGAAAACGAATTCAGACTTTTATTTTCTGTTCTTCCATGTGATTCTTTCATTTGGCTGCAGGCTTAGCTCTGAGCTTCCTGGGGGCCAAAGCAAAAAGGGGCGTTTGAGGTTATAGTGTTTCCTTTTAGGTTGTAACATTTACTTTAAAAATAAAAAGCAAAACCCAGGGAGGGCAGCCTATCATCCTATTTAGGAGAGACAAAGATTGTCACGAGACTTGGTTCTAAAAGCTTCCTGAATTGTGCAGCCCAGGGTAGGCACACAATTGGAGAGTCTTTAGATTCTTTATAAGACAAGGACCTAACATCTAGCCTCACCTGGTTCCTCTCTCTCCTGGCTTCTCATCAACACTTACACCCTTCCCTCAAATCTTTCTTTGCCTGCCCAGGCAAGCTCCTGGGAAGGGCAGGCTGTCTTCCCCGTCCTGTTTCATGTCCTTTCCCCCAGTTGGTTGTCCTGCTGTCCTGGACTGACTCCTGCCCCAACCCTGCCCACAGTGCTGACCACTCTTGCCTCCTCCTTTGTGACTGGCCGGGACCTTCCGCCCCTGGAGCTCCCCCCTGGGGCACAGTCCTGGTTTCCGCTCTCTGGTGTGGCTCTTGGTGGCCTGCTCCTCTTCCTCAGCCTTCCAGCCTCTTTCTTGGAGTCCTGCTCAGTGCTATTTGTCCTCTACCCTTTGGTCACCTCTTTGGGTCTCTTTCATCTGGTTCTGTCTTCTGGATTTCAGTCCTCATGCCCAGTGTCCCCTGAGGTCCCTGAGTTGGACCATGCCTCCACCTTCCCTGGAGGCCGGGCTCATGGGCTGGGGGTGGGGAGCACACAGTATCGTGGCTGTTGGGAGCTTCTGGTGTCCACCCTACCTCTTTGGGCGGCCCTCCCTTACCTCGGCTTCTATGCGGTTGGCTCTCAGTCTGGTGTGTGGAGGTGCAGGGGGGCAGAGGAGGGTGTCAGGGGTTCTGGGGGCCTGGGGGGGCACTGGGAGCAGACTGCAGGCAGGGGGCCCTCCGGACAGGCTGCGAGGCTGTGCTCAGCGAATCCCGAGGCTGAAGCTGCACAAAACACCCCAAAGGTGCGAAGGCCCTGCCTGCCCTGGGGTCTACAGAGCCACCCAGCAGGGGCCTGGGCCTGGGAGGGGCTGTGGGAGAAGAAGGTTAAGAGCCTTCACTCTGAGCCTTCATGGAGATTTAAACCCAGAGCTAAAAGGGTGCATGAACCTTCCAGCAACTCTGGAAAGCCAGCCCCATGTTCAGCAGGAGTTAAAGTAATTGATGAACTTGTTCTGCAGACGTAGGATCACATAAATAAAGAGCTACGGGTTCTAAAAATAACACTCTGGGGCCTTTTTTTTTTTTTAAAGTAAGGTAAAGATTGACTCTCAACACGCCCCGCCCCAAGGCTCTGTGTCAAGCATTAGGAGACGGAAGAGAAAGGACGTTGAAAATGCTGATTCAGAAACCAATCAATTTATTCTAAAAGGGGTTAGAGAACCACGTGAGTAAAAGCTGGTCCCCCTGAAGCCCCCAATCACTCTGGGCAAGGGAGGCTCCGGGCAGGAAGGGGTTAAGGTATGGATTTTTTTTTTTTTTTTAAACTCTGGATTTGAAGGAGGACCCCTGGGTGAGCTTTTCATTGTGTCGACTAAAAATGTTTTAAAAATCAATATAACAGTATATAAAAGGATCTTCTAAAGATTGAGACAGCCCAACCAAGTGGGCCAAGTGGGCTGCAGGGAGCAGAGCCAGAGGGTGTCTAATCCTCCCAGGTTCCCAGCCAGGAGCAGGGAGGATTTGGGTGATACTTAATGCAGGGGGTGGAGAGACCATTTCTAAAGAGCGCTAATTACTTCTGCAGAAGCTGGTGATAAGACCGGGCCTTCCCACTGGCCGAGTTTGTGCCCAGAGACAGTAATTACACACTTTCCCTGACCCCAACTGGGTCCAAGTTGTACGTGATGCTGTCACCTAATAACTATGATAGTGAAAAGGATTCAGTCAACAAACACTTGCTGGCCTGGGCGCTGCACATGGGGATGGCTATCGGGCTCAGGAAGCCAGAAGTCTGCCCTCAGTTGCTCAGACTCAGGGGCAGTGGACTTCCCATGTTATCACCTTGACCCACTGACAGAACCGTGGCTCCCCTGTGATCCAGCGCACATTCATAAGCTTCTGGAAAAGCCACTGCCAGCCGACGCTCACTCTGCTTTGTGTGATGTTCTGATCTTTTCTGTTCTTGCCTGTTATTTTATTGAAAAAAAAAAGTGTGCTGGTTGCAGCCCCTGAAATTGATTTCATGACCACTACCAGTATACAGTGACCGGAAGTTTGAAACATTCTCATCAATTAGTGGGCGTGAGTAAAAGGTGACTCAAGGGGAATGCCATGTGATAGAGTGGCATTGGCCACGGCTTCTAGCTGGGGCATCAGGGAGGGTGTCACAGGGGAGGTGGCATTTGAACTGGGGCCCGAAGGACAGGGTGCTGCTTCCTATTTAGCTGGGCTGTGCTGGGCAGAGCCATGATGTCAGGGCTTGCCTTTCAAGGGCTTTCCCACCTGTGGCTATACCTGGCACACCTGGGACCCACTTAGACAAGGTGTTAGTCATATTGTATCAATGGGGAAACTGAGAGTCAGAGAGGAGGGACTTGGCCAGGAGACACACAGCTTCTAGGCTTGGGTGGGGCCACTACTTTGCAGCCCCTGCCCTGCTGCACAGCGGGAACCCTGGGCTCTGACTCTGCTTGGCTTCGGGTGCCCGGTGGCTGAGAGCTGGGCTTGGGAGCAAAGCTTGGCTCCTGTCCTGGCCCTCTCTCCTGCTTAGACAGGGACAGTGAGTGACGTGTCTCCCAAGCATCACCAGATAAACCTTCTGCCTTCTCCACAGGGAGATCTGAGTGAGGAAACTCTAAGTGTCCCATCCTGACTGTGGACACCCGCCCCTCCTTCCCTAGACATCTCCTACTCCCTGTGATCTAACCTCAGTTTGCAGGCCAATGTTAAAGTCACGTCTCTCTGTTCCTTAAGCAGAGGATCTCCTCTCTTAGCCACCAGGCTGAATCCCAGCTTCATCTATTTGACTTCCTTTCTCTCAAGGAACTTACAATTTAATCAGGAGTCCCTAATAGTACACGCATTCTAAATTGCAATCATTTATTGCATCTAGCCTGGGGCTTTTCTGTCTGTTAGAAATATCAGGGTTATTTCCTTCTTTTTAAGAGTTTATGTTGAAAAAAAAAACTTTACAAATAATGTTTGCTGTTTAATGTTCTCCCCTGAAATATCAATCTGCAAAAAATAGAAATCCTTTTTTACAATTCATCTTAAGGATAGAGTTCCAGTTTCTTATAATGTAATGAATGTACTGCAGATAATGGTCCAATCGTGCAAATGAAAGGCGCATATAATCAAAATGATAATGGAGCGTATTGTACTGCTTGTATAATAAAATCCATACCAATATGGAAATCATATCTCAAGGCAATATTCCTCTCTTTGATTTTTGTAATAATTGTACATGTAGGAGCAGGGCAGCGACGGGTGGGGGGAACACAGGCCTTTATTGCTTCATTAGGCAGCTGGCCTGTCAGCAGCCGGCCCTTCATTTCCAAGGGAACTTCTCTTCTTCACGGGATGATTTACTGCTCAAGTCAGCTCCCTTCTCGTCCTCATGGAAAAGAGTCACAAGGAGAGGAAATGGGCTTGCAGCACCCTTGGAAGGGTCCCTCGTGCCTGCTGGGTTAGGGTCTCGGTTTCACTGGGCAGGAGGCAGGCGGCTGGAGTCTGAAGGGAAGAGGGAAGTCGTCCTCATCTTTGGTGGGACCTGAGAGATCCCGGGACTGGACGGTCTCCCCTGCCAGCTGGGTATGGGGCGCAGGCAGGGTCTGAGCCTTGCAGCATGCTGGTTCAGCGCACAACAGCTGGCGGAGAAGGTCCCTGCTCAGCTGGTTCATGCACCAACTGAAGTATGACTTTGGGTTTGACCTCTCCGTCCCACAGAAGGAGGCGGATCCCATGCCCTCTGCTCTTTCCACCGCCGCAGGGTGGGCTTTGCTGTGTGCAGCCTGGGTGGGGAGCGCAGGCCTGTGGGTCTGGAGTTTGAAAGGCAGTCTTCAGAGGCTGGGCACTGCCAGGGTCTTGGTGACTGGTGGGCCTCACTCAGAATCTTGCCCGTAGGTCCTTGGTGTCCGACCCTGTTCTGTGGTTCCTGTCCTTAGCCAGTCTTGGTCTGACCATCCAGGCATCCCTTGGCCCCCTTTGGGCACCAATGCTTTGGGCATGGATGGGGCAACCCTGCCCTACAGGACTCGTGTGGGCCAGATCACCAGCTCCTTCCTGGACGAGTGTGGAGTGCAGTGACAGCAGCTACCATCGACACCTGCTGGCGAGAGCTTGGTAGCATTAATCCTGTGGATTCTTCACCAGCCCTTTCAGGTGGGTGCTTTATGATCCCCCTGTTACAGATGGGACACTGAGTCCATGGCCAAAGTCACAAAGCTGGTAGGCAGAGGCTAAGGGAGAGTCTGACTGCCTAATGAGGTCGACTCTGGTTTCCCTAGAGTCCTGAGAACAAAGGACCCGGCGTGAAGCAAGTCAGACCTGTGTGTCCAATGCCAGAGAAGCAGATGCTGTGACAAGAAGACTGAAAGTTACTCCAGGATCAGGAAGTTGCTCCTTGCTCCTCATCCTGAATGCCATGTGTCTGGCCCCTTCTCCTGGCCCAGTGGGGCCTGGGGCTGTGTCTTCTGGGATCCTGGACAGTGTGGGTGGGCTTGGCTCTGGAAGTCCCCATCACTGTGTATGTGGGGGGGCAGATAGTGCCCTTCGAGTGCCAGGTGTCAGCTCTGGGCGGGGACAGGAGGAGGAAGCTGGGAGGTCCTGAGCTGCAGCTGAGTCCATGGAGATGACCCAACTATTGAAAGGGCACCTGTGGCCCATCATAAGCTGGCTGAGGGATGGCAAAGGGATACAGGAACCTTGCTTATGATAGGGCAAGATGCTGGCCCACTTCTCTGGAGGGATGACTTTTTTTTTTCTTTAAGGGGGAAAGTTTATCTGCTACTCAAGGTTTCAGAGGTCTCATTTTGTAGATGGCCAACTCCATTCCTCAGGACCTGATGATAAGGCAGGACATCATGGCACAAGAATGTGGTGGACGAATGTGCAAGCAGGGAACTCCACTGGTCTTTTCTCAAAGGAATTTTTACTTTCACACCCTTGAGACTGAGATGTGTGTGATCTTGTCAGTTCCTGAGATCCCTCAAGTCATCTCTCCTATTTCTCTGGGCAAAGTCTTTAGCATTTCTTTAGTGTCTGTAATGACTTTAACAACCACATATTCCTTAGCCCCAGTTTTACTAGCAGATTTCTGGTCAAACTGAAGGTTTTACAAATCTTTCTGCTTTGCTTTCTGCTTCTTATTATCACGATAAATTTGACTAAAAACTGCCAGCAATTTCCATGTCACCCCCCAAAGGCTGTGCTGCCTTAAAAATTTCTCCATTAATTAGAATTAATTAGTCCATTGCCTTTAAATTCGGTCTCACAGAAAGTCTCAGGACATGGGCAAAGTGTAGATAATTTCTTAGCCAGAACTAACAAGAATGGCCTCTGGTCCAATTTCTAATAGAGTCCTCCTCCTCTGAAACCTCATGACCCCAGTCTTACTGTCCACAGTCCTATCAGCATTGGTCTTCTGAATTTCCACCAGAAACACCCATTAAGCTTCACTTACAACAATTTATAAAACCTTTCCAGCTTGCATCTGTAAACTCAAATTTCCCCCACAAATTCCATAAAGTTTCAAAAGCTTCTGAACTACATGGTTAAGTTAGTCACAGCAACAATTCAACTTCTCGGTACCAAATTCTGTTTTAGTTAATTTTTTTTTTTTTTTTTTTTGCTGCTGTGACCAAAATATCTAACACAAAAATTTTACAGGAGGAAAAGTTTATTTGGCATTCACAGTTTCTGAGGTCTTAGTCCACAGATGGCTGACTTCATTCCTTAGGTCATGAGGTAAGGCAGGACGTCATGGCAGAAGAGTGTGGTGGAAGATAGCAGCTCAGAACATAGTAACAGCAAGTAGAGAGTGGGTGACTGTAGTTTGAAGTAATACTACTTCCTAACCTTGGCCAGGGGATGCTGCCAGAGAGCCAGGACTATCTGACCCCTCACTATACGCTGAACCCAGAGTGGGGAGGATGGCCTGTGGCCACATAGTGAAATAGGGTTCAACAAAAGCCGTGTTTTCACTTCCAGGTCCTTTGGCTGGAGCACGATGGCCCACTGACTTCTCCAGTGTTTCCAGAGCAATCCCGTGGGCAGACTCAGTTCCTGGGGAGATGAACCTGCCAGGTCCCACCCTGTCGTATTGTCTTTCCTGCCAACATCCACTCAAGCCTTGTCATTCCCAAGTCTGTAGAGGCTTAATGGAGGGCAGGAGAGATTAGTGGTTAGGTGTGCACCCTCAGGGACCGGACTTGCTGAGCTTAAGTTGTGGTTCTGCTGTGGTCTAACTGGGTGGTCTTGGCCAAACCCTCTGAGCCACAGTTTCCTTCTGTGAGACACAGGGCTTGATGGGAATAACTCCTGCTGGGAGGAGTGAAGGGCTGAGTGAGTCCATCAGGCAATGGACTCTGGCCATACATGCTCTAGTGCCTCAAGTGTCACCTGCAAGGGCAGCAGGCTCACCAGCCTGGGGAGGTCCCCAACCTGCTGAAGGTGGTGCACCTGCAGCAGGAGGAGTGGGAGTTGGGGAGGGGTGGCTGTCTGGTAAGCAAGCACCAGCCAGGTTAAGGTGGGCACTGTGGCCCCCCAGAGCCCCTTATAGTGAGCCAGGGTGATGGCCTGCTGGCAGCTCCTTGGCTGCATCACTTTCCTGTAATTGCCCAGAGCCAACTTGTCCAAGGTTGTGCCCACTCCCCAGGGGTATCTGGTTCACGGTGGAGAGGAATAAAGACCTCAGAGCCCCAAACGTACCGTGTACTCAAACGAGACCACTGTGGCAACTTCACTATCCTCGTTCTCCCATGGTCCAACCTTTGCCTTGTATAGGTGCTGATCTCGAAGGGATCCCTCTGCCATGCACACCTCAGTCTATTTCTGGTGCCCACCTAGGACATCATTCCAAGCACTTCATATCCTTGAACCCAATTACTTTCCTGTGAGATGGGTACTATTATAATCCTCATTTGCAAAAGAAGAAATTGGGGATACCGAGTGATTAAGTAACTTATCTAGGGTCTAATGTGACTACGCTTTTTTTTTTTTTTTTTTTTTTTTAAGAAAGCTGTACAATAAGTAAGCCCAGGTACTTCTCAAGGTGTTCCAAGGAATCCTGCATTGGAATCACCTGAATTTCTTGTTGAACAAGCAATTTCTAGACTCTGATTGAGTCAGACTCTCTGAGGGTGGAGCTCAGGAATTGTATATTTTACAAGCAAATTAATGTAGGTGCCACTGAACTCTGGGGATGTTATGGTTTAGATGTGGTGTCCCCCAAACGCTCACTTGTGAGACAATGCAAAAAGATTCAAAGGAGAAATGATGGGATTGTGAGAGTCTTAACTCCATCAATGGATTAATCCCGTGATAGGGATTAACTGAGGGGTAACTGAAGTGGTGGGGTGTGGCTGGAGGAGGTGGGAATTGGGGGTGTGGCTTTGGGGTGTGTATTTGTTTCTGGAGTGGAGTCTCTCTCTCTCTCCCTCTCTGCTTTCTGCTCATCATTTGAGCTGCGTCCCTCAGCCTCACTCTTCTACCATGTTGTTCCTGCCTCACCTCGAGCCCCAAGGAATGGAGCCGGCTATTTATGGATTGAGACCCTTGAAACCGGAGCCTTTAAATAAACCCTTCCTCCTCTACAATTGTGTGGGTCAGGTCTTTCAGTCATAGTGGTGAACAGCTGACTAAAACAGGAGAGACACTCCTGCTGTGGCAGCTAGAAGGGATGTTGAGGATTGTCAGATGCTTTGGGCTGCAGTTACGGAAACAGAGCTTTGAAAGGCAGGAGTCTCGTCCAAGTTCAGGAAGGCACCAGAGAGCCCGGGTCCAGACTCAAATTCTCCCAACTCCCAGGACAAGCAACTGTTTCCACCCAGGTGTGGACGTTGCTCACCTGATGCTGCACACGGACAGGATTACAGCCGAGACTTAGTGGACATCTTCAGTATTTTAAAAAATACTGAACCATAGTTTTGGGGCTGGGGATGCAGCTCAGTGGTAGAGAAGATGTATGAGACCCTGAGTTCCATCACTAGCACTGAAAAGAGCACCTTTTGATAGTAAAATAGACAAAATTCAACATTTTAACCACTTTTAAGCCTGCAGTGGTGTTAAGTACATTCACGTTGTTGGACATCCATCACCCCATCCGCCTCCAGAACCTTTCATCTCGCCAAAGTGAAGCTCTGTGTCAGGAAGCACTCCTCATTCTCTCCTCCTCCAGCCCCTGGCAAACCCTCTGCTTTCTGACTCTGTGAATCTCATGGCTCTAGGAACCTCATAGAAGTGGCCTCAGTTAGTATTCATCCTTTCAAGACTGGCTTATCTCACTTAGCGTGAAGTCCTCAGGGTTCTTCCCTGTCATGCCAGAATCAGCCCCTGTTGTTTTCGAGGCTGTGTGACATTCCACTGGGATCCATTCCTCCACCGATGGACGCTAGGGCTGGTCCCACCTTTGGGGTATTGTGGACAGTGCTGCTGTGAGCATTGGTGCAGAAGCTTCTGTTCGAGTCCCTGCTTTCATTTGTTTTGAAAGTATACCCAGAGAGAAAGCTGCCAATCATCGAGTCATTCTGCATTGACTTTTTGGGGAAAGTGTCAAAAAGTTCTACAATATTCTGTTTCCACAAGAGCCACATCCCCACTAGCAGGGCACAGGGGCTTCACATCCTCCATGTCCTCCTCACCCACGCTGGCTCTTTCCTGTTTTCGACACTAGCCATCCTCAAGGGTGTGATCATAGCATCTCACCATGGTCACCTTGGGCATTTCAAAGCACATCTTGGAGACCACTTTCACCATAGGCTGCTCATTGACACCCCAGCCAGGATGTCAGGTGCCTCCAGAGCCAGTGTGGATGGAAGGGGCTCCATCCTCTCGCCCTGCTCTGGTGGGAGTTCCACCCAGCTCTGTGGCAGAGGCCAGGTGGGGAGACCTGGGTGGGCTGCAGTCACCAGAATGGCAGCCCCAGCCTGGTCACTGATGAATGTGGGCTTCAGATGAGTCACTGGCTTTCCTAGTATCTGGTTCCTCGTGTCCATAAATGTCTCCCCTCCTGGTTTTGGGATCGTCAAAGACAGCCGGGTGGCGTTCACCCATGTGCTTGTGCGTCTGACTTAACATAAGACACGAAGCTGAGATACAACTTCCTTTGTAGAAACCTGGGAAGCATCCAGTCCCCAAAGGAGGTAATACCAGGGCTAGGGAGCTCCGAAACTGCAGTTAGGGGGAAGCTTGTCCACTAGATGCTGTGGCCCGAGAGTGGGCCTCTGCTTCTGGGCCTGAATCAGACCTGGGACAGCCCTGCATGGTGGAGCTGCCCCTTCCCACCTGGGCCCCTCCAGGGGTGAACCTCAGGTGCATGTGGAGGCTGTGGGGCTGGGTGGTTTTCTAGGTCAGCCGGGCCAGAATTCCAGAAGTTGGGACCAACCAGCTCAGTGCTTCTCAAGCTTTGCGGACATGAAGCCCCAGGGCTCCTGTCTGTTTGCCGATTCTGGTTCAGCAGGTCTGGATGGGGCCAGACCCCAACAGCTGGCCGGCTCTCAGGGATGCTGCTGCTCCCTGGCCCACCTTCGAGTCCTGAGGACCTGGCTGATCTTGCTGGTGCTGCCTTGTCTCCAAGGCCTTCAGCCCTGGGACCTCTCTGCATACTGCTTCCCAAGCTCTTTCTGATGAACTTTCCCTGCAGCTCTGACAAAGGGTATGTCAGTTACAGTTCCTGTGGCAGCTGACCCCCCTGGGGCTAAGGACATTTCATTTATTACGTATGGAACCTGCTCTAAGGATAGGAACTGGGTCTCACCTGTCCCTTTGCATGTCCCAGAGGACCAGCGACGGGCTGCATCACGAGACTTCTCAGTGCTATGTTTTTGAGTAGAGGTTACAGCCCTTCCTTAAGTGTAGATACTTTGCATTCAAACACCTTCGTGTACTGAATTCATGACCTGCCGTTTCTCTTCCCACGGACCTAGCAGTTCCTCCCAGCCTACGTGATGGGCGTGAATTTTCTCATTTTTATCATCACAACAGTCCTGTGAGTTATTCAGACAGGTATTGACCTGCCTGCAAATAAGGGGAAGCTATTGTTTGGAGAAATGTTTAATGTGCTGCCCAAGGTATCCTAGAGGACAGTGGCAAAAATTGGGATCTGTCCCCAAGTAGCTGCTACCACTTCCCCAGGAGAGAGTTGGGGTCACAGCAGGAGCAGGGTCTTGGGCTCCAGACAGGGGTTATTCCTTCTCACTGGGACATCCTAACATTGGCTGGCCAGTGTTTCTAGGTGCCAGTCCTGTGGGCCTTCTTGCCTGGTGGCATAGATGACCCCACATGGCTTCTTTCCTGTCCTGGCATCATAGGCCCTAGCCCTGCAGGGAGACAGCTTGACAGAGTGGATACTGGCCTTGCCTCTGTCACTTTGGACCCTGGGGTTCTCTGAACTTTGGCTTCCTCTTCTGCAACACGATGCTGTGTAGGTGGCCCGGCAGCTCCAGGTGAACATGCTTCGTGCGTGTCCAGAGACGCACACGCTGCTTGCTGATCAAGAGTGCATGATGTATGATAGAATTGCTTTAGCGTTTGAAAAGTTGGGTGGTCTCAGGTGGCACTGCCACACGTCTTTATTTGAGCGGTTCATGCCTTGCTGTGTGGAACAGTGAGACCCGAACCCCTGTGAAGTCACCAGCATCTCCTCGAAGCTCAGAGAGCCGATTTCCTTTGTCGTCCTTACAATTCCCCAGGGTTAGCCTGAGTCATCCCACATCGATGGCAGCTTCAAGTTAAAAGTTAATTATTCTTCTTCATCTTATTGAAGACTCTTAACATTTTTAGTGATTTACTTTGCTTTGTAATTATAGATGTGGTGATTAGAATGTCTTAGTGTCTACATTAGGTTTTTTTTTTTTTTTTTTTAAATATGATTTACCCCCATTGCTGATTTAAAACTCTTCCTTAAGTTTTTATTCCTGTTTCTGTGTCAGGTTTAGGGAGTCTGGTCCAGCCCAGTGCCTCTGTGGGGGCTATTAAAGTCTCTGTGTACATATATAATTAAGGAATTTCAAAACACAAATTACCGCCTTTGGGGCCAATAGCCAGCGCAGTTACCATCTATCATGTCAGCTCTTGAGAGGGTGCTGTGTGTGTTTGGCAAAGTAAATTAACATACAACAACTTTGCTTAAAACAATGCTCACATTTAAGATGCAGCAAGAATCAGGAAAAACAAACAATAAAGGGTCCCAGGGACAGCCAAAGTCCCATGTTTAAAGGAGGAGAAGATTCCTGCCTGGCCCCTTTTATTGTCTGTAGATTTCTGCACAAAGCTGTCTGTTGACCCAGGCTCTCTGCACCTCTTTCTGTTCCTGGCCAAAGTGTTTTGTTTACATCACCTCTGAGCGGACGGGGCTTGGAAGAGACTTTGGAGCCTCATCTGTGTCGCCTGCTTCATCAGGACTTATTATCATAGAGACCACGGAGCAGCTTTTCTGAGTTTGGAAAGCAGGAGGGAAATCTCCCACCGCTGTCTCCAACCTCAGCACAATGGGAGGGCAGCCTCTGGCTTTTGTGTCCCAGCTGGGACTCTTGGCCTCAAAAGCCTGCTTCTGGTTTTCAAAGTTGGTCCCTTCCCAACATCATTGCATTAAAAGATTTTTTTTTCCACCAATAAAACCACATTCAGGGCTAATACTCATGCTTTAAAAAATTCAATTGTCCTTTGGAGGCCAGTTAAGAGAAACACATTTTTTAAAACAGATGTGTTTGTGGTCCGATGCTGATGTGGACAAGGTCCTTCTATTGGGATGAGTGAAGTTTCCCCATCTCAGTAAGAAAGATATAGGTGATGGTTCCTCACACACAAAAGTCAGGGATCAATGGTGTTGTACAGCTCAGCTAGTATTTTGGTGCATATTTTTTAAGACCTACTTCTATAGGGATTGATTGATTGATTGATCAATTCCAGTACTGGGGATGGAACCCAGGGTGCTCTACCACTGAGCTACATCTGCAGCCCTTTTAATTTTTACATTTTGAGAAAGGATCTTGCTAAATTGCCCAGGCTGGTCTTGAACTTGTATCCTCCTGCCTCAGCCTCCTGAGTAGCTGGGATGACAGGGGTGGCCACTGCTCCTGCTCTATACCTAAAGATTCATCTGTTTAAACTGAAAATTTGCTTCATAGCCTTTTTGCTCCACTTACTTACCTTGAACAGCTTCGCGAGTTAGTGAATTTTTGATTTTTAATGGTTGCACATGACTTTATCCCTCAACGGAGACCATCATTTCTATAGTCTTTGTTGCTGATGAAAATTTAGACTCTTCTCTCTTTTTTGGGGGGTGGCTATTAAGGATAATGCTTCAGTGAACATCCTCCTACATACATCTCTGTGCATGTCTATGATAATTTCCTTAAGATAGATTCTTAGAAACGGGGATACTGTATCAAAGGTTATGCACATTGACATTACCATTTATTTCTCTTAAAAATAGCATTTTCCTTGGTAAAAGAAGCAAATTGCTTTAAGACAGATGTGCTGCACTTCTTGTGGTATTCATGCAGAACATCTTGGCAAGAAGGGCTCAAGGCATGTTTTTGATGGCAGCCCGACTAAGGAATGTCATCCCAAGAAGAGACTAGCCACCTGCAGGAGAAGTGGGAGCTGGGAGGGCAGTAATGGAGACTCTTTCTCCCCGGAATGCTGGCACCAGTCCCTACCCAGGAGCAGAGACCAGAAATGACAAAGGGAACATGGAGCCACAGCTGCCTGGGTAGGAAGATGCCCACTGCTCCCAAACCACGGGCAATCCTCATGGGGAGGGCAGACACCAAGCATCTTTACCTTTTGGAGGCTGTTCATCTGAGATGGTCCAAGAGTTGTTGTAGCAGCATTGTGAGGGCATCACAGTCACAGAAGTTTCCAGAAGTTTTACCAGTCAGACAGTTGCAGAGTGTCAGATTTCCATTGGGTGGAGTTCTGCAGGATAGGGCACTAGGAAGTGAGCAGTAGGTAGCAGTGGCAGCTTTGGCTCAAAGCTTTTTTTTTCCCCCAATTCATTAGAGAACAGCTGAGTCCCCAGGGGTAATTCACTGGCTGGGTTAGATGATATCCTTCCTGATGGGCTATCACCTCAACGAGAAAATGTGGTTTCAGCCCTCTCAGCATGCTGCCATCCCTGTCTTCTGATAATAACCGCCCTGAATTTTCTCAGGAGACATTAATCACCCCATTGTTAGTCCTTGGGTTTGGATAAGGTTGACCCCACTCACCTGGACCACACAATTCTCATCTTCCTCATCACTGTGATTAATCTAGGGATGGGCACATGACCCAGTTCATCCAATCAGAATGTTCTCAGGATTTTTGCTTGAGCACCTGTAGAAAAGTGTTCCTTCTTCCCCTTGGAAATTAGCTCCAGCAGAGGCAGGAGCTTCCAGGAGCCCTGGTCCAGGAGAAGCACTGCTTGGTTTGGGAAGCATTAAAAATATTTTTAGTTGTAGATGGACACCTTTATTTTATTTACTTATTTTTATGTGTTGCTGAGGATTGAACCCAGTAGCTCCTACGTGTGAGGAAAGTGCTTTACCACCGAGCCACAACCCCAGCCCCTTGGGAAGCATTTTTAGAGAATAAAGTCAATGCAAAAAAAAGTGAAACAGAGATCTAGAAATACAGCTTTGTACAATATAATCTGAGGCCCTGGACCTAGGTGTACTTAAAGTAGAGATCCATGTGGAGTGTTCTGTTACTTGAGCCAATATATTCGTTTTGTTTTCCCCCTCAAGCTGATTTGATTTGGGTTTCTGCCACTTACATGGAAAATTCCTGACTACTACAGTGTATTAAATTTCAACTTGATCCATGCTCTAGATGAGATAATGTTGCCCCTGAGCTTCTGTGAAAGGGCTAAGTCCTATGCTTAAGGTTTCAGGCAGGAGTACAATGTCTCAGAGACAAGGCAGTAGTTGGTGAGTGCTAGATCACCAGGGAAGGGAAGAATCCAATTTTTCTGGTAGAATAAAGACAGGGCTCATGCAGAAGGTGATATTTTTGATGATATTTGGGAAAATGTCTCCACTTATAAATGACATGATGTGTACATAGAAAATCCAAAACAATCTATAAATTTTTAGCATTAATAAAACAGTTTAGTAATGTCTGGATACAAGATCTACATATAAAAATCCTTTGTATTTCCTTATAGCAGCAGCAACAGCAGCAACAACAACAGCCCAAAACACAAAACAGAAAAAGAAACTATTGCCAGTAGCACTCAAATCAAAGCCAACCCAGTATAAACAAACATTCCTTCCAGATCGGTATCAAACATCTCAGAATTAATCTAATAAAAAAGTGTAATGCTTCAGCACAGGAAGTACCAATTTATTATAAAGTGAAATTCAAGAAGATCCAAATAATTGACACTCTGTGCAAATAATGGAAAGAAAGATATACCATGTTCATGGATTAAAAAATTCAATACTGTAAAAATATCAATTCTCTCTCAAATTAATTTGTAGATTCAATGCAATTTCAATCCCAATTTTAGGATGATTTTTTTTTGGAAATTGTCATTCTGATTCTTACATTTATATTTATACAGCAAAAATGAATGAGCAAATAAATAAGACAGTCTTAAAGAAGAACAAAATTAGAGGACTTACACAAATAGATATCTAGGCTTATTATATAGTTACAGTATGGTAACTAGAGCATGATATTGCACAAGGGTGAACAAATAGTCTATCAGAAGGGAATAAAGTCCAGATACACACCCACCCATACAAATTTAGAAGATTTTTCTCAAAAGTGAATGGCACTGGGGAATATTAGAGATAGGATAGCCTTTTAATAAATGGTACTGAATTATTGGGATATCCATATTGAAAAAATGGAAACCTGGGTCCTAACTCACACCATATACAAAGAGCAGTTCTCAAAGGAATGATTCCAGAGTGCTCTTAGATCTAAATTGGGAAACTAAATTATTAAAGCTTCTAGAAGAAAATGTAGAGAACATTTTCATGGCTTAGGCATAATTTCTAAGAAAGGTCAGAAAAAGCACAAATTATAAAAGGGCAATTGATATGTTGAACTGTGCTAAAATTAAAAGATTTTTGTTCACCAAGGGGAGGAGAATGTAAGCCTCATATAAGATATTTGCCATATATATATATATATAACCAAAGGCTCATGACCACAATACATGAAGGATTCCCACAAGCCAATAAAAAATAACAACCCAGCAGAAAAACAGGAGAAAAAGTTGATAAACATTTTACAAAAGAGAATATTCAAATTACCAAAAAATAACTGAAAAGGGGCTTCATTTGTTAATCGTCAGGGAAATGCACATTAAAGTCATAGTAAGGGGCTAGGGTTGTGGCTCAAGTGATAGAGGACTCACCTAGCATGAATGAGGCACTGGGTTCACTCCTGAGCACCACATAAAAATAAAATAAAGGTATTGTGTCCACCTACAACTAAAAATATACTTAAGAAAACTCATAGTTAAACATCTACCAAAATGGTTGATATTAAAAAGGCCCACATAAGCATGAGTTGGAGAGTATATGAAGCCTTTGAAACTTTTATTCTCTGTTGGTGGGAGTGTAAATCATCACATCTTCTTTGGAAAACCTTTAGGTTTGTATACTAAGTTTGAACATAACACATACCCTGTGGCCAAGTATATGCTCAAAATAATTGTGTACATTTAGTCAATAAAAGACACCTCACACAGTACTATTTGTAACAGACCCAAACTGGCGCTATCACACATGTCCATTGATAGTAGTATAGATAATTAAACTGGGGCCCATGGAACACCATACAGGCAGGATCTTGGCTAGTGGATGGTAGTTCCCAGGCCTTTAGGGCTTCCAAGGTCATTGGACACTGACACTCTGCGCAACAGCTTGCATATTTGAGCATTTTTCTAAGAGAGCCAGAGTTTTTTCTTTTCTTTTAAAGTACACTTTATTTTTGAGCATAGTCTTAGGCTCACAGCAAAACTGAGGTGCAAGACACAGAATTTCCTATATACCCCTTGCCTCCTTCACACACAGCCTCCCCCATGGTCAACACCCCTGCCAGGACGGTGCCTGTTACGAGAAACCCACAGAAACACGTTGTTTCCTCCCCACACCACAGTGTACCGGGGAGTTCACTCTTGGGGGTGTACATTCTATGGGCTTGGACGTGTGTAAAGACAGGTACTCGCCCTCACACTATCATACAGAATATCTCAGGCCCTTAAAGTCCTTATCTCTCTCTCCTGACCCCTGACGATGGCCGTTCTTTTTTACTGCCTCCACAGTTTTCCCTGGACGTCATCTTGTTGGAATTGTACTCTAGGTGGCCTTTTCACACTGGCTACTTTCTCTCAGCCCTATGCACTGAAGTTGCCCCCAGGCCTCTGGTGGCTTGATCGTTTGTTTCTTTTTGGTGCAGAATAATGCGCCTCCGTCAGGATGAGCTCTTATGAATTGGCTTACGAAGGTCTTCTTGGTTGCCTCTGAGTTTTGACAATTACAACTTGAGCTTCTATGAACCTCTCCCCCCTTGGCTATGCACCAAGGAGTGGGATTTCTGGACGGTGTGGTGAGGGTCAGTTCTGCAAGAAGCTGACAGACTATTTTCCAAAGCGGCTGGGTCATTTTGCATTCCCAGCAGCTGTGACTGAGAGGTCCTGTTGCCCCTCTACACCCTGCCCAGCATTCGGCGTTGTCAGGGCAGAGATTTTTTTTTAAATCAAGTTTTTAAAGGTGCCTGGAGCCTACAGAGGTTAAGAGCGACTGGAAAGATGACCTCCAAGACACCTCCGGCCGTGCGGGCCACCGGGGCTGCAGGCAATCTGGAATCCGGACGGTCAGCGGTCAGGGTGAGGCTAAAGTGTCTGTGGCTGACGGTGGGGGTGGGTGTTGGAAGGAAAAGTGGGACCCCTTCTGTCTCGGTTGCTGGACACACAGAGGCAGGTGGAGAAGAGGCCGTCTCTGTTCTCGGGCAACACTGTTGCAACTGTGATTTCTCAGGCCTTTGTAGCAGCACTGCCTAGTTTCTGTAACATGCAGAGATGTGGCTTTGAGGGCACCCAGAAGTTGTCATAATGGATCAAGTCATCCATGAGCGCTGGATACAATGGGAACTGCTAGACGCCATCCCAAAAGGGCATCTTTTCTCTTAGGAAACAGGTCACACAACTCATTACATCAGGAGGAATTAGAAGCAAGTTGCTGAGGCCAGAACTTGGCCTGAGGATCGGGAGAAACCTTTCCTTCCGCTTCTGACATGAAGTGATCTGACTTCTTTGATGACAAAAATCTTGTTGTAGGTGATGGATAAATGGACTTTATTAATATTGACTCATGGCACTGTTCTGGAATTTTTAGCAGATTTCACATTTGCATGCTCAATGTGGCAATTTCTAAATGAAAACAGGCCCACGGAGGGGGGTGGCCTAGGGATGGGACGTGGGGCTGGCGTGTGGCAGAGTTGGGAGAAGCCATTCACACAGCCCTCAGAGGCTTCTAGCTGGGGCCACAGAAGTCCTCTCTGCTGGGGTGCAGGCCACAGAAGTCCTCCTCGGATTGCAAGGGGCTTTTCACCGGGTTTCACAGGGAGAAAGATGTCTCACAGTGTTTGTGCCCACAGGTGAGCCTCTCTGAGCTGTGTGAACTGGAATTCTCTCCCCCTTGGCTTTCTCCTGGGTAAGATGACACTGTGGTGCCGGGCTTTGGTGAAGTTTAGGTGGCACACCTGGATGACGGGCCACCAAGCGCAATCAGCAAGGACCCACGTGGTCATGAAAGACAGAATGAAGGAGGAGTCTCCACAGCGAGGACTGGGGGAGCCCAGGAGGGACAGTCTTTTCCTCGGGACAGTCTGTGGAGACCGCAGGGACGTGATATTCGCCGTGAGCTTTGAAGGATAAGGAGGGTTTTGGTGGAAGTGGCAGAGAGAAGGCTTTTAGGCAGAAGGAAAAGTCTTGAAAAGAAATGTGGAGACTGAGAATCCATTGGAGATTTGGGGACTCCTGGTCCAGGCCACTCCTTGAGTTGCCTGACGTGACCAGAGCTGAGGGCATAAGGGAGGATGCCATGGGGCGGGATGGTGAGTAGATCCGGAAGTCCTCATTCTGTGGGCTGAGCAGGCATGGGGGGGGGGGGCTTTACATTCCATTCTGGAACCATGACTGTCCTCCTAGTTAACGTGCCAGCAGTACCTGGGGCTGAGGTGGTCAACTCTCCGTGCCACCCCAAGGGGACATGGCGTCATGCCTCTGCTCCGCTGGTTAATTTTATCCTAACATTAAAGCAAAGGCTAAATTAGACTGTGAAGGTAAATATACACAGAGAAAGCTACAAAATTAAAAATAGAAGGGAGGGGTTGAGTTGTTAATCATATTGCAGCATTTCAAAAAGAATGGGCTGAGTTTTCCTACCAAAGGATGACTCCAGCATATGAATTAATCTTTTGTATAGGAAGAAATGAAAGTCATTAAATGTCATTGTCTTATTTTAAAAGCAGCAATATCCTGCCTGATTGCAAGTGCTCAGGGGAGGATGATTAAACAGAAACCTTATCTCTGCTGTTGCAAGGAGAAAATTGGAGAAAAGTTATCCAATTACAGATGATAAAACTGAGAAAAATTCTGAGAAGAGGCCAGCTTAGGTTGGTAGGTTGTGCAAGAACATGGTCACCTTGGTCCTGTGATGTGCTCACAGTCAACAGCCAGAAACACACAACCTTGGAAGTTACAGCCTCACTCCAACCTGTGGTCGAAGACATTCAAAAAGTCTTGCTTCCTTGAATCCTTCTGCAAGTTCCTATTTTAACAGAAGAGGCCCATGTTGTCATGTGCTCCTATAGAATAAGCTCAGGACTTTCAAACCTTGTTCATGGCCCCTGCACTCAGCCACCCTCTCTGTAGCCTGGGTCTACAAGTGCCCCACACTGGGTGTTCCCGATGGGTTACGCTGGGTATTAAGTGACATCTGGTACAGTAAGGTCGCTCCTCTCACCCTCTTGACATTCTGGGCTGGATGACCTTTGTGGTGGGGGCCTATCCTGTTTTATTGTAAAATGTTCAGGAGCGTCCCTTGTCTCTATCCCCTCCAAGTCCCATTCCCCCCGCCCAGTGTGACAACCGAAAAATGTCTTTGGCTCTTGCCCTGATGGAGAGTCATCCTGTAGTCAGTGCTCTGTCTCTGTGCTTCCTGGAGTTCACCATCAAGGGTAGCTGGAATTCTTACTTTTGTTACTGTTGTCACAACCTCCTAACAGTGGCTTTCTAGCCTAATGTTGTTGCTAATGTACCCAGTACATGATTTCTTTTCTTTTCTTTCTTTCTTTCTTTCTTTCTTTCTTTCTTTCTTTCTTTCTTTCTTTCTTTCTTTCTTTCTTTCTTTCTTTCTTTCTTTAACTGTATCAAAGTATTTAATTTCTAACTTGTCAATCTAGGATTCTGATAATTTTTTTTTCTGCAAAGGAATAAATATTTTCCTAAAAATTAAAATTTGGACTCCACATTTTCCTTGTGAATAAAACCTCAGGGGCAGGTATCATCTCAGAAGAGAATATCACATGAATCACATCTGGTAGTATAGAAAGTTATTGAGCTATCACCACGTGAAGCTGTCACATCATAGGTGACCATTCCAGGAGAACATGGGCTTTACTGGATACAATAATAAAAAAGCACATTTTAAGTAAAAATCAGCCGGATAACACAGATATGAAAATGGGAACATGGCCACAGGGGTCCCTCTGGCAAAGGAGGGACAGAGCTGCTGTTTCTAAATATTTACATCTATTTAGGTAGTTGGGACTCTATTTCCCGGAAGAAAAAAAATAACTTAACTATAATTATCCTTTTACTTGGACCATTCCCATTCCCTTTAGATAAGTTTTTATCACCAAGGAGAAGTTAGGGGAAGAGGAAATGGGTTTTATCAGAGTTGGTCCACACTGGCCACAGCTCCGTTTTGGTGATTTAGAGAAAGGGGCTGCTGCAACCGATCACCCTAAGTGTGGTGGCTTTCAACAGCAGAACTCGATTCTCACCATCTGGTGGTTGGAGGTCCCAGATCAAGGGACTTCTGGGCTGAACTCCCCCAAAGCCTCCAGAGGACCCTTCTTCCTTCCTTCCTCTTCGAGTTCCCAGTGGCTCCAGCCCTGGGCTTGTGGTGGCATCTCTGCCTCTTTCTGTACAAGGCCCCCCCCCCCCCCCCCCCCCCCCCCCCCCCCCCCGGTCTGGGCTCTTCTTTTCCTGTTTCCTATAGGACACTCATCACTCGATTTAGGACCTACCCTAATCTGCTGCTTCTTAACCCTAACCATGTCTGCAGAGACCTTCATTTCAAGTAAGGTCGCATTCTGAGTTGCAGGGTGGACAAGTCTGTTGGGGACAATCTGGTCACTACATCGTGTACTTCCAGGTGGAGCCCTTGAAGGCTAAATCCACATGGCTGATCCCACGAAGAAGCTCCTAGCAAAAGGGGATCATTTTTTCCTCCCTCAGCCTTCAGATTTCCTCTCCAAACAAAGGGATCACAGACAAAATGAGAAGAATATTAGGCACCCCCCCTTCCTCAGGGAGTTTCACCTCTTCATGGGGCTTTGAGGGTGAACAGGGAACCCTCTGCTGATGGTGACAGCTCTGTTAGGAGAGTCAACAGAAACTCCCCAGGGCTCCTTCCCCGTCCCCCAGGCAAGGCTAGAGGGAGGACAGCCTTGAAACTCCAGTGCTTCTAGATTCACTGATAGTGGCTGACACACTGACCAAGAAGGGAAGTTAAAATAAACGGTGGACCTTAACTGGGACACTGACTGACTGGCCATTTGTTTCCCCTGCTTTGAATATCAGTTAACGTCTGCTCTGTGACTACCGTGGTCTCCTCATAAGCATTTCCTTGTGGGTGGCTCAATGATGGAAATTCTCCACCTTCTGCTCAAGGTCCCTTCCAACTAAGGTAGATTTCTGCATTGTACAAACCAACTTAAGATGGAGCTCCTGCCCTTAGTCAAAAACTTTCAGGTTCTCCTCAGTTCTAAATGTTTCCCTGCCTTTTACCTATCTATCTATCCATCCATCCATCCATCCATCCATCCATCCATCCATCTATGCATCCATCCATCCATCCATCCATCCATCCATCCATCCATCCATCTATCCATTCCAACTATGCATCCATCCATCCATCCATCCATCCATCCATCCATCCATCCATCTATGCATCCATCCATCTATCCATCCATCCATCCATCTATCTATCCAACTATGCATCCATCCATCTATCCATCCATCCATCCATCCAACTATGCATCCATCCATCTATCCATCCATCCATCCATCCATCCAACTATGCATCCATCCATCTATCCATCCATCCATCCATCCATCCAACTATGCATCCATCCATCTATCCATCCATCCATCCATCCATCCATCCATCCATCCATCTATGCATCCATCCATCCATCCATCCATCCATCCATCCATCCATCCATCCAACTATGCATCCATCCATCTATCTATCCATCCATCCATCCAACTATGCATCCATCCATCTATCCATCCATCCATCCATCCATCCAACTATGCATCCATCCATCTATCCATCCATCCATCCATCCATCCAACTATGCATCCATCCATATTTCCTTCCTTATATCCATTTGTTTATCTTTCCTTCCTTTCATCCATCCACCCATCCACCCATCCATCCCTCTATCCCTCCCCCCATCTATCCAACTGTCCATTCATTTATTTCCTCCCTTCCATCAATCTGTTCATCCCTTTCCTTATCTGTTATGATTGGGATTTGGAATGTCCCCTAAGGACTCATGGGTTGAAGGCTTGGTCCTCAATGAAGCAATGTTAGAGATGGGGTCTTTGAGAAGTGATGGATCATGAGGGCTTTGACTTCATCACTGGATTAATCCAGTTGTAGCTGAATGGACTCTTGGAAGGGTGTTCTTGTCCCCATCCCTCTCCTCTCTCTCCTTCCTGACTGTCATGTGCTGAGCAGCTTTAGTCCACCAGGCACGTTTAGCATGATGTTCATGCTCAAAGCAATGGATCCAGCCAACCATGGACCAAGATCACTGAAAGCATAGGCTTAAATAAATCCTTCCTCCTCTAAGTGGTCTTTCTCAGCTATTTGTTATGGTGATGAAAGCTGACTAACACATTCTCCTTTCATTCAATCAACTATTTATCCACATTCCCACCTTCCTTTCCTCCTTCCTTCTATCCCACTATCCATCCATTTATATTTCTTTCCTTCTGTCTGTCTATCCACCCATCCTGTGCACTAAGTTAAGAGTTGCCTGTGTCCAGGGACAGTGCTGGAGGACTCCAAGGACATAGTGACTACACAGAGCGGTCCCAGGGATTTGTGACCTGAAGCTAATGCAATTTGGGGGTCCTTTTAAAAAGGGTCCTGCAAGTGAAGAGTCCTGAAACTTAGGTTTCAATGGCTTCTTAGCAAATCCTCCTTTGCCGGTGTGGCCTCTCCTGTCTTGGAGCTCAAACCCTGGTCCCACCGAGGAAGGCTGGGTCTCAGCCAGGAGAGGATTTTGGTAAACATGGATGAAATCCCCAAGACTATGGCCCAGGAGAATCCTGAGTCCCCTGTCCCCCAGCTTCCTTTTCAGTGCCCCATCTGACTCTGTTCAGGGTGCCTCAGCTCTCTCCCCACTGCTGTACACAAAGCTCCCCCTCCCCTTTTATACAAGATCACAGGTGCTTCCTGGTCACTCTGCTGCCCCATTGTGCTTTGCCTAGCCTTGCTCCCGTGTCTCTCCCACCCCTCCCCTCCTCTCCCTGTTTCTTTAACTCCTGCCCTTGTAAGGCATCTTCACAGCCCCTGGGTCCTGGGACCTTCTGTTTTAAGCGGGTTGTCAATTGATTCTTCCCATTAAAGATAGGTGTCTGTCTACCTGAGCGGGATCCACGTGTTAGCTGCAGGAGGACATTTTCTCCATCTTGTCACACTGGTTAACATCAAGTTACTGCCAGGGTGACACTGGACCAGGAAAGGGGAGCTCTGTTTCAGGTCACCTTTGCTTTTCCATCCATAAGAATGGGAGCCACACTGGTGAAGCTGCGGGACACACACCTTGAGATCCGTGAGTCCACAGGGCTCAGTGTCAAAAACAGTCAAGGTGTCCTCATTTCTCATGCTTCTCTTGCCTGGTGTCCAGGGAACTGATCTCCTCTGACCTGAGCGTGGACTTGCCGGAACTATGCAGTTCCAGTTGGGATTCTCGGAAGGCTTGGATTCATCTGGGCTCCTTTTTGCTGGTGTTTTATTTCTGCTATTGTGCTGGAATCTTCCAACTCTGCTGGGGCAGGGCTTGCTCTTTGTTTAAAGCATGCAGTCATCCACAGTATTGTGTAGCGATGCCCATGTGGCTTATATAAATAACAGCAGAAATAACTGTAAAAACTTTGCTCCTCAATAGCGCTTTTCATCATCAAAGCGCTTTGAAAATATTAATTAATTAATAAGCAAAACAAAAAGCCATAAGTATATTTTGAGCAAAACAGACTTGGTGTTCCTGGGTGGGAGACCTCGGCAAGTTTGCAGGTGCAGGTCTAGTGGTCTGGTCCAGGGGTACTTGATGAGCTAGGGAGTCAGGTGGAGCAAGGCCTGCAGGCCACTGGGCAGGTTGAGGGATTCTGACCTGGAGTTTCCCAAGGGATCCCTACCCAGCTCTGCCTTAATGGGGGGACCGCCATGTTCTTTCTGTTCCCAGCAGAGAAAACTTAGAGATGTCAAATGGGTCCCCAAAGTCTGAGTGTGACTGGTTCCAGATTGCCCACAAACCATAAACCCAACTTGAAAATCACCCAAGGTACAGCTTAGCCTGACCGTGTCCCCCCGTGGGCTCAGGGGGCAGGCCGGCTTCTTTTCATCCTGATTTATCTGGCACCCAGTCCCCTGATCTTTCTGATACACAACCTGAATTGAGCCCAATATCTTCCAGTTGCCTGAAATGGCAGTTATAGAAAGGCATGTGTGTGATTTTAGAGCTCAGAGTCGGGGTCACTCTGAACATCTCTTCTTTATCACCTGGGAGTGGGGTGGGATGTGGAGGCTCGATGGTCCCTCAGTCAGGGCTTGGGTGGGGTTGGGCCTCACTGTGGTGGCTGAGCCCAGTGCTCCTCCTTCCATGACCAGTGTGTACTGTGCACTGATCTTTGCATTTTGTATGGGTGCGGCATAGTTAGTCATCATAGCAGGATTGATGATGCTCTGTTTGTACTTGTGCACGACACATTCGATCAATCCCATTCCCCAGCACCTTCCCTTTCTCTCCTTTCCTCCTTCTCCTGATCCACTTTCTCTACTGACCTCTCTTCTATTATTATAATAATTATTGTAATTAGTGCATTATAATTATATGTGTGGGTGAGATTCATTATGGTATATTCATACACGGACATAGCATAACTGGGTAGATTTCTTTCCCCAGGGCTTCCTGGTTCCCTCCTCTACTCCCTCCCTCTTGATTCCCTTCTTCTTCTCTATTGGTCTCCCTTTTATCTTTGTGAGACAACTTTTTTTTTTTTAAAAAAATCTTTCTTTCTATTTTTTTAAATTCTAGTGTTTACATGTGAAAGAAAACATTCAATCCTTAACTTTCTGAGTCTGGCTTATTTCATTAAGCATGATTTTTCCATCCATGCATTTATCAGCAAATGCCATATTTCATTCTTCTTTATGGCTGAGTAAAACCCCCTTGTGTATACGTACCACATTTTATTCATCCATTTATCTGTTGATGGACACCTAGGCTGTTCCCATAACTTGGCTATTGTGAATCGTGCTGCTATCAACATTGGTATGCTTTGGTCACCATCGTATGCTGATTTTAGTTCTTTTGGATAAATACCAAGGAATGGGATAGCTGGGTCATATGATAGTTTCATTCTTATTCTTTTGAGGAGTCTCCAAACTACTTTCCAGAGTGTTTGAACTAATTTACATCCCACCATCAATGTAGAAGTTTCCCTTTTCCCAAGTCCTCACCAGTGTTTATTGGTGTTTATTTTCTTAATGACTGCCACTCTAACCACAGTGAAATGAAATCTCAGTGTAGTTTTGATTGCTAATGATGTTGACCATATTTTCATATATTTGTTGGCTATTTGTATTTCTTCTTTTGAAAAATATCTGTTTAGATCAGTTTCCTATTTATCTATTGGGTTATTTGTGCTTTTTTTGGAGTTTAGTTTTTTGAGTTCTTTATATATTCTGAATATTAATCCCCTGTCAGAAGACAAGGTAGAGAAGATTTTCTCCCATTCTGTAGGCTTTCTCTTTACACTCTTAATTGTTTCCTTTACTGTCGGATTTGATGTCATTTGATGTCATTCTTGATTTTATTTCTTGAGCTTTAGGAGTCTTGTTGAGGAGATGGGTGCCTGTGCTTATATGTCGCAGGATTAACCCTGTGTTTTCTTCTAGCAGTTGTGGTGTTACCCATTACGCTCGTAATAACATCCTGACTGCACCCCAACCTGGACTTTTAATCTAATCTTATTACAAAATTAAAAAAAATTACACTCCAGATACAACACTGTAAAACCCCTGACTTACTATTGATGCTAACTTCTAGGAGTTTACCCTACAAAAGCCGAGAGATGAAAGGAACCAGTAAAGTATTTAGAAACATTCAACCCCAGAAGCTTTCAAATCTGACTCTATGTGGTGGCCTCTCAACAAACTAAATCCTGCACTTTAGAAAAAGTATTTTATCTGCAAAGAATTTTATCAGCTACATAAGAATCCGTGCAGATTGTATACTGAGGCTACTTACTGATCTTGCACTTCTCTCTCTTTCTCTCCCCCCTCTCTTATCTTCCTCTTGCACGAAATCCATTGCAGCCAAGCAAATATTCTGAACCCAGGCCTCTCTACCTGCATGGTCCCATCCTTTCCCTGGCCCCCAACTGGAAGTCCATGTCCTTGAGAAGTCTTCCCTGCACTCTGCTGTGAGATCTACCTGTCTTGGCACTTGCCTCTTCCCCCTGCAAAGGGGCAATTTGCCTCACTTGAGGGATCTTTCTGGGCTGGGAGCCTCTTGAGAGCCAAGGCAGGTGTCCTTCAAGGTCCCCACTCACTCCCGCCACTGCCCAGCGAGGTCGTGTCCTGGTGGGCCCTTTGAGCTACACTATCCCTACTCAGTGTCTGCCTTCCCTGGTGCTCACCCACCCAGCTGGTGGCTCAGATGCCTGGGGCCATTTGTCTCAAGGGTCCAGAGGGTGAGCTGAGGTTTCCATGACAACCCTCACACATGGGTATTGGAGGTCATGTCTGCACAAAGGAAGGGATAAGCCCACTCTGTCGACATACGTGTTTTCTTTGCCTGCAACATCGCACAGTTTTGTTGCCATAACATCCAAAGTATATTTACCGGGGCTCCGGCTAATGCAGCTTCTGCTGTCTTCTGACCTCTGCATGCAATTTTAGAGAGTCTATTTATAACACCTTCTTATGGTTCCCTTTCCAGAAAACTGAAATTCGGCCCCTCAAGTGTATTTTTTAAATACTTTCAAGGAATCAGAAAAGAAAAAATAGGTGGATTCGGTAGTGAGTAACGGAACGGAATTCTACCTTCTAAATAACCACTCCAGGTTCCGCAGCGACCTGTTACTCTGGAGGGAGCGGAGACCAGGACTCTGCCTTTGCTGAAGGGAGGCTCAGTCTCCCCTCCCCTCCTATCAACCTCACCCACCCCCAGCTGGCTTCCCACCTACTTCCCAACAGGGCTTTCTCTTTTCATCTTCTCCATCGATTGTTAGGGATTATCATCCGCGTGGCTTTAGAAGTGTATGGATGTAAAACAAGCACTTTCTGAAATCACAGTGGTGGCGATCCGCTCTGAAATTCCTGTTTCAAGTGGATGTGTGATGTTTTACTTCTCCTTGACTGAGTTGGGGGTTAGTAATTTCTGCCTATTGGTTTTCTTCAAAAGAAGAAAATTCATAGCTGTATTTATAAATTTAGAGGATGGCTTTTAAAAGGACATAAATTATGCAAATCTTCTGAAAGTCTTCTGATCTGAAAATGAACTTGGGGTCCTCCCCACCCATCTCCCATCATGCCAGGACCCTCCCTCCCGACCCCTCTTCTTTCTCTTAGCACATCAGGCTTGTTCCTGTTTGGGGGCTATGTCTCCTGCCCTGATTCTGGCCACAGAGTAGACATCCAGGAGCTTTTGTTGAGGTAGACAAGTGGATTTTGCAGATTTAAGATAAGTGCTATGACACATAGGAAAGCCAATGTGTTGGGAGTTGGGGCCCAAGTTCAAGTCCTGGCTGCAGCCCTGCCTGGCCTGTCTTGGGCATCTCGCTCCACCCCAAGAGCACCGCCTTTCCATCTGAGATGGGGTTGGTGGCACCTCGTCCCCAGGACAAGTTGAGGGAGTGAAATCCTGGACAATGTGTTGGCAAGTGTGGTGCAGAGGGGAAGGGGTCTGTCTGTATTGACAGTCACAGTGACAGCTTGGCAGGGCCGGGGGACGATGAGCTACTGTCTTGCAGATTAGGTTTCATCTCAGTTTTTTTTTTTTTTTTAAGCACTTTTGGAATTAGTTCCAGAATGATCTTCACTCCTGTTGAAGTCGGGCTGATCAGGGACAAGAACTGTTGTATGATTGTGGAGGGGTGGAGTCACCCAACCTCCCCATGTGGTCTGGCCAGCCCAGGACCGCTCCTCAGCCCTGTCCAGACTCCACTGAACTCACTTATCTGTGCCAGGCACTGTGCGGGGGACAGAGAGGCAAGCTGACCCAGAGCCTGGGCACGGCCTTGCCAGCATCCCTGGAGCAAGTTCCCTCCTGGTATGAGTCTCTTGCTGTTTAATGCTCCTGTAAAATGATACTGACACTGGGAAATTGATAAAGAACAGAAAGTCATTTCCTCACAATTTTGGAGGCAGGGAGGTCACAATCA
The DNA here is from genome assembly GCF_964194105.1 of Spermophilus citellus. Taxonomy (NCBI): domain Eukaryota; kingdom Metazoa; phylum Chordata; class Mammalia; order Rodentia; family Sciuridae; genus Spermophilus; species Spermophilus citellus. The sequence continues at coordinate 91,222,057 of NC_138195.1, forward strand.
AGGTGCTGGCATCTGGCAAGGGCTTTCTCGCCACACTTCCAAGGGGAGGAGCACTGAGTCCTTGCGTGGAGAGGGTCGATGGGCAAGGCCATGGGTGCCGTGAGAAGCAGCCTCCGTTGTCCAGCCTTGACCACTCACCAGTGGAGGAGGGCGGAGCTCATGGCCACACCCAGCTGGGCTCCCCCTGCCCATCCTCACACACTTAACCGCTCTCTTGCCTGGGAGGACCTTGGTCCCCCTTCCCCTTCGCCGTGAGGACACAGAGGCACACCAGATAACTGCTGGGGAGCTCCCAGTCACCCCGGGATGCACACCCAGGCTCATTTGGGCCCATGAACTGCACTCAGCCACTCTGGGGCCACCTCCAGCAGCCGTTCCCCATGCTCCTTGGCTGACACCCCCTTTGGGAGGCACTTGGCTTTGGGGGTCCTTCTTGGAACACCCCCACATACAGTCACACATTTCTTCCCGGCAGAGGGGAGAGGCCAACCCCAGGCTGCCGAGCTCAGCCCTTCCCAGCCCACACCGACCCTTCGAGAGTCCTTTCTCCTTGCTGCCTTCACGCCAAGGTGATCTGCTCACGGATGTACAGAGTAAATGAGGTTGTTTGGCTTATGGATACAAATAGATACTGCTTTTTGACTTGCAAAATGAATTCCACCGTGACTGGCTCAAACTTAAGTATGCTAATGCTCAATGAACCAGTTGTCTATTTATTTCTGTTTACGCCTGCAGACCCATTAGCAACTTTTTCTTGTTTTCTTTTAGAATATTAAACGGTTCCAACATATTCTAAAAATTAGTTGATTAGCTTGTTAGGGCACATTTTAACTGCTAGCTCCGCCGAACCAAAGGAGAAAATGAAGGTAATTTTGTTTGCAAGGAATGTATGATTCGGAGCTGACTGTTGAAAGATGTGCAGCGTCAACGTAATGAGGGAGTGTAATATCTTAGTTTGCATCAATATGGAAATAACCGTGCGCTTTGACAGACCTGATGCTGAAGGCATCACCAGCCTGCTCATTATGCATGCCGGCTCTGATTATGAAAAATAGTGTGTTTTCTTTTAAAGAGGAATCCACATTATCAATCAAACCACACCAATTATTTCAGAAGGGGATCACAGTGAAACAGACATGGGGGCTTCTCATCAAGAGCAGCGCCTGATAGGCAGGCGGATCTTAAGGGGTGTGATATTTTTATTTCGTGACAGTTGTTAGTATTAATTAGGAGCGCTAACGAAGTATTTTGTGTGGTGGCACCCAGACAACCTTCTTTCCCTGCTATCATCTGGATCTTTATTATTTTGTTTTAATGAGCCCTGTCTTCAGTAATATCAATGCACCTCTAATGATACCTCTCATCCAGTCTGACTACTGCAATGCTCTTCTCACGGGGCTGTCATGTCAGGGACACATGGAAAAGAAGGGAGATGAACAGAGAAACAATAGGAAAACCACAGCCTGCCAGGCGCAAAACCCAAAGAGGTATGCAAACAAAGTGACGTCCACTGCAGTGCGCAGCCTTTCCATTCACTGTGAGCACGTGCAGGGGTGTGGGTGTGTGAGCTGTCCATGTGTGGGGCAGGTGCGTTTGAAGATTACTCAGTTAATATTTTTATTGCAACCTTGCAGATGGGTCATCAGAAGACAGGATCATCTTTAGGTACAGTCACCTGGGATTGCTGTTCTTTTTTTTTTTTTTTTAAAGAGAGAGTGAAAAGAGAGAGAGAGAGAGAGAGAGAGAGAGAGAGAGAGAGAGAGAGAGAGAGAGAGAGAATTTTTTTTAATATTTATTTTTTAGTTCTCGGCGGACACAACATCTTTGTTGGTATGTGGTGCTGAGGATCGAACCCGGGCCGCACGCATGCAAGGCGAGCGTGCTACCGCTTGAGCCACATCTCCAGCCCGGATTGCTGTTCTTCCCCATGGTTCCCCTGGTCTGTGAACTGCATGGGGAATGGACAGGTCTTATGATTTTGGAGGGAGCCCAGCCACTATTCTCACTCAGGAGCTGATGTGCAGTTGGAGCTCAGGCCTGGCTGAAAGAAGGAGCTCTCTCCTTCCGGTTTAAGCCTGCATCTCCATACACTTGTCTGTTTCACTGTGGTCCCCTTCTGAAATAATTGGTGTGGTTTGATTGATAATGGGGATTCCTCTTTAAAAGAAAACACACATGTTTATCTAGAAGGAAACACAATAAAAAGCTAATGAGAGGGGCTGGGGTTGTGGCTCAGTGGTAGAGTGCTTAGCTAGCATGCATGAGGCACTGGGTTCGATCCTCAGCATGACACAAATGTAAAATAAAGATATTGTGTCCATCTAAAAAACTAAAAAAAAAAAAAAAAGCTAATGAGAGGTGCTGATGAAGTGTGAGGATTTGGGCAGACCTGGACACACTCATCTGGCGACCTTGCATTGCGTCACTTTTCTGAACCTTAATTTCCTGAAGAATAAGCAGGGGTGTGAATTAAGGATAATATACCACAGGGTGACATGTGACAATACATGCTCAGAGCATCCATCCCTAGAGGGTCAGCACTCAGGGAATTCTTCTTGTCACATGAAACATGGAGGCAAGAATGCTGCACCTCTTGGTGATCTTCTTCTCGAGTCCCCCAGCAGCTGGACAGACCGACCAGTGTGGGTGTGATGGTCACCTTGTAGCACTGGGACTGCTCGTGTCCTGGCATGTTCCAGGATGGGGACCAGAGAAAGTCTGGGCCCTGGCACCCTGGACACGCGCTGCCCTCCATGGCATCTCAGAACTGCTGCCCAACCTGCCCTGCTGCCCCCGCTCACCTTCCCACTGAGCCCCAACCTGGGCTTCAGGGGTAGTGACACCCCCCCAAAACAGACTTTCTCTGAGTAGATTGTGTTGGGTTGGGGATTCCGCCTTTCTGGGGTGTCGATGTGCACAGCGGGGATTCAGGTCAGGGGAGTGGCTGCATAAACCTGGGCGATGAAGCCAGGGGTCTGAGTTCCAGCCTGGATGGAGAAGCCATGTGAAGTCAATGCTGAGAGCCTTGAACTGTGGTGTCCTTTCCCAAAGCACTTCACCGGCCCCAGGGACACAGCCCAATTGCCTGCACCTGCTCATGCCTCTACTGACGCGTGCATTCAAAACACACATGCTCATAGTCTGCACAGAAGACTGCAGGCTTGGGTTCCACCTTGTAGAGACTTGCAGTCTAATGGGAGGAATAAGACATACTCTATAATCCCAGTCAGAAATGGCAGGTGCAGTAGGTAGCTCTACTTTGTGCCAGGCCAGCTTGGAACCCGGAGGGATCGCAGGCTGCTGGACAGCTTCCTGGTCGAGTTGGCATGGCGTTCATTGGATCACAGCATTTTTGGAGCAGGCTTCCTATGGCTCTGTGCTTGCCAGGCCCTGGGTTATAGGGTCCCTGCTCTAAGGGATTGACTCAGTAGCAGGGGTGAGGTGCAGAGACTAGCAATGAACCATCCAACAAGTGCCTGGAAGGGACACTTTGCAGAGTGGAGACAGCAGCGGGCAGGAGGCATGTGCTGAGCTGGGTCCGTGAAGAGGAGCAGGCCAGGCCCTCTGGGCAGTGTACAGGGAGCAAGGTCAGGAACAGCACCAAGCGCAGGGGAGAGAAGACGGGAGGGGAGGGCTGGGGTGTTGGGACGCTGGCTAAGAAAAGATGATTTTATCCAGTGATCTTGGGGGACTTGGGCAGGGCACCGTGCGGGAAGGTGCTTGCAAGGGGCGAAGGTCCTGCAAGCTGGGAGTAGCTGGAGGCCCTCTGAATGGGGAGAGGAGGCGGCTTCCTCAAAGGGTGAGCAGGGGTCACTGCAGAGGTGGGGCAATGGAGGGAGATACGGAGGCAGCCAGGGACAGGGTGCTTGACAGCAGTCCATTCTTCAGGGCACCTTCGGCCTGCTGCTCCAGGCTTGGTGACCCCAGAGGGACATGCTGTGAGTGGGAGGCAGGGATCCCTCCATGGGCCTCTGCGGGAGCAGCACACCACACCCCTCCCACCCCCGTGGCCACGTCTGCTCTGTTCCTGACGTCATCAGCAGCCGGGAGGGTGAGATGGTTCGTCTTGGTCGTCCACTGGCCTGGACTGAGAGATGCCTGGGGAATGAGAGCAGCACGCTTCTGGGCTTGCCTGTTTGCAGAGATCACTGGCATGTGAGGTAGGAAACTGAGTGGGAAGCCTGCCCTGAGTGTGGGCAGCACCGTCCGGTAAGCTGGGGCCTGGATGGAGCAAAAGCGAAGGAAGAAGGAAGCCCCTCACCACCCAAGTGCAAGGTCTTCTCAGGCAGGTGTCTCTACTTTTTGGTATTGAGGATGAACCCAGGGGCTCCCTACCACTGAATAACATCTCCAGCCCTTTTTAATGTTTTATTTTGAGACAGGTTGTTGCTAAGTTGCTTAGGGCCTAGCTAAGTTGCAGAGGCTGCCTTAAACCTTCAGTTCTCCTGCCTCAGCCTCCCCATTGCTGGGATTAGAGGCGTGCGCCAGGCAGGGCCCAGCTTGGCTGTGGACACCAGAGTTCGGCTTCTGCAACCTCTCATCCTGGACTCACACCAGTGGCTCTCCAGGGGCTCTCAGGCCTGCCTCAGCCTGGGCTGCTCTGGGTCTTCCAGCTTCTTGGACTGAACTATCCTGGTCCCTCCAGCTCTCCTGCCTGCAGAAGGCCTTTGTGGGACTGCCCAGCTTCTCACCACGTAAGCCAATCCAATCACCCCATTATAGGTCCACGTATTTTCTATTGGTTCTTCTGTTCCTCTAGAGAATCCAACAAATACAGCAGACTCGCCAGACTCAGGGTAAAAATACAGGACGTCCAGCTAGATTCCAAGTTCATTCAAATTTATTTATTCATTGCTTATCTGAAATTCAAATTTAACTGGAGGCCTTGTGTTTTATATTGTCTCTGCTCTTCAGTAAAAAGAATAGAGAAGCCAGTCACATCCTGGGGAAGAATGTGTTTGTGGGTGTAAGCACGAGAGAGAGAGAGAGAGAGAAAGAGAGAGAGAGAGAGAGAGAGAGAGAGAGAGAGAGAGAGAGAGAGAGAGAGAGAGAGACGGGGTTGGGGGGCAGAGGGAGAGAGAAGGTCTGTATATCTGTATATATCAGTTTTGGGAATAGAAACAACAAAAATTAAGAACAAATCAGGTTTGAAAATGTCTTACCAAGATGGACGCTTGGACGCTTTCCCAGCAGCAGCCTGACCCGCAGGAGAGCCCATTCACTGATGGTGCTTTTGCTCAGAGCCTGGGCCATGGCGTCCCTTGCTGACAAGCTCCCTCCTTCCATGGTCAGTGGGCACCACACCTCAGGGGCAAGTCTGAGGAGGTCTCAGAACATGGCCATGTTCAGGCTCCCGAACCCCAGGAATGAGCAGAAGGGCTGACATCCCTACCTGCCGAGTGCCTGGGCCCAGGGGGTAGTGATGGGGTAGGAGCCCCCGGAGGTGTCGGTGTCAGGTTGTCTGTGACTGTCCTGAGGGGAGCAGGACCCCCTGGGTGGTCTGAGTGTACCAAGCTACCCAGCAGAGCTGGCCAGGGGGTGTTGGTGTGTCCTTAGAACCTCCTGGGTTTGTCCTTCCACTGAGATGCTCAGACATGACAGCTCTGAAGGCTTCGAGGCAAACCCAGCCCGGCACGTTGTCACCACAGAGAATGAAAAGGTGAATTTAATAATGCGCTTGCTTGGGTTCTGGGTGCTGCACAGCCTGGGAAGCCCCTGGCAGTGGGTGCTGAGGGTGGGCCCTTCTTGGACGTGGGCAACCTGGTGGTGCAGGAGGGGAGGCAGGAGATGGCTTCAGGAGCAGCTGTCCCCTGAGAGGCCTCCTGCTGCCCAGAGAGCCCTGAGCCCCTTCCAGAGAGTAATTTCAATGAACCAAATGGGTTGATCTTCACTCTGGACCACATCTCACACCACCACCCACTTGGACGCAGCCGTGGGGGCTCAAGGTGGAATCAGGCAGGACCAGCAGGGTGGAGGGCTGCCACAGTGCTGCTGTGATGTGAATTCCTTGACTGGGGCATTTTTTTTTTAAGAAAGGGCGACGTCACTCCTCGAGATTCAAAAAGGGCACGTGGTCAGGCCAGGCTCTGGATAAGACAGGGACGGCCTTAGCTCAGGGAGTGGGCTGGGTGGAGGAAGGGCACTTTGGATTCAGAGCTAGGAGTGGGGACCCTGACTTCTACTGTGTCAGTGGCTTTGGGGAAGCACTTGACCTTGGTGTGCCTCAGTTTCCCACCTTTGAAGGAGCTGTGAATGGTGTGGGAACAGTGAGGCATGGAGCACGTAGAGGCCCCTGACCACCCGCAGAGCACCTGCTTGTGCTGGGGGCCTTCTCCAATGCTCCATTTATACCAGCTCATCCTCTCCCAACGACCCCGTGGCTGTGGCTAGGCCCATTTTGCAGATGAGGAAACTAAAGGAGAAATGTTCTTTCCCCCATATGAGTTAGGATCCGGTGGCAGGTGCAGACGCATATACAGGTCTCTTTAAATGGTGTGTGTGGCCTGGCAAGTACCATCGAAGGGCCGTGAAAGGCACGTGGATTAGGGATCGGGCTTCTTGGCAGTGGTGGGTTTTAAGAGGACCTTGAAGGATTAAAGGGACCTTGCTGGGGAGAGACAGGAAGAGGGCGTCTCAGACAGAGCCTGAGCGATGGCAGGGAGCAGGAGAAGATGTGCCGGTCCTGCTGAGCTGCAGCTGGGTGCAGGCTGTGTGTGAGTGTGTGAGTGAGTGTGTGAGTGTGTGGGCTGAAAGCTCAGCCAAGCCCTTTGCGTGTCTTTCTGTGGAAAGTGGGGCTATCTCCTCCCCGCTGCAGACTGACCCTAAACTCTGCTTACCTCTCCGATACTGGATCTGTCCCTCTTTTTAATATGATGTTTTTGGTGTGCTGCAAGTCTGCCCTTTCTGATCAAGATGGGCTGCCAGACTTGACATTTCAAGGGAAATAGATCCCTGTCTGCAAGAGAAGGTGAGTGAGCTGGGCACGCGCTCTCTGCCACCTCCCTGAAGTGGTGGGCAGGTGCGGTTGGTGCCAGGGTCTCTGCCGAGCTCAGCCACGTTCATCAGTAGAGAGCCGAGTCGCTGCACACCCACCAGCCCCGGCAGGCACCTGGGGGACCCTGCTTTCTCCAATGGCTTGCTCACAGCCACCCCTGTAGGAAGATTGAGGGACAGGGGTGGAAACAGCTGTGACAAAACCCCAACGTGCCAGGTGTTCTGAAGTGTGCATGTGGAATGCAAGGGGGAGGGGAGGTCCTGTCCACCTGAGGGGGACAATCCTGGGTCAGGTAGTCCCAGAGCTGGCCTCTTAGGGTTATAGGGCTGTTCTAGTTCCTGGGAGCAGCTGAGTAGGTGCCACTGGCCACGTGGGGTGACCTTGGGCAGCACAGCAACTTAGCTCTGATGAGACAAGTTTACGGAGGGGGGGGGATAGTGGGGGAGGACTGGTGAAGGTGGAGGCTGGGGCCGGAGGGGGCTTGGCGGGGGCAGGGACTTCGGGTGAGCAGGAGGAGGCTCTCACAGCTACTCCTGGCTCGGGGCTTCTCAGCAGCCTCTGAGGACCTGGGAGGAGCAGCGGAGCCCAGGTGCCCAGGTTGCGCACAGTAGAAACTCACTCTGGACGTAAGCACCTCCATTATTCCTGCACACCTGGGCTCCCTGCTCAAGACTTGTACTCGGCCAGGGCTCAGCCCAAGAGCCCTTGACTTGGAGAAGACAGGCCCTACCTCTAGTCCCGCAGGTAAAGTAATTCCACTCGGGGAGATAGGTGTGCCCTTAGGAAGCGATGGGAGCTGGTCACCCAAGGCGCACCAGAGTGTGCTGCTTGTCTGGGGAGCCATGGCCTACCCTGGTTGCCCAGAGAATCATTAACAGACCTGAGTTCTCCTCTGCCCGTGAGGGTAACCTCAGAGTTTTCGAGTGCCTCACCTTTGGGTGGTGGGCCAGGGCTCTGGGCAGGATTGTCCAAGTGTCCCCTACACTATGGAAAGTTCACATCCTGGCAGCAGCAGGCCCAGGGAAAACAGGAGAGAACCCACCCTCGGTGGCTGAGCCAGGAGCCAGCAGGACAAAGTTTCAGCGGGTTTTAAAAAGAATCTTGCAGCCTAAGCCGTTATTCCCCCAGGAGTACATGTGTTTCATGAGAACTGCAATAAAAGCTGGGAAAATATGACAAGTTATGATAGACTGAGCCGCACGGCAATGACAAGCCATGTGACGAGATGGTATTTTGGGGTTGGGGATAGAGTTAGAAATAATTACAGTATAACCAAGCACAGCTTTCCCACCCCTCTCGCTGTGCCACTGGGGTCTTGTGCGCGCGGATTGGAGAGAAGGGGGAGTCGTTTGACTCTAATTTCAAGCCTTGTTCCTCTAATGGTTCCTTGTGGAATGATGTTAAATAATGATAATTATCACCAAGCCCAGAGCTCCGGGCTCATCTTGTCATCTGCAGCTGTGGCCCGTGGGGTCTGCCATCTCTCTCTGAGCCTGGCTGGTGAGGCTGGTCTCCAGATGTTCGCCCATGACTCCTCCTTCGTCCCTGTGACTGTGATTTGGTAGGTGCCAGCCGATGAGCACAGGTACCTTGAGGTGGCACGGCACCCACAGAGCCAGGGTGGGTGCCGTGAATTGCAACAGGCAGGGGTACCAGCAGCAGGCACATGGCAAGAAGAGGCGAGGGGCACGAGAGGCCAAGAGAAGGCCAGAGCCTATTTTAAATTCTGAGACAATTGTGTTTTCTGGATTATGTGATGTACATGATGAGACCCACGGCTGTGTTGGGTTCTGCTCTCTTTTCTCCTGCCCATACCCTTCCTCTCTGCCTCTGCCCCCTTCTGCTTGGGTGTCTTCCCTCAGTCTCCTTTCCTCCTGCTCCAGAACTGGGGTGAGTCTGGGCAGATCTACTTCCTGTCAGGCTTACTGATCCGGAGGGCGATCCCCCCATCTTCAATACTCCTCCTAGGCACCGTGGGGAACGGCTCGGAGTTATCACCGCTATGATCACACCGTTGTTTTCTAAGCTATTTCTACACTGTGGAACATTTAGTTTGTTTTCAGTGTTCTGCTTTATAAATAACACAGCAATGAGAGACACTTTTGTCCACGATTCTGATGATTTCTTTGGGATGAATTCCTAGAAGTCTAGAAATGAAATTAACGGGCATGACTATTTCCAGGTTTCTTGAGATACATTTTTAATTGAGCTCTTTCTCTTCCCCCACAAAAAAGTTCATATTTTTTTTTTTAAAGGAGCACATCCCTTCAACTCGCAGGTAAAGATGGCAGATTGGACACACTAAATTTGTCCCCCCAGTACAGAAAGCTGATTTTTAAAAAGGCATAAACTTTCGAGAATGTGCGAGGAGAACAGCAGTGCTGTCTGGAAGCCTGGGAACAGATGGACAAGGGGCGACTGCTTCAGCAGATCTGAGAGGGCCGAGTCTCCAGCCGGTGGCTGAGAAAATGGAAAATCAACCAATGTGCACAGCTGAGCCCTCAAGACACGCGGGAGTGGGCGGCAGCCGTGAGTCTCAGGCTGGCTGGATCTCTGCCCCTCCCCAGGGGCTGGACCAGGGTGCTCCATCTTGCCTCCCCGTTCTCTCCTCTCAGATTCCAGGGATGCTGACATTAAGGCTGAGACGGAAGGGATCTCCTTTGGGGAGTTTGGCCAGCAGAGGACAGACTGTGAAGGTACCAACGTGATTTCGGGTTCCCACATACTTGCAGTTACTCCAGACCGAGTTTTAGCTCCTCCTGGTCAAGCATGAGAACATGACCAAGGATTGCCCACCTTCTAGTTTCCCACCTCAAAGAGAGAGGCCAAAACAGACCATCTGAAAATACTGACCCCACCTGAGGCCACACACAGAAGCCAGTTGGAGATGGACAATAGAACCCCACCTGAATGACCGAAGAATAAGGTTTCTAGCAGAGAGAGGGAGACTGTCATGATCTTAAACAGGACCCGCAAAAAGCACAAATCATAAAATAAAAGACTGGTTGTTTGGAGTTCACTAAAATTTAACATTTCTGCTTCTCAAAAGATAACCATTTACAGTATATAAAAGTAATCCAGGGAGTAGGGCTAGATACATACATTAGACAAAGGCTTCTATCTAGATCATACAAAGAACTGCCACAAATCAATAATTAAAGCTGCCAGTCCCCGCAAAAACAAAAAGATTGCTCCAAGACTAAAAGTCTTCTAGAAGTGAAAAACCCAGAATAAAGATTGGAAGAAAAACTTGAGGAATCTCATGAAAATTGAACAAAATTTCGAATGGGTGGAAAATTAAAAAGACTAGAAAATGAGTGGATCACCTCTGAGAGTAGGAAGAGAGAAAATGTAGATAGAGTTCAAGAAAAATCACCAAAACAAAGGACGCACGTTTCAGATCCAAAGGGCTCATGAATTTACAGTCCATCAAAGCAGACCCAGGTGATGAAGTTTCAAGGCACTGAGGACAAACACCGCGGAGAGAAGACGTAAAACACAACCTCCTACAGGAGAAGCTGTGTTTGGGGATCAGGTGTCATGGTGGCCTCAGGTTTCTCAGCCCAGAGGCAATCCCAACAGCTGAAAGGCAGTGAGCAACGCTGAGGGGAGGGAAAATGATCCCTCAATCCAGAATTCCACCCAAACTATCAATCACATTTGAGGGCAGAATAAGCAGATTCCGACTTGAAAAGCCTTAAAATTTTTACATCTCATGCATCCATTTCCCAGGAAGCTGCAGTAGTTTGTAACTTCACCAAAATAATTAGTTAACATAGGAAAAAAATCTGGGAGATGAGGAGACGCAACAAGGAGTCAGCCGAAAGGATTTCCAGAATGATGTGGAGAGTGAACCCGGCCCTGGTGGGGACCAAGCAGAGGACCCAGATCAGGGCCGTGGGAGCCAAGGTGGGCGCAGGCTGTCACCACAAAGATGACCTTTGCTCTTTTTTTTCCCTTGCATTTTTAGAAGTGTGTGGCTTTTTTTTTTTTTTTTTTTTTTTTTTAGTTTTAAATAGACACGGTTTGGGCCCTAATCCTGGAAGACATAGTCCCAAACACTATAATTCTGAATGTTGAAATCCTGAAGGAGACACTTACCTCTCAGAAGAGACACTATGATCTCAAAGGTGGTTGTCCCAAGGCAGGGCTTATCCATTGCAGTCCGGATGTGCTGACCCTTGCGATTTCCCCAAATATCTTGGCTTAAGAACCTGATTCCTCAATGAGGCTCCTAGAGCACAAGAAGTAACAGCAAGAATCGATAAATGGGATGGATTCAAACTAGAAAACTTCTTCTTAGCAAAGGAAACCATTAAGACCATGAGGAGGGAGCCCACAGAATGGGAGAAAATCTTTACCAAATGCACCTCAGTTACAGGGTTAATCTCCAGGGTATATAAAGAACTCAAAAAAATGTAACACCAAAACCCCCAAATAACCCATTCAATAAATGGGCATAGGAAATGAATAGGCACTTCACAGAAAAGAAATACAAATGGTCAACAAATGCATGAAAAAAAATGTTCAACATCTCTAGCATTTAGAGAAATGCTAAAGATTTCATCTTACTCTAGTCAGAATGGCAATTATCAATACAAGGAACAATAAATGTTGGTGAGGATGTGGGGGAAAATGCACACTCATACGTTGCTGGTGGGACTGCAAATTGGTGCAGCCACTCTAGAAAGCAGTATGGAGATTTCTCAGAAAACTTGGAATGGAGTTTTCATTGTATAAATCTTTCACCTCTTTTGTTAGGTTGATTCCCAAGTATTTTATTTTTTTTGAGGATATTGTGAATGGAGTGTTTTTCCTCATTTCCATTTCAGAAGTTTTGTCGCTGATATACAGAAATGCCTTTGATTTATGCGTGTTGATTTTATATCCTGCCACTTTGCTGAATTCATTTATTAGTTCTAGTAGTTTCTTTGTAGACCCTTTTGGGTCTGCTAGGTATAGAATCATGTCATCCGCAAATAGTGATAATTTAAGTTCTTCTTTTCCTATTTTTATGCCTTTAATTTCTTTCGTCTGTCTAATTGCTCTGGCCAGTGTTTCGAGAACTATATTGAATAGAAGTGGTGATAGAGGGCATCCCTGTCTTGTTCCAGATTTTAGGGGGAATGCCTTCAATTTTTCTCCATTGAGAATGATGCTAGCCTGAGGCTTGGCATAGATAGCTTTTACAATGTCAAGGTAAGTTCCTGTTATCCCTAGTTTTTCTAGTGTTTTGAACATAAAGGGATGCTGTACTTTGTCAAATGCTTTTTCTGCGTCTATTGAGATGATCATATGGTTCTTATCTTTAAGTCTATTGATGTGGTGAATAACATTTATTTATTTCCGTATATTGAACCATCCTTGCATCCCAGGAATGAAGAAAGCTGGGAATGGAACCAGCATTCGACCCAGCTATTGCCCTTCTCGGACTATTCCCTGAAGACCTTAAAAGAGCGTACTACAGGGATACTGCCACATCGATGTTCATAGCAGCACAATTCACAATTGCTAGACTGTGGAACCAACCCAGATGCCCTTCAATAGATGAATGGATAAAAAAATGTGGCATTTATACACCATGGAATATTATACAGCACTAAAAAATGACAAAATCATGGAATTTGAAGGGAAATGGATGGCACTAGAGCAGATTATGCTTAGTGAAGCTAGCCAATCCCTAAAAAACAAATACCAAATGTCTTCCTTGATATAATGAGAACAACTAAGAACAGAGCAGGGAGGAAGAGCAGGAAGAAAAGATCAACATTAAACAGATACATTAGGTGGGAGGGAAAGGGAGAGAAAAGGGAAATTGCAAGGTAATGGAGGGAGACCCTCATTGTTATACAAAATTACACATAAGAGGTTGTGAGGGGAACGGAAAAATAAACAAGGAGAGAAATGAATTACAGTAGATGGGGTAGAGAGAGAAGATGGGAGGGGAGGGGAGGAGGGATAGTAGAGGATAGGAAAGGTAGCAGAATACAACAGTTACTAATAGGGCATTATGTAAAAATGTGGATGTGTAACCGATGTGATTCTGCAATCTGTATATGGGGTAAAATTGGGAGTTCATAACCAACTTGAATCTAATGTATGAAATATGATATGTCAAGAGTTTTGTAATGTTTTGAACAACCAATAAAAAAAAAACTTGGAATGGAACCACCATTTGAACCCGTTATCCCACTCCTCGGTTTATACCCAAAGGACTTAAAATCAGCAATACTATAGTGATACAGCCACATCAATGTTTATAGCAGCTCAGTTCACAGTAGATAAGCTGTGGAACCAACCTAGATGCCCTTCAATAGATGAATGAATAAAAAATACCACTGAGCCATAAAGAAGCATGAAATGATGGCATTTTTTAGTAAATGGATGGAACTGGAGAATATCATGCTAAGTGAAAGAAGCCAATCCCCCCAAACCAAAGACTGAATGTTCTCTCTGATATGCAGATGCTAACACGCAATAAGGGGGTGGGAGAATAGAAGTCCATGGATTAGACGAAGGAGAATAAAGGGAAGGGAGGGAGGATGGAAATATAACAGACAGTAGAATGAATCGCACATAACTTTCTTATGGTCATATATAATATAGGACCAGTGTAAGTTCACATTATGTACAACCACAAGAATGGGAAGTCATACTCCACGTATGTATAACATGTTAAATACATTCTACTGTCTTATCTAAAAAAACAATACTAAGAAAAAGGAAATCCTGAAAGATCAAAATTATATCCAGATAATTCTGGAAGACATGATTTTAAAATTCTTTTAAAAAACTTTTATTACATTTTAAAAGGGGATTTATTTGAGAAACATAAAAATTCAATAGAGCACTTCATAAGCTATTTTGCACAATAAAAAGGGCGATGATAGATATTTTTGCAACATAAACACTCAGATATACCAACAACAGATGCACAAGAGTAACAGTTATGAGCTGATGGACTGTATTCACAAGGAAGTAGGTCAAAAAGAGAAAGACACAGACGCATGTTGGGATGGCTGGTAATTGTGCACCCGGCTTTATAACCAGCGTCATCCAAAATGCCCCGACAGACGACCCAAGTCTTTGAGGAGATCAGTCAAGAACCCCCCTGGGTCATCACTGCATGTGAGTCACCAGAAAGCCAATGTCTTGAGAAATTTTGCCTTTTGTAAATGCAATGTACAAAAAAGACATCTCTTTATCTATTGAAAGAGTTTCCACATTTTTATATCCAGGCACAATACTTACACACAACATCAGTGCTCTGCTAACGTACTTTCTCAGCATCCAATTTGTGAAAAATGCATAAAGCAAATTACAACTCTCTAAAAGTCTCTGCACAATTTATGTCTCTGCCATTGGAAATGGGACACAGCCATGCAAGATGAAGTGTGCGGAGCTGAGCCTTGAGAGACCGTGCTGATGGGAGGGGAGCGTGGCTGATGGCATGTTTGTAAAAATGATTTGAATTCATTTATATGGTATTTATGGGAAAGCCTACTCAGGGGTCAAGACCTGTTAGGGAGAAAATGAAGGAAAGGGTAGAGGTGATCCATTCGGGCTTTGTGGAGATACAGCTCAGAGGAAAGAGGAGAGGGTCAGGCTCCGACAGTCATAAAAATGAATATATGGTTCCAACCTGTGATGAACACCATAAAGAAGAATTTCAGGTTGTAAAAGGATTGTAAAACAAAAGAATTGACCTGCACATTAACATTATATCAGTAATATGTTTTCATAAATTGTTATCTATTTCATTTTCTTCAGCTTTTTTATTCCAATAAACTGATGTCAGTGCATAGAGTAGATATAAAAATAGCTAGCTATTTAAGTCTCTAATGTCAGAGAATAGTTTGGAATCAACTTCTTTTGCTAAGGTTTTATCTCTAGAATTTACTCCGATGACTTGTGGTGCTGGTTACAATCTGGAAGGATACAATCCTGGATGCGGCTTTTTTTGAGTGGTTTCTAGGATTTTATCGTTTGGGATGGCGATCTTTGGGATTTTAGACTTTAGGCATTTTACCTTTTGGGATTTCAACAGTCAGGATTTGGAGGCTTGGAATTGTCTTTTGGGATTATGATGGACACAGTACACACACACACACACACACACACACACACACACTTACAGATGCATAAAACTTGCCATTTTGACCATTTTAAGAGCTAGGTCAGCAGCCCTGGAAATGTTCACATTGTCCTATGATCATGGCTGCTGCCTATTTTCAAAATCTTCATCACCTTCCGTAGAAGCTCTGTGCTCTTCAGTAAAAACCGCCCCTTTCTCCTTCCCCTAGCCTCCGGTAACTTCTATTCTACTTTTGTCTTTCCGGATTTGCCCACCGCAGGAGCCTCTCGCAGGTGGAACCTGTGCTTTTGTGACTGGCGTCACTTTCATAACGTCTTCAAGCTCCTCCAGGCTGCAGTCTGTGTCCAAGCTCCAGTCCTTCAATGGCCGCATGAAATCCACCGCACGGAAGGCCACACGTGGTGGGTGCTATCATCCGTTGATCACTGCCCCTGTCATATACTGGTGGGTCTTTCCTGCCTTGACTTCCTCGTGGGGTGCCCTGGTGAGGTGCTTCTGCCGTCCCTGCCTCGTTTCAGAACTGTCTGCCGTGACCGATCGCTGATGGCCGTTATATGAGTCCAGGTGCAGGAAACCAGGAGCAGCCCGTCTTCCACACCGGTTCCTGTGGGATGCCCATGTGGATCCGCACCCTACCCCTTGCTGATACCTGCAAGAGCGGGCTGTGTGTCACTTGGCTCCTGATGGCTTCCTCCACCAACGTCTCCAATGGACTCAGTCTTTCTCAGGGAAGCTGGAGCCAGACTATGACCAGAGACCTGTCCATCTTCTCTCTAGGGACCTTCACACCACCCTACTCAGTGAGCCTTATGCTTTGATGTTCAATTTTCATATAAATTGTCACACCCGTTTACATAAAAGAAGCTGTTGATAAAATAGTAATATCCTATTGAGAAAAAGAAAAATTTAAACTAATCTGATTCCAAGAAGGGTACTCATTTACCGTACAATGTAAAGTTTTAATATTTGCTAATTTTATAACCCTTGCATTTGAAAAATGTTCTCATCCAAAGCCATGACCCGTGGGTAAGGGCAAGGTTTTTTAAGAATGGCCTCCCTTCCGTGTGCTCCTTTCCGTCATCTAATACATTTTGAGAGGAGGCAGAGTGCTGGACCCTGCACTTTAGGCAATATCCTGCTGAAAAAGTATCTGAGATGCTGTCCTGCTGCCCTGGAGAGAAGAGTTAGAGAGGCCAACTCGTGGGCTTCACCTGCTTGTTTCCCACGGGTGCCCCACCCTGCGTGTGCCTCATCTGCTTTTTGGTGGGTTCTTCAATTATGGGCATATGTGTTAAGGGCAAGAACTCTGAGACATGGGCACGTGCTGATGTCCTCTGGATGTTGCTTATTGGTGCACTGTTGTTGGTCATGCAGACTGTAACTACACATCACGCAGGGGAGCAGGTCTGCTGTGTCCCCGCCACTCACAGGAGGAGTCTGCACTTGTTAAAATTAGATTGCTGGAGTTTGTAACAAGAGTCAAAGGTGCTTAGAGTGTGTTGGTAAATAAAACCACACACCGTCTTATGACAACGACAGAACTGATCTATCCACAGGAGAAAAGCATGGAAGGAGGTCTAAAGCAGTGCTCTGTTGGCTGATTCTGGAAGTGGAACTCTGGACGAGAGCCTGGCTCCCGTTCTTTCCACTTCCTCAATTTTTAATGAGAGAATGGCAATTATTGTGATGGAGATGATCTGTCAGAAATAAGGTGCATGCATGGGCCAAGATGTGGAACCAACCTCAGTGTCCACGAACAGATGAATGGAAAAAGAAGATGCGGCATACACGCATGATAGAATATTATTCAGCCACAAAAATGAAATTCTGTCATTTTCAGCAACGTGGATGGAACTGGAAGACATTAAGATGAATAAAATGAGTCAGGCACAGAAAGACAAACACTTGAGATTATTACTTATGTATGGAATCTAAAAAGTGGATCTCAAAGAAGTGGAGAATAATAGAACAGTGTTTTTCAGAGCCTGGGAAGCGGGTAGGCAGGGAGGGATGGAGAGAGAATGGCTAATGGGACAGTTGGATGTGAGGAGTAATTTCCAATGCTCTGTAGCACAGTAGGGTAACTGTGGCTGAAAGCAATTCATAGAATATTTCAAAAGAGCTAGTAGAGAGGGCTTTGAATGTCCCCAAACACACACACACACACACACACACACACACACACACACACAAAACCTGAGGTTTTCGATGTGCCCAATTGCTCCGATCTGATCATGACACATTATATCCATATACTGAAATGTCACAATGCAATCCATAAATGTGACAATCATTTTGTGTCAATTAAAATGAAAATACATTTAGAAAAGGAACTAAGGCGTGTGCTAATACTCCTACATTTGTCCAGACAGCTGGTGTGTGGACGGGCGCCTCCTCGGAGCTGCCTCAGCCCTGGCCCAGCCCTGCTCACCTGGGGCAGCCTGCAGAGGTATTCGACCACCCCTTGCTTCTGTCCCTCTGCTTCTCTCCCCTGTGCAGACACCAAATAACTAGTGCTGTGCAGAGTACAGAATTGTTCTTAATGAGGCAGACAGGCCCTTGAGACTGGAGTCCAGGCACGTTTTGGAAATAGACATTACTCTCAGGAAGTGCAGGAAGTGAATCTGGTGGCAGAACGGGGTGACCCGAAGGTTCTCGTATCTTATAAAAAAGAGTCAGATCTTACACTGCAACTTGCTTGTCTGTTTTGTTTTATTTTTTATGAACCGGGCCAGGTTAGTGTGCCAGACGCAGGGTTCTCTTGCTCTGCTGGCAGGAGGGTGAATTAGCACAGTCTTCCTGGGGGACACTGGGTGAGTCCTCAAGGTTCTACACGTCCATTGATAGAGCAGTTCTACAAGTAGGGGCTCATTCGAAGGAAATAATCCTGGATATTTGTAAACAGAGAGTTGTAAAGTCCTTCACAGCAGGACTTACCATAACAAGCAATTGGAAATAATCAAAAAGGTTGGTTTGATAAATCATGGAACATTTATACATGGCATATTACATTTTTGAGGAATATAGAATAAAGAGGAAATTATTTGACATCCATTTTTATGTGAAAACAGACTATAAAGTGGCATATAGCAGCTTGATCCGTTTTTGTATTGGAAGTAGATACTTGCTAATTTAAAACAATGGAAAATTACACACAAAGTTGGTAACTATTACTCTGTTTCTGGATGGGAGATTGGGGTTGATTCATTTTCTACACTTTGGTTAACAGATTCTTTCATTCACCCAACACATGTGTCTGAGCTGTCCTGCTCCACGGAGGCATGCCCTGGGCGAGGTCCGTCGTGCTGGCCTGGGAGCTGCGCAGAGCAGGGCTTTCAAAGCCAATGGCCTTGACTTTGGGGAAGGAAGTGATGTAGTAGGTTGGCCAATGGGGCTTTTAAGTGGGTTGGCTTCTTCCAATCCACTTAAAAAAGATGGAAGTCTTCCTTTCAGCCTTTTTGGAAAATGGTGCCCTGAAGACTCTTTAAGATCATGTTTTTTCAAGTAACCAATCAATCAATAGGCCAAGGAACTGAGCAGAGGCTTCACAGAAGAAGAAATACAATCAATCAGCAAACACACGAAAAAAGGTTCATCATCTCTAGCAATTAGAGAAATGCAAATCAAAACTACTCTAAGGTTTCATCTCACTCCAGTTAGAGGGCAATCATCAAGAACACAAGCAATAATGAATGCTTGAGAGGATGTGGGGAAAGGCACACTCATACATTGCTGGTGGGACTGCAAACTGGTGCAACCACTCTGGAAAGCAGTATGGAGATTCCTCAGAAAACTTGGAATGGAATCACCATTTGAATCAGTTATCCCACTCCTTGGTTTATACCCAAAGGACTTAAAATCAGCAATACTACAGTGATACAGCCACATCAATGTTTATAGCAGCTCAAGTCACAATAGCTAAACTATGGAACCAACCTAGATGCCCTTCAACATGTGAATGGACAAAGAAAATGTGGTACAAATACACAATGGAATATTACTCAGCTTTAAAGAAGAATGAAATTATGGAATTTGCAGGTAAATGGATGGAACTAGAGAATCTCATGTTAAATGAAATAAGCCAATTCCCCAAAACCAAAGGCCAGATGTTTTCTTTGATAAGTGGATGCTGATCCATAGTGGGGGGAGGAGGGAAGAATGAAGGAACTGTGGATTGTGCAGAGGGGAGTGAAGGGAGGGGAGGGGCTGTGGAGATGGGAAGGACAGTAGAATGAGACAGACATTATATACATTATATACATGTAGGATTTTACTAGTGGTGTGACTCTGCACCATGTACTGCCAGAGAAATAAGAAGTTGTGCTCCATTTGTGTACAATGTGTCAAAATGCATTCTATGGTTATATGTAACTAATCAGAACAAATTAACAAATTTTAAAAATCATGTTTTTTTTCTAGTGGGTTATTCATCCATCTACCAGTCAATCCATCCACCGTCTCATCCACTTATCCACCAACATACATCCATTTACCCACCTGTCCAACTACCCAAGAAACTACCCATTCATCCAGTTATCTACTTATCCATCCAACCACCCACCAATCCATCCACCTCTCCACCCACTTATCTATCTACCTCTCCACCCACGCGTCTGCTTTCCTCAGCTTTTTCACTGCTGTGACTAAAGGACCGGACCAGAACAACTGTAGAAGGGAAAAGGTTTATTTAGGGGCTCATGGTTTCAGAGGTCTCAGTTCATAAGAGGCTGGCTCCATTCCCGGGGGCTCAAGGTGAGGCAGGGTATCATGGCAGAAGAGGGAGGCAGAGGGCAGCAGCTCACAGGGTGATCAGAAAGCAGAGAGAGAGGTCTCCACTTGCCACATACAAATATATACCCCAAAGCCACACCCCAGTCCCCACCTCCTCCAGCCACACCCTACCTCCAGTTACCATTCAGTTAATCCCTATCAGGAAATTAACTCACTGACTGGATTAAGACTCTACAGCCCAGTCATTTCTCCTTTGAACCTTCTTGCATTGTCTCACCCATGAGCTTTTGGGGGATACCTCACATCCAAACCATAACACCATCCATCATCCATCTCTCCGCTCAACCAAACACCTGCCATCCGTCATCCACCCCACCCATGCACCCATCCATCTGTACACCCATCCTTTGGTTTCTCCGTTCACTCCTGAATCACTGACTGCGCTTCTCGGACCTCATACCTGGCTGGTCCCGGGATACAGGCTCACTCCCACCCCTTCAGGAAGCTCAGTCTAGGTCGTCTCTATCACTTGAGCAAAGGAGGGTTGGGAGCCCGGTGTGGCCTGGTGGGTAAGTGGCAATCTGTGGCCACCCTACCCGGACTTCCTTGGGGTGTGGCAGAAGCCAGGAGGCTCTGCAAGATTCACTTTCCAGAAGGTGCCCATCACACTCGCCCCCAGTCCCTGCCCTCTTGTCAGCACTGGATCTATCAACAGGTAAGATCCCGGCTTTACCACGGGTCCAGCAGTCCCCCTTTTTGTGCGTTTCTCTGACTATTGATGAGGCTGACATCGTTCTTTCATTGATTGTTGGCTTCTCCTTTCTCTCCGGCCTGCGTGTTATATTGCAGGCGATTTGCCTTCTGCCCTGGGAAGCCTTTGTTGAGGCCTAGATACCCGAGAGCCATGCTCCAGACACGAATGGGCTCACGTGGCAGCGACGGCCGCAGCGCTGCGAGAGGACTGTGGGTGCCCTGGTAAACCACGTGCAGGGTCAAGGAGGCTGAGGCCAGGGAAGTCTCCAAAGGCAGAGTGAGGAGGGTTACATGAGTGATTTTGAATTAATTATCCTTGAATGCAAGGGTGGGGTCAGTCCAAGGTTGGACAGGCAGTTCTCGGGCAGATGTCCTTGCAGAAATGTCTTCTGTGTGACGTTGTGGGGCCTCCGAGCAAGGCCTTGGTTCTGGCAGAGCCTTTGTGAGAGTTCTTTTTATCAGGCTCGCATGGGGGACACCCCTCCTGCAGAACCTCCTGGCTTTTATTTTATTAGTATGTGTGTGTGTGTGTGTGTGTGTGTATAGATAGATAGATAGATAGATATATGGGTTTGGCAGGAGGAACTCCATTTTGTTTCTGACAAGTCTCATACTTTTCTCGATTGTTACATTTGGAAGCAGATGTTTCATTCCTTGGTGCTGCAGTTGGTAGGACCCCTGCTGTACCATTCACTTTGTGTGGCTTAGTATAATGGGAAGTGCTCAACTCAGCTCCTTTTCTGCTCCCTTTCACAAAGCATGGGGCCTGTGTGTGTGTTGGTGTCTTCCCTGACGGGACTTCATGTTGGCCGAGACTGGAGCTGTTGGATTTTGTGCTTTTATTTATTTATTTATTGGCACCAGGGATGTAACTCAGAGGCACTCGACCCCTAAGCCACATCCCCAGCCCTATTTCTGTATTTTATTTAGAGACAGAGTCTCACTGAGTTGCTTAGCACCTCGATTTTACTGAGCCTGGCTTTGAACTCGAGATCCTCCTGCCTCAGCCTCCCCAGCTGCTGGGATTACAGACTTGCGCACTGCCCTGGGCTATGTGCTTTTATGTTTAACCAAGTGCTGTGAATTGAGGTATCAAAGTGTTTATATTATTTAGTAATCATAAAGTCTTCTTTAAAAAAATATCTTTACAGTGGAGAGATTTGGCAGACAGAGCTTAACTAAGTGATCGGAGCTGATGTCACCAATGGGGGATGAATTGGTCCACGAGCTGAAGACCTGGTGTCATTTGTATTGTAGTTCTGCCTAGAATTCACAGCCTGGATCTCATTCTACTCCAACAAATTCCCATCGAGGAAGGTACTGGAAAACCACCTGTGCCTTCTAAGCTGTCTATGTGGGAAAGGCAGACAGGCTTCAGATCTGGTCTAGACTGACAGAAACCACAGCCACGACAGTTAGTGTGACACGTATTCACAGTTTGGATCCCAAGGCCCAAAAATGTTTCTCTAAAGGCATTCTTGGGACAGCTGGGAATTTGCAAGTGGACCCTATGGTAATAGGATCATGTCAAAGTTAAATTCCTGAATTTAGTAATTATACTGCGGTTGAATAAAAGAGAGTTTTTGTTCTTATAAAAAGCAAGGCTCAAGTATTCAGGGATGATGGGATCATTATTATGCAATGTATTTCCAATGAGTTCAGGAAAAAAATCAATAATGAGAGAAACAGAGTGGGGGGTGCGGGGTGAAGGAGAGAGAGGGAGAGGGAGGAGGAGGAGGAGGAGGAGGAAGAGGAGAGAGAGAGAGAGAGAGAGGGTGGGGGGAAGCAAATGTGGCCCCATATTAAAAGTTGATTTGATGAATCTGGGTAAGAGGTATGTTGGTGCTTACTTACCACATTTTTATTTT
The DNA here is from genome assembly GCF_964194105.1 of Spermophilus citellus. Taxonomy (NCBI): domain Eukaryota; kingdom Metazoa; phylum Chordata; class Mammalia; order Rodentia; family Sciuridae; genus Spermophilus; species Spermophilus citellus. The sequence continues at coordinate 91,244,498 of NC_138195.1, forward strand.
TTATTAGTCTCATTTTTTAAAAAAATATTTATTTTATTCATTTTAGTTATTGATGGACCTTTATTTTTTATTTATATGTGATGCTGAGAATCAAACCCAGTACCTCACACATTCGAGTCAAGCACTCTACCACTGAGCCACAACCCCAGCCGCTTATCACATGGTTTTATTTTATTTATTTATTTATTTATTTTTAAATAAATAAAAGAGAGAGAGAGAATTTTTAATATTTATTTTTTAGTTTTTGGCGGACACAACATCTTCGTTGGTATGTGGTGCTGAGGATCGAACCCGGGCTGCACGCATGCCAGGCGAGTGCGCTACCGCTTTAGCCACATCCCCAGCCCTTATCACATGGTTTTAAAAAGTGGATTTGGCATTTTCCAAAACAAAATCTAGTCTCTTATGCTTGGAAAGGGGATCGACACCTCTCAAGTACTGTTGAAATCAAGTGTTTTTCTGGAGTGGTCTGGGCTTGGTATCTGCCAGAGCACATCACCCACGACACTAATGGAGACACATGGCAACTTTTCTTCCCGTCACCATGAATGAGCTCTGCACCAAGGAGGGCAGGCTGCATTCGAACACTGCTTCCCCATCATCTCCTACGGACCAGCCCAACATCCCTTGATCCCAGGCCAAGTTCAACCCCAATGCTGTGGCTGCCGCCTGAAGAGGAGGAACTGTGTTCTAGGAACTCTGACTAGCTCTGGCCACTGGGTAAGCCACTGCGGCAGCTCTTAGGTCCGTGCCACGTGCTGGATTTAGTTTAGTGATTTGTGGTAGGCGTCTGTGCTGATCAAACTAGCAAAATGACCTCTGTGTCCTCTGTACTGACTGTGGCGTTTGTTTGCCAAACGTGGAGTCAACATGATGAAGGATGTATGGTTCACAGTGCACCGGAACAGTAGCCATCTGACAGGTGACAGGTGTCACACAGAGAAACAGAAATTGCTGAATCCATGAGCCTCTCGCCTGGGTGCTGGTGGGAACGAGGAGGACGCTCACTGCAGCGCTTTCGCGGGTCTCTGAGGGCTGTTTCAGAGCAGAGAGCCCGCATCCTCTGCACCAGCCCTGTCAGGGAACTGCTATGGGAGGCAGAGTTAAGTTTAGGGTGGTCTTCCTTAGGGTCGGGGGGGCTGGGGACAGCAGGCTGGAGAGACGGTGGAAGCCACTGGTGAGTTCAGCAGGCCAGGGCTGCTCAGGGGCCATTGAGAAGGGCACGTCCAGGAAGCCAAGCTGGAACAGGAGAGTGAGAAAGTACTTGGGGTAAAGTTGGAGCCCAGGGGGTGGTCGGAGCAGGGAAGTGGGTCGGCCGTGCACCCAGCGCAGCCCTGTTCTGGGCACCAGCTCTGGGCTCAGCTCAGGGGTGCTCCAGGGCCCATGGGGTTCACAGAGAAAGCCACAGAGACTTTTTAGAGGAGAACAAAGAAAAATATGAAGGAAGGGCTAAAAACTAAGAACTTGGGTAAAGGTCGAGGGGCTGGATTTCGCCAGATAAGCGAAGCCTACGGGGCAAGCCCATTTTAGACACAGGGGCACAGCGGAGCATCAAGGGAAGAGGGACAGGGACACAGGTGAGACCACTCCTGCGGCAGAGCCCCACTTATTTGGTGTCTCCCACTGTATAGATTTTGTGGAATGGAATGATCCAGAACACAGCCCGCAGGACACTGACAAGGAATCGCCAGCTCTGCGTCTCTTCAAGTCAGGAAGACACTTAGGAACCCAGGTTAGCTCGGCCTTGAACACGGGACTTTCCCATGGCCGAGCTGGGAGGACAGGCTCCCCTCTGGACTTGTCGGGTTGGGTCTGGCGCACGTCTCATTTTTCTTTTTCTTCAAACTTCCTCAGTGTGGCAGGCGCCTGGGCTCCAGGGCCACCTCGACCCAGAGCCCAGAGCTGTGTCTTCAAGGGGGTGATAACCTGGGGGTTTGTGGTCCTCGCCTGGTGGCTCCTTTGTCACCCTCTGGAGAGTCCTGGTCTTTTGCTTAATGCAACAGGGAGGGCTCTGTCGTGCACTGACAAAGGACTGAGGTGATTGGAAACAGGTGACTCCTGGATTAATGTGGTGACTTGATTTGATTTGTGACCTTTAGTCCCCATTTTAGGCAGAAGAATGAGCAACCATAATTGTGTACTGTGTTATTTTTTCCTGCATTTAACCTTTGACATTACCTCCAGGCGGTGCCTGCTTGTCCTGGGCCCAGGAGATGGAGGCCTTCTCTACTCATTTAATTCCCAGTCCTCCCTCCCTTCCAGAGCTGACCATTGTCAGCTGACGTGGAAGATGAGGGAAGAAGTGTAGGTGAAAATGTCAGATTCTCTGCCAAAGAACTTTCCCCTTGCTTCAGAAAAACAGAGATGCCTGGCTTGAATGATTTCAAAATTCTTGCCCCATTCCCTTTAAGCCCATGTTGGGGTGCATGGTAGGCAGCTCCCCCTTGCCCACGCCCCCTGTCCCACCGTGGGGCAGCAAGGCAGTGGGGAAAGATGACCCTGATAGAGGGCAGGTGAGACTGGCCTAAGGCTAAGGGTTCCCCTTGCCATTGACTGACCATCCAGTTCTAACCAATGAAACTTGAAATATTCTTCTGGAAGTTTCTGAGAAGATTCTGCCTCCCTCTTAAGATAGCCAGGATTTCCTCCCTCTGAGTGTGGAGGAAGAAGCCTGTTTTTTGGATACTACAGTCAGCTGAATAGTGTCAGGATAAAGCAAATGATGAAGAAGGCAGAAGTGAAGAGAGGGAGGGACATTAGATTTTGGTGAAATTGTTGGGCTTTCTGGTCAACCATCTCTGACACCCATTCTACCCCCAGTTTGTTGTTCTATGAGCCGATGCTTTTCTTTTGCCTAATCCAGTTTGTGCTGGGGTTTTGCTTCTTGCAACCAAAGCCCTTAGTTAAGAACTAAAACCCTGCCCTCCTTTCCTCCCACCCCCCCCCCCCCAGTTTAACTGGAATAGGCAAGCTTTCTTCTGATGCTCGGGAATCCCTCTACCCTCCCTTCCCGCCTCCTCTGGGGTCTTGCATGTGTGTGCATGTGTACACAGATCTGTTCAAAAAATTTGATAAATACATTGTTCTTTTTCCTTTCTGAGTCTCCCGATAGATCCCCTCTCCAATTCGGTTTGTCTGGGCCTCACATTCTCCAAGACCCAGTTCAAATATCACCTTCTCTGAAGCATCTTCCCAAGGGGAGCTGCTCCTGCCCTCATTCTGTTACCCTTGTCCATCTATTAAGGGGAACTAGCCAAGCCAACTTGAGGACCAGTCTTAGGGTATGGTTTCTGTTGTGTGGGATAAAGACCTACCATAGTTGAACCAAGATGGGTATCCATTCCCACTCACACCACAGCCTGAGCAGGAATGGGGGACTGGTCCCTAAAGTCGCCCGGGCACCACTCCTTTTCTCTCATGGCTCCACATTCAAGCCTTTGTGTGCATGGTACAAGATGCTGGCCACCCCGTCCCTGTTCTGGCCAGAAGGGGGCAAGGAGAGGGAAGGGCATATCTTTCCTTAAGGACTCACCTGACTTTTACTCATCCCATTGGCTAGAACTTAACTCAATAGCCTCAGCTAGCTGCAAAGAAGTCTGGGCAATGTAGTCTTTGCATTCAGCCATCAGGTGGCTGAGAACCTTGCATTCAGCCATCAGGTGGCCAGCTGAGAACTTGGTTACAGTGGAGGAGCAGGGGTTAGGTGCAGGGATGACTCTCTTTACGGCAAACACCATTGATGCCAACTGCAGGTTAGCTGAGACAGGTTTCCACATCTGACGGTTTACCCAGCAGGTAAAAGGTAAGTTAGTTCCATTTGCACCTGGAGCAAGCCTGTGCACAGAGAGTTCCTTGCTGGTGCCAATCCAGCGAGCGATGCTGCACTGGACACAGGCAAGGCACAGAGCACCCGTAGGTCACACCCTGTAGTCTGAGACCCGTGACTGACAGCTGCCTGGCATCTCAGAACACCCACATTGTGCACAGCAGAGCTCTATTTCCTGGGAATGAAGGGTTCCTTTCCTCATCTGCATGGAGACAGTCTAGTCTAACTCCACTCTGCAGACAATACTCTCCTAGTTTGGCAAAACAGCAAATGAAAACAGCAACGAAAACAGCACTATAGCAACATAAGAAGCATCCTGTTGGCAGCAGAACCTGGGAAGAACTTTCAGTTGCATTTTGAATGGGACTTTGTGGCCAAGTCCATGTAGAATACCTCGGTTCTTAGCACAGGGAGGGAGGGACCCAGGCTCTCCAGATTGGGGCATCAAAACTTTGCTGAGAAGAGACACTCCAATCAAGGTGCTTGGAACATGTGGTGAGTTGTTGATTTCAGCCATAAAGAAAAGGCATGCTATTCTTATTAATAATAATTCAAAAGTAATTTCCTCTACCTCTCTAAATGTTAAATATTTAAAACGAATTGCTTTAAAAGGTGGGTGGCAGATAATTAAGGAGCCTGCTCTCAGGTTAGACAGTCTTTTGCTGGATCCTGCAGACACTGGCTGACTGTTATTTGTCCGTGATTCTCCTCCCAGTGGATTCTAATATCCTCAAGGTCAAGGTGGTGCTTTAAATCTTAATCCCCTAGATATTGGGTGCTGTGGGTAATGCCTCAAGAAGGCTTTCTCATAGTGGCCTCTCATCTGAGAACTTCCGTGGCCCACTGATTTCCAGGAGCAGATGAAGAAGGCCCCTGCTGATCCCTTCAGCAGGGCTGCCACCTTGTTTCCCGTACCTGGCCGCACAGATCCTGTCCAGGTGAAGGCCTCCGTGGGGTCAATGGGAGACTCTGCCTGTGACATTCAATATCTGGAAATTCGTAGCCTGCTCTGGAGTATCAGCAGCTCTGGGAGGGGTTGGTGTGTGGAAATTGATCTAGCTCTGTGCACGCTGGCGTGTCCCAAACACACATGAGCACCCTTTTGTGGAGTTATCTTCTGGCTTCTTTGAAGCAGTGCCATTGTGATGTTCTGAGCACTCAGGGAGGTACAAAGGACAGCATGGTGTGACTCTGGTCCCTCTCAGGGCTGTGCTCCGTCTTAATGTTTGGTCATATTGGTTCCGACTTCTAAAACATCCAGCACCCTTCTGACCCGACGCTTGGTGAGGTGCGAAGGACCTGCAGTGGTGAGGCTGGCCTCCTAAGAGTGCTCTCCCAGCAGACTGGGTCCAGTTCCCGCCCCGCACTGCTGTCAATCAGCACTCCCCACACATTGCCATGGAAACCCCAGGTTTCCTCTCAGTACCTTCCTGGCTCCCCATGGCTCCCCAGGGAAAGCCTCCCCCTCTCTTCCAACCCCAGGGTCCTTGTTTCTGAGCTCAACATCCACTTCCTGAGTTGTGGAGGACCGCTCCCTGGACAGTGTGCGCACACAGGTCACTCACGCTCTTTGCTCATCCAGGCCCGCCTCTCTGGCCTGTGGACAGGTCTGCCCTTCCCAGGGCATGTGCTCAGATGTGTCCTCCTTCACTGTCCTCTGCGGAGGCATCTCATGCTCTTCAGGCCTCAAGGCCTCTGCAGACACCTGTGGTTTTGTGGGGTTTTGGTCACTTTTGTGTTCAAGCTTTGTGAGGGCAAGGACTCTGTCCCCAAAGCTGAGGATTTCCTAGTTCTGGTGCAGACAATGAATTAAAGAATGAGGGCAGACAACCACCTGCCTTTGGATGCTGCTGAAGTCTAAGATTCGGAGACCGGGCTGAAAGAAGAATCTGGAATGATCTTGCAAACAGTGTTTTGAAAAGATTTGCCCTGGGCCAGGGTTTTAGGCTATAAACCCATTGGTGAAGTAGCCCATGTAGTGGGGACCACCAGCAGGGAAGGACAGGGCTGGGGTGGGGGCAAAGCCAGTTCCAGCCCTGGAGGTTCAGGTCACACCTACTGTACAAGCCCAGGTAATCGGATTAGGGTTGCAAAGAGGGTTTGGGAATGACTCAAAAAGTCAAGTAAGGCATTGGCATAAGACTGTAATTCTCCTCCTGATACATACCCCAAAAGATTCAAATAGGCATTTAAAAAATAAGTATTATGTCCACAGCAGCACTATTCACAACAGGCAAAAGGCAGAAACCACGTGATTGTCCATCAAGTGACACGTGCACAAACAAATTGTGGCATCTCTGTACCATGGGATATCATTCCTTAGGAAGGAACGAAGAGTATTGTCTGCAATTTGCATATTCCAAATTGGGGGCCTTTGAAGAAACCAGATAGAAAGACCAGGAGTGATACGATTCCACTGAAACCAAACGTCCAGAAAGGCAAATCCACAAGACAGCAAAGGGCTGCGTGGGTGCCAGGTCGGGGAATGAAGGCAGGAGGAGGAACTGCATAGTTGGTAGAGGGTCTCTTTGGGGGTGAAGAGACTGTTCTGGAACTTTATAGAGGTGGTAGTGCACAAAATTGGAATTACTAAATGTCATTGAATTATACACCCTAACATCTTCACGTGTCTGCTATATGACTTTCATCCCAGTAAAAAAAGAACACTTTTTTAAAAGTGGGGGTCATGGATTTGGGAATCCCCAGCTTGGGGCAATGATGGCCTCTATCGAAAAAGCACCAGACAAGAGGTGACCAGGGATCTGGAAGTGGCCAGGGAGCTAGAGAGACACGGGAGCATTTAGGAAGAGGTGCTAAAGGCCCTGGGAACTGGAAGGAGGGATGTGGGGGGTGCAGTGTGCACCTGGCTCAGGGTGGCAGAGCCATGGGGAGGCTGGAGGAAGGTCACCGGGTTGAATTATTTAACACATCCTTAGTGAGCACCTACTATGTGCCAGGCTCTGTACTGGTCACAGGAATTTCAGTGTTTTTGGTGGAAGAAGCTTCAGCCCAGGGCTAGGAGAGAAGCATCTCCTGGTCAATTCAGGAGGGGACAGTCAAAGGGGAAAGTGACAGACACAGAGGGATAGAAGTGGAGGTGGTCCTGGAGGGGGCTGCAGATCAGGTGAGGATGTCCCCCCGAAGATGGTAGGTTCAGAGGATCATCAAGGATGGAGGGAGAAAAGGACCTCAGAGGGGCTAGACCCCCAGAGGGGCAGAGCAGGAGGGAGCCAGGCTGGGTATGGTTAACCCAGAGAGGGATGCCTTGACGGGGTGAGGTGGGTGGGGGTGGTAAGGTGGTGGGTGGTGTTTCTATTTTGGATGAAGCCAGAAGCTGTCAGGCACAGCCCCACTGATCCCTGGCCCCTGGGGGAGGGGACCAGAAGTGTATTGAGTATCAGACGCTTGGAACTCTCTAAGTCCAGTTGGGTATCCCGTTTCTGTCTGCCAATCATGCCTTCTTTCCCTAAATTATCTGGCCAAGGGGGCACCTGGCAATTGTAACCATTGCCATCAGATCACTGAGGCCCAAATTAAGCCCAAAGGTTTGAAGACTGTCATGATAGTTTTTATGTCTCTCTGCTACCATCCCACTGGCCAAAAAGTGTTGGCATATGCAACTCCATTCTGTCCAAAACTAATTCAGTGCTTAAGAACGCTAGCACTTCCCAAAGACCATCTGTTTACGCTTTTGTTGAAGGACCTCCCCTCTCCCGCAGTCTCCCAGGATTGGATTCAATAAACCCTGACACGGAGGGATGTTTTCTTGGCGGGCCCAAGAATTGAATGTTTTCCAAATGGTACATTATTGATATTAAAACCGATTTGTGCATTGCCAGCCATCAAAGAAATATACTAAATAATATCTCCAGGAATGAAGAGGGAGTTGAAAAGCCTGTCCAGGTGCATTTATCAGCAAAAACACCCGACTTGACTGTTAAATTCAGCAAAGCAAGCCATCTACGAGTTCCTGCAAATCTAGAAAATCTTCTCAGGATGTTCAGACCTTAAATCCAACTATTCGCACCTCACATAGAACAAGCTTCCCCATGTAGCCCTGGCTCCAGCTCCTTCTTCCAGCCTTGGCCACCTTGGGACCCACCAGGGCAAGATGACCTCTCCACCTCTGCACACATGGAAGGGTGCACGTGTGATCTTGCATGAGTTATTCCAACCCTACTGATCCTCATTTGGTTGGGGTGAGTGGTGAGTGACAGGGAAGTAGGGGTCTTGTTCTCACTTTCTTTCCCCTAGTGCTGTGGGCTCCCCGGCCTGTGAGTGGGCACTGGAACAGTGCGCATTAGCTCCTCCTGTCCTGGCTGGGTCGGTTTGCTTGCTCCTGTTTGCTGACTCAAAGAATGTAATTTCCTAACGCAGAGCACTAAACAGAGTGGTGGATATTTAATCAACGTTTTGTTGACTGCATAAGGATCACATGCAACATAATTCCACGAGTAACTTAAGCACAGCCGTGACATAAATATTTAAACTCTCTGAGGGTACAGCTGCAAGTCTGTATTGATCGCCGCTACACACTTTATAGAATGTTCTGAATTTCTATGGATCATCCCAAGAAGGAAGGGCGGATCTCCCTGTGATTTGGAGGGGTGCAGTTTCTACTGGTCATGGGGGAGAAGGCTCATCTGCCTTCCTGTCACTGGGGTTTCTAGGCTGGTCCAGAGCGCTGGGTGAGCCTCCCAGGGTGGAAACTGTGCACACTTCTTCTGAATTTTCTACTGTTATTTAAATATCAAGACAGTGGTATTCATGCCAGAATCACCAATGGCACACCAAATGTTTGCCTTAAATTTTATCTTTAGAATATATTTATTTGTGACAAGTGTTTTAGAATCATATTTTTTTTTTTAAAAAAAGCAACATGCTTATTTAATTGTGTTATAATCAAATTTAATTGGTGAAGGCTCCTGGCTCAGTCACTTGGCCTAACCCTGGAATAATGTCCAATAAATAAGCAGATCTGTCTGAACTCCTAATAAATGTGCCACTGTGAAAAACAATCATGGCTCTATGTTGGCTTTTTTCTGAGTTTGGGTGTGTGCACCCAAAGAGACCACAGGTTGTATAAGTTCAAGTGCATCTACTTGGCACCTCATCCCAGATAACAAAATTAGTTAATGGTGATGTTGTCTAATGATGGTTCTAGGACTTGTGAGCTTCGAGTGTTTATTGTCTGACTTACACTTGACAGAGCATGTCAAGGCAAAATATTATGTTGCCTAAAGGAAAACTGAGTACCTTCACAAGGGTGGTTTAGGCAAAGCCACAGTGAATAGGACTTGTACATATAAATTAATTAATTAAAATAAGAGGTGGCCAGATTTACTTCATTAAAATTAAGAACTTCTGCTTATTAAAATATAGTTTTGAGAGAGTTAAAAGTCAAAGATTGGAGAAGATATTTGCGAGATGTATATCTGGTGAAGGACTTGTATCTACAATACATAAAGAACTCATATAAGCCAAACAGAAAAAGTTAACCTAATTAAAAATAGGCAAAAGAAAATAAAAATAAAATAAAATAAAAAAGCAGGAACTTCATGAAAAAAGGTTTTCAAATGGCAAACAAACATGTGAAGAGATGCTGAGTATCATTACTCTCTGGGAAATGCAAATTACCATCATTAAAGACCCCTCTGCACCCTCTCCAGAATGGCTGAAAGACTGTTAATGACTGAATGACTGTTAATACTAAGTGCAGGTGAGGACACAGGGCAATAGGACTCTCATGTTGCTGGTGGGAGAGTATGCTCTTTGGAAAACCGTCTGGCAGTATCTACTAACACTTGGCAAACTTACACACTGTGCTCAGCTACTTAATTTTGCCCAAGAGACAAAAATGCATTTGCCACCAAAAGAATGGGCAAAAATGTTATCAGTTTTATTTAAAAACTGGAAATAATCCAAATGTCTATCAAGAGCCGAATAGATAAATATGTTGCAGCACATTCACACAATGGAACATTCCACAGAGATAAAGAGAAAAAGTACTGCTACATTCAACAACACGGATGAACCTCAGCCACAATGAAGATTGAGAAACCAGAAAAACAGAGAATACACCATGTGTGGATTTATAAGACGTTTAAGAGTAGGCAAAATTCACCTATAACAGAAGAGGTCAGGATGATAACTTTGTGTGTGTGTGTGTGTGTGTGTGTGTTTGAGAGCAAGAGAGAGAGAGAGAGAGAGAGAGAGAGAGAGAGAGTTGTGAACAGCAAAAGGCACCCAGGAGTGTTTTAGGGTGAATGCATTCCATTTTTTGTTCAGAGTGATTAACTTAAAGGCTATTTGGTGCACATATATATATAAACCCATTGAGAAAAAACTTAAGATTTGCACTTTATGATATGTAACATTGCACTGAAAATGGAAAGAGGATGGGGCCCAGGGGTGGGCTAGCCAACCTATAACAACCTGCCCAGTGTCTCAATAAAACCCGTTGTCCACACATTTTTCATCATGTGTGAGTCGATATGTAGGATAAGTCATCACAGACAGAACGGCTAAGTCAAGCGACATGTGCATTTACATTTTTATTGATATCCTTAAATTGTCTTCCTTAGAGCCTGTTGCAATCTGTACCCCACTATCCATGTATAGTAGTCCTCCGTCATGGGAGAAGTGTTCCAAGACTCCTGAAGATGCCTGAAACCCCATGGGGGCCTAATCCTATCCATACTATGTTTTTTCCATTGTGTATATGCCAAGATACAATTTAATTTATACATTAGGCATGGTAAGGGATTAACAACAACAACTAATATAATTATAACAATATATTGCAATAAAAGTTATTTAAAACTTACTCTCAAATTCTCCACTTGATGTTTCCAATCCTCAATTGACTGCAGGTAACTGAATTGGTCGGAGGTGAAACCAGGGACAAGGGGCTGTTGTAGTGTTGTTGGAGGGTGCGAAAGCCTTTGCATTTTAAGAATCAAAATAGAACAAAACTCAAACTACCCACCAGTTCTAAGTCTCAGCATTGTAAAGACCAGGACAAATCATATGTAAGTGTTTTTAGGATGGGCAAGCATTAGCAGCCAGAAGAGAGAGCATTTTCCAGGTAAATTTTATGGCTGACACTAACTTTTGTTTTTGTGGGACTGTAATCCACAAGAAGTTCCGCACGGCCAAAATTTAAAATATTTAAAAATCACTTTATGTAACACAGCGTAAGTATCTTATAACCCACCTCATCTCTTTTAGTTTATTTAAAAAAAATTCTTCCATCTCTTAAAATTCCCTTGCTGGTAATAGTATTTTCGTTGCCTAGTTGACCGGAATTGGGAAGACCTAAAAAGTTGGCATGTGTCAACACATGAACCACCTATTTGGCAGTATTTTTAATAAAGTCAACTGCTCAGAGGATAAATTTACCACGTATTTATCATACATACGATTTCTGAAAAGCGTTTGTTTCTGCTTCAATTTAAGCATTCCCATTGTCTAGAAACTGCCGGGTTTTTATTTTAATTAGTCTTAAATTCCAGGAGGGTGATCATAACCTGCGAGATGATCTTGGCAGCTGACCAATCATAAACAATGAGCCAGCTTTCTCGAGAGAAGCTGACTGCGGCAGGGTGGCCTCTGGGGCGTCACCTCCCAGGGATTTTGTTGTACTAAACCCAGCCAATCATATCCCATGCTGGCACTTTCTTCAAAAGTTCTTTCTTCTTCTTTTTTTTTTCTTTGCATTTTTTCCTCCACAGAAAGCTTGCAAGTTAAAGGAAAAGCAAACAAACAAACAAACAAAAAAATAAAAACAAAAAACTGGTGCAGAGAGGATTTTTCCCTTGCAGTGGACCTCAGATCCCAGCGAGTCATTTTGCAGATATGAGTGACGGATCAGGAAGTTTCTGTGGAGAGGCAGAGGACCCAGCAGAGCCAACCCCACACGAAGGGGAACAACCCTGGAGGACGGATGCTGCCTGAGGTCAGAGCTTAGGCTAGAGCTGCAGTGAGCTGAGGTGGCAGAGGGAACAGAAGAGGGATCCCAGAAATCAGACCGTGCAAACGCAGTCAGCTGACATTGACAAAGGACCGGGACACCTGGACAGCCACATGCAAAAGAGAGAAAGAAAAAGAAAGACAGATGGAAAGAAAGATGCCTTAGATGTGGGGGAGGATGTGGGGGAGGAAGTCGGCAGAGGCACCAAGGGCACGTGGACTTCCCCAGGAATACCGAGCCCAGCCCCTGTTGGCAAGGTCAGCATGGCTGAAGTTCCTGAGACGCCGGAATTCTGCAGGACTTTCCTTCTCTGACTTGCCCAGGCTGCCTCCACTGTCCTTCTTTATGGTACCCATGGGCGATGCAGAACCATCAGAGAGTGTCCAGGCTTATTTCAGCCAACCAGGGGCTTCCGCTCCTAGCAAATCGGAGTGTAAAATAAATACTCATTGGCTTGGTCCAGGCTTATCTAAACAGGCTCGTTAATGGTTGCTTCCAAAAAAATATATTTTGCTTTTCCGAGTAGAGGAAAATCAATAACAATATTAGGTTTGTGTGAAGGTCAGTGGGCTTGGCACTTATCGTCTCTTATCCCCGGGTTTTAAAGGAAGCCATGAAGCCGTGATTTCTGACAGTCCTGCCTGGGAAATGTCTTCACTGAGACTCTTGGACTTAATAAAAGATTTATGGGGGGAATTCTGCAAGTAATATCTTGTTAAAATAACTTCTGTGCTAACCTCAAGTGACAAGCGATTGCTCAGACTTGTTCCTGCACTGCCTGGCCCTTCTCTTTAATCTTTTATTAGCTCGGTTCTCCAAACTTGAAATACAAGGGACAGCAATTGTTTGGGTCCATTATCTTTGATGGGAGTGTCTCTTTGCTGTATTCGGATATGTGTTTTCTTTTTCTGAATTACAAATGAAGTAAATGTCAGCATTTGATGGTAATGGATGGCATTTAAATGCACACTGAATGTCGCATTGCTTAAAAGTCAAGACCCTTGTAAGCACCATTAAGTGATGGGCAGAGAGTGTTTTCTGGGATTGAGAAGACGTGGGAAGGGTTCACAGCTCTGATGGCGACCAGCAGAAGCTCTGCCTGCTGCCAGCTCTGCAGGGACACTTGGTGCCAGGATCTTGATTGTTACAAACCGAAAATAAAGAAAAATCTGAGTGTGTGTACACACAAGGCCTGGATAACTCAGGAGGAATGTTGGCCAGAAGCCCCTCACAGTCCGGTCATTAGGGCAGATAACCCTGATTGTCTGCTGGTAGGGACAGAGCAGGTCCTCCCCATAGCCATGTATTGAACCCTAATCCCCAAGGGACTGTCTTTGGAGACAGGGCTCCGCTGACGCTAATGAAGGTGAAATGAGGTACTGAGAGTGGGGTCCTGGTCAATCTGACTGGTGTCCTTACAGGAAGAGGAAGAAGCACCAGGAGTTATGTCCACGGGAAGGGGCCACGTGAGGACGCTCTGTCTGCCAGCTTGAGAGAGAGGCCCCAGGAGAAGCCAAACCTTCTGGCACCTTGATCTTGGAACTGCCAAAAAAAAAAAAAAAAAAGATCACTGTGTGAGTGCCCCAGTCTGGGGCATTTTGTTACAGCAGCCTGGGGTGACTGCACATGGACCCCTTAGCTCCTCCCCTGCCTGGCAGGAGCACCTCCTTCTATATGTGGAAAGTGCCAGATACTTGCTCCCCCAGCCTCCCTTGCAGCTTAGCCACGAGCTTGAGACTCAACCCCGGCCACCAAGGCTTAAGGAGAAGACCCCTCGAGTCCAGGGAGGCAGGCGAGGGGGCTCTGAGGAAGCCCTCGCCCTGTTCTTGCTTTTGGAGGCCATCGCACGCGGAGGAGGAGCCTGGAGCTGCTGTGCTGTCTTAAGGCCTGTGGGGAAGGACCAGAGAAATGTGGAGAGAAATGCGCTGTGGAGCCACGGAACTGGCCCCGGAGATGGTTCACCTGCCCTCCGTGGAAAGCGAGGAAGACGGATCACATGTTTAAGCCACTTTTACTTGAATATGCATTGTTTGGGTGAAAATACTGATCCATGCTTTTCTGTTTTAAAGGAGGTCTTCTTTTGAGAAGTCAATCATACCACACAGGCAGACATAGAGAATTCATTGTAGAGAATTCAAATTAACCTAGGCCCTGGGAAAGCTTTCTGTGTTGACATTTCTTATGGACCGTGAGCAATCACAGTGACGATGTGTGATTCTTACAGAGGTGGCATGGGTTGATACTCGATAGTCCCCAGCTGTTTCAAATGTTCCTTCTACAGATCACTTGAATTTGGCTCCTTTCCCCCATCTTTTCTGAGCAGCCCGACCCAATACCCACACGGCCCCAGAGCGGGTCTGCACTCCCACCCACTGGCTATCATCCACCTAAAAGATTCCAAATCGAGGTGATGCATGCACATGGTGTGACAAAGAAAGTCAAGGGGCTCAAGAGGGCTCCTGCCCCCCGACCCCGCCCCTCGCTCCTGCTCTTTGAGGTCATCCCTTCAACTGCGACACCGCACTTTCTTAGCTTTATGCTCCCCCCTCCCCTCCCCATGTGCACGTCTCTAATCACTATTTTAAATGTTTAAAAGTAAGTTGTGCCTATAAAAATCTACTTAATCTTCTCTTGTTTGGCAGTTTCTTAGAAAGCTAAACATAATTCCAGCAGGTGACTTGGTAATTCTTCTTAATATCCACACATAAGAAAGAATAGCACGTCCACACAGAGGCCACTATGGGACACTCCCAGCAGCACTGCCAGGGGATGGGTGTCCACCATCAGGGAGTGACTGGTTCCAGGAGACGAATGTGTGTAACCCGTTTGACGTTACCCCGTGAGTCCGTGTGTCGCAGCATCACATACCCCCCAGCCTGGTACAATTTTGGTGTGTCAGTCAAAAAATAAATTTGATTAAAACAAATATTACCTAACCCAATAAAGAATAGTTTAACAACCTATAGAGAGTGGCAGCCACTCTCTATGTCCCCAAGCTGAAGAACAGATAAATGTGTAAATCCATGCAAAAATATTATTTGCCAACAACAAGGAGGGCAGGGCAGACAGCAGAACCACAGGAGCAGCCGCGGGACACAGCTAAGTGAAGAAGCCGTGCCCACCAGGCCATCTGCTGTGCGGTCCCATTTAGTGACGTGTCTGGGAAAGGCCAGTCGACAGAGACAGCAGCGGCGTTTGCTGGAAGCTGGGGTGGACAGGGAGAGACTGGGGGCCCGGGGATCTTTCAGAGATGATGGATGTCAGACCCGGCAGTCCTGACGGTGGCGCAGCCCTGGGAGCTTAATGATCACTGAACCTGCCTGTGAAGAGGGAATTCCATAGTATAGAAATGAACCTAAAGAAAGCTGCTGAAATTAGACGTTCGTAGTTATCCACTTCCTGTTCCATTGCCTAGAGAAGGTACTCTTTGTTTACTTCTTTGTAAGGTGGAATGATCTACTTCCAACTTCAGTAAGTTGTCTATTTACTCTTTCTTTGCAAAGAATGCTAACATTTTATTCTTTAAAAAATCCCCCCTTTTTTTTTTCCGGTGTTGAGGATTGAACCCAGGGCCTTTGTGTGCTAGGCAAGCACACTGATCTAAACACTCAGCCCTTCATTTTATCTAAATGTTAATTCTATATTTTATCTAATGTTAAAAACAACATGCAGCGTTTACATTAAAATGATTTTACCTTTTTTTTTCACAGGAGAGCCACGTCTGTGCTACGGCTGTATTTCCTTGCCCAAGGCTCGGAAGTCACCTTTCCTGGGCCGCTCACAAGAGGGTGTTCAAACGGATTTTCCATTTTGCTTTCCATCATTTGCTTAGAGTCTTGTCACATTTTATTTTTCTTCATACTGGAACAATGCCTCTCTTACACAGTTTCATCCTTCCTTTGCCCCTAAATTATTTTAAAAAAACTTTATATTTTAGAATCGTTTTAAATTTACAGAAAAACTCTGAAGGTAGTACAGAGGTCCCACATGTGCCACACCTAGTTTTCACCATTATTGACATTTGACATTACTATATTTGTCAGTATTTTTATGCCTGATATTGATACATTATTGTTAATAAAGCCCATACTTTATTAAGATTTCCTTAGTGTTTTTTTCTTTTTTCTTTTTTGGTACCAGGGATTGAACTCAGGGGCACTTGACCACTGAGCCTCATCCCAGCCCTATTTTGTATTTTATTTAAAGACAGGGTCTCACTGAGCTGCTTAATGCCTCACCATTGCTGAGGCTGGCTTTGAACTCGTGATCCTCCTGCCTCAGCCTCCTGAGACACTGGGATTAATAGGTGTGCGCCGCGGCACCTGGCGGGATTTCCTTAGTTTTAATGTAATGCCCCTTTTCTGATTCCATTCTGGAACCATTTTACATTTAAGTTATCATGTTCCTCTGGCTCCTTTTGGCTGTGACAGTCTCTCAGGCTCCCCTTGGTTTGGATGGTTTGAGGAATAGTGGCTGTGCGTATTGGAGACTATCCCTCCGTTGGTATTTACCTGATGTTTTTCTGGTGACCAGACTGGGGATCAGGGAGGAAGACCACCAGGCAACGTACTGTCCTCACGATGACCGTCCACATGATTCATCATGGTCGAGGCTGACCTCGATCACCTGGCTGGGGAGTGCTTGTTACTTCCCCACCTCCTTCCTGGACTGTTTGGAAGAAGGTCACTACGTTTAGTCCACAGTTAAGGAGGGGAGAGTTCTGCTCACATAAATTATTTGGAATTCTTCTTAATGGAAGCTTTGTATATTCTCCCTTATGTACCTATGGAAGTATTTATTGTTGGTGAGGACTTAGGAATAAGGACACAGTCATATTGGATTAGGGTCCAACAGTATGATCTAACTTACTTACCTCTTTAAAGACCCTCTTTATGAATACAGTCACATTCGGAGGCATTGGGGGTTAGGACTTCAACATGTGAATTTTAGGGGGAAAGAACGGAGCCCATAACATCCCTTAATTCTAGTAACCACTTGAATCTCCATGACCAGTCTTCAGTCTTCAGGCCTATTGGAGAGGCTTCTGAGCGGTGGTACAAGGTGTTCACTTCATAATAATACAAATTGTGTAATCTATGAATAATAATGAATTATTAGGTAACATACTTGCTTTTTTTGTGTTTTTTTTTTTACATGTATCATTCTACAATAAAAAGGTATGAACAATTATAAGAGGAGAAATGGGGGGCTGGGGTTGTGGCTCAGCAGTAGAGCACTCGCCCAGCATGTGCGAGGCACTGGGTTCCATCCTCAGCACTACATAAATATAAATAAAATAAAGGTATTGTGTCCAATTACAACTTAAAAACATATAAAAAAAACAGAGGAGAAATGGAATGGCTGGCAATTTCATGAAACCTGGGAATATAAAAGAAGGTGAAAGAGGACACAGTACTTGAGTTAAATAACAAATGAAGAAAAAAATAAAATCAAGCACCTGTCATTATACGAATGGGTTAAATTTAACCACTAAATACAGAGATTGTCCTACCAAGTGCTAAATGCTAAAGCCAGTCAAGTACAGTTTACACACCTTCAAAGGTAAGTGGCGAGTGGCTGAGTGCCAGCGTGGGTGGACCGCCACTGAACAAACGCAACCAAGCCCTCGGCAGTGGGCCTGGAGCACAGAGAAAGAAGAATGAACACGGACAGTGTGCGACGGCGACAGCATGGCAATACGTCCAGGCACCTAACAACAGAGTGACTTATTTCTAAACAAAAGTGATGTGAAATGCAAGGAAAGCTGATGCAAAAATACAGTGGAGAGTTGAATTCATTTTTATCAGAATTGGACAGATCTGGTGGATAAAAATAAGTAAGGCTATAAAAGAATAAAATACCGCGATAAGAAACTTGGTTTAGGGCTGGGGATGTGGCTCAAGCGGTAGCGCGCTCGCCTGGCATGCATGCAGCCCGGGTTCGATCCTCAGCACCACATACCAACAAAGATGTTGTGTCCACCAAAAACTAAAAAATAAATATTAAAAATTCTCTCTCTCTCTCTCTCTCTCTCTCTCTCTCTCTCCTCTCTCTCTTTAAAAAAAAAAGAATAAAAAAGAAACTTGGTTTAATTAGTACATGTAAAAAATTATATGCCTCCACGAGATGAGATATATTTTTTTTCCTATATCCATTGAACGTTTATGTCTAAGTTGGTTTGCAAAGGAAACCATATTCTCCAGTATAAAAAAATAGAAATAACTAAATAATAGAAGGGCAACAGAAGAGTTTTAACTTGTAAGAAATTAAGTATACTACTAATTAACAGAACAAAAAAGTCAAAGAGAAATTATATACCATCTAAACAGCAAGAAGAATGGAACATTCTGTACGCAAATTGACCTGAGAGTAGACGTTAATTACCAGAGGTTGGGAAGGAGAGAGGGTGAGGGAGGTTGGAGAACAGGTACCCAAACACAGTTAGGGGGAAGGACTCAGTCCTGGTCTCCGCAGTACAGAGGGAGATTGCAATTCACCATCACTTTTTACATGTTTCATGTGATTCTACAGGAGAGGGGCTCAAAGGTCCAACCATAAAGAATTAACAAGGAGAGGGAGATGCCGGTTTTCTGGGTTCCACCAGTGCCTGCCGTGTTGGAATATCACCCTGCCCTGCTTAGCACGTAAATTAGTACATTAATATAACGACCTGGGGGGGCCAAGAAGCTTGCATTTACAGAAAAGTTTAGAGCCTTAAGTGTCTTCTACATTAAGAAATAAAAACAATGAAAGCATTAAACATTCGTCTTAACAAACTAGAAGACAATAAAACCAACCCAAAGAAATAAAGAAGAAAGAATTAATAAAGACAAAAAGCTAAAATTAACTCAGATATGGTGCCTATTATCCCAGCTACTCATGAAGCTGAGGCGGGAGGGTTGCAAGTTTGAGGTCAGCCTGGGCAACTTAGAGAGACCCTGTCTCAAAAAATAATACTAATAAAAAAAGAGTTGGGGATGTAGTTCAGTGGTAGAGCACTTGTCTAGCATGTGCCAGGGCTTGAATTCAATCCCTAGTATGAGAGAGAGGGAGGGAGAGAGGGAGAGAATATAAAATTAATGGGATAGAAAACAAAAATCAGTACCAAGAATAGATAAATCCAACTGTCTATTGAAAAGACCAGTGAAGCCAGGCGTGGTGGTGCATGCCTATAATCCCAGCGGCCCAGGAGGGTGAGGCAGGGGCATCGTGAGTTCAAAGCCAGCCTCAGCAATAGTGAGGTGCTAAGCAGCCAGTGAGACCCTGTCTCTAAATAAAATACAAAATAGGGCGGGATGTGGCTCAGTGGTCGAGTGCCCCTGAGTTCAATCCCTGGTACAAAAAAAAAAAAAAAAAAGAAAGAAGGAAATACCAGTGAAATAGACAAACCCCATATAACCCTAATTAAACATAAAATGGAGCAAAATATGTGATAATAGGAATTAGAATGGGGATATAAATTGGGATAAAGACATTTTAAATGTCACAAGAGGACACTGAGTGCCATTCTGTGATAGCAGACACAGACGTCCCTGAAGGAGTGGGTCCCCCAGGGGAGAGAGAGCCGCTGGTAGGTATGAGCAGGAGACAGGGTCATCACCTGTGCGAAGTAGGGTGCTCAAGGCAACACCTGGCCAAATGAAGCGAGCTGCCTTCTGGGGACGTACCCATGTTCTCGGGGGAGGCTCATCACCCCAGGCAGACGGGGGCACACTCTGGCACATCTCAGGGCCAGGCCATACCTCGCACATCCAAAATTGTCTGGTGTGGAGTGCGTGGGTCATAGGAGCTAGTCTATTCCAGGTCACCTACGGACGGTGAGTCAGAGTGGCTGTACGATCCTGGCTGGTTCCTTGTGAGGCTCTCGGAGGGCCTTTTCTAAACAGCACAAAAAACAGCTCTGGAGGAGCGTCGCACTCACACCCAGGGCAGCAGCACCCCCAAGCAGAGGTGATGGCCCCAAGAGGACCTGTGTAGCGCACCAACGCCAAAGCCAAGTGCGGTTCACCAAAATGGACAAAGAAGAAATGAAAGTTTGAAAGGACCAAGGATCACAGAGGAAATTGGAAAAAAATGTTTAAAGATTTATTATTGACGAGGCCAACAGGACCAGAAGATTCCAGCTGAGTTAGATCTAGTTGTTAAAGAGCAAATATCCAGTGTTTTTAACCCAAGCTTTAGAATAAGACAAAATGTTTGCTGCCTGAATCTAGTATACAGCAACAAAGGTACTAACAAAACTATAAAACTGGTTTTACTCACAAATATAGTTGTAAAGTGTCAAAGATTAGCAAATAGAATCTACACCATTACCCTACATACATATATGACTACAGGACTGGTGGGATTCTACATCCTGCACAACCAGGAGAATGATAAATTATACTCCGTTTATGTATGACGTGTATGATGTGTCAAAGCGCATCCCACTGTCATGTGTCACTAATCACAGCAAACTAAAAAAGAAGAAAAGAATACACATACCTAACAAAAATTGTACTCATGTCTGTGTAAGGCTTATTCTAGGAATCATGGTGGTTCTGCAGTGGGATACAAGAAACAAGGGGAGGTAGAAAGGAGACCAACAGGGAGGGACAGGAGCTGTCACTTTAAATGCAGGTAGTCTCGGGAACACCTCCCCTTCATGCCACAGAAAAACTTTCTCCAGTACTAGATTATTTAAAAGCCCTGATTATTCCAGGATTTGAATCCAAATGATTAATGCCCACGCACATGCTAGCTTACACAACATATTTTCTTTAGATTACATAAAGCAAACGGAAAATATCATGAGATACTCATGTCATGGGTATGTTCCAAACATTATCTGTTGGCTGGATGACGTCAGCCTAGAGACCCTGAAAGAACCAGACCTGCATTCCACCACGAAGAGTTGAGCTCTCCAGGCTCACAGTATGCCCTGACCGACCCCACGGACTTCCCATGTTCACCATTTACAAAGATTCCTTTAAAAAGAAGAGCCCAGGACACCAAAGTGCATCTCACTCTTGAGTGCCTGCCTCTCCCTGGGAGTAGGTGCCCCGCTCTGTTGAGGCTTTTCTGAGGGAGCTGCTGGCTGTCCTAATACATCTTTGTGCCCACTATTGTGTCCTGAAATCCCTTTCTGTGGCAAAAGTCAAGAATCTGCCAGTGTGGAGTAGAGGCCCCTTTTCCCTTCTAGGGGGATTTCTTCGGACCCCTATCTTGTGACAGTCCAATCTCAGGAAATGTTTGACTCCAACGCATTACATCAAAAACTAAAAAAATCACATGATCCTACCAATGGATGTTAAAAAATTCATTTAGTAAAAGCTAGCAGACATGTACATGAAGAATTCTCCGAAAAACAGAACTAGGAGGATGCTACTTCAATTAAACACCCTTTACCATACTTACTCAAAAAGACAAAATCCTAAAATCATTTCAATTAAAATCAGAAACTAAGAAGGCCCACTATCACTATTACAGCTGATTTTGTCACAGAGATTTTAGCAAATGAAATACAATAAAATTGAATAAGTTGCACGAACAGCAGAAAAATAGGAAAAACTCTAATCTTTGTTGTTGATACTTTAATATGCCTAGAAAACAAACAGGCAAAAAATCTTTAGTGAATAAAATACTATATTTTAGCCAGGTGTGGTGGTGCATGCCTATAATCCCTGTGGCTCAGGAGGTAGAGGCAAGAGGATCACAAGTTTAATGCCAGCCTCAGCAACTTAGCAAGAGGCTGTCTCAAAATAAACAATAAGAAAAGGCTGGGAATGGAGCTTAGTGATAAAGTACCCCGGGTTCAGTCTCCAGTACTGCAGAACAGAGCAAAGACAAACACAAAAAAACACCAAACACCAAACCAAAACCAAACTGAAAAACTAATAAACCAAACTATACCTTAAAGAAAACTTGGGAAGATGAACGATTTTAGCATAAATATACAAAAAAATAGCAATAAGCAACTTGAAATAAAATATGAAGAATATATAGTTGACAATAAAATATGAAGACCATATAGTTGGCAAAAACCTGTAAAATACTTACAAATAAATTTAACGGACCCTTGACCTCAAGGAACTATAAAATCTTTTTTTATTTCATTTTTTTTATTGGTTGTTCACAACATTACAAAGCTCTTGACATATCATACTTCATACATTAGATTGAAGTGGGTTATGAACCCCCAATTTTACCCCAAATGCAGATACTATAAAATCTTATTGAGAGACATAGAGATCCGAACAAAAGGGAAAACAACTATTATTTTGCATAACATTATTTTACATAACATGCATACTAATGCCATATAAATTATTATACACATTTAATGGAAAACTAAGCAGATTTATTTTTTAAATTGGGCGAAATAATCTTGAAGTTTTCTATAGAGGAGTAAATTCTAGAATATGAGTGAGCTTAATGAGGGAAAATTCACCTCATTAGTCTCAGACCACACTGTCAAGGTACTGCTGTGAAGTTATTGAGTGAAATAAAAATCAAATATCATTTTTATATGACTAGGCAATTAAATCAGTAGAATAGAATAGTGAGCTGGAAATTAGATCCAGGAGAGAATATAATATGAAACAAAGGCAATGGTTTACTTTGGTGGGGGAAAAAAAAGATTATTCAATACACTTTGCTGGCACAACTCTTCACTCAGCTAGAAGAAAAAAAAGTGAATTCCTATCTTACTTCCTACTCAAGAACAAATTACAGTGGCACTCTAGAATAGACGACAAGAAGCCAAATGTAACAGACTCCACATACAATTTGGGAATGGGTGGCCTCATGTACCTGACTGGACCATTCGGAAGCTTTCATGAAAGATAGACATACCTGGACATATAAAAATTAAAACCCTTTGTGTGGGGAATATTTAAATAAATCAAGGAACAGATGTGAAGAATGTCTGGTAGAAATGGTGAAGTTTATGCCTATCTATCATATACAAAGAGTTCTTACAAACTAACAGTAAAACACTGACAGAAGCAACCCACTAGAATAATGAATAAAGCACGGGAAACAGGCTTCTCATCAGAATACAAATAGAAAGGCCGGCATAGGGCCTTAACTTTCCAGGGGTACAGAAGTTGCAAACTGCAGTGCCCATGTGGTAACCCTACACCCATCCCAGTGTTTAAAATTGAAGTAATACTGTTTGTGGAAGAATGTCTACCTGTGTATGTGGATATGTGCAAATGTGCACATGTGTAGCCATGTGCCACTTAACAATGGAAGCACGGTCTGAGAAACGCATCATCAGGGGATTTTGTTTTCTGCAAATGTCAGAGTACAAACCCTAACCAAGATGGTATGGGTCACTCGCTCCATGGGGCCTCTTGATGCAATCGAGAGTCATGCATGTGGATGTCAGAGGCCGTGTGACACCCTGTGCTTTACAGTGAGCTCTGTAAATACGCAGGAGTCCGTAACAATAAAGTACAGCATGAAAGACCTAAGCCAGTGACTGCTGCTTGTTTTCATCGAGTACCATGAACTACACCTGACTGATGTGCCAGTATGTGTGTGACCAGCAGTGTGGCAGGCTTGTTTCCGTGTCACCACACGTACGTGGGTACAGCACAGGGCTTCGGTGTTGCGACTGCTGTGACATCACTAAGAGGTTGGGGGGTTTTGGCTCCACTGTCATCTTCTGGGTCCACCCTGCACATGGGGCCCGTTGCTGACTGTCGTGGTGTTAGGTGGTGCTCGACTGCATGCACGTTCCTGTCTGCAGGTGAGTTCTCGGGCGTCGAGGACGTAGAAAGCCTTCTTCCTCGATGGCTCACCCGTGTCGGTGTTGGAGGGCCGCTGTGAGGGGTTGGGAGGGGAAGGGGCATGATCAAGCCAGGACACAAAGGAAAACAGAGAAGGAGAAGGCGTTTTCATAAGCACCCCTGATGTGAGGACTTTCATGCACTTATGAGAAGCCATGAATGTGGACCTATACATACACCGATATTCAAAAAAATCACATTTCCTTAGAATCTTGAAGCCCTGTCTCTTCCACCATTTATAAAAAAAAAAAATTAAAACAGAAAACTTGAAGTAGTAATACAGCGTCAGCTGGATCTCCTCTCCCTAGTCAATCCTGGGCAACAGGTGGGCCTATGGGCTACCTGCAGGTGTGTGAACAGGTGTGCACGCATCTGTCTCACACCTGCATTGATTTTCTAAGCTATTTGAAAGAAAGTTGCTGGTAAGACGTACACTTCATCCCTGAATATGTCAATATATGTATCTCTTTAAAATAAGGACATTTCCCCACTATAACCAAACACCATCATCACACTTAGGAGACTTGGTGTGGAATTTCATGTCATCTAACACATTCCATGTCCATTTCCTGCTGTCCCAGGGACACAGACATCATCGTTTCACTCTTTTGGAACCAGGATTCCGTCAGGTTCACACACTGCGTCATGTTGTCATTCTTCTTGGGGTTCTTTTTTACGCCATCAGCTTTTAGAAGAGGGCCACTGGTGGCTTTGTCCAGTGGCGCTTAGCATGGGCCACTCCTGGTCTCCTTTGACCACATCCTTATCTTCAGTTGCCTGGGTGGAGAGCTGATGCCGTTACCCCATTTCTTTCTGCCTGTTTCTCTGTCCTACCACGTTGTGCAGTAGTTCTTGTTCCTGGTCATCCAGGGTCCTTGAGGGTGGGCCAGCACCCCCCGACCCCCTGCAAAGCTCTAACCTCTTCATGCTAAGTCTTGCCTGTGGCCTCCCCAGCTGGGCCTGGACTGTCACCACCCGCTGCTTTCTCTCTCCTCCAAAAACTTTTTGTCCTGGGCCGGCTAAGCAGAGGCAAGGTTCATGAGCTGCCACCTCATTAGGAAATGCAATCTCAGGTAGAAGGGGGTTGGGCAAGGGGAACATCTCGGGAGAGCCAAACAGGACAAGCTGGCCAGGTAAGCACCACAGATTGCTGATCCCATCCCCCGACTCCAGGGGCCCGAGGGTTCCTGTCTCCCAGTAGTCAAATGTTTACTCCCGGGGCTCCGCCTCCCCACCTCCAGGCTGCATGCTGGAGGAGCCCTGGGGGGCCCTGCACAACCAGGCTTTGGCATCAAGGGAAGCCTGAGGCAGGAGACAAGGCTTGGTCAGGCCCTGCCTGCTGGAGCTCAGCCGAAGCCCTCCAGAGATGCTTTGCTGTGGTGTGGCCAGGACTGGAGGCTTCTGCAGGGGTGCCTAGAGGTGTCCTGTGTACCGCTCCTGCCAATGGTCTCCCTCTCTTCATGATCATTGGCCTACACCCTTGTTGCTGCTGTCCACTGTAACTTTGAAGGGGTGATGGACACGGATGCTCATAGTCAGTCCTTCACCAAGAACAGCAGGTATCCTCTTCATATTTGTGTGCTTCCTGAAATAGGAAATGTGAATTCAGTGGTGTGGGGGCAAATGCTCAACAATGGGGCTCTGTGGGGGACAAGCCCTGACATGTGGCCTTGGCTGTGCCAGGTGTAATGCTTCCACGGTGATCATCGTGATGTTGCCACGTGCGGAGTTAAGGAGAAAGGCACATGGGAGTCTCTGTGAGCTGGTAGGCACTGGGCCGTGGGGAGGGAAGGCTGTAGTGGGCATGGGAGGCCTGCTGCATGGTCACGTTGAGTGGCAGGAAAAGTAAGCAAGACCAGCAAATCAAAACCAAGCCAAAGGGCCTCCTCCAGCTACTGACCCTGTATGTGCAACGAGTGACCAACTTGCCAATGAAATTGGGGAAAACAGGTTGGCCCCAAGATGCAGGAATTCTGTTTATATTGCTCAGAGGTGCCTGGCTTTGGGGGGTATTTCCAAATCCAAATACAGTATCAATGACTGTGACAGAAACTCAGGACGGTTTGAAGGGAGGTAAAGAAGTGAGTCCCGCTCATTGAGCCCAGGGCTTCACGACCAGTCAGACCTAGGGTCTTCTCTGCACTCCTGGCCAGGCAGCTGCAGGACTTTGAAAGGACCCAGCCTTCCAGGCAACACACCTCCCACCGTGTCCCCTGGTCTGTACATTCGACTCCCATGCCTACCTCCCCGAAGAGGGGTTTTCTCTGTGGAGGACACTAAGGTCACCTCGCCAGCTGTTGGTGAAAACCTTCAACAGGCCCCCGTCTAGACTGATCAAATAAAACACCCCAGTGATTCTAATGTGACTCCAGGGCCGGGAATCACTGCTGTTGTATAAACACTTTGGTGGACCTGACGGCCACGAAATCAAGTCATTGCAAGACTCTGGTGGGACATCCCGGGACATCACTGAAAATGCAAATGCACCTGAGAAAATTCTTCTAAGGGCTTCAGCTGTCCCTGGCAGATCCTGAGGGTTAGGGTTCGGGTTAGGGTCAAAGGCCAAGGCTGGTGGTCCAAGGGCAGTGGACTGGCAGCTGCCCACCTGTTCCAGCTCTGCAGACCTAGGCAGCAGCCGCTCCTGTGGGGTGAGGGAGGCCTCAGGTGCTGGCAAACAGTGTGTTGGGGCTCTTCTTGTTCTTCCGAGTCCCGACTGGCTGGAAGTGGTCATAGTCCTGAGACAGAGTCCAGCTGGCCTGGTTCCCACGTCTTGGGCACGACGTCCACGTGTGACCCTCAGCTCCTCCTGCCGACTCCTTTCACATTCATGCTTTAGTCGTCCCGGCGTTCCAGCACCTGGTGCTCAGGTCCACTGACCTTATCAAGGACACGTTGACCATATTTACTCCCAGATCTTGCCTTTCTAGACCACAGGCCCAGGGCTTGCGGCCTGTCCTCTTCCGTGTCCCCAGTGTCCCTTCCTCACTTCCAGGGGCCTGCGGTGGCAGATTTGCAACTATGTACATGAAGGGCGGCCCAGTCTTCTGTGATCACTTCTGTCAGTCGATGCTCTTGGGAACAACAGAAAACCCAGCTGGAAGTGACTTAGAGGAGAAGTGATCTCACGCTGGGGGAATCCTGGAGGTAGGCGGGTTCAAAGGCGAGTTAATTAGGCGGTGCAGATGTTATCAGAACCAGGTGCTTTCTGCCCCCCCCATCCCCCACCCGCTGCCCATTGTTCTCGGGCTTGTTCCCTGATACTGCAGATAGGCGCTGCCCTCCCAGCGTCTGGGGCAGACTCAACCACGCCAACACCTTTAAGGAAAACCTGGCTCAGGAGTGATCTGTTCCCCTGGTGTCTCATGGCAGAATTTCATCATGTGCCCACTCCTAACTGATCAGGGGCAAAGAGAACAGATGCCTGGTTTCGCCTGGTTTCAGAGACATTGCCTGAAAGACACTGTCCTCTTGTACCGAAGAAAATTGGGGTTTGTTAGCCAAGGGGGTGGGCGTTTGTGGGGCAAGCAGCCTGCGAGCCTGCAGTCCTGGGGTCTCCATCCCAGCAGTGGGCTTGGGAACAGGCCCATCCTGGTCTGTGGGAAGATTTCTCCAGCTCTTTCTGCCATATGCAGAGGTTCCTCTAGCTCTGAGCGCTGTCCCGCAGAACTGGAGGCACTGTCCACTGTCTTGCCATGTCCGGTGTCTGAGGAGAAGGCTGAATAGAGTCTGACGCCTCTCCAGGAAAAATGCTTTCTCCTTCTCAGAAGGGTCAGGAATTTTCTCTTTAACTTTGGAGTTCTGAAATGTCACCAAAAATACCGAGGTCCATCCCCCTGGGCTCTGTGGGCCCTGTTAGTCTAATGTCTGCACCTTGACTGGCTCCTTTATTGACTCCTTTCTGCTGTTGGAATTCCAAGGACATCGGCTTGAACCTCCTGGGTTGTTGGACTTGTGACTTCGTGTCTTCCAGCACTCTCCTGCTTTGTCTCTGCTGTACCTCGTCCGAGGCTTCCTGGTCTAGATCTCCTGGACCTGGCAGACGACAGCCCCCTAAGCAGGTAAGTCCATGGCGCGTTTTGTGTGGTCCTCGAATTAAGAATGAGTGGATTTTATATTTTCAAATGGTTTAAGAGACAAATAGTATTTCACCATAGGTGAAAATTATACGTGATTCAAATTTCAGCATTCATAAAGTTTTATCAAAATACAGCCATGCCTGTCCATCACATGGTCCTAGGCTGCTTTGTGCTCCAGGAGCAGAGCTGAGCAGCTGTGACAGAGACGGTGGGCCACGGCGCCTGTTGTAGGGACAAACCAGACAAGGCACTGAAGATAGCAGGAAACAGTTTTATTTACTGCAGCCAGGTTCAGAGGGCACAGCTTTTGCTGTAATCAATTAATCCCCTGAACCCTGAGTTCAGGGAATTTCAGAACTTTATACCCAGCATGTCAGGGGAGGGGCTCAGAAGTTCACAGTCTGGAGAAGTTCACATAAAGCAGCACCTCGGTATTTTTGGTGACATTTTTCTTTCACTGTTCTGGGCAAGTTAACCCTTCAAGGACAACACCTGAGAAGGGGAGAGCTTCTTCTCCCCTTTCTTTCCTCCCCCTGCCAGCTGTCACCATGGAGCCCAGTTGGTAACTTATCTTAAAAATGTAGACATCTCTGTGAAGCCCAGTTCCAGGCCAGAGGCCTTGTTTGCACATTTCTACAAAGTACTATACTGGATACATTTGTGAAAAACTAGTAAGGGGGTGTCCAGCACCTGGAGTGCTGGTATCTTCTCAGCCAGTGGCCAAGTAAAACAGGGCGACAAGAAAATAGGAAGTTTATCTATAATGGACTCTTTCCCAGAGACTCTTTTGCTGACAGTCCTAAAATCAGCCATGGGGAAGAGGGCTTTTCTGTGGAGAAAGAAGGTGCAACTTCACGCCCAGGATGCTCACTCTCTACCCTTCACAGGGAGAGTTTGCCGATCCCTATTCTAGACCACCAGCTTGGGGTTCAGCCATGATCATTCTACTCAGGCAATTCAATGAATATTTCTTTTCAATAATGATAATTTTAAATTCTAAGAATGTGTGTTCTTGGGTTATTTTTAAAATCAGATGGGTCAGCTATTTTGTTATGGGTTTAATATTTATTTTTTATTTAAACTTTCTATGTAAGTTCAAAAAGATACATTATATGTGTAATGATAAATGTAAAATCCAATAATCTTCACAAAGGTCAGTGGCACCCCAAGAGCCCTGTTTGTATTCCACTGTGCTCCAAAAGGTACCCACTATCCTACTTCCATCTGGCTTTGGATTTTGTATAAACAGAAGCATTCAGTAAGCATCCTTTTGAATACATGCTGAATTTCATTCAACTTACTGTTTGTAGAAATTATCCATGTTGTTGTGTATAGCAATTGTTTCTTCATCTGCATTTGTAAATCCTGGGTCATAATTTCCTAATAATTCTAGTGACATAGTTGTTTCCAATTTAGGCTTAAAATACCACTGCTACAAACATTATTGCATGTGTTTTAAGGATCAGATTGTGCATATTTCCATTAAGCAGGAGTAGATTGCTGAGCCTTAGAATGTAGGTAGGTCCAGCCTCAGGTAGTGCTGTCAAATCCCACCAGCAGCACATGAGGGACTCTTGCTCTGTCTTCACCAGCACTTGGTAGTATTAGTCTTTTTAGTTTTAGTTATCTTGGTGAATGTATACAGTCATGTGTCTCTTAGTGATGGGGATGCACTCAGAAATGCATCCTCAGATAATTTCACCATGTGCAAATGTCATAGATTGTACTCACACATGCTAAGATGGCCACAAAGTCACTAGGTGATATAACTTATACGAGCATGATCAAATGTATGGTCCATCATTGACTGAAACAGAACAAACATCATAATTTAATGGAGAAATACTGAGCTCTTTCCCCACTGAGATTAGAAATGAAGCAAGATTGCCCACTATTATTTCCATTCAGCATGGTACTAGAGGTTTTAGCCAGTGCAATAAGGTAAGGGAAAAGTTTAAGATTAGAGAAAAAAACCCCAATTTGCCATTATTCACAGACCTTTTTTCCCTCTTGGTTGATACTCTTAAAGAAGTTCTCACTGTTCCCTTTTTATTATGAATGGGTATTGAATTTTATTAAATGCTTTTTCTGCATCCATTGAGATGATTATATAATCTGATGATGTGGTACATTATGCTGATTAAATTTAGTATGTTAAATCAACTTTGCATTCTTAGAATAAACCCGACTTAATAATGATGTTTTATCCACAATTGAATTTTATTTGCCTGTGCTTATTTATGTCCTTTGCATCTATGTTCATGAAGGACATCAGACTGTAATTTTCCCTTCTGGTTGGCTGAAGATTCTAACATAGCCTGTTTTATATCCATGTTTCTTAAAGAAAGAATGGCCAGCTTATAAATGCCACGTGTCAGATGTGGAGAGACTTCTGGGGGCAGCACCCTCCACGACTTTGGCAGCCCGTGGGTGTGTGTGGTTGAGCTTACCCCAGGCTTTCACATTTCAGCCAATGGTGTCTCCATCCGTCGTCTGGTCAGGCCAAAGACTTGGTACTCATTACTACTGCTGCCTCCCTTCATGCCTGTGAGCAGCTCCGTTGTGGTACCCACCATGATTTAAAGTTCAAGCTACTCCTTGCATCTTTACTTCTCTGCCTTCTCCCAGCCATTGTCTTTGTCTGAATTACTGAAAGTCTCCCCAGACTCATTTCCCTACTTTCACTCTTGTCTTCTCCCCACCATCCACCCTACATTCAGAAACCAGGGACCTTCCAAACAGCTGTGTCTAATCCTCTTCTCGGCTTTGATCCCTCTGCTGGCTTCCCATTGCAACTAGAACAAATTCCAACTTGTTATGAGGTTTTAAACATGGTCCAGCCCTTGTCCACCTCATAAACCACCTGTCCTGCTCCCTGTACTCATTCCTAAATACTCCATCAAATCTCCAGCTGTTATTTTCTTTATAGCAACTATCTATATGAAACAATGTTCGTCTGTTCCCTGTTCATTTCTTCCTACTTTGCCCGCAGTCCCTGGGACCTGGACATTTGCTGACGGCTGAATCTCAGCACTTTGGCCAGTGTCTAATCATAGGTGCTGGATACATGCTTGTCGATGATCTGTCTTGTTTAACTGTCAGTTAAGTAGCAACCAGGTTTCCCCCATCTCCCAGCCAGTGGCAGTCTCCCTCCCTTTCTTATTTTTCAGGAATGCTCATTTCCCCCTTCCTTTAAAATATAGGTGGTCCTGACTTAACATTGGCTCAACTTATGACTCTTATCTTTCTGGTGGTGCAAAAGTTAAAACAGAGGAAGAGGCAAGGGGACCAGACAACACAGGCACAGAGGGAATGTGCATTCAGCAGAAACCTTCCTTTGAATTTTGATCTTTTCCCAGGCCAGCGACCTGCTGCTTGGTACTGTCTCATGACGCTGGCCAGTGGCAGTGAGCTGCAGCTTCCCTCCCCGGCAACCCTGCAGTCAGTCAGGAGGGGACACAACTTCACCCTGCAGCCCCATCAGGGGACTTTGTCCCCTGCTAAGTCAAGGAGCACCTGCATCTTCTTTCTGTCCTTTCAATGGGACCTTGCAAGAGAGGAGAGAAGGGAGTGTGTCCTCAGCCTGGCCATGATTTGGGCGGCAGCTGTCGTTACAATACACGGTGTTTCTCCAGGAGTACCAAATGTGTTCGTTGCCCTGGTTCTTCAGGTCCTGCTATGAGCAGGCACTGAAGTAGGCAGTTGGGACATATTAGTGAACCAAACAGACAGAGTCCTATCCTCAAGGAGTTCACAATCCAGTTGGGAGGACCCAGGACAGATACTTAACACACAATGAGGAAAATGATGTAGGACATCAGGAGACAAGGAAAGAAGGAGAGAGCAGCTGAGGTGACGGGGAGAAAGTAGGTGGCAGTGTGCAGCACAGGGCCAGGAGTCTCAGTGGGAGGTGGCAGAGCAGACTGAGGAGGAGAGGGAGCTAGCCCAGCAGGTGTTGGGAAGAGGGTCCAGGCAGGAGGCCTACCAGACTAGGGTTGGCAAGGCCAGGGTTTGGGGGGGCAGCCAGAGAGGATGCGGCTGGTGCTGATGGGTGAAGGGAGAGGTACAGGAAGGGCCCAGGCCCAGGTAGATAGGCCGTGTTTGCCCCTGTGAGGGCTTCTGCTTTTCCTCTGAATGAGTTGCCACTCAAGGGTTAAAGCAGAGGGCTGGCGTGTCTGAGAGGGTGTCTCTGGGTGCTGTATGAGAGTAGACCAGGGGGCAAAGGTGGAACCAGGGAGGACTATTTGGAGGCTAGCACAATGTTCCCAGCGAAAGATGACAGTGACTTTAAACAGGGCGATGGCGGAGGTGGAAATGTGTATTTTTAACTTTATCCAATATGTTTTTATGAACATTTAAAAATATAGAAGATGAGACAGCATCTTCTGTCTGAAGAAGAAACCAAGCCCATGAGTCTGAGATCAGCCTGGGCCACAAAGCAAAATCCCATCTCAAAACAAAACAAAACAAAGCAAAACCATGATAACAAAGCCCAGAGAGTCGGTCTTTGTAAAATTATACTGTCTTGAAAATGGGTTATATTTTCCTGCTCTTGTCATGAGTGATTTGGGGTTGTATGCTAGACATTGTGACACGTGGTGTAGAGATGCTGGGTTCTGGTAGAAGCCTTTGAAGAGTGCTTATTGTCACAGCTGGCCCTTGACTTGCTTGGGAACAAACTGTGAGCATGTCTTCCCTGAGTAGCAGGTCCCTCAACGTCACTTCTATTCTTCTGGCCTTGGCTGAGCCTTTTGGATTCTCACGCATGACTTGGTGTTAGCCAGAGATTTAGGTTGCGTTTATACCCAGGACTTGGGGCTCTACTTTTCTGGCTCTTCTTTCCAGTATTTTCCCCCTCATTTTTCTTTCTATAGGATTTGGTTGCCTTGAGCTCCCTTCTCTAGTTATTCAAACCAGAAAGACCATCAGTTTTCTGTTGGACTTCTAACAGTGCCACGTGATGTCCACTTGTGCCTTCACTTGGGGAACGCCCATCACAAAGGGGAAACTCATCTAGCGACGTCCCCTCCTTTGAGAGTCCGCCTGCTCTGAGTCACTTTCCAATGTGTTTGGGGACCATGTTTTTATATCTTACTATCTGCATAACAACTTGTTTGATTGAAATTTCTGATCAACATTATTAGAGCTATTTTGAAGTTAGAATGTGACACTTGAGGGAAATTTGGTTTTACTCCAAGGGGTATGATGGGAAATTAGTGAAGATGGAGCTGGCGCCATTGGGCTGGGGAGAATTGAGGTGGGACAGGATTTGGGGAGGGAAGAAGTTTGGTTTTGAGGACAGTGAGTTTGAGAGGTTTGCTGAGCAGGCCATTGGATACATGAGTTTTGGGAGGTACATCTGGGCTAGATGAGTCATCACCCCACCATCCTCGTCTCCCGATGTTGACATACGGGGAACACATTTTCAGGAGATCAGGGCTTTGGGAGAGAGTAAGGCTGCAGTTTTATTATTCTTACAGACATCAGGGGATTATTTCTGCTCCACCATTCAAGTCTTTAATACAATTAGTCAATACCACGTGCTTTTCAGCCCCAGAGCTCTGAGTGCTTGGCCTTCTGTACTTACCATGTGTTTATAGATTGATTATTTAGTGTTTTGTTTTACTTAACTTTTCAGGGTTAGTGATAAGCCAATGAGCAAATGCCTCCTCTCCCCCTTCCCTGTTCAGAGTGTAAGATATTTCTCCCTCCTGCCTCCTGCCTCCTGCCCCCCCCCCCCATCTCTCCTGTGCCTGGACCTCTGCTGCACTAAGGTCTCCTCAGCTCCCAGCTTAATGGTGGTGCCTCTGAGCTGGACCTTCCTGGACTGTCCTGGAGAGTCTCCCAACCCTCCTCCCAACTTGCTTTCCTTGGTCTCAGAGCCCCCTTTCCGTCACAGTGCTTACCGCATTGTATAATTATTGATTTGCAGACTTCCTCTTCAAACCCTCTATGTGTCTCCTTAGGGTCTCTCTCTCAGGGAGCAGGGCCACCTGTCCTCTTCAGCAGCGTTCCTGCACCTGTCATAGTATGTGGACATAGCAGGCATTTGGTGAGTGATGGCCGGGCACGTATTAACACCTCAATTTTACAAATGACAAAATTGAAACCCAGGGAAGGGGCAAGCTGGATTCTGGGGCAGGTCATCCCACATTTCTTCCTATTTCCATGGCTCCCCATGGAAGTGGGCAGGATCACGGTCTCTCCTCCATCCTGGTGCACTCAGATGGCCACCAGTTCTTACCACACCCTCTGTCGAGAGCAGGGGCTTGTTTTCCCATTCTTAGGGTCTGGGCTGGTCCTGAGACTGAGCTGGCCAAAGGACGCCATGGACGGAAGCTGCAGCCATTCCAGTGTGGCTTCCTAAGAGCACTGGCAGCTGGGCTTTCTCCCTCTGGAGCTCCTACTGTTGGGAAGTGCCACATGAGTGGGCTACCTTTCTGCAAAGTCCACAAGGCAAGATCAAGTGGAAGAGGCCCTAGACCACGTGGAGGGAGAGGCCCAGCTGACCTGGCATTCTAAAACAGTCCCAAAGAGTCCAGTCCCACTACCCATCAACTACAATTGCAAGAGAGACCTACGGGAGACCAGCGGAAGAACCAGCCAGCAGAGCCCTTTTATAGACAGAACCACGAGGGATTAAAAAGGTGTGGAGCAGGTGGAGACAGGGTGGGAATAAAGGCCTCCAGGAGGTGCTCACTCCCAGGGGCTCCTTCCAGTATGTGCTGGACCTGGGAGAGGGTCTCCCTAGACTCTGTCCCAGGGGCCTCACTCGCCTCACCTTGTCCTGAGCTGGTTTTCAGGCCTGGTATTTGGTGAAACCTCCACGGCACCAGCCTGAAGCAGCCACCACACTGACCACTTGAGATGTGCCCACGACTTCCCAGGAGGTCTTTCCACAGGAACTCGGGGCTCTGGGTGTCTGCATCAGACCCCTCCCCACCCACCATCCCCCACTTCCTCACACCTGCTTTCCCAGCTCCCAGCTCTGTCTTCTTCTCTACTTGGCTCAGCGCTGACCTAGGTCCCCTGGGTGTGTGTAGGGAGGTGGGGGAGACACACGGAGAGCCTGCTGAGGTCGCTGGGGTCAGCCAGAAGGTCAACAAAAGTACGTTTAAGTCTTCATGGCCCATGGGGATCAAGGTCATCTAGAGAAAAGCACCATGTTCTGGGGCCCATGGTTTCAGTCTCAGTGAAAATCTCGTGGCAATGATGCATGTCTCTGGTGACGCGAACGTGCACCTGGATCCTATTGATGCTTGTGTTTACATAACCATTCCTTGTTATGTTCCCGTGTCCAGCTGAAGTGTGGCCAGAAGGAGTTATCCAAAGACTGGACTCGCAGACCTTCCTTATCTGGGAGGGGTTGGGCGGTCCTCTTCCTTCAGCCTCTCCTTGCTCAGGAAGGCTGTGAACTCAGTCTTGGGCCAGGCAGGTGTTATAAGCAGGAGCACACGGAGGATGCCTTGGGCTCCTCTAGAACAGCGGTGAGATGCGGCAGATTCCTGCTGTGGCAAGCACAGGCCTGGTGTCCTGTGTGGTCAGATCCTTTGAGTCCACTCAGAGAAGGTAGACATCTGGATTCTCCTTCGAAGTCAGCAGGAAAGCACTGATGGATGGAACAGAGCCTGTCACAGGTTCCCGCTGGGCACCAGGCTGAGGACAGGGGGTCAGGCTCTGGATTCTGGTCAGGCCTCTGGCTGTGTGAAGCTGGCCAAGCCACATACTTTCCTGGACCTTAATTCCCTCATCTGGAGAGTTGTAAGTCTAGAAGGGTCCACCTCCAACTTGTTCCCCTGCAGGTTTCTGAACCTCTCGTGTGCAGTGGGAAGTATTTTCTTTCATCAGTACATTGGTGTTGAGTTCATAAAAGAATAGATTAGCCATGTAGCCTTTTTTTCAAAAGTAATCTACCTTGTAAGAGCGTCTCCGGCCAGCCCTTCCTCGTTTCTAACTTTTCCTGGATGCTATTTACACCCCTCCCCAAGACTTTGTTTTCTTTTTCCATTAAACCACAGCTTTTGAAAAGAGACCCCCAGACGTCCACACTGGGAACCCAGGGAGGGTCGACTGCGCTGAACCTGGCCCATCTTCTTGGGTGATCCGGATGGGCCCCACAGTCAAGGGTCACTGATCCATGGACACGTACCTCTTCTGCATCAAATGGACATGAATCTCTGTGACAGCAGGAATCCCCTGAAGAAGCTCAGGACTAAGATTGGTGCCAGTCTCTGAGGGCGGCACCGGTGGCCCAGGGGCCAGATGGGACCTGGCTTGTGCTCCATTCGTCTTTTGGATGTGGAAACTGAAGCTGGAAGGGCAGGCAGTGTCCCATGTGCCCACTCCTCTGCACAGAATCCCCTGCTGTGCAGAAGAGTCAGCCCGACCTCTGACGGGCTGGAGAGTGTCCCAAAGATGTCACGCATTGAGCTGGGGTCTTCCAGCATGTGTAGAATCCAAGAAGTCTTACACTGAAGGGACTTCAGAACCAGGACAGCTGGAAGAAGAACTCACCTCCCAGCCACCCGTCTTCTGAGAGCTGGATTCCATGCCATCCACAGCTTCAATGCAGTGTCATTGTGACACCTTGCTAACCAGAGGATGGAGGTGCAGGTGAGGAAGGGGCTCTCCCCACATCCCAGCGCCCTGAGCCACAGAGTCTAGACTCAAGCTCACTCCTACTCCTCCGTGAGGAATCCAGGACAGTGTGGCACCTGGCTGGTCTCCTTCCCTGGCGGGTGAACCAACGTGGCCCCCAGAGTTCAGTGGTCAAGGTAGAGTGAGTGTTCCACAGCTGAGCTCTGCCCAGGGTTCCCCTGTCGGAGGCCTCCTGGAGTCCTTGTGAGGTGTCCAGCTCTGGGCGACACCAAGTTGGTGGAGGCGACCCCTGAGGCCCACTGCTTCCTCTTGATGGTGTCCTCAACCCCAGGTGTCCCTTTGGATTAGACCACGCCAAGTCTCCTTCCAGAACAAGCAGCTGGGGTGGCCATCTAGGCTTGGGATGAGGACTGGGGGCAGTGATCCTGGTGTAGGCCCCACCTGCTGGTCACTTCTCCCTGCAAAGCCCTCTTTCCACCTCTGGGTGCTGGTCTTCTGGAGCTGCCCGGCCTGTGGTAGGGGACTTCACTGGGGCCACAGCGAGGGTGACCCAGTTCCTCATTCCTGCCTCTCCACCCTGTGCCACCAGCCTCATCCGTAACCTTGCTGCGAGCCTCCGAGTTGCCGCAGCCAGCCCGTCTTCAGATTATCTTGGCCTGGTGGGTCTCCCTGCCGCTGACCACCTGTCTCCTGAGAGGACCCACAGCCAACGCCTCCCACGGCAGATGGCCGCCCCCTCCTGCTCCACTGTGGCCTTCTAGCCAAGGCCAGGCCCAGCATGTACAGAAGAGGACCTGAGTGGCCTGCCAAGGTCGAGGTGTCCATCTGGACACAGGTGTCAGCAGTGCCGAGGCGCTGCCGCAGAAACGGCTTGGCACAGAGCCGTTTCCCAGGGGCTGGGCTCTGGGTTCTCTCTCACTTTCCCGCTCCAAAGTCTGAAACTGTGCTCCGAGGCACAGCTCCTCCAGCCAGCGCCTTCCTAAGCCCCTCCTGGGTCAGCCACTGCGGGTGACTGCGTTCCTGTGCTGGAGAGGAGCGTGGGCCGAGAGGGAGCCCCTCTGCCTAGCCCAGGCCTGGGGAGGGAGGTCCAGGTCACAGTGGGCCCGGGTTCCAAACTTCCCTCTGCAGCCTCACACCTGGACACTCCCTTCTAGCTGTCAGCCTGACCCCAGTCTGCCAGTCGGTCAAGTTCAAATGTGAGGCAACACGGTCCCACCAAATTGTCTACAACTGGAGACCTGCAGAGGAAGCCGCCTTTGTTCTCTGAACAGCGAGGAGCCTAAACAGACTTGCTGCTTTCAATTTCCTCATTTTTGTGTCCAGACAGTCTTGTGAGAGCTTGTTTTTAAGCCAGATCTTCTCCCTTCAGATCCCGTTGGCAGGGCTTGTATTCAGGATTTTTAAAGAACCCTCCAAAGCCCCCCCCCAAAAGCATAAAAACACCACTGCATCCGGAAAAACTCATTTCTTATTCTAAACAAGTGAGCAAACATTTGTCTTCAGGGCCAAGATGTCAGTGTTAAAAATATGTTTTAGGAAAGAAAATGCAAAGCTGCACCTCCAAGCCCGGGCAGGGATGACTGTCTGGCTTGTCCCAGTGTCCTCCCCGGTGGCAGCTGCAGGAAGGCGTCTTTGTCTCCATCTAACGTGGCCCTCATTGGGTTCATTCCTTCAAAATGGCACCAGGAACGTCTTATCAGCTTCCCCTATAACTGGTGCCATGGAGATGGTCCCCGACCGATCGCTCTCTCCTGGGTGACACACGTACGTTCCGGTGAGGAATCTAATTCTCCTGAGCCCGTGGGGGGTGGCGGTGGGGTGGGCATCAGGGAATCAAATGTTGGACCTGCGCTCCTGTTGGATTTCAGACTGACATCAGCGCTGACGGGCTCGCGCGGCCCTTTCCACTGGCTTCTTTCTGCATGGGCAGATCACCTGACGGGAGCCGCCTGCCACCAGGCTGACATGGCAGTTTTGCCATTCTCAATCGGCTTCATCCGATGCCTGTCGTGCTTGCCAGCCTCATTTACATGTTGCCAGTTCTAGGGGGGAAATCAGATCTAATTTGAGCACCGTTTTATCTGCTTATTTTACCCACAGACGTGAATATATCTCTCTATATTATGTAAGTATTTAAACTTTCATTCCAACTGCCTTTCAGCGCTCACTACACAGACAACCAAACAGACAACCTCACGGCGCCAGAAATACCTTCTCATGTGCCTTTCTTCTTCAAAAGCGATGACACTAAAATGTAAGCAAGACTCGGGGAGGTCACAGTAAAGTCACCAAAAATTACCCGAATGTCTCTCTGAACTTGTTTGAATGTTCCACAAGTGTGTGCTGAGAAGTGGGGGTGGAAAAAAAGTCTTCTGTGTTCCTGGTTTTGGCTCCTTCAAATGAAATATTAATAGTATTATTCCTGGTGCATCTGGCAATACGGAGAAGCTTCGAGTAATAAGTTGAGCATACAAAAATGTTTGTAGTCATGGCAGGTTAGCAGAACCACAATTTATGTAATAGAGTAGGTGCGGTACCCCAGGCATGGAAATTGATCCCGAGTCACTGAAACCTCTGGGGATGATCCATTCACCCACATGAAGCATCACCCAGAACAGAGTGAAGAGCTGTGACACAGGGAAACCTGGCTTCTGTGAGGCAGGACTCATCACCTACTCTGGAGACTGGTCCCAGGTGCAAACGACTTACTCTTGGTGTCCGTGAAGTCAACTTTACAGGTGCAGAGAGCGTCTGAGAGCAGGCAGATGGCTGGGGTCTCTCTCTCGGGTGGGCCCCGTGGGCTGGGCTGCCTTGTGGTGTGGGAGTTCAGAACAGGGGCACCCGGGGAGATGGGGAAGCAGGGCTGCTGATACCCCTTTGGCTAGAAGTCAGGAGGGAGCCTGAGTCAAGGCCAGCCGGACCCGAAGGGCCCAGGAGCAGCTGCTGCCACAGGGCGCGGGTGGCTCAGAGCTGA
Source organism: Spermophilus citellus (assembly GCF_964194105.1). Lineage (NCBI taxonomy): Eukaryota > Metazoa > Chordata > Mammalia > Rodentia > Sciuridae > Spermophilus > Spermophilus citellus. Next base: position 91,283,718 of record NC_138195.1, read on the forward strand.
GATCCCCTGACCCTGCCAGGAGGGGGCCTCTGGAGAATTTCAACTGCGCTGCACTCCTTGTCCCCGGCTGGCCACACCCAAAAGTTAAGCACATAAGCTGGAGTTTGTGGTTCCAGTTTCGATATCGAGGAAAAAGGTGGTTTAGGTTGAAACCTAAATGACTCTAGAGCTTGAAACCTAAAGGACTCTAGGAGGGGTTCCTGTGGCCACCAGGGTTACTGAGATGGGCCTCTGTGAGCACCTGAGATGAAAGCCCCTTGGCCGAGCTTTGCTGTCCTCAGCTGTGGACCAGCTGTGGGTCTTGAGACGGGACAGCTCTGGTGGCTAGCTCCTTCTCTCTCCCTGGCTTCAGGGCCAGGCCGACAACCGGAATAATGTAGGACTGGGCTGTCTCTACAGCAGCTCTTGGCCAACGTCTTCTGGAAAGGGCCAAATCGGAACTCTTTTCTGCTCTGCAGGGCATACAGTTTCAGTAGTACTGCTCCACTCTGCTGTTATTTCACCAAAGTGGCCACAGATAACATGTGACTAAGTGGACGAAGGGCAGGATGTAGCCCCTGCTAAATTTGCTGATTCCCACCCTAGAGGATGTTGGTTGGTCACGTTGCCCAGGAAATAAATCATTCATTCATGTAGCAAGTGTTGACAATGTGTCCACTCTGTACCAGGCACAGTCCTTGGTCTTGAGATAGACCAAGGAGCAAAACAGCCAGGCCCCCACAACTCTGTGCTTTCAGAACTTGCATTTTAGTTGGGGAGACTGAAAATATACCAGTGTGGTGATGATCACCTTCTCTCTCTGTTTTCCATCCCTCTCCATCTGCTCCAGAGATGCTCTGTACCCTGGCGGCCTATATGGACAGCTTCAGAGACTCTCATGCCTGCAGTGTCCTCCCATGTCCAGCCGTGAGAAGTGTTTTTAGTCTTTAAGCTCATCAAATACAGAGTCCATGATGTATATTAGAGTATAGAGCTGGGGGTGAAACACGGCTGCATACATGCTGTGCTGGCAGCGTAATTCTTCTTCAGAGACCCTGCGGCCGTCCCAGGGCTAAGCAGGTGGAGTATGTGGTCAGCTGGGTTCAGGTGTCACTGGGAATTTCTTAACTTGATGAAGCCTCTATTTTCTCATTTGCAAAATGAAAATAATAAGAAAACGGCCAACTGACAGGGTTGCCATGAGGAGTAGATGTGACAGCACAGGTACAACGGTTGTCATGGTCCTGGCACATGCAAAAGCCTCCGTCAATGGTAGTGATCATAGAATCCTGTGGTGAGCTGTAGGCCATGCTGGTGACTGAATCATTGTGCTGATGGTGAGCTTGTCCCTCTGTGTAATGAGTACATTGGCCTAAGGAAGGTGACATTAAGAGACATTCAGTTAACTTTGGTGCAAGTGTGTCCTATATTGATCCTGGCACACTTCTCCCCCAAACATCCCAAATCAAAGCAGATTCCCATAGCGAAATAACCCCGAGACATCAACTCTCATTCTCTCATAGTAAAACTTCTAATTTTAGGTCTAAAGGGGACCACTCTTGCCAACTAGAAGCTTTAGGGGCTGCCTGGGAGCAGCAGACGGGGAGTCACCATCTTGCCAGGGTAACTGCCTGGCCAGCAGGGAGTGGCACACTGACCTAAAATGCTCTTTGTGTTTCATTGTCTAACTGCTTTAAATTGTGTCACGTCCAAGGTCAAGACTTACAAAAATGCACTTACGTAAATATGCCTTCCATTCTTTGACTCAAGATGATCAATAATCAAAATCAATAAACACCATTTACGTTATTATGGCTACATGACTGTTATCCCAGTGCCTGGTCATATAGTGAGTTGAGATTACATTTTTGTCCCTAAGTTCCCAATGTCACAATCCCTGAGACATTCAAAGGAGAATGTTTATTTGGCTCCATGTTTGTGTTGTGATTTCCTTGTATAGTTTTATTTATTTGTTTTCTTAGAGTTTGTGATTGCCTCTCTTTTTTCTTGTTTATAGGCAAAATATAGACCTTCCTTACCATAATGTTCATGGCTCTTTCCTAACTTATTATTGCTTGGGTTTCATTCCAACCTTCCCCTTGAAAACATTCTCCTGGTTGGTTACTGATTTATGGTATACCTGTATTATTTCCTAACCCTTCTATGGAGCACTATTCTAGGATTTCCTAATTAGTTCCACTGTTGCTGTATTCACTCCTTTTTCTTTTTTGGTTTTAACATGTTTTTTTCTTGCTAAAATTACATCCTCAATATTCTTTCTCAAAAGAATGGATTTAGAAATAAATTCTCTCTTGAACTTGTGAAAATAAATGACTTTATTAAACTCTTTCCAATTATTCTGTTTGAGGGCGTTCAAGCCAGTACTTGATCAATGCATTAGTTCAAAATTATATACCTGCAACCTCTGTGGATCTTGCCCTGCTGACTTCTTGCATCCATTTGGTTGATGAGATGTCCGATGTCAATCTAGTTCCTTTCTTGCTGCTAAGAAATTTTATGTAGATATGTTATTTCAGTTAGGAATACTTGTAGCTGTAAGTTAAGATAAACAATACTCAGTTAACAGTGGCTTCAGCAATATGTTTAAGAAGTAGGTGGTTCCAGGTTCAGGGCTCCAGTCCAGTAACTGAGGGCCTAGCCCTGTCTGACCTGCCTTATGCAACATGTGGAGGGAAAGGAGCCTTGGCGTCCTTGTGCTGACTGCCTCCTAGGTTGAAGACAGCTCCCACGTCATGTTCTTGCACTAGTGCAAAGCAAATCACTTCTTTTTGCTCTGAGTTTTATTGCAACAGAAGCCATGCCTTCACCATTTACCAGCCAGAACCTGGCCATGTTGTTGACTCCTAGATGCTCATGGAATAAAGTCAAATTTACTATGATTGGTAAGATCCTTCTGTGAAGTTGGAAGTGGAGCTACCATTCCTGATGTCATGGGATCTCTCCAGCTACCCGAGCTCAACATTTGGAGAACTGTTAACAGGAAAGAAAGAGGAAAATATTTGAGGGTAGGCTGTGGAAGGTATCTGCCTTTTATGTCAAGGGATAATCTTTTTTGCTATCATGCTTTTTATTTAAAATCTCAGTTTGCCTTTAAGCTCTAGGAATCTGCCCCTCATTATTTATTTGATAACTTCCTCCTTTGTGTGTATTTTCTTCCTTCAAAAAGTTCTATCTGGAATACTTCCAAGTGCATGCTGTATTTCCTAGGTCAATCTTTGTATTTATTAACTTTCCTTCTGAATTTCTTGTGTATCTGTCTTTTTTATTCTTCTTTGTTGTCTAAGAGTTCCTTGAGATTGTCTTTTAACCCTTGCATTTTATGTATTTTATTTATTATTTTATCATAGGTATACTATATATATATATATTAGATCTATGATACATACATAGTAGATACTATGCCATACATATTTTTTAACTTCTGTTCTCTGTTCTTTTTCAATAGCATCTTGGTCTTGTTTTAATGATGCAGTATAATCTCAGATCTCTTGGAGAATGTTACAGGGTTTAAAAATTTTTCTTGTCTATTTCCTAAGTCTTCTGTTTCTTACAGAGTCATTTTTGCTGACGTTGCTGTTTATCTATCTTTCTCTTCCACGATGTATACATCCTTAAATATCTGGTGTAAAGACAGGGGAATGGAGAAGCTTGCTGGGGAGTGGCAGCGTGTCTGGGGCTTGTTGACCTGAAGGCTCAGCATTCACTATGGGCCTTATCCCATGTGCAGAATGAGAAGGTCTCTGTTCTGGACCCGACACCCCCACTCAACACCCTTGTTAACTGCAAGCTCTTCAACACATTTTTAGAGAACCCTGGGATTTCACCTTAGGTAGAAATGCCTAGCTGGACACTGGCCGGCCTGCAGAGAAGGGCTGTGTGATTGTGTTTGGGGCTTGACCATTCAGAACAGAGGCCTTTAACAGATGCCAGTTCCTCAGCGCTGCTCATCAGGGATCTGCAGTGTTCAAGTTTGGCGGCTGTTGGGCACTTTGGGGCAAGCTGGCCCTCCTGCCCACAGCTCTGCTGGGGTCTGACCCTCTCTGCTGCCACCTGTATAGCATCAAGAAATTGATTCGAATCCTTCTTTTCTGATGGTTCCCTTCACTGGTGTGGGCTGCTACATTTAAAAATTCCTTCAATATTGTTTTAATGGATTCTCAGGAAGGAGAGACTGACCTGGGCTTGGCCTCCATCTTGACTTGCAAGGCTCTGTTTTATTTTTTAAAATATATAGCTTCATTGAATTTAAAAATTCTTATTTTTAATTGTGGCAAAATACATATAACATAAAATCTTTCATCTTAGCCATTTGAAGTGTGTAGTTTGTTAGTATTAAGTACATTCCCATTGTTATGTATCCAATCTCCAGAACTTTTATTTTATAAAACTTCAACTCTATGCTTCCTAAGTAACTACTTCCCATCTTACCCTCCCCCCAGCCCCTGGAACCCCCATTCCACTTTCTCTGCTATGAATTCGACTGCTCTAGCACCCTCATGTGAGTGTCTTTTTGCGACTGGCTCATGTCACAGCATACCGCACTCAAGGTTCACTCTTGCTGTGTGTGTGTGTCAGATTTGATTTCCCTTCCTTTTAAAGGCTGAATACTATTCCATTGTGTGGATATACTGCATCTTGTTTATCTTTTTATCTGTGGTGGACCTGGTTTCTTTTACCTTTGGCTGTTGTGAATAGTTCTGCTTTGCAGGTGGATACTGTACTGCTGGGTTTTAAGAGGGCTGTGAGGTTCTCAGCCACTCAGCTCCAATGCAGTGTATGTGCATATAAATTCCCCTTTGTGTTGGGACTAAAACAGCACCATCACGATCATCCAGGGTTCAACTTTTCACTCAGCATACCTCTTCCATCATCATAACCTAAAGGAGCTAGGATGGATGGAGTTGCTTCTGTACTACATGGACGGCTTTGAGCCACAGAGATGTTAAGCAACTTGAAAAAGCCAGTAAGGGGCGCAACTGAAAGTACTGAATAATTCTATCCACCTGAAAAGACACTGCGGAAAGGTTTTGTTTGCAGATTCTATTATGGGTTGACTATGTAGACAGGACCAGAAAACCATTATCTTTAATCTAGTAAATTTAATGCAACTTTTCCTAACAGATGAGCCAGGTTGACATTGTAAATTTCATGTGGAAAAGAGAAACCTGTCTGAAGCTCTGCCAGCTAAGATAAGACAGAATAGCAGATAGGATTTAACTATTAAAATTACAGAGATGCGTTCCTGTTTATTTTCCAGGGAGGGAGACAAGGTAAATGTTCTTGGGTTGTTGGCGCTGTCTTCCATTTGTATATTTCTTCTGAACACGAGCATTATGTTGTTTATTCATCTGTTAATGACAGCTGATTATCAAACCATAAATATACATGTTGGATCTAATGGTTTATGAATGTTAAGCATCAGACAGCAACATTTGCGGGTATTTAGAGAAACTCTGCAGCTACCTCCCAATCACTATCTAGCTTGTCAGTTTTCTGTGGAATTGTCTCGATTCTTTGTGCTGTCAACTGAATCGTGTGTTAGATAGAAAGAAGGTTCCCCACCATCACTATTGCTATTTTTTCTCTTTTCATCAGTAAACAGACTTTAAAAAAAGAAAAGGCGGTGGGGGGGGGGGACCTCCACATAATTCTCCTGTGTAATCTAAGGCTCCAAATATCACATTTTCTCAATTTCTTCTGGAAAATAGCAAATGTGATTTCTTAAGGCTTTCATTTTCAAATCATCTCAGGAACATTAGCAAATACATGTGCTCAGTAGTTTTGCACCATACACAGGAGAAAATAACAGAAAGGGAGAGGCTGAAGTTCAAATTAAAGGCATCCGTCCTGGCTGCCCTGAAGTTCCATGGTTCTTATTTAAAATTAAAAAATACTGGGCCACCCGGGGTTTGCTCCCTGCATCCTGAGGTGCATGGGTGGACTTCCTAAGCAGAGAACCAGGGTAGCTGGATGCTCAGGCTTTGGCTCTAAGCTGGAGAAGTCTGGCCCCTCCCCAGGGCACAGCCAGGAGGCTTGGAGAACTTTCTTTAAGTGTCTTAATTCTTCCATTTACCCTCCACCAGAGATGAAGCATCTACTCCAGCCAGGTCTGCACTCGGCCCTGGGCACATAGAAAGCCCTGTGCTGCCCTTCTTGAGGCTGGTCCAACGGGAGGCAGCACAGCAGAGCGGGCAGGGCCTGGTCGGAATCTCAGCCTCCCTGCCAAGGGCCTGGCCGTAGCCTCCTGGGGAGCTCTGCTTGGGTGGGGATGGAGACACCACCCCACGGAGCTGGGAGAGTGAGCAGTCCTGGACACTCTGGTTCATTTCCATTTCTTCCAGCCCCGTGGCCCTGACCACCCGATTTCCACCCCAGACATTGGACCTTGCAGACCCTCAGACTCCTGCTGTCTCTTAGCCCACTTTCAGCCTGTTATGGTCTGTCTCTCTGACCCCTTCTTCTTTGGGAACTTCGCTTTCTTTCCCTCTTTGTTTCTTTTCTCTGTGGATCTTTACCAAGTCTCTGCTGGAGGAGCCCTTCATGGTGTTCTCTCTGAGCATCAACCTTTTATTCTCTAGATATTATTAATGTCTGTGTTCCTGTCTTCAGCTGCCATCTTTACTCCTAAGAGCCTACAGTTAACATCTAAATCCTCAGCCTTCTATGTTTTCCTGAGATGATTGGCATCTGTCTCTGGCTCCTCCTAAGTTCTCATTCTTCCCTTCATGGACCCTGAACCACAAGTGAATGGCTATTTCCTGATGATGCACTTTTGCTTTTTTACATGAGCTCTTTTCTCAGCTCCTCCATCTAGAGAGATCTTAGTCTACCTTCCAAACCCAGCCCCTCTGTCCCATGTCTGGGAAGCGTCCCAGCATCCTCCTGTATTATAACATCTTTGTGCATGGTCCTTGATAATCAGAGTGCTTTGGAGTTTTCTGCTTTGGTTTCAGGGGAGCCTGCAGAATCATAGCTTTCAAGATCCTCAGACTCTTGCCTTCAGGAGACATTTGTAATCTTCCCCCCATTTTATTTTACACCTGTATCTGAGCTTTGCTCCAATCCTGACAGTCTAGTCCTAAGTACAAGCGTGGGACCATCAGACTCTTGAAATAATAAGTGAATGAATGGGTGGACACTCCTCACCTTTACATATTAGATGTTTCTTATTCAAACACCTGCAAACATAAATAAGCACTGTAATTTAAATGACAGTGTTATGTATGTTGACTTGAATCATTCATATCAATCACTCTTGGAATACTTAGCAATTTTATTTTGTAGTCATAAAGAAAGCCCATTCTTGTTTTAAAGCCTACTTTTAAAAAACATCAAGGAAGCTAAAATTATAGAGTAAATAACTTGATTAAATATGATAGCTTAAGCACTTGACAGATTTGTCAGTGAAACTTGTCTACAGAGAGAACTGCAGGGCCCTCGGTCAACTCAACTCGGCTGTGGAACAGGAGCAGAAAGAGCCCTGCCTCAGGGATCTTGAGCTTTTAGCAGGGCAGTTTATGGAAGAGCACAGAACACAGCAGGGGCCCGGCAAATCTGAGTTTAACTGAGTAAATTTCCTTGTAAGAACAGAAACGCATATGGGAGCTACCCACAGTCATTCCCTTGGGCCAGCAACTCCCCCCAGGTACCAGCCCCTGGGAAAGTTCGCAGAGGTGCACCAAAGGTGTGACAAGAGTCCAAACAATGTCATAGAATGGAGAAAGGCAGTGGAATATCAGCGGTGGAATATCAGCAAGGAGGGGGAATGAGGAGCCAGGGCGGATCTCCTGAGCCAGGCACCAGGGGAAGAAGTCAGCTGTGGAGGTGCCCAGGTGGTGCTCTGGGCCCCTAGGAATCGCGCAATGCAGAGGCCAGGAGGCGCGTGGCACCAGGATCGCTGTGACGCTCCAGACCTTGAGCTTTGGGGGTTCCCTGGAATGGGTTCACTTTGTAGCAATGCCACGAAACTATTCATGAACCCTGTGCTCCCCTGTGTGGATGTCACACTTCAATAAAAGCTCAGTTAAGACGAAAGACAAACTGGCTGGGTGTTTGAAGGATGGACCAGGCGGACACAAGGAGGAGGACTTGCTCGTGTTCAGAGGCACCGCAGAGGGTGGGGAGGCAGCCGGGGTACATCCAGGGAGTACTAGAGCCTCTGGCAGTGATGGCTTGCTTCCTTTCCAGGTTGAATCAGCAAGAACGCTGGCTGCCTGATAGGACAGTAGCCACCTCGAAAGACGGATGATCTAAACTTCACAGTGTGATCAGGATGCATGCTACGGGAGTCAAAGATTTATATGGAGAACGGAAAGTCATAATATGCTAGAAGAAAAATGGGAGAATTCCCTTTTCATCTTGGAGTGAAGAAAGCCTTCTTAAGCATGACCCAAAAGCAAGAAGCCATGAAAGAGGACACAATTTGACTACACAGTAACAAAGCCTCTGTGTGGCGAGACAACCACAACCCCGCCCATAGTTGCTTGACCCGCACAAAAGAAGCCAAGAATCTCAAAAACAGAGGCTACCTGTGTAGGGAGGTGGAGGTGATATGCAAATTGAGTGGGGAAGAAAATTTTCCCCTGGTTACCTCTTTATATTAAATAGGTTGATCTTTGTGGATATGTTGGCTGTTCATCTCTGCTTGCGCTAGGCATAGGTTTATGTAGAACATCCTGTCTCCTTTTTAAACTGGAGAATTAGAAAAATAAGATTAGAGAGATAGTTTTTGTTCTTTTATGGGTTTGGTCTTTTCCTTAGTAAAAGAGCAAGTAGAATGCTTCATATCAAGCATCAAGACAAATTCTAAGTGAGTCAAAGGTTTAAACACGAATACAGGATCCATGTTTCCATCCGAGGCTCGCAGTGGAATTGAAGGAGTTAGGGTGTCGCCCAGCTGACTCCAGAGCTTCATCTTAAAGGGCAGGGATTGGAAGCCTGGAACTGACAAGGAGCCAGAGCCCTCGGAAGAGCAGGAGCTTGAGGATCGCTCGCTTGTCGCTTTGTAGGTGGAAACGAAGGTGGACGAAGCAGAGGCAGCGGGCAGCTGGGATTGGCAGAAAAACGTAACCAACTCCAATTTTACCCAGTTACTTGGATATTTCAAACTAAAGCAGCTTTCAGGTGGAAATAGTTCTGGACAATTAACGTGATTTCTTACTTTATTTTGTGGGACTCAACAGAGCCCACGTGTCCGAACTCTGCAGCCCCTCTATTAAAGGTAGGGTCTGGCTCGTTCATTCAACAGGCACCTCTGAGTGAAGCACTGACGGAAACAGTGCGGCAGTCTCTGTCAATGGGCCAGACCTCCAAGGGCACAGCCAGCAGGTTCAAACGCAGACTAATGTGAGATCCATGGGCTGGTGGCTGCTGGGGGCAGCGTGGGGAGGGCTGTCAGCTTGGACAGTTCTCCTGAGTGTCCTGTGCCTCTGTGCTAGGACTGTCCCTCCCGAGTGCAGGGACTGCGTGCGCTCCGCCCTGCCTGGCTCTCCATTAACTAGAGAACTTGAGGGGAAGTTGTCGTCTGCAAGTTTCAGATTTTGAGAAATGATCTTAATAAAGGAGAACTTTATTTGGCCTTAGGTGAGAGCAGATCAATAAATTAGTTGGCTGAGGGCAGAGATGAGCAGGCAGAAAGAAGGTCAAGGTCTACGTAAAAACCAAGAGGCAGTGAAGAGTCAACCCGTGTCAGGGGAAGACATGCCATTTACAAAGGCGAAATAATAAAATAAAAATCACTCCGACCCTGGCACACGGTTTCCTTGCGATGTGTAAACTAGCGGATGTCCCTTAGCCTTGGGAAAGGCAGAGGAGATGGGGACTGTGTCATAGGACAGTGGTTATCTATTTCCTCTTGTGATTGTCCCCATTAGGATTGGGTAGAAGGGAGATCAATCAGAAAGCCACTGTCACAGAGAAGCCGTCCTGGGCCTGTAATTCTGCTCTGAACTGTAGCTAATGATGCTAATGCAGCTCCGAGAGGTGTCCCTGCCTAGCCCCAGGCCTGAGGCACAGGCTGGGCCAGGTTGCTGAGCCGAGGGGTGCTCTATCACCCGGGGGTGGGCTGGGGCGACGGCCCTGGGCTCCCAGCTGGCCTTGTAAAACTTGAGTCATGGCGACAGAATTCTTTCCATCATTGTTTATGCCGCGCCTTCCCGGCTGCATTACTGTTATTTAGCATCCTGCCGTCATCCATAAAGCACCTCTCTGCCATTTGTTTTTTATTTCTCACTCTCCTGAGGTTGGCTGTTCTCATTCCCTGTCTGGAGCTGAGACAGAGAGAGAGAGATTAAAGGGCTCTGTCCCGGGTTGCTGCACACCAGCTCCCTGCGGGGTTGGGAGCCTGGCCTCCCCTCTGCAGGCCCTGGCCTCCCCTCTGCGGGCCCTGGCCCTGGGAGGTGCACCTGTCAGGTGATGGCTGCAGGGCTAGCAAGACGGGGCTGGCATCTGGCCCACTCTCCCCTACGGTTCCGCTTTATGACCCCGTGCAAATCTTTCCGTTTCTTTTGTGTGTCCTGAGCCATAAAACAGACAAATTACGGTGGTCCCTGTTTTCCTCACAGAGATGCCAGGCAGGATGTTATGTTTCTCCCTTATGTAATAAATCTGAGAGACCAAATATGATCATCAAAAAGAAAGCTCACTGAGTTCCTGAGAAGGGCACAGTCTAGACTCTCCTGCTCACCTGGACCCTTGCCAAGCAAGGCTGCTGTCTGGGAAGTCACCCCAATGCTCCCCCTCCACCTCCTTAGCTCCTCTCTGCTCAGAACCCCCCAGGGCTCGGCAGCAGGTGCAGAGTCAAAGCCGGTCTTTGGAATGGCCTGGGCTCTCCCAGGTCTGCCCCGCCCCTCACCTGGCCTCCTCTCCTCTGCTCTCGCACACCTGACAGCACCTCTGCCACCTGGCGCTGCAACTTCACAGCGCTGCATGGCTGCTCTGGCTCTTTCCCCCACGTCCCCTTCTCTGGGAGCACTTTCCTGGCCACCTTGAGTACCCCTGCCTCAGTTTCTCCACAGTGCTTAGCACCAGCTGTGCGCTCGGGATCATACCTGTGTGGTCTACCTGTGCATGTCCTTGTCTCAGCTCCCCAGGCCACACCTGAAGGCCTCCAGAGCAGGAACAGTGCTGCTTTGCCCCCTACTTTGCCCCAGGACCTTCCTCAGTGCCTGGCGCGTGCTGGGTAACAGCTACTGAATGAGTGGACTTGGCTCTGTTCGCTAACAACAGCACAGCCTGTGCTATAAGTTGCAGAGCGCTTTGGAAGCAAAGCCAAGTGGCGTTCATGTTTTGCAGTCACAGTTGCCAATCAGGGACTCAGACCCACCAAAATGGTCACTTTATGTGCACTGGGAGTGCAATTGCTTCCCCATCCCTAATTCCACCCAGGGGAGAACATTCCATCTTGCCAGCACAAGGACACAGCGTTTCACTGTCCTCCTGGCCCTGTCCCCAGACTGCTTCCAAGGCAGCAGCCTCTGGCAGCACCGCATCCTCCGACTGGTCTACCTCCCTCTGTGCAGGCTGCCTGGGGCAGAGAAGGGCTCTCCTCCACCCTAGGTCTCCTGCCAGTGCCAGGCTCAGCAGCCTGGCAGCCTTGCTCTTGGAGCCCCCCATGTACCAGGTGCCAGCAAGTCCTGACTCCTCAGCTACCTTTTGCATGCCACCTCGAACAAGCAGGGGACACTCTCAGGTCTTCCGCCCACTCAGAGGAACAGTTTCTTCCCTTCTGTCTACGGCGGCCGCTCAGCCATTCTTTCCCTCTGATTCTCTTCAAGGCTCTTTCCTCTCTGCGCGTCACTGGGGAATAGTTTTGGGTCTCCACATCCATTAGGAGATCTCAGATGTCACCCTTGGCATTGGGGAGAGGAGGACCACACCAGTTCTCCTCTTCCTGGCTTCTCGGGCCTTTCCCTGAGCTTGGGTCGGGCTCCTGCTCCCCGGCTCACCCCCTTCCTGGCACTGGGGTCCACACCCCCGCCCACCAGGTTCAGCCCTGATTGATGGGCCAGCTAAGTTTCCACAAGTCCTCCTGGTCCTCTCTCTGCCAAGCCCTGGGCACCTCAAGACTGGCTGTCACACAATGGCCCAGGCCTGACCTTTCCAAAGTCTGTTTTGAAACAGGGAAAAGCAAGGAAGCATCCAGAAGGGAAAGTGTTTTGAGCCATGTATGAAAGCGTTGCCGCCTACAGACCCGTTTCTGACCCACAGTGTCCCCAAACATCTTCGCCTCCAGAGAACATTCCACCAGCACAACCCTCTTGTGCAGACAGAGCAGGAGGCCTAAGGTCACGTGGGGCACGAGGGCGCTTCCATTCCGAACCCTCAGTCTCTTGGTTCCCAAACTGGCATTTCTTCCCTCTGGCCCTTAGTGGGCTCTGTGACAAATGTAGTTGACACCCAGTAGGCGCAAGGCCTCCTGCGTCCTGATGCCTTACACTTAACAGACGGGAAAAGAGGGAGCTGAGTAGGTGAATTTCTACCCCCAAATGCAGCCACCCCGGAATCACCTTTTCTCTCTTAGCCTGTTGCTCTTGGTCTGTTTTCCTTGTGCTGATGTCTGGGCCTCTTTTCCATCTGTCTGGAACGCATCTTGCTGGATGATATTTTTTTGTGTATTTCCTCATCCAATGCCAGACAATAGGTACTTCATAGTATGTTCAAGTAGTAAGTGTCTTGTTAAATTTCGTCTTTAATAACTATAAAGCAGGTAATAAGTTGCTTTTTCAAAGAAATATTTTGTATGGGGCACAGTGGTGCATGCCTGTAATCCCAGTGACTTGGGAGGCTGAGGCAGGAGGTCTCATTTGAGGCCAGCCTCAGCACCTTAGCAAGGCCCTAACAACTTACTGAGACCCTGTCTCAAAATAAAAAAATAAAAAGGTCTGGGGATGTAGTTCCCCAGTGGTAGAGCATCCCTGGGCTCAACCCCTGGTACCAAGAAAGAAAAAAAAAAGAAATATTTTGCAAACAAAAATAAGAAGTCCCTTTAGTCTTCAAAGCAGATTTTCAAAGAAGCTAAAAACATAAGTATCCAGTTATTTCCTAGACGGTTGCCTTCTTTTAGCTAGGGAAATGATGTGTTTGTGCAAATGGGGGATTTTATTTTATTTTTCAAAGCAATAGGTCAGGTTTTGTTCAGTAATAGGGTTGCAACAGGGAAAAGATAAAGCATGACCCGAACTCAGATCCCTGACAGCAAAGGCTGGAGACATTTCAAGTTTGGGGACAAATGGGATTTTAAAGACAAGTTTCTGGCTTTATTTTTCTCCTGCTGAGAACATTTCATCCACTAATCTCAGTCTCTATTCTGCTCACGAAGAACTTTTTTTTCTAAATTTTGTTTTTTAAAAATTAATTAATTTATCTGCTCTAATTTGTTGTACATGACAACAGAATGCATTTCGATTCATAGTACACAGATGGAGCAAAATTCATAGTACACAAAGTAGAGTCACACCATGTCTTCCTTCATACACGTACTAGGGTAATGATGTCTACCTCATTCCACCATCTTTCCTACCCCCTGCTCCCTCTCTTCCCTTCCCTCCCCTTTGCCTTACTTACCCAAAGTCCCTCCATTCCTCCCATGCCCGCCCTCATTATGGATCAGCATCCATTTATCAGAGAAAATATTTGGCCTTAGGTTTTTTGGGATTGGTTTACTTCACTTATTATGATATTCTCCAGCTCCATTCCTTTACCTGCAAATGCCATGATTTTATTCTCTTTTAATGCTGAGTAATATTCCATTGTGTATATATACCACAGTTTCTTTACCCATTCATCTACTGAAGGGCATCTAGATTGGTTCCACAGTTTAGCTATTGTGAATTGAGCTGATATAAACATTGATGTGGCTGTGTCCCTGTAGTATGTTGTTTTTAAGTCCTTTGAGTATAGACCAAGGAGTGGGATAGCTAGGTCAAATGGTGGTTCCATTCCAATTTTTAAAAGGAATTTCCATACTGCTTTCCAGATTGGTTGCACCAATTTGCAGTCCCATCAGCAATGTATGAGTGAGTGTGCCTTTTCCCCACATCCTTGCCAACTTATTGTTGCTTGTATTCTTAATAACTGTCATTCTGACTTGAGTGTGATAAAATCTTAGAGTAATTTTGACTTACATTTCTCTAATTGCTAGCAATGATGAACATTTTTTCATATGTTTTGTTGATTGATTGTATATCTTCTTCTGAGAAGTGGCTCACGACCATCTTTTGATGAGAGATTGGGTTGCGAATGCCTTCGAGTTGCCTGAAAAGTCTTACTGTATTTCTCTGGTTGTTAACTATGCATTATGCTGGGAGTTGCATGTTTAACACATTTGAAAGGCTCCAAAATGTGGTTTCCCAATTGGTGGGTGATGCAAGCTATAGTTCTAATTTTAGGGATAGCAACAAATTAAGGTAACATTTCATAGTCATTTTTATGTTGTAAAAGTACCAAAATAGGCAAACATAGTATCAAAATTATGTGCTTGCTTTTCTCTCTACTCCCCCTCTTTATTTATCAATTCATTTAAAAATCAATTCATTGAACGTATATTTATTGAGCACCTACCATGTCCTGGGGCTGTCTAGGTACCTGCCAGGTGCTGGGATGCAGTCTCTGACCCCTCGGAGCTGACACAGAGGAGGCGCTGGGGTCAGGGAAAGCTTCCCCAAGAGGAAGGTGCTTGAGGTGGGCTCTGGAGGAGAGGATCAGGTGAACAAGAGCCAATTTCCAAAAGACACTGTCTCCCCCACTTTTACTGCTGATCCTGCTTGGTTCTGCTACTTCATGCTTACACCCGTAGACCACCCTTTTGTCAAAGCCCCCTCCGTTGTCAGAGCCACAACCTGTTTTCTATCTCACGCCTTACCCTTGTCCATACAGTGGTGTGGAAAGCCATGGGCTGGGCCCCAGCTCAGCAAGGCAAGAGCAGAGGTGTTGGTGTGAGATGGGGACTGTGGTGGGCCCCCCAGGATGGACCTGATGGGATGGGGTACTGGAGGTGGAGAAGACTCCAGGTGGAAAGCAGACAGGAAAGGAAGAGGGTCCTTGGCTTCTCCAGGGTGGCCCACAAAATGATGCTCCAGGAGCCAGTGAGGTGGCCTGAGAGTCTGGGTGCAGAGCCCTGTCTGGCCAGGAGCTGGCAGAGCCTTGGAGTAGAAGAGCCATTTCCATACCCCCATGTCTACCTGGAAGGGGACATAGAGGCCTACGTCATTTTCCTGAGCTTTCTGTGAATGCTCAGCTAACCCTAAGGTTATTTGATGATGGCTCCTCCCCCCCCTTCCACTGAAGGGAGCACAGTACTGGATCCCCCTCCCCATTCTCCCGGAAAGATGGGAATATCACCAGAGGCTGAGGCAGGAGGATTACTTGAGATCAGGAGTCTGAGGCTAACTTGGGTAAGGCAGTGAGACTCCATTTTAAAATGAAACAACTCCAAATAATTGGAAGCAACCAAATGTTCAGCAACTGGGGATAAGTTTATATTTGTTCAGTGAAATAAAATCTAGCCACTGAAAAACGATAATCACAGAGATAATAGTGGACATGGAAAATGTTTTGATGTATCTGTTTAAAATGAACAAAAAGGTCTACGTGCTATAATTATAGTTGGTAAAAATAAATGTACACAGATCAAAACCTAGAAAGGAATATGTAAAAAGTAAAAGCAAGTTTAATTATGGCGATTGTATTAGTTAAGGTAATACAGAAGTTATAGAAGAAAAACTCTGAAATCTCAGGGGCTTGCTGTGCTCCAGGTGAATTTTTGCTCACATCAAGTCCAAAACAAGTCTCTAGAGACCCAGCTCCTTCTAGTCCCTGGCCACTCACCTGCTGGGGCCTTGAAATCCCCATTCATAGGCGGACCAGGAGTGTACTCTAACCCTCTGTGGCCTGGAGGTGTCAGTGTATTTCTGCTCACATTTGATTGACCTGAATGAGTCACGTGGTCCCGTCGGGATGCAAGGAGCGCTGGGAAATGTAGTCCCGGCTGGGCTGCTACTTCCCAGTAACCCGCCCACACTAAGAAGAGGGGTCAGCACTTTAGTATTGTACTTCAAACTCTTGGAT
Organism: Spermophilus citellus; assembly: GCF_964194105.1. Taxonomy (NCBI): domain Eukaryota; kingdom Metazoa; phylum Chordata; class Mammalia; order Rodentia; family Sciuridae; genus Spermophilus; species Spermophilus citellus. Next base: position 91,299,783 of record NC_138195.1, read on the forward strand.
GCTTTTAATCCTTCAGTATTTGGTCATCTACCCCAGCTCCATTGGCTCCAGTGGTATCTTTTCTTCCTTTTAAGCTTCCTTGAATTTTATTAGTTTTTTTTTTACTTTAAAAGAAACACAATTAATGACTCTATGGGTTCTTTCATTTCCTGAAAGTAAAGCAGGGACCTGTCCACTCAGGAAGCTGAGGTGGCTGGGCAGCAGAGAGGTGCAGACACAGCCCAAGCCGAAACCAGGGAGCATGTCAGACGCAGGGTTTCCTCTGTCTCTAAACTTGCTGCAGTGACTGTTAGGGACGGAACTGTGGCCCTCTCTCTTCCTGTGCAGAAGTCTTTGCCCTCCGTGTGACAGTATGTACAGCCTTTGAAGAGGTCCTGAAGGTCACGTGAGGTCAGAATGACCGGAGTCATTCTGAGGAGAGGAGCAGACACCAGGGAGGGGTGCACAGGAGGAAAGCCACCCAGAAGGCGGCGCCTGCAAGTCAAGGTCAGAGGCCTCCGCAAGCAAACCTGCCAAGACCTTCAGCTGGGGCTTCCGGCCTCGGGAGCTGAGAAAATGAATTTCTGTTCTGAGGCCACTCTGGCCTTTTGTTGGGGCAGCTCTGGGAAATGAACCCATTGTTGCCCCTCCCCCAACTTCTTATGAAGACTCTGCCCCTTAGAGCTCAGGTAGGTGCCACCTTGCTGGACGCCATCTCTTTGCCCAAGCTGCACTGACTGTCACTCCCTTGAGCCCTCTCCGCGCCCTGCTGTCATTCTACCCTGTTGCTTGTGAAACCTGCCAGCAAAGCCGTCCCCTTATCTGGAATGCCAGCCACACGGTAGGGGGAACCTTACCTTGTACCTCCAGCACCAAGAACAGGGCCACACAGTGGGTGCTCCTAAAAAGGGGCGAGGAAGTGAATGGCCTACTGAGAAGCAGGTCATCATTTTGACTGGTTGAAGCTGGCCAGTGGCCGTCTTTGAGCCAGGGGAGAGTCAGAGAGGCTGCTTCTGTACACTGCAGAGCGTGCAGAGCCCAAGCACAGCACAGGCGTGCTGTGGTGAAGGAGAGGGTCCCTCAGCACTTACCTGTGGTGGTTTGGATGTGCTTCGTGTGTCCTCCAAGGGCTCCTGTTGAAAGTTCTACCCATTAAGAGGTGAAATCACCTCTTGTGATCCAAGGTGGGCCTTTGGGAAGTGCTTAGGATTCCATGAGGCCATCAGGGCAGAGCCCCCAGGATTTAATACTGTATGAGAGGAGGAGACAGACCAGACACGCCCAGCTGCCCTCCCCGTGGGGGCCCGTCACAGCCTGGAGACTTCTAGCAGGAAGCAGCCATTAGAGGTGGCCCTTGACTTGGGACCAAGCCCTTAGCAAAATAAACCTCTTCTGCTTATAACTCATTCAACCTTAGGCATTTGTCACACTAATACAAAAAGGGGTGACAAGGTGCTCAAATGGGATAGGCTTGCAAACTTTGGAAAAAATTTTTTTTTGGTAGTTTTTGAAATTGAGTCTCTGGTGGCCTTCTTATCTGAACTGATCAAATATGAGCAGAAAATTTCTTAGAACAATAAATGCCCCAGGGTTTCCCCTTTCGGGAAGGTGCCATCCCCCCTTCTTCCCACCTGTCAGGTAGCTGCTCAAAGTCCTGTCTTTCTTTCAAGGCCCCTTCTGCTTCATGGGGCCCACCCTAGGGCCCGGCTGTTGCCAATCTCTGTGAGGGGTCTGGATCTCAGAAATCTCCCAGGAATTCTACTTTTGAGGCAGGGGAACCAATCCTGCAGCCACTCCGCTGCCCGGGAACACAGCCTTCCCAGACTTAGCCCTGAGTGTATTCACACCCCTAATCAAATTTCTGATCTATTTTAGCCGCCATAACATGAGACAGCAGACTCAAAAGAGGAGTCAGGTCCCTCTTTGGTTTTCCAACTTGAACTCCCAAGGTACGATCTTCTGTGTGACTATCTCACGCATGTTCTGCCAGGTACACCCTAGGCAAGTATGGCGGTATTTGCTATGACCTCCCGGATCTGCAGCGGTAGCTGCTCTGCCTCACCTCTCCCAGTCAGTTGAGATACACGGGGCACTTTTCAAACCCAGCGCACAGGGCAGCCTCTGGATCATCGGACTTCAAACTGCTTTTCTGATCAGGGTTTCCTGATCTGCCCATCAGGTCTCTTTCTCTTTGCTATCCCTTCCCTCTGTGATGAACTAGCTAGTACCACCGTTGCCACCACTGCTATGGCCGCTGCCCCAACTCGCTGGGTCCAAGGCGCTCTTTCTTTCTTTTTGTTCAAAGCACCTAAATTTCTGAGTCTCTAAGATACTCGACCATACAGTGTTGACTTCCCTGATCTCCCTCTTTCACCCACCTTGCTGAGCAGCTTGGATCCTGAGTCACAGGGCAACTAGGAATGCAGCCTTCCTCCCATCCTCCTGAAGTTGCTTAGGATGGTAACATTCAAAAGACCCTGGGTTTAGATGATGCCAGTAAAGTGGGTGGAGTAAAGATCTCTAAAAATCAACTCCTCTAAAGAAGTAATGAGAACACTGACAAAAGTGGTCCTAACCAACTTTTCCCAAACTCTGGAAACTAAAGGCTTGAAGTAACCTGGGGAGAATTTCCTCAAGAAAAAAAATGGCTGAATCTGGGTATGAAACATGGAACTTTATGGTACTTTAATTTGCCCCGTTTCCATCTCCCCCTTCTTAGCACGGCAGTGTAATCAATGGCGGGCAATCATGGTGAGATTCAGCAGGCTGGCAACCCCTGGAAAAGGAGGAGCAGAGCCGGAGCTCCTTCAAAGCCCCACACCCAGAGAAGTGCCACTCCGGAATTGTCCAGTGGTCTCCTGGAAAGCCCCACTCCCAAGGCTGTGTTTATTTATCTGTTTGTAGCTCCCCCAGTGCAGACAGCCTTATCCTCATGGACAGTTCTCTAAGAATCCAAGCAATGGTTAAACATTGTAATTTCCCTAGATGGTAGATAAGAGTTGGGGAAAACAGTATATAAACCAAAAACAGCAAGGAAAGCTAGGAAATGAGATTCCCATCAGGAGCTTTGAATAGCTCTGATTTATCATTAGCAGCCTAGAAGGTCATGCATACATTTATAGCCACACATGTGCCCAGGGCTATGCACATACCCAGGAAAAGTTCTGGGAAGGCCCTGAACTTTTAGCTTGAGCTAACTTTGAGTCTCTGCAGAAGCAGGAATTGGAGGCTAAGACAGATTTGTAAACTGCCTGGCTGAGTGTTGGAGGAGTGACCCAACATGCGCACAGGAGCCCCCAGCAAAGCCTGGAGACTCATTGGCTATAAGCATTTAAGGAAATCTCCAGCCAATCTTTAGCTGACCACTGAACAAACAGACTTCAGTGGCTTCTCACAAAAAAGAATAATACTTTATAGAATTGGCTCAGAGAAGTTACTAAAAAAATAATAGCTGCAATAAACAGCAACAACAACAAACTCTGGGGAGGGAGGAGAATCTAATTTCCCACATTGCCACATTATATTATTTTGACTATCTAGTTTTTGTCAGCAGCAGCGACAAACATCAAAAACCCTACAAGATTTACAAACAAACAAACAAATAAACAAAAAATGATTGAGACATAGGGGAAAAACCTCAGTCAATTCCTGTGGAAAATTTACTATTTATATTGAATTTTCTTTTGTGTGTGTTGCTGGGGATAGAGCCCAGTGCCTCACACATTGTAGGCAAGTGCTTTGCCACTAAGCCACATTCCCAGCCTGGATTTACTATTTAAATGACTTTGACTCATTTATTTAAAACGTGTTCAAAGAACTAAAGAAAACCATTCTTAACGGGCAAGGGGAAAGCATGAGAATGATGACTCGCCAAGTAAAGAGAGATCACGAGAAAGAACCAAATGGAAATTCTGGAGTTGAAAAGTACAATGACTGAAATGAAGAGTTTACTAGAGGGGCTCAGCCACAGATCTGAGCAGGCTGGGAAAGAATTTTTTAGTATGAGAACAGAAAAAAAAAAGAATGAAGAAAATGAACAATTTTAAGATCTGTGGGGCTCTAAAGAGCATAAATATATATGCACAGTGAGGATGCTAGAGCAGAGATGGGAGCGGGAGGGGCAGGAAAAACATTTAAAGAACTAATCACACAAATCTCCCAAATTTGACAAAAACCATTACACATGCATGTATAATGGTCTCCATACTGCTTTCCACATTGGCTGCACCAATTTGCAGTCCCAGCAGCAGTGTATGAGTGTGCCCTTTCCCCCACATCCTCGCCAACACTTATTGTTGCTTGTGTTCTTAATAGCTGCCATTCTGACTCAAGTGAGATGAAATCTTAAGAGTAGTTTTGATTTGCATTTCTCTAATTGCTAAAGCTCAATGAAATTCAAGCAGATGAATTCAAAGGACTCACACCTAAACAAATCATAATCAAATTGCTGAAAGCCAAAGACAAAGAAGAAATCTTAAGATCAGCAAGACAGAAGCAATTCTCATCACATACAACAGATCCTCAACAGGATCTTAACAGCCGCATTCTCACCAGAAACTATGGAAACCAGAAAACAGCAGGCGACATGTTCAAAGTACCAAAAGAACAACTGTCAAACAAAAATTAAATCCAGCAAAATTATCCTTCAAAAAAGGAAGGAGAGGTTAAAATATTCCCAGAAAAGCAGAAACTGAAAGATTTTGTTGCTAGTAGACCTAAGAAGAAATACTAAAAAGAGTCCTAATGTTAGAATGAAGGACACTAAACAGTGGCTTGAATCCATTTAAAGAAATAAAGAACAACAGTAAAAGTAATTTCTTAGGTAATTATAAAAGACAATAATAATGTATTTTTTTGTTTGTAATTCTTTGATCTGACTTGAAAGAAGACTGCATAAAGCAATGCTTATAAACTTGTGTTAATTGACCTACAATGTGTAAAAATGTAATGTATATAACAATAACATAAAATGGGAAGAGAACTACATAGACACAGAGTTTTTATATAATATTGAAATGAAGTTGGCATTAATCTGAATTAGATTATTCAGTTAAAGTGCTAATTATAACCCAGAACAAGCCCTAAGAAAATAACTCCAAAAGGCAAAGAGTGTGAAAAAAATGCTAATGGAACAAAAATGACATATGATTCTACTTATAAAAGAAAGGAATAAAGGAAGAAGAAAGATGTAAAATGGAGTGGATTAAACACTCTAACAAAAGGACTGATGTTAGCAGCATGAAAAAATGATTCAATGATATGCAATCTATAGGAAAAACACTTTAGATTCAAATATACAAATGGGTTGAAAGTCAAGGGATCAAAAAAGGTATACTGTGCAAAGAGTAATTAGAAAAAGAGCTATACTGAAGCCCCTCTACTTATGATGGGGTTACATTCTTATCAGTCCATTAGTTGAAAAATCATGAGTCAAAAATGCATTTAATACACCTAACCTACCACTCAGGCTCATCAGAGCCTGGCAGCAATACATTGGGTTGCTTACCCTGTGATCATGCGGCTTGGGAGCTGTGGCTCACTGCTGCCGCCCAACATTGTGAGAGAGTATTGCACTGCATATTGCTAGCTCGGGAAAAGAGCAAAATTCTAAATTTGAGGTATGCGGTCTACTGAATGTGTATTACTTTCATACCACCATAAAGAAGAAAAAAACCCCACAAACTAAAACATTGCAAACCAGAGACTGTTTGTACTAATGCCAGACAAAATAGACTTTCAGAAAATAGTTTTTCACTAAAGATAAATAAAGGTATTTTATAACAAGGAAGGGGTCAAGGTAGCAAGAACGTTTAATAATAATAAACATACATGCACTTAACAACAGAGTTCCAAAAAACATGCTACAGAAACTGATAGAAGAAAGAAATAGACCAATTCAACAATAATAGTTGGAGACTTCAATAACTCACTTTCATTAATAGACAACCAGACAAAAGATAAACAAGGATATAAAAAATTTGAGCAGTGCTATATACCAACTAATCTACAAGATATCTATAGACTACTACACCCAACAGCAGAAATTCATTCTTCTCAAATGCAAATGGAACATTCCCGTGGACAGACCATATATTTGCTCGTCAGTAAATTTACAAGGGTTGATACAATATAAAGTATGTTCATTAACCAAAATGCAATGAAATTGGAAATAAATTATGGAAGGAAATTGGAATATTCATAAGAATACAGGAATTAAATAACACACTCCTAAATAATCAATGAATCAAAGAAGAAATCACAAGGGAAATTAGAAAACCCTTTGAATCAGTTAAAAACAATCCAGCTCTGTAACACACCAAAAACCATGGAAAGCAGCACTGGTTTCTAGTGCTGGAAACTAGAAAAAGGAGAGCAATTAAATCCACAGCTGGCAGAGGAAGAAAATAATACAAACTGGAAAGAAATAAAATAGAGATTAGAAGATTGACAAAATCAACAAATGAAACCAATGACCAGCTTTAGACTGAACAGGAGAAAACGAGGGGAAGATTCATATTATTAAAATCAGAGATGAAAGAAGGGGCATTACTACCAAATAAAAAAGATGGCCAGGGAGTACTGGGAGCATCTGCATTCCTAGAAACAGAAAATCTGAGTAGAAGCAAAAAGATTAAAGTGGTCATTTAAAAACTTCCTTCAAAGAAAAGCCCAGGACCAAATGGCTTCACTGCTAAATTCTCCCAAAGCATAGAGAGGAATCAACAGGAATCCTTCACTGTGTCTTCCAAACAGGATAGTGAGGACCACTCCCCAGCTCATTCTAGAGGCCAGTAGTACCCAGACACCAAACCCAGAGAGGATATCACAAGAAAAGAAAACCCAAATCTCTTATGAATAGAGATAGAAAAATATTCAACAAAGTTCCAGTAAGCCAAATCCAGCAACACATGAAAAGGATCATCCACCATGACCAGGAGGGGTTTACCCAAGAATAGAGGTTGTAAATGAATCTTAATGCACTATACCATCTTCATGGAATGAGGGGGAAAATCCATCTAGTTATCTCAATAGATTCCAGGAGACCCTGTGTCTAAATCCCATCTCTTTTGCTCACTGCTGTGTTATCTTGAGCAAATGGCTTGGCATCTCTGAGCCTTAGATTCCTCAATGGTAAGGGATGAAATTGGTTAACATGACCAGCATAATCGATGGATGTTAATGTTTCTTATTGGAGAATATGAGAGAGTCTCATGCATTAAGTGAGGAGTGGTGCCCGTTATGGGTATGTACATCTAATTAACAAGTTTCAGTTGAAAAGAAGAAAAGTTCTTCTTAAAAAATTACAAAGGCATAGTGGTTGAGCCCCTCCCTGTGGTGAAGAGTTTCTGGCCTTTCTGGGGGCACTCACACTTTCTCACTTGCCTACTGGGGTGTGACATGGGAGCCACTGGGGGCACCCTGCTGGGTTGAGACTCAGACATGCATGAAGCTTCCTGGAATATGGAAGAAACGCAGTCCTCCTTTCTTCTCTTGATGTGCGTGTCTTGTGCCTCTGGAATGACCTGGACGTGGCTCGTTACTGTGCATCTTCTTGTGCCCTGAATACTCGGTCGGTTGGACTCAGTCATTAGCTCCCTTATGTGTGTGTGTGTGGGGGGCTCCATCTTCTGCCTCTGTTGTGTTTACCACAGATTATGTGCACAGTAGTTGCACAAGATTTGCTTTTAAAAAAACAAGTTGTTGAGAACTTATTAAAATTGGCAATCTACATGGCACAATTAATTTCTACTTTATTTTAATTTGTAAAGTCATTTGGAAATGTTATCATCTAGCAGCAATGAGCTAGATTCATCAGAGAGGCTCTTCAGGTCTCCCTGCTAGCACATGATTGGCGGCAACGGCTGTGCCCAGGCTCTGTGGGGGCACAGCCCTGACTGCTTAGTAGGTGCTTGATAAACAGTGGTTAAATTCACAGAGGAGTGGGAAAATGTGGGCTCATTTTTATTGATGAGAGAACAAAGGAAAACACAGAACCTGTTTAAGACATGAAAGATGTTAGTGTCAGGATGAGCAATGTGTTCTTACCTGCACCAAATGTGCAAAGCAGACTTTAGGAGACAAAAATAAAAGGTTATTTTGAAGGCAATCAATTCTGCTTAATTTTAACATGGCCACACTTATGCCAAGCGATTAGTGGTTTTCACTAGCTTTGCAAATGTGATATAGTTAAATATTTGGCGAATGCTGATTTTAGAAGTTAGATGTTGTGCCAACCTTGCTAAATGATCTGGATATAATTTTTAAACCACCCAACCACTTCATGATTGTTTAAATGAGCCCTAATAGCTGTTCATCAGATGATATTTTTTTTCCTTGATGGAAAAGAAGATATTTAAACAATGGAAGATAATGTCACAGATTAAGAAAAAAAGAACATGTTTGAGGCATTTGAAAGGTAGATATATTGGATATTAAAGAAAAATCACTCCCTAGAGGAATCTGTCACCCTCATTTCCACAAGGCTGGGTGCAAGACTCTGAGTGAGGTGCCCTCCTAGGTGACTGGAAGCCGCTCTGCGGGTTGCAGCGACGGTGAAGAGTTCCTACCATTCACCCTGGAATTCCATTTTGACTCTGCCTTTTCATGTCAATTAGAGACTCTTTGTTAAAATGATTACATAATTTTCGCAGAACGATGTCACTGCAGACTGGAGGACATTAAGCCTCTTAAATGTGACTAATGTACTCACAAATTCCTGCCCAGAGCACACTTTCTCAGGGAGGCTTTTCGCACCCCATCTTTTAAAAGTATAGCAGAGAGAGACGCAAATACCCAAGAGATACAGGAGGTTTGGGGCTGAAAGGGGACAAACTCCTTGTTGAGACCTCGGCTGCAGAGTTTGTGGGAACTAACGCCCGCTTTGCCTGGGAACACATCTCCAGCTCGTCCCCGTCTTGTGATAAGGTTACACTGAATGGGGCTGGCATCCTTCAAGGTTACTGTTCCAGAAAATATTTGCAAATAATTTGACATGCTGTCAGCTAGCAGGCTGCAGTGAATCCTTATAATTCAACATACTAATGTGGGTTTTCATGCCTTAAGCTATAAATAAGTCGGATATGCAAAAGTTTCTGTAATGTTTATTTAATAACAATATTTTAAAAATAAATCTTGATTATCCCATGGCGCTCCAATGGAAACCTTCCACTCTGATGGCTGTCTGTGACCTCGGGCGCTTCCTTCCGTCCTCTGTCTCATTTGATACCACTAAAGAAGCACGCTTGCTTTTCTTTTCAGGCCTTTGCAGCACCACTCGATGCCTCTGCCTACTTGCTCCCCATCCAAGTCTCCGGCTGTGAAATGGTTGAACTCAATTCAAGTTGAACAATCCCAGGGGATGGAGTCTCTGCGCGTGCGCCTGGGCTGGGGCCACGGGGAGATGTCAGGGACTCGCTGGGCATGGGAAGCTGGAGGCCAGCCGGAGCCCTATGCTCAGAAAACAGTGTAATGGCACAAAATCAGTGTCCCTGACTTTAATAGAACACAGAGGGGGCAACTGATTGGCTTGTGGGGAGGGGCCTGCGTGGGACCTCTGCAGATGTGCACTGCCCAAGATTCCTCCAGGTGGAGGTGCAGCATCCAGGGTGTGAGGCCAAAGGCCTGATGACAAGGGGCTGGTGACTGGGGTCCACGATGGCAGGACTGGTTGCATGGTGATTCTCTCACTGATACTTTTCTGGAATGAGGCCATTTCAACTCCCAGCCAGCAGAGTGTCCTGTGTGGCTCTGGGGAGTCCTTACTGTGTCTCTTGGAGCTGCTGTTCAGCTGACTGCTGGGGTCAAAGTTCACAGGTTCGCAGGACCCTGGAGGACTGAGTGGCATCTGTCAAGCCGGGGCCCTTCTGAGTGTCCCTGAAGGTCCTTGGCTACATGCACCTCCCTGGGGTGCTGCAGCCTGTTCTCAGGAAGCCTGGCGACTGAATGGAAGGACACTGGAGGGCGGTGTCCCACTTGTGACAAGCGCTTGCCCCCTGACCCACATTTGCATCGGCTGAGTGGGGTTCTGGGGACAGAAGGCAGCAGGTGGGGATGACTTCCTGCCTTCACTATACCCCCCTGGGTGCTTGTCCTCAGAGCCAAGGCAGATGCTCTGGGGCACATGCACAGGAGCAGCTGGTGTGCTAGGGACACCTGAGCTGAGGCCATCGGTGTTCACCTCCTTGCTGGGATGGGTGGCTTCTCAAGGAGCTGCACCTTTTAAAAATAAAGGACCTTTATGGAGCTCACTCACACAACCCACAAGTTGCTCACTTACGGAGCCAGGTGACTTCAGCACTGGTTCATTAGGACATTCACGAAGGTGTGCCTCTTCCACTGCTATGGATTTTAGAGCATTTCACCAGCCTTCAGAGAGACCGACCCCTCACCCCTGCGGGTCCTTCTTGCCCTCTTCAGTCCAGGCACCCTCACACGGCTCCTCTCTGTTCCTCTAGGTCTAGCTTTCTTACCACTGCGTGTGCTGGGGATGGCAAAGCAGGGGCCTTGTGTGACAGTTTCCTCCGCTGAGCCTGGTGTTCTCTGGGTTCACTATGGGGGCGGTGAACTGCAAGCTCCCAGCCAGCAGGAGTGGTGCTTTCTTGCATACGCTATTTCTACGGTACCTACTAAGCACCGGACACACAGTAGGTTTACAACATGGTGCAGATAGTAGTGGCTGTGGGGTCGCTGTGCTCCTGGACTTGCCAGCTGCAGGCTTGGGTCCGATCTCATCTGCAACCTGGAGGGCCATAGTCTCTGGTTCATGGAGACTTAAAATCGACTCAGAGATTTGTAAATCTTAATGTGGTTCCTAAATTTAGGGAAACGTGTTGAAGAGATCAGGTAAGGAATATGAAATTCTTTCAGCCTCTGGGGCAGGGCTGGTGTGCCGATAGTCAGTTCACAGCGCAGACAGATTTATCAAGAGTTTACAGGTGATGTAAAGGTTAAATCATCTTTGAAAATGTCTTTGTTGCTTTTTGGGTATACACAATATAGTTGGGGAAAAAAAAGCACCCATTAGTTATACTCTGCTAAGTAGAAACATATCTACAACTATGATTTCTTTTTATATTTTAAATAAGTAGACTGGCTTTTTTTCTCCTCAAGCAAAGTCATAATTGTATTTATTTTAAATTTATATCCTGTCTGCTTCAAAAAGGAATTTGAGGCAGCTAGGAAAATCATAAGCTATAAAATGAGCAAGCTCCATTTTATACTAATAAAATAAAAGTTAGGATCTCATCAGTGAAACAACTTCTCTTTGTGCTGTACTGTGTGCAAATATTTGGATTACTAAAGTGAATTTATGAAGCAATTACTTTTAATGCTATAAGAGGAAATTAAGTACTCATTGATTCTTGATTTATAAGTTTGAGCTAAAGATCATGAAAAAGCAAATATAACTTAATTAAATGTCCCTTGGCTTTGCTACTATTGAGGTCTTCACTCATAAAGTTAGTAAAACAAACCATTCCTAGAACATAAATGTATATTGGTTCTTCCAGTTGGGAAGGCAAATAATTTACTGGTTAAATATATTCAGCAAAGTTAACCCAAGTGAGAGATTTTCCCAGTGTCCTCTGGGGCTTGAAGAGATAAAAGCTATTGTAGTTTTAAGGAAACCATTGTCCTGGGAATGATAGGCACTAACTTGCTGTAAAACGGAGTAAACAAAAGGGTGCTTCATTTTTTTCTTCTATTAGAAAATATATTTTAATATGCTAACAAAATAGACTATAGATCTGTGAAGGAAATGGAGCTTTATAGCCTATTCATTGGCTGTACACTCGTGGTTATTCATTGCTGACAGTGAACACATTAACCTGGGATAATTTAATTGAATCTTCTAGTAATGTTGCTATTTTTCTACTCTGAAGTGTAAATGATTTTTAAAAATTGGGTTCTAAAATGTAACACTTCAAGTGATGTATACAGCAAATCAAGGAGCCACGGTGCGAGTCCCCCTTTGTACTCCATGAATTGTTGACTAGAAAAGAAAGAAAAGGAAAATATAAGAGAAAGAGAGAAACACAGCAGCAAAAGAATGTCAAGTGGAAATAAGACCCCGAGGACAGGGAGGGTCGCTGGAAGGAAGCCCCGCATCCTGCGCCCTGCCACTCACCCACAGTCAGAGCTCAGGCTTCCTGTTGGGCTGAGTTACGGGAGGATTGAAAGGAGAACAAGCATTATGGGTTTCAGTGTCTAGTGGAAAAATCAAGGTTTTGAGAGTTTTTCTTCCCACCACGGGGGCAGCTTGGGATCTCATCTTCAACGGCCCATCCAGCTGGCTGTTGGTGGCCACAGCAAGAGCAGGGAAGGGGAGGGATGGACTCTAGACTCTGGCCAGGATGTGTCAGGATGCTGGTTACAGGAATGGGCCTCCTGGCTTCACGAAGGCGAAGCCACCTGGCAGGGCCTGAACTGCAAGGGCACTGTTTGGGAGGTACTGATGGGTGCCAGTCTTCCTCCTGGGTGGACATTTTTGCCTGTGGCCAGTTGGGATCAGCGGCACTTTTCAGTGGTGGAGATGATTTTTCTCTTCCGGTCCTGTGACCAAGCCTGTGGTTTTGTCCTCATTGACACAAGCACTAACAGGCCCAGATTTGCATGCTGGGCATAGCAGCGTACTAGGACTACAAGAAAATCAGTGTAAGAAGGTGTCTTAGTCTTCAGGGCTGCCGCATCACAGTACCACAGACCGAGTGGCCTGAACAATAGACATTATTTTCCCACACTTCCTGAGGCTGGATGCCCAACATCAAGGTGTCTGCAGGGTTGGTTTTTCTAAGGCCTCCCTTGGCTTACAGATGCCCTCTTCTGCCAGTGTCTTCATGGGGTAGTCCCTCTGTGTGTATCTGTGTCTTAATCCCCTCTCCTTATAAGAACACGGGTTTGTGTTGGATCTGGGTCCATCCTAATGACCTTGTGTAAACTTAATTCCTTCTTTAAAGACCCCATCTCCCCATGAAGTCCTATTCCAAGGCTTAGGCTGAGGACTTCAATGTGAACTTTGGGGGTAGATGGGAAGACGCAGTACAGTACAAGCAGAAGACGAAGCTGAGATAGCATGCCCAGGTGGATGAATGAAAAAGGAGCTGAGTGCCCAGCCCCATCTTTCCTACGATCTGGTTTTGTCCATTTTGACAGAGGGGTGCTGGTAAAGGCTGCAAAGTTTCTCCAAGAAACGAGAAACCTGACAGGTAGAATCCATTGATTTCCATGGTGTGGCTCCCCCAATTGTATGGCCCCTGTCAATCCACCAGTGTGGCTTCCTTGAGTGTGGAACTGAGGTTCTCCTGGGCCATCAGCTCTCAGCAGCTGTTTCCAGAATGTCACTGGTTTCAGAGATTAAGACCAGAAGAGTAAAGGGGAAGAAACAGAAGCTCGGTTTTGGTGATTTCAAAGCTATCTCTATTAGGCTTGATAACAGGCAGAGGTTCAAAAATGTTAATTAAAATAAATTATCTATAATTTTGTGATTGTGCTCTTATTTTATCATAAAAAGTCAGTTTATAGAAGTGGGGAGAACAGGGACCTGGCACAAGGAGATAATGGTATAAAACGTGTCGGAGGCGCTCCTCTTCTTGCCTCAGGACCTGCAAGCACACACCCAGGCACACACCTGATGAGTCGGTAAGGACGACAGAGGCCGAGAGAGAAGGAGAAACAGAGGTAAGACAAGGGACCGGGAGCAGAGGGCATTAGCTAATCAGAGTTACCTTGAGCGTTGATTCCCACAGTTCCAGGAATCCAGAGACCAGCTCAGCTCCACCCAGCATGCGGTGGGCACAACCCCTCCTGGAGCTCCGAGGAGCCCTTGCTCTCACCTGGGCTGACTTTGCCACCCTGGGACTCTGGCAGTGTCTGGAGACGTTTTTGAATGTCATGGCAGGAGAGGTTGCTGCTCGACTCTGGTATCTGAGACCAAGGACGCTGCTCAGTCCCTGGGGTGCAGGACAACCTCCCTCAGCGCAGAGTCATCAGGTCCACATGGCCAAGAATGGCCTGGTGAGAGACCCAGCCCTGAAGGTAACATCGCCAGTATGAGAGCTGTCTAGACATGAGAGGTGGTTACCTTTCTCTCAACACCCTCCATAAAATTACATCCTTGAACATGATTTTTCTGGGGCTGATGTACCTCCATGGGAGTCAGGAGCCCAGGCTTGCTCCTCACGCTCCTCACGTAGACCTGAAGCTCAGAGTCATCCCAAGGCTAATTGATCTCACGTGGCTCAGGCTGATTTAAAGTTCCAGGCTGGTCGTCCTCCTCGTGGCTTGGCCGACACAAGCCATCTCAATCCTCTCTGGGAAAATCACCTTCAACCTAGACCACAGATAACCCACACGTGTAAAGCTCTGATAAACAGACACACCTAGTAAAAGACTCGAGAAAATGCCTCATTGAGAGCGAATGCTGACAGAAAGAGGAGAATCAGATTCCCAAAGACTTTACAGGGTACAGGAGAAAAAAAAAAAGATAGTTAATATGCCTAAAGAAATGACACGAGTGAAGAAAAGGATCAAAGAATAAGAGAGTATAAACAACAAATGAGCCCATTTGAAAAATAAACAAGAAAACTTTAAAAATAAAAGAAGATTAATTTAAAAAACTCGATAGAAGACAATCCTGATGGGAGTCAGCAAACTAAAAGGTAGATCTGGAAACATCCGGAGCAAAGCAGAGAGATGAAGGAGGCAGGGAGTGAGGAGGAGAGGTGGAGAGGGAGGGAGGGTCCAGCGTGTCTAGGCAGGGTGCTGTGAAGACAGGAGGGGGAGAGCAGGCCGGGGAAGAGGTGAGGAGGCCTCCGGCGGTTGTTTCTCAGAACTCAGGAAAGGGGCCAGAGACTCCGAATCAATGGGCAAATAGAAAGGAAGGAACACAGAGCCACCCCAGGGGAACCCAAGGACACGGGAGCAGAGGCCATTTCTAAAAACCCAGAGGAAAAGCAATGACCCTCTTGTCTTCCAAAGTGACAGACTGACCGATGACATTGCATGAGGACAAACGAAGCCCCAAAGTGGGAACAGCAACATCACTACTGTAGGAGAAAATAACTCCCAACCTAGAGTAACGTGCCACGTGAAGTCCTTCCAAGGGACCGGGTCCCTGCTAGCAGCCGACTCGAACTTGAAGGAAATTCTAAAAGACAGACGTTGGGCAGAAGGAATGTGATCCAGATGACAGCCGAGACGCAGGAGGGAACCAGAGTGCAGACAGTGTGTTCGGGAAACCACGGGGGCTGGGCAGAGCCATACCAGCCATGCCCCAGACTGAGGGAGATAAGTGAGGACACGTCACACGGCACCTGAGTCTGGAGGATCTGACCAGAGTGAAGGTGTTCTAAGGTCTTTTGTGTGAGTCAGATTTTTGTCACTGTCACCAACATACCCAACAAGAACAATTTGGTGGAAGAAAGATGGATTTTGGCTCATGGTTTCAGAGGCCTCCGTCCATGGTCGGCTGGCTCCCTGGCCCTGGGTGAGGCAGATCACCATGGCAGAAGGGCACGGGGCGGGGTGGGGGAGGAAAGCTGCGGGCTCCTGGCAGGCAGGGGGTGGGGCGTGGAAGAGAGACCCTTCTAGGGCAGCCCCACCTGTGAACACTGCTGCATCGGGGATCCAGGCTTCAACACCTGAGCCTTTGGGGGGACCCTTCATATCCAGACCAGAACATCATGGGTTGTGTGATAGGAGAGTAAAACAGGCACGGGTTAGACATTTGGCATAGTTTAGCATGCGTGTTAAGATCTCTAGTGTGATTATTGAAATCACAAAAGTGAGAGGCATGATTTCTAATTTAATAGATAGGAAAGGCCCTCCCCCCTCCAAGTTTAAATCAAGCAAAGCTAAAATACACACACAAACACGCCACATATGTATGTGTTCATGTATATACATGTTTAGGAATCCAAGGATAAACTGTAAGGAAAAATAAGAACATGCTTGACACAGTCATGGTGTTTACTTGGTGGAGACGGAAGAATCAGATCAGAGAGGAGCACCCAGGGGACTGGCCTCAGAGATAAGCCAGACGTTTTTTACATTGGGTGATGGGTTCATGATCATTGAACAGTTATTTACATTTTAAATGTGATCAATACTATTTCTTATCCATTCCACTCTTACAAGGACTCTCCCAAAGAAGAGGTGCTCCCAGCAGGTCCCACTTCCCAGGGTGCTGAGGACACTCTGGGGGTCCCAGGGATGGGGTAGACACAAGCCCTCTCCTCAGTGTCTGGCCCAGCACATCCCGTGGTGAGGTTGGAAAACACGTGCTATTGGATTTCTGAGCTTAAATAAAAGAGAAGCCGTAACTAACTGGTATGAGGTACTCAGAAATCATTCATAATTCTTCAAATAATTTAAATAAACGATTTTTCATGTGGAAGCATCCGATTGTGTCTTTCTTCTCTCAGGGATGCTGTCGTGATTTGGGTCCCCCAGAATCAGATCAGGGAGAAGGACGAAGGCACAGGTAGGTTAATTTGGTCCTGGGAAGCCCAGGGGTGGGGAAGTGAGGCTGGGAGGCTAGGGAGCCAGAAGGGCGAGCCAGGGAGCCGGTTCTGCAGCCGGCATCCCCAGGGGCAGAAGGTGCAGAAGGTGCCCAGAACTCACCAGGGCGGCCCCTGGGTCAGGGCTCAGCTGCTTCCCAGGCCTGCCCTCACCAGGCTTCTAGGTCCTGCATGGAGTTCAGCCCACTCCAGCCATATATGCTGCTTGCAGGGGAGGCCACAGCCTTGGCAGAGTGCCTTTGACTGGCGGAGGGGACCCCGGGGGGCGAGCAGAGAGACATGTGCCCCCGCAGGAGGGGCTTCACTCGGAGAAAGTAAGTTAGAGAAGAGCTTCAGAGACTCAAGGGATTGGAACGAAGGGACCACCTCGACCAGCGTCATGGTCCCCATAGCAGGAAGCGGCAGAGGTGCTCAGTCACACAGACACACAGATGGGACCACGTCAGCCTGCACACACTGGAAGCTTAGGAGCTCTGGACATTCGGCCAGGTGCCTGCTGAAGTTATCACAGAAAAACTGGGAACTTCTGCAGGGAGGGGTGGAGGGTCCTTCAGGAGGACAGTGGGTGTGGCTCATTTATAAAGGACAGAAATAGACTAATATACAGAGTCATACTACAAGGGTCGGGCAAAGCGTGGCAAGCAGAATGGAAAATATAAAGAAGGGAGAGGCTAAGTACGGCTATCAAATGAAGATTTCAAGGCAAGAAGAGGCATTGAACCAAACAGTCTTGGCAGGAAGGTAGTGTCTGGACACTTGTGGGTTGGTTTCCCCTTAGTATTATCTCAGTTTCCTGTGAAGAACTTGTCATCCTCCCATTACTGTGTCTTGGGGTGGGAATGATATCCTTTCAGCTTTGGGAAGAATACAGGTACCTCAAAAGTAAGAGTAAAAAGATAGAAACCACGTTCTTGGTGACATCTTTAGGGGCTGCTGGATCAAGCCCCACCTAAAGATTGTTTGTTAGTTACAAGAATCAGTATATTTCATTTTTTTAAAAGCAGATTAGAGCTGGGTTTTCTATCATTTGCAAATGTTCAAGATTTTACTAACACTAACAGTATTATTAGTGTTAGTAAAAAATTAACATAAAATTGCTATAATTTTTTAATTAAATCATATATAGATCACTGAAATACATAAAGCAAAATCTCCGGAAGTGCAGGAAAAGGTAAATAGAAATAGAATTGTAAGGGAAGACCTTAAAATTCCGCTTCAGGGGCCAAATATGGACAAAACAAGCATGAGTAGTGGAATTCACAGACCCACTGAATGGATACGTCAGCTTCACAACGCAGGCCCCCGAGGCTGCCTGTGGCACACATGCACATTGCCACAATTAAACCACCATAAAAGCTTAAAGCAAAGTCCCATGGTCCTTGTCAGACAATCAGTCTTGGGGTTAATGACAAAAGTATCCCTAAATCCTCCAAACCAAACCAAAACCTCCTGTAGGTCTTTAAAAATTAAAAATAAATAAATAAATACAATAAAAAGAAGGAAATAAAACTTGTAATTCTAGATTGACTATGTAGAAAATAATTCCAAAAAAAAAAAAAATAAGAACTCAAAGCCTTTGAGATGTAGTGAAAGCTGGACTCCTCCCAGGGCATCTTCTACTAAGTGCTTTATTTAAAAAAAAAAAGAGAGAGACTCAAGCATCCAATTCAAGTGATAAAGAGAAACTGAACTTTGGGCTCAATTTTGCTATGAACCCAAAGCTGCACTAAGAAATAAAGTCTGTTTAAAAAAAAGAAATCATAAATCTTAGGGAAGTAGAAGTAAAAAATAGAAGTGGATAAATTGGAAATTGATGATGTAGTTACTAACGAAGCATGAGAGGGGGTTCTTGGGGGGGGGGGGTTGTGCAATGCACTAACCCGCCAGCCGCCTGCCCGGAGCTGGGGCAGGGCACAGCCACCAACCTGGGATGCAGGCAGGAAGTGCAGCCAGGACCCCGATGGGCCCTGAAGGTCCTCAGGTCGCTCTTGGCTCAATTTTATGCTAAGCAACTTAAGTAAAAGGACAAAATAAACAATTTTCAAGGAAAATGTGCAAGAGTGTAACGAACCAAAAGGTCAGCAGGAAATCCAGGAAGGAGAGGGCTGAGGACTCATCCTCCTGGAGAAGGCCGCAGACCCAGTGGGCTCCACCGACCCTTCATTCAGACTGTCCAGGGACAGAGCCCCCCACTGAAGCCTCTCCCCCAGCCTCTCAAGCCTTGGGAGAAGACAGACTTGCTCTAAAGGGAGAGGGTGGCAAGCCAGTGGGGCGAGTGACAGAGGCCGACCTTGGGAACCGCTGAGCCCGTGAGCACTGCGCTGGAGGACAGGACAGAAGTGCGTGTGTGCGCTACCCCTGTCCTTAAGACCAGGAGGTCTCTAACAGGGGCATACAGCAATCACGGCCAAGGGAAGTCCTTAGGGGAAGAGTAGAGATGGGCGATGCCCTGGTTCTATGATACATTCTACCACGTGGTCTCAAGAGACTAAAAATTCTTTTATGCAGTTTCAGTATCTACTCCTTATTTCAAGGAAGCCCATAGTAAACTAAAGATAAATGGATACTTCCTAGGTAAGATTTTAGGGTGCGTGTTTCATCCAAAGCAATAGCCAATACCCTGCTGGGTGACAGAACACCTGTAGGCCGTAAGAGATGAGCATGATCGCGCCACAGTCTGAAAGCGCCAGATTCCCATTCTTCAATATTGTTACATTCATAGACTACTAATATTAGTGTATCTTACACCTATTTTTAGGTATTTATAATGTCTTTAATTTAGCTTATGGTGAGTTTTGACATGAAGAAAGTTTGATGTTTCTATGTAAGATTTTCAGTCTATGAATGAATAGTTTCTTGGTCTTGGTGTCTGTGTTGAGAGGAGTCTATCCCAAGAGCAGGAAACTGTTCCCCAGTGTTTCATTCTGACTTTTTTTTTTAACTCAGGCCACTCGACAGCTGAGCCTCATGTTATTTAGAGACAGGGTCTCACTGAGTTGTTTAGCACCTTGCTGTTGCTGAGGCTGGCTTTGAACTTGCGATCCTCCTGCCTCAGCCTCCTGCCTCAGCCTCCATTGGGATTACAGGCATGTACTACCATGCTGTCTCTGACAGTTTTAGAGTTCTAGTTACAAGTTTCCATTGTACCCTTGATACACCTGCAGCCTATAATGGGAGAGTTGAGGTCGGGGTGCGGAGCGCGGCTACCTCCTTTTGCAGCCTTGGGTTTGCACGCACACAGCTGCTTGTTTCCTTAGTCTGACCACGGCCCAGTCCTGTCCCCTGTGCTGAGCAGCACTACCATCCTGACCAGCTCCTCCAGGCCGAGGCTGCTGTTCTCAGGAGTCCCAGGGTTCTAACCTGAGCATGTGCTGCTTAGGGCTTAGCCAAGAATTTGAGGTGAATCTTAATCAGATTTTGAATTTCCCTTCTC